>NC_136543.1:7015332-7615332 GCF_910591455.1 Pholis gunnellus
GTTTGTAAAAAACAAACTATATCAAGGCGAGTCTCAGTCCACTGAGAGCAGCGCTGCAGTCGTAATCAACTCAACTTTGCTGGTTTCCATTTTTGCACCGGAAGCAAGACGTTAAATACCGCCACCGATGACACATTTACAACAACAAGGAGTCCCCCACTAGACTGTGTCCTGCTGGCTGGGTAGTGTCACTCTGTTTATTGTAAAAAAAAAAAAAAAAAAGTAATTTGTGACACTACCCAGAGTCTATGTGCTGGGGAACCCCGTGAGTCAGAAGTTCATAACGAATGTAGAGAAAGGGACAGGCGACAGGGAACGCGGGGAAGTAGAAAAAGGTATGAAGAAGGGAAATGTCGTGCTTAGGGGGCGAGAGAGAGAGAGAGAGAGAGAGAGAGAGAGAGCAGGAAGCTGACTCACTCGCCCCCCTTCTTCCAGCCACTTGATCAAAAGTTTCTGGGCCGAGCAGCTGACCAGCAGGAGGGCTCTGATCTCTCACATCGCATAAGCACACAGACACCAATAACCCCCACACACACACAAGTACAACGCACAATGCATTTGTGACTTTAAACAACTGTTTTACCAATTTACAGCCATTTTAGTTTGCATTAGTTTGCATGCAAACCGCGCTAACTATCACCAAAGGTACATTTGAGGCAGAACTTAGGTGTTGGATGGGTGGATGTTTTGAACTGCGGATGGTGCTCCATCAAAAGTCCTTTCATGTTCCTGAGGGGAACATGAATGTGCATGTACCCAAATTTCGTGGCAATCCATCCCTATATTGTGGAGACATTTCACCAAAACACGAAGAACGTGAACCTCATATTTGGCGCTGGAGGAAGAGTCAGGGGAGCTCATCCTCTGTGGAACATGAACGTCTGTGTAACGTTTTATTACAGCAACATTAAAAAACAGCCTTGTGCACGAATTTGCAGGCAGTGTACATATGTTACCATGCAGATTACTCACAAAGGACTCATATTAAAATGGGCTTTTAAATGCAGGCTTGAGTGATTGCCGTGCCTCTGCGTATGGTAATAGGCTCTTGGAATGTGCAGAATTCATTGCTTTCCACATTTTCATTCTTTATTCGGTCTCACCTCCAAGAATTCTCATATCTTCCTGTCAGCCTCTCACTTCTCTGTCCTCTGTCTCTCTCATGCTTCTTCGATCTCCACCTTCATCCTTCTTTCCTTTTTTTTTTTTTTTACCATAGCTTCTTTATCTCTCTCTCCGTCACATCCATCTTACTCCCGACCCGTCTGCACCTCTTCTTTTTGACGTCTCTCTCATTCCTCCTCGTCTTTCACCCTTGGCGTTTTCCTCCATCTTTCACCGTTACTCCCTCCCTCTCCCCCTCTCTCCCTCTCTCCCTCGCTCCATCTCTCTCACTTTGGGTGCCCTCCTTTTCTTCCCGTCCGTTTGCTTCTCTGTGATCCACATCGACATCTTTCTCTCTTTTCCTCTCCCCACTTCTCTTTTTAGAATATGTAATCTTTCACACTTCCTGGCATCATCCATCTCTCACTGACCCCGTACCCCTCCTCCCCCTCTCTCCCTATCTCTCTTTTCTTTTTCCCTCTGCCCCCCCTTGTGTTTGGGAAGACTGAAAATACAGTAAGCAGCCAGTGTGACTCAGCTAATCACACCTGGCCTTTAACACATCACGAGCACTAGAAATGAGATCAGTAAAAACACTGCCATTCATCTGATTGTCTGATTGAAAAGAGTACGCATATAAAGGCTGGGCATGGTCTGATAATTTTCATTGAATAAAAGAAATGAGATCTCTCAAATTACATGTTTAAAAATCAAGCAGCCGTGAATGGACTGTGCCTGAATACAACCTGTAATTTGATCATTTAAATCAATAATACTTTGATCAAAGGAAAGAGAGTAAAAAGTGTACAAATACAAGGCCACCTTCTTTTTGCAGCTGTCGGTGCCTGGCAGTGCACTTAGTGGTGAGGACACATTTATGTCAGCAGCAAAAAAAAAAGAAGGTTTTATATTCAGCTCTACTTTATATAAAAAAATATTCTGCTGACACAAAGGAGGTGGACACCATTTCCTCACAGACGGCCCAAAATTTTTTTAATAAAAGAAAAAAAGAGAAAACATTCTATGGCACCGTATATAATGCATTAGATACATATTTATAATGCATTATAATACGTTAGAATAAAGTATTAAGTGATTAAGCCACTCTATGTGGTCATTGGGTGCTCGAACTAAAGTAAAACATATTCTTTTATAATTTTTAAGCAAACAATGACCCCTTAGAGTAACTTACAATTACATTATAATGAATTGTAAAAAGATTATAATGTATTATAACTATGGGGACCTATGAAGTATTATGATACTTGACCTCAAGTCATGAAAAATGCTTTTTTTGTTCTTTATTAGTGTTTATTAGATTATTATATTCCATGTATTGTACATCATAACTTGTTGTGTGTCTGTGTGTATTATATATTTGACTCTGTGTTTATGCCACTGACATATTGTTTGATGAATCCGCGTTGACGCGCACACAACACAGTTTACACAAACATGCCAATAAGCCTTCCATGATGCTTTCACTTCAGGAGGCAGCCCGGTGACACAGAGAGGAGCGGCATGGAGCAAAGCTAACCTCTTTATCGCTTTTATTCTCTCTCACTAAAGCCTAACAGCCCCATACACAGCGCACACTCCACTTGTAATAATGATTTATGTGGCTGTGTACTGCATAATCGAAAAAAAAAAAAGAGAGATTTGCTGTGTTTTTTTTTGCTGTCCATCTTTCGAAAGTGTCTGACAATCAGGTTGAACCCATCCCCCCATCCTCCGGAGTTTCAAGTGATTCTCTTGACTGGACGCGTCGATGCTCAGCCCTCCCTCGCTATTCTCCGGCGCTCTTTATCGTCCTCCTCACGCGCCCTCTGGCTATTCAGTGCTCGCCTCCTCCTCAACGCCGTCTCTCCTTCACTCTTTCAAGTGGGTATAGGTAGACGGAAAACAGGTGGGTGGACGAGGAGTAAATAAGGCAGACGGGCTGTTAGGCAGTCGCCGGGAAAACAAACGGGCCAGCCAAACTGTCCACCAACCTCCGGGGTAGTCGTTCAGTCAGGTAGGCGGTGGGGCAGGCCGGCTTCTCTCTGTGTGCTGCCGGTTTAATGGCATCAGGTGCTGCTGTCTGCAATGATTAGCGCCGGGGCTGGAGTAATGGGCTCTGATAACAGTAATGGATCGGCCCACAAACACTTAGCTCGGTTTACTCTCTCTAATGCCCCTCATGGCCCAACCCTCAGCAGCTGTCTGTCTGTCTCCCTGTCTGTCTGTTGACACAGCTAACGGGAGCTCCACAATTCATAAGATACATTGATTTCTTTTGTGCGAGAATCTCTTGCTGGCTTCTTTTCTTGATCTGTACTTTACACAATAAAATCTCCTGTACCTCTCTGTTCTTTATTTTATTTTATTTTAACTCCATATCTAACCAAATGCCACTCGTTCACTTCTCACATTTTCTTCCAGACGCCCACGCTCGCTCGGTTCACTTTCTATTCCTCAATCTTTCATACCGCCTTCTCCTTCCCATCACCTTATCTTTCTCTTTATAATAACCTCTATGATTAGTTATTTTTTTACCCTGGCCATTGTTTCACACTCCTGTCCCTCTCTCTCTCTCTCTCTCCTCCCTTTTCCATCATGTCTCGGTTCCCCCACTGAGGGCAGCTTGAACAGGTGGCCTGTGGCAGGTTGTTGCTGTGCTCTGCTTGTTGGTCTGCAGGAGGCTGCCAGCCTGTCTTGTGTGCGTCCGCGCGAGAGTCTTTCTCACTAATGCGCGTGCTGGTGTAACATGCAGGCGCTGAGGCCAGTCCGTGCATATGCTCATATCTGTGCATAAATTCCTGTTTGTGTGCGTTTGTGCTCGTCTGTCCTGCTGTAAACCTCGGTAATAGAGCGGGGAATAGGAGAGGAGTTCAGCCAGAGCAAGTGATTAAGAGAAATCCCTGCAAGATGGCGGCTCTGTGGCCTCCTCTGGGTAAACAAGGGAGGAATGTGTGGAGAGGAATGAGAGCCTGGTGGCTGCTGCCGAGGACAAGGACAGAGCGGTTTATGACTTGGGGGGATTAACAAGCTGAAGTGGAAACTTTTCTAAGTAGAAAAAGTAATAAACCATACAGTGTTTGGATTGGTGGTGGAAATAGAGCAGCCCTGGCTACTCTGGCCAAGGACTTAATTGCAGGTATGTGAGAATGTACAGGCCCAAGCACCCATTGGTATAATAATGGATGTTTGGGCCTGAACACAAGGGTTCCAAATTGGTTCTTCCTTAATAAAGGCTGAGGTTCTACGCAGAACTATTTGCCTCTGAAAACCCCTTTTTGGAAGAAATAGTTTGTCAAGGTTTGTTGAAAGCATGGATGTTAAAAGATCCTCCCCTGGTGGGTTCTAGATGAAACGCTTGGAACGTTAAATGGATCTCTGCAGAACCCCCTGAAGGGTTCTAGATGAAGCTATTGGGGTATAAAGTGGTAATTGGAAGATGAAACCTTGAAATAGAAAAGGGTAACTGGAAGAGCCCCCTAAAATATAAAAGGGTTCTCAGTAGAACCCCATGGGTGGGTTCTAGATGAAACCCTTGGTATAATAAAAATGTTCTCAGTGGAAGAGTTCTTGTTAGTACCCTTAGAGCAAGTTCTGGGTGGAATCATTACACCATAGGAATCATTACACCATAGAGGGGTCTTCTCTAGAATCTCTCATAGGTTGTTCTCGTATGGGGGCAAGTCGAGGAACCCAGTATATGGTTCTCAGTAAACACCTTTATTTCTAAGAACCTATAGGCATGTGCGCTCATACACAGAAGAACACGGACTTTAATGCACAGACATGAACAAAGACAAACTCATCCACTGTCAAACAAATCACCTTCTAAAGTTCCCACTGCATGGAGGCAGGAATCATGACAAGGGTCTTTGTTAGAGTGCATGTGTGTATGCACATAGCAAGTACAAGTGTGTGCCTTTATGCCAGTGCATGTTTACGTATTTGGGTCCATTTGTGTGCACTTCGGTCTGTGCATTTGCGAGAGTGTTTGCACATGGGTCTAATCCATTTGCAAAGTATTCATCGTTACTGCTGCAGCCTCCATCGAGTACCAGAAGGGCGGGAAAACAAAACCGCAACAAACATGTCCGGTAAGTATGGAATACATCCTTTACTTAAAAATCAAATATTGCGTGCAGAGCATCACTTCTGTGTACCTGGCGAAGCCGACTCCTCTGCTGACCCCGTTGGCATCCCTCAGTATCCTCGTGGAGATGACGTGACCCAGGGGCTTCAGCATGTTCTCCAGCTCCTGCTCATCCATGGACACCGGCAGGTTGGAGATGTACAGGTTGGTGGGGTCCTGCTCCTGTTGCTGGAGGGCCAGGAGTGAGAATAGTAGGGGAGGACGGATAGAGGAGAATAGGGGGGTGGGGGGAAGGAGAGGAAAAGATGAGAAATAATGTATCACCAACAAGTGTAGGAATCATGAAATATGCATGAGCTCCGTGTCGTGGGACATCACGTAACACGTCTCAATCCCGCCAACAGTGGAGCCAAACTCTGTCTGAACTTTGGCATTATTGACGCTCACACAATGAACTGCTCACATGCCATATGAACACACCCATGGTTCACTTGTGCCTCTGGCTGTATGTGTGAGATGGATAAGTGTGTAGGCTCCATTATGGATTTGTGTGTGAGTGGAAAGTATTATGACAGTCTATAGCAAAGATCTTGCTGCACATATTTACATGTAGTTGTAGTTGAAGTTTGAATGGCGTCTTCTCAAGTAAGTAAATAAGTCGGATTTGCAAACACAACAGTAGAAGTTGCTCCTCCTCCGCGGCTCGATGACACTACCTAGAGAGTTTAGCGATCTTCAGTTTAGCTAGCGAATGGGAGAATGTATCCTAGAGCTTTCGACTCAGACCACACCGATCACTGTGCCAGGACAGGACAGGACAGGACCCCCGGGGGAGAAGAGGCCGATGAGTGACAGCTGGAAGCGGAGGCAGAGCGAAAGGCAAAGACACACCCAGAAACGTCCTGAACACAGCAAAATGAAAAGAAAAAAATACAGGCAGAGGGCAGGGTCCCCTCAGATAAAGACACCTTTGTTGGGTTTTTTTAATTTATTTTATTTTTTATGATTCTACAAAACTCGTCAAACACGGCAGCTTGGTCACCGGCCATTACGCAAATAAGATTGTTTCTGCTTGTTACATGAATAGTGTTAAAAAAAAACTTCCAATGAAGGTTCCCTCAGTTTTTAGGTTTACCTGGTTCGGTTAAGGCAACAGAACCACTTGATTAGGCTGAGGAAAAGATCTCTGTTTGTGTTAAAATAACTGCGTTTTGTTGCGCGAGTCATGTATGTGGCGTCAATGTTGACTTGGTGTCACGCGGGACACAAACAGCGGCCTTCTGGGAGAAAGCCTGTGTCTGTCTGACCCATCCATCGACCCTGACCTCCTTTTTATGAGGACTTCTCGCTCTTTATACTACGTCAGTTGCTCTCACCGTCTAATGCCGACGCATTGGTGTTATCATACAGGCGTTAAAGGGTGCATCGGTGAGTCAGTATCAGCCGCTCTGACCAAGCATTGGTATTTCACTTTCGTAGTGAGAACGTGTTGGGAAATTCTACTCTTTGTACATTTATGTCGAACGAGGACTAGAGAGTGAAAAGCAGTGTAGTGTGGGTTGTACAGCAAAAGCGTTTTCCTTGTTGTGCCCAGGGGCTGCTGCTAGCTAGGTGAAGCCGCACAGCTGGCGGTGGGTTGAGCCTGAGGTATCAGAGGGCCCTGTGAGCTATAGCTACAGTAGGAACAGCTGGAAACAGCAGCCTCAGTCCCGCCAGTCAATCAGTCACTGTGCCAGGGAGCCACCGCCAACCATCCATCCACCCATCTATGCTGCAAGTCAGCCAAATTAAACATGAAACTACATTATGCCATCCTTATCTCTGATGGTGTATCTTTATGATGCCTGATTGTGATCCGTCACCAGCTGTCGTTCATCACATCTCCTCGTTATCCGACATCCACATCTCCAAACCTTTCATCCGACAGCAGCCGGGACCAGCTGGTTAAAGCTAACAATGGCAAAGAGCAGCATTACAAAAAGGGCATCCATGCCGTGGTCGGTGGCTAGCGTAATGTGATGAGTGAATACTGCAACATTTGAAGTGGATTTACATCCACTTCCTTTCACGGCTGTTTGCAGAGGATTCATCTTGTATAATATAACATAACTTAACTTAAAGATAATTAATAGATGTTGATCTTTTGGATAATTGTGAATGGGTGACTGGAGGCTGCCTTTGTGAACGGCACTTGAAATGTATGTATTTAATTCAATGAATGCAAAGTAGAATGTGCTCTCACCCTGAATCCAGTTAATCCAGTCAATAATGTGAGCAGCGGGGGGGGGGGGGCTTTAAAAGAAACTTCGCCATTTAGAAGGGCAATATCTGCGTTATAGTTGGGCTCTGTTATGTAGACATGCATCTATTACAATTATGGAATTATAATCCATAGTATAAAATGGATCTGGCAATAGTCTAATAAACTTTAAAGGAATACTTCACCCACAAAATGGCCATTTGTATATCAATCATCAGCCCGTGGTATTTCACATGCCCACATGCAGTATAATCCAAGTCTCATTTAACCAGCTTTAAGCTCACTACTTACCAAACGCATGCATCTTCGCTATCTAACTATATAAAACACAGTCTCATGCTTGCGTGGGCCCACTATTCATCAAAGCGCTTTACAGGGCAAGTACGGTCAAGTTGTAGAACTAACTGACTTTTGCCCAAAGAAAATGAACAATATGCACATAACACTGTTTTTAAGCCAGATGGACGATTGTTTCGCACTACTTTGACATCAGTTGATTCAGCGTCAAATAAATGCCTCAAAAAGATCAGAAACACGAGTCTTCAGTGATGTTTTCTCACACGCATATGCAGTACTGTAAACAGCAACTTCAGCACTGAAGTCTGTCTTCTTCTCGGTAGGGGGGTTGCGCAGACACTTCAGTTGCCGCCTGCATGTAAACACCGTCTTTGAGAATCTTTACAGACTCTCTGTGCTTCGCCAGAGGCGACACCGCCTCACTCCGTCTCGTTTTGCTCTCCGCTGACGACGGAGGAAGAGGTTAAGGAAGAGGAGAGAGGAAGTGCCTCCACCGGCGTCCTGCCTCCATCTCTCCATCTGTCAGAGGAGAAGACGAGTCCCTCCCCTGATTAATTAGCCGTCTTATCTGACAGGACATGTTTGATCTGATTAAAGCCTTTGGGAGAAAGCCGATGCCTGATGTGAAAAACCGCAGCTCTTTCTCCTTTAACCAGGAACTCAATTACCCAACTTTGGGGCTAACTGCACTCCTCCCTCCTCTGCAGGTTTGTCACATTTACGTGCTGCAGAAGGAGCTCACAAGAGTTTGTATAACACAGGATTTGGCAGTGAATGAGGCTTAATTAAATCTGCCCGTGAAAAAAAAATTAAAAACTACTGTACACGTGTCACTCTCTAAGTCCCTTTGGTGTTTGTAGCCGTGCAGCTGTGCTTCGCTTTGAGTTTCATCGGTTATGTGAGGCGATGTTTTTCAGGATTATGTCAAACACGCTTCGTATTCCAATGCAGACAGGAGTGTGTGGATCAAAGCGTCAACTGACTGACTCTAGTCACTGGGTTAAGCCAATGATACGAGAGTTTATGTGTGTGCTTTTTGAATGAAAGCACCGTCTCCCATAGGCATATGTGACGGTACACGCGGCGAAGGGGCTGCGGCAGGACGCGGCGAGGTAATTCGTGCGCGTGGGCTCCGTTTGCTGGGGGATTATCGTGGGGAGGCCTCATCTACGCACGGCCGCCTCGCTAAGTTTCCTCTTTGATGGCGTTCCGCGCCACAAAGCCCTAAATACCCAGAAGAGAAGGTTACGGTAGGGGAGTGGGAATGGGAGCGTTCTGACGGGAGGTGAGACGGGCCGCCCCATTCCACGAGGAGATTTCATTTCCTTTAATGTCAGCCTCCGCACACGCTCCGCTGTCAGGCTATGAACGAAACGGTAATTAAGGTGTGTGTGTGTGTGTGTACATATTCCATCTCAGGGTAATTATGCGTGTGCGTTTCTTCCATCGAATCTATACAATGTAACGCTGTGCCCGTTTCTTTTTTTGCTTCGTGTGTGTGTGTGTGAGGGCGTTTGCGTCCGTCCCCTCGCCATTGACCGGTGTCGTAGAGGGCTAATGGAAAGGCTCCAGGCTGCGCAGCGCCTTTCATGTGCATAATTCCTTCACCTTGCCACCAGGAGGACAGGAGGAACCCAACTGTGTGTGTGTGTGACAGAGGAGGGGGTGGGGTGGGGGGGGGGGGGGGGGGGGGGCAACGTGTCATTTCGCGCTGACGGATGGCCCACTCGCTAGAGCTGACAGCCCTGTAGCTGTTATTTCGACACCCTGCTCTGTTTACCTCACAGTAATTTCTGAGAACATTACTATGCTACAGGGGAGGGGGGGGAGTATTAGCAGAGAGGGGGAAAAGAAAAATAATAAAAAGATGGCGGTGATCTGGGTTAAGCAAAAAAAAAAAAAAGTAAAAGGAAGAAGAGAAAATAGGAGTTGTAGATCACAGTGCAAAAGGTGAAAGAGTGAAAAGGTAGGAAAGAGAAAGCCGCAGAGGAAGACAGCTGACATGACAGGCAGATATAACACATTAAAGGGAGCCCTTGTTGCCTTTGACACCGCTTGAGGGAAAAGAGACGTCAGCCGATAGAAGTCTCACGTCCCGCCTATGGGGCTCTCAGGGCTGTATCCGCTAAACTGATACAAAAGTTTGACGGAGAGATGCGTTGCCTTGACCGGGGGCACTGCATCTAACTCCACGCTGAGGCTCGGCGCTGCCCTCACTCGCTTTTCTCATGCCACGTTCCCTTTACCCCATTCTGTCTTTCTTTTCTCCCCTTTTCATACCGCTGACCTCTCCGTAGCCTCTCTTTCTCAAACTTTTTTGACAACACTTTATTTCTTGAGCGACCTCTCTTCCGTTCCTCCCACTACCTGATACCCGCTTGTCCTTCCTACCCCATCATTACCCTCTCCTCCAGCCTTCTTTCTCCTCTCCTCCTCCTCCTCTATCCATTTAGCTGGCTCAAGACATTAGAGCTGCATTGTATAATTGGCTCTGCGGGCGAGTGCGCATGTGTATGAGCGTCTAGCCAATGCCAACCGGCGAGGATGTGTTGCTGACAGGTTTTGCAGATGCCAGTTCCTGTGTGTCTTGTATGTAGGTTGAGGATCTGCACTCAGATCTTGCTGTGGGAGCCCGAGTCTGGGGGAAAAGCATTCAGAAGACAAGCGGGCCGACCAAGTGGAGGGAAGGAGGAAGAAGGGGTGCGGGATTTGGGGAGTCGGATGAAAGGAGAAAGCGTATGAGCGCATCAGCTCACGTCAAAAGTTTAATATGCGAAGAGCCGGAGAATTCGGAGTCAAAAAGGTAGCAACTACAAAGGAGGCGTCATTCTAACAGCCGGCTAGTCAGCTGGTCAGCTTACTGCCCTTTGATGAGCGCTTCCACGTTTACTGCTGCCACTGAGGAGCCGGGCGGCAGGATCGCGCTACTTTGTAGAAGCCGTTGTCAAAGCGCTCCCTCAACACTCTGCCATTCTGTCGGTTTGCGAGCCCCTCCGTGACACTCCGGCTTCAAACCCCATCAACGCCCGAGACTTCACATTACGGCGTGTCCTCATCACAGCGCGCCTCTGTCCACCGACGCAGCCGCTCGCAGGAGATACAGAGCCGAGCCGCAGCAGGCTCAACGACACAAGAGCACACGAGGCTTCAGGGTGGGAGTTTGAAGGAGGAGTTACATTTTGTTAACACACAAAGAGCAGCTTTTTTTGTTGTTGTTGTATCAATCCTGTATTAGTCAGATATACATACATAGTCAAATGTGATAGGTCATGTGTAAGCTCGATTGAAAAATAGTAAAACAACACATTTACTGGCAGAGATACACGTGATCAACGCTTCAAACACTCCCGAGTTGTACTAATGCGCGACACAATCCAACATAAACAACACAAACGTCTCCGACCTACAGGCGCTCAGTCACAGAGCAGCACGATACCGAGTAAAGGAAAGGTGGCGAGAGCGCAAGCTGGTAACTCGTGAGGAGAGGGGGTGGTGGGGGGGGGGGGGGGGGGGAGCTGACGAAATCCACATTCCTGATTCAAACCTTCTGTTGGAAACAGAGGGCTGTGAGGCGGAGGATCGGAGCCATCACCCAGGGCGGCCATGTTCAATCCAATTACCATATTGCGTCTGAACAAACAGCCCAAATCAACGTCATTTAAACATTGCTGTAATAGTGCTGCGATAAGCGTGTATTGGCGGGGGCTAGAGATTCACAATGAAGACATGCTGTGTGGGCAGACAGTTGTCAGTGCTTAAGGAAGTGATTGAAGTCTTATTTTCTGGCATTGCTGTAATCACCTTGGCACATACACCTGTCGTGATTTGAGAGGAAGTTGTGTTTCTGTTGAAATTGTGACACACATTACACAAGTACAAGAATCAAAACCTGCACGAGGAAATCTATTCAAGAGGCTGTGAGGAGATAAGTTATACACGGATAGCGTTGCAGCTCCCAGAAAAGATATTTGTTTCCCTCTTTATCTTCTGATTTATGTTAAATAATACTGTTTTTTGGGGGTATATTTTGGGGGGATTTTGGAAGCCCCTGAAAGGAATGTGAGAAAAATGATGTTTTAAACGAACGTGGAAAGATTATGCCGGCAAAACCATTTTTCACCTATTCTTAAGTCAGGCAGGAGAGGAAACGATTTAGACCAGACGAAGAAGCTTCTTTCCTGATCTGTCATCATCCTCAGTGTAAGCTACCAACCCGATCAGTCACTTCATTTATTCACATTAGGATGCTCAACAAGATCCTGCACGCACCATACGTCTATTAATTAACCTCTCAGCACCATCTTCTAAAAAGTAATTCAAAGCTTGTCACAGGGCACGCAATTTATTATTATTATTATTAGAATTAATTCTTTTTTTTGAACACGTTTTTTTCCACAAGATACAGGAGCAAGATTAGAGGTTCACCTCGCTCACGCAGCGTTTCCATTTTGGCTGGAGCACAATGTTAGCCGATTACATAAAAGTCGTACAAATTACCATACGTTGCTGCAGAGCACAGCTTAATACATCACATTATTCCGCCACGGAATGCTTCCCATGAGTGCAATCCAAGCCAATGACAACTAAGTGTGTCCTAGCGGCCCAGAGGCACCGAGGCGTTTAGGTAGGTTTTAAGACCTACACTCATTCGCTCGCATAATTACGCACATCGGTCCCGCACAGCACTGCATCTCCTACATGCACAAACTCGCAGCCATGCGCACACACACACACACACATATATATGTGATCTGCACACACACACACACACACACACACACACACACACACACACGCAGTCAATCTTTGTCTTATTACTGCTCATGGAAAACGGCTTTCTCGCTCCTCTGTGTTATGCTGAGATGATAGATGCTGTGTAAGGAACAAAAGTGGGTGATACATTATTGAGCCCCGGAGTTTGCTAACACAGCGGTGGGGCTTTGTTTTACTAACTCTCTCAGCTGGGCCTGCTCTCTTGCTGGCGTCGCTGGTGAAATATTCACCCGGCGGAAGGCACAAAAACCGGTGTTTTGGTATGTACACGTTGGCTTTAACTACGCATGTCAATTGAAGCGACGGTTACAGGTCGGATCACGGGCTGCATGGAGCGCACATTCAAGGTCAAACCCTTCATATGAATTTTGATACGGTGTGAAATCTCAAGTGATATATCTTCTGTGGCTCACCACCATAAAATAAAGGTCGAGTACCACTTCAGCATCGAAACACTGAATAAGTTAAAGTGTGCTGATGTTGTTCTGCATCTTTGCCCCACACTTGAATGTTTTCAAGTCTGTGTGCGAGTCTTCGTGGCAAATCGTGGTCCTGGAGACGCCTGCTGTAGCGGGAACTACCACAGAAGATGTTTTATGTGTCACGATCGCTCAAGATGCATTCACAAAACTGGACAGTTGTGTAGTTGAGATAAAAACATAGGTTGAGATCGAAGATGGGTGCGGTCAGAGCAAGGCCAACTTGCCATTGGCCCCCACCTCTTGTTTGGGTCGAGTTTGATCTCATCATTTCTTATTCTTACTGTCAACCAATCCCATGAAAAGACCAAAACATACAATGTGTACCTATCCAAGTCTTTCATCTTTAAAAACTACTTTCTGCTCATACAGCAGGACGCTGGGATTTTGTTCAGCAAATGTTACTCAAGAGCTCTGGTGAGTTTATTACAGCAGCAGAATGGTGGATGCCAGATTGACCCACAGTCAACTTTATTCCAGTGCTCGTCGTAATGAGATAAAAGGTCACGGAGTGCAACACTGGGGCTCATTGATGTGTTTTTAATAATATTTCCACAGCAATGGCGGCGTTTAGCAGAGGAATCCGCGAGTCTTTGGCTGCAGAGGTAAGGCTTTGTTAATATGAGGAATTCATTAGGCTTTTAGGTATTTTCAAAGGATTTGTTCATAAAAGAAAGAAAAACCAGCCATCCTTTAATATTCCTGAGCATCATCTACCATACCGAGCGTCATTTTCCCTCTTTTACATATGTGTGATGAAGGGATCGTATCTTTTGCTTTTGCAAAACAGGCTCAACACCACTAAATTATGTCTGCCATCAGTGTCACGGCTCATACATTTTGATGCCAGGTTAATGTGAATTTAAATGGGTCGATATGCGCTTCACCCGCTTAATCACGACCCCCCTGATTTGATTTTGTCTCTCCCTCGGTGAGCTAATATTCCAGAGATTAAAATTTCATGTGGGGCTCATATCAAAAATTCATTATTAACATGGAAGACGGGCACGACCGCCTTACCCCTGTGCTCCAGCGAAAAGGAGACAAAACCCATGCAGCCATAGTGTAAGTGGGCAGCACACGTGCGTGCAAAGATTTGCAACGCTTCCCACGAGGACTTCAAGTCAAATTCATCCCGCCTTTGCAGAAACATTAAAAAAAAAAGAAAGTCCTCATAAGCTGTGGTTACGGCCTCGGCCGCGCTCCCTCAGCTCACGAGCAGGCAACGTTCACACATGTCTTCCCAGTTTCATAATACATTTTCATCAGCGTAACCTTCATATTTTTCCATTAAGGCGTTTGCAACAACAGCTCATTGTGTTGTCGCCGGGGTAAATGCATTTTTTCCGTCTTATGCATCTTTCATGATATCATTTCTGAGATTGAATTCCTCCTGGCTGACATCGTGTGGAGGCGGAGGGTGCAGGTGATGGTGTTGGGATGGGAGGACGGGGGCGTTCAAAGGAAATGGCGGCGAGCTGTTTAATTTCCACTGTTGACCATCATGAGGATCTCCGTGGGCTGATGCACTCTATCTGTAAATTACCGATCACTTCACCCCCCCCTCTTCTCTCCAGCCTCTTCCGTTTGTTAACAGAGGAAACAGTTCAAACCCAAACCTCTCTTTTTCAAATCACTACAACACTCATTTTCCTCTTTCCATGTCGTCCACATAGCCGAGAACACGCGCTCGTTCACATGGCTATGATATTTGGTGGAGGAGCCAGCGGGACTCTAAGGCCGCGTCCCATTCCATGGCGGCTTTGTGGAGATGAATGCGTTAAAGAGAACAATCCGCTCGGCTACTTTTGTCTTTCGTTCCTGCTGTGAGTTTGGCACACGTGACGAATGTCCTCTTCACACCCAGCAGTGCCATTCATGTCGGTGACTGGACGCGGCGGAGTGGTCATTTTGATTCTCGATCTATAAAGTCAAATGTGTGAGTACCTTGTTCAACTCCTCAAAATGGTTCTACAAACAAGCATTAACAGTTTAACAAAAAAATTGTTTTGTTGTTTTGCTTTTTGTGCGTGCACTGGGAAGTGGTGAACCACTAACTATTGGTCTGTGTCGTTATAGTCAGTGGAGCTGACAAAATATAAATGATTTTGGGGGGAAAAAACGGTATATATATAATCCACATATGTGTATTTAGGTGGACACACAAGTAGGATTAATGTGTTTAAACCAATTGAATCAAATCTACTGAAAAAAAAGGAAAGACTAAACACCACTATAGCTGGCAGGATGACTACATCTAGTATGGATTGACATGTCAGGAGTCAACCACAGCGAAATAAATTCCTTGAAGTTGTCTCATCGATGGAGTGGGCCTTCCTGGTAGAGCAACCACAAAAGGTTGGGAACTCTGCCTCTCGGTTCAACTCCGAAAATGTGTCTCCAAAGTGCTCTCCTCTCCACTTCAGGGCGGGCCGTCTCGTTCAACGCCACGGACGACCCTCTGAGCTGCCCTCGACGGGGGTTCACCGCATCATCAAACCGTCACGCGTGTGAACTCGGCGGATGCGAGGGTCAAATGAGCCGTTGCTTGTGGATGTTAAGTGAAAAGGCCGCGTCTGTACCCAGAACCAGCTGGGTCAGAGGATGGAAGTTCACAGACAGGGAGGAAGTCACGTGCACTTCGACATGCATCAAACACGCTCAAAACGCTCTCTAACACACGAGCGCCGGCTCGCAGCTCCGATCCAGTTTAAAAAGCGCACACATACGGTGTGTTTGACGAGTCAGATTCAGCGTTAAGATGACAGGCAGGATGTGTGGGTCCTTCTCTAAAGTGGTGCGGCATCATCGCAAACCTGGAGAGTGACAATCTCTTTGTTTCCCTCCACACTCCATCACCTGCTCTCCAAATGGAGGCACAATGCAATTTGCACTCATGGATCTACTGCACAGCAAATGGCATACGCTGTTTGCCTGCTCCACAAACACACCCTGAGTAACCACCCTGGGTCATGGGCTCATTTGTTATTCCTTAATGTGCCGGTGCTCACCGGGGAACACTAAGGCTGCCACGCGAAACTACACCGGCGCTGTGAGCGTCGTATGTCTAAACCGCGGCAGAAATGCCTTCGCCTCGGCGCTGTCACATCCGCGCAGAGGAATGACAACGCGGCGGAGGCGAGAGCCGGGGAAATATTGAAATATATATTAAAGAATTATTTCTCAATGGAAAACGGCAACAACAAAAGTAATATAAAAAAAGAAAGAAAAAAAAAGCAATAATGGAAGTGTTGAGCGGGGAAAGCCACTCAGAACAAATCAACATTTATGTGACATCAGTCAGGTTCAGTGGTGGAACTGATGCAATGATTTTCAATTACAAAACTCTGATGTGGAGAATTAGCTCCCTGTCTGTCACAAAACACAGGTTATTGATGCCGCTGGTTTTTAAATAAATAGTGAAAAAGAAAAAATGACATCCAGACTTAATAGAAGTCGATTAATTCCTGAATATTTATTTCCAAAATAAATGGTTTGAATGTGTTCTCTCAGACACATTTAAACACAAGCGGCTTTAATTGTTTTGAGCAGAACAGATTAAATGCTCATTAATGTCACTTTCTTCCCGATAGCGGCACAATATGTTTAACAGCATGTTGAATATATTTCTTTTGGAAACAATGGCATATGTTGTCCTCTCAGTCCATAACGTACCCACAATTAAATCTCGATAAAATGAGCTTCTACCATATGTGTGTATGATTGTGGCAAAAATGGTAACAAAATAAAATGCACACGTTAGTGAAAACCAGACAGGCCACCACGTCCGTTACACGTCATCCATGTGTTGTACACAGGAGCCCTTTTGCTTCCCGTCTGTTGACAGCTGCCTCTGGGGCCCTTCGCTAATATGCATGCATTCACATTCTGGACTTCCAACATAAATACGTCCGTTATTATGCAGTGGCCTTGACACAATATGGCTATGGCTGAAGCTTTTTTCAACATGACACGTCAAAGTTAGCAAAACATAAATGAATAAATAAATTGTCGAGATCTGTTCGACCTTCATGTGTTACGTAGAGGTAGACTGTGTCTCTGTGTGCCAGCCTTTATTCTTTTTTAATAAAAATGGATTTATGCTGGTGTCTATTCAGTTATAGCAAGAAAAGTGGATGTCTTGCATACTTATTTCTGGTATTATTGCTTTTATTTTCCATCATAATCACATTTCAAAATAGAAAAGTGCACTTAGTAGAGTGTGGATCTCCGCCAGGTGAGTCTGGCAATGATGACCACTACTGTAATGTTTGATGAATGTATACGAACCACAATTTGTACACACTCTCACGTCTCACGCGTCATCTACGCTGTAGATAAACAGATATTCAGCAGTGTTTCCATGCAGTTTGTTGAGCGATACACCGCGTACATGCACTTGTCTCAGTCGAGGAACAACTCTTAATGCGGAGTGGAAACAAGAGTCCAAACTAAAGTGAGGATTCGGCAGTCAGTGACGGTCCAAAACAGCCCAAAAAACATGCTCTCAAGAAGTGTGAATCACTGCACCCACGAGAGGTCCTTCAGCATAAAATGAGCACAACACAATATTAGGCTGATGGGTCCAGCTGTTTGGGAGATTATAGACGAGGATAGACGGACAGACACAGAGATGCACACACACACACACACACACACACACACACACACGACTGAATACGTAATCTCCTGGCGAAGTTCATATAAAATACATGTACTCTTTGAAGTCGCATTATCAACACTTCCTTGTGGGGCATGTGTTGTTACATGCTTAAGAATCAGTGAAGGGAAACGCCTCTTAGCCATACAGCTGCTACTACCAAAACCCCAAAGGGTGATAAAAGCTTAATCGTTCCTAACCTGCAACCATTACACAACGAAAAAAGAAGAATCCTCTGTGGTTATTTCCCACTGCTAAGTGATTCTGTTGACCCATCAAAAAACAGAAAAGAACAGTTTCCGAACCCAAACCCAATCCCCTCGGTGTGTATTTCAGCGAGAGCGTCATTAGCAGGAGATGACCTATATAGAGGGGGCGGCTGCTTGTTACACTCTAATTCTCACCCTAAATGGCCTGGAAGAGGGCCGGTTCAGCGGGAGATAATGTGTTTGTTATGGACACTAATGACACAGCGGAAGCAAAGTAACGACCCACCCTGGGTGTCCCACCGAGTTCAGTGGCTTCATCACTCCCATTCCATGAAAACTTGGGAGAGCTCTCCTCACGGGCTTCCTCTTTCCGGAGACGGAGGGAGGGACACAATGGGGGGAGGAAGAGAGAGAGAGAGCGAGAGAAACGGAACAAAAGAGAACGAAAGAGGAGTCTACTCTTTTGCCCAGAATTCGGGAAGGCCATGAAGGGAGGAGTGCAGACAGAGTGAGAGAAGGGGAGAAGGAAGCTCGGAGGGTAGCAATACATCTGTAGTTAAAAGAGTAACAACTGACAAATGAGCTGCAATCACAGAACCATTGGCCACATTCTTACACATCTTGAAACCTTTTGTATTCATTTTTTTTGCACCAGAAGGGTCCGTATTCTTTATTGATTCTTTAGAGTTTAGTTTGCGGGAACTTCTTACGATGTGGGACTAGCATGAGAGAGGGTTGCTGGGTAATCAGGACGGGAAGTCCCTGGTTTGTAAGCCAACAGCATAGACGAGTCGAGACGGATGTCATGGGTCTTGGCAGCAGAGACAGAGACATCAGTGTCCACATGACAGCATGACAGAGTGAGTGAACTCTGGACTCTAGAGAAACAGACAAGAGGGACACCCTGCGAGATGGAGGAGGGTCACCTCATCCGGGGGTCATCGCGGGTCGAGAGTGAGAGGAAAATCACTTGCAAGGTGCCTTGAAATGAATCAGCACCCCTCGGATGTCCACACCTGCTTTAAGTCTCCAGATAATTAACTGTCACATGTGTCCCTGTAGGTTTTTCAGCATTTCCATAATGAGTCCGTCATTAATCATCGCCATCCAAAGAGGACTTCATCGTGGTCAAAGCCCCGGTCATTACAGTGGTGTAGCTCTTCCTGCTTGAGTCAGCGTGTGAACATGTGTTGTTCTGTGGCTTCAGTTAAATGATACTAAAAAATAACACGGCGCCCTAGGCGGCGGCGTTAAGGCCCATTGCACAAGACTGCGCAATAAACACACCGACGTAAAGCAGGAGACACTAGCCTGCTCTCTATAAATCCTTCAACGAACCGCCTTGGCTCATCAGCGTGTTATCCGGACGGCATCTAATGAGCTCTTAATTGGAGAGCGTCTGCATCACTAACGGGGGCCCCCCCCCCGTTTGATGCCACAGCTGTCAAATGAGACTTTCATCCTGACATGACGGCAGGAAGTGTGCATGTGTGTACACGCATGTGTTATGGGAACTTATTCGCATGATGTTCGTGTGGAACAAAACGTGATGTGAGAGATGCGTGCGCTCGAGGAGATTAAAGAAAGGAGAACGTAATGAATGATTCCATGCTGTATGGTGCGGAGGCCATGGGTGGAAAGCCGGTCGGAGAGACACTGACAGGCGCCGAGGGAATCAGCGGCTCACAGAGAGAGAAATGTGTTTACCCTCCAAAACAAGTCTTAAAAAACAGGGCAGCTCGGCAGCCCGGCACCAGTCGGCTGTGAAAACAAATCGAGATGACCCGCAGCACTGGCAGCTCGCTAGCGTGTGAACGGCGTCGTTCTGTGTATTGATATCAGAGATTCCTACGGAGGCCTGCGGGTGTCAAACATGACTTCAGACAGGGAGCAGGGATTTGTCATATGTCCCTTTTACCAGATTAACAACACCCATGTCCTTCCATTAGCCTGACCTTGTTGAGTGCGCGTCAACATGTGTTTCCACCATTAGCGACCGGTGTTTGACTTAAAATCTATGCAGCTGTTGCCGTGAAGCCCTTTTTTTGTTGTTGTCGGTTACTGTTGTTGTTGTATTTACCTCCAGGCTGCCCGGCTACACTTGCATTCCCGCTCTCTTAAAAGTGTGAAGACTCGCCATGTTCTACTCTCTTTCTCCACTCCTCCGCCTCTCCCTCGCCCTCCTCTCGCACACAACATCCCCGGCTGCTATAATTAGAGTAATTGGAATCAGATGACGCCGGCTTAATTGGAAAGGAATGCAGACGGGGCTACGGGACTTTTCCGCACGGGAAAATCAGCTGGAAGAGAGTCCACTCGAGAGCAGGGGAGGCACGGTTGAGGACGAGGTCCGCAGTCACGCACTCGGTTGCTTCGGCTTTAATGAAGTTGGCGTGGTAAACACACAGACAAATAACGATGGCCTGATGGAGTCTGAACGCCGTCGCATGCTGGCAATACTCAATGGTATGATGTCAGTTGAGGCAATACACGAGAGCAGAGTTTGGGCGAAACGCTCAAATTACTAGAGCATGATTTATACACAGTAATGAGTCAAAGTTCAAATTCAACCTCCTCGCCTGACAGTAGCTTGGGCTTTGGTTCAGAGCAACACACACACATTTCACAGTGGGGGTTGGAGCCACAGGGTGGTAGCGATACACATCGCATGATGAAAGTTGGATACACACTTGCCAACAAAAGGGCCAGAATATTAAAGGTTAGAATCCATCGGTGAGAGGGCAAGTTTCATTTAAACTGTGCCAGAAGCAAATTCTCCTTCCAAGTTGAAAGGGAGAGAGAGAGAGAGTTGGGAGAGCAGGACGCTAGGCTGGTTTCATTCTGCTGAAAGTCACAGTTGAAAGTCAGCCTGATTGTTTGCTGTTTGTGCGCTGTGGCGTGGGAAGAGTATTAGATTCCCTGCAGGCACCGGCAGCTTAATGAAGGAAAGAGCTGGGGCTTCCTCGTCAAACGCTGCAGTTGGACTCCTTCTCAAAAGGGGGCAGTGTTGCCTCTGATGTCTGTTTTTATTTTATTTGTCTGAGCGAGAGAGTGTGTGTGTGTGTGTGTGTGTGTGTGGTATTTGTTTATCTAGTTAAAGAGCTGGAACTGCATGAAGTCAACAGAGGTGGATTTAATTATCCTCACAATCCCGCCGTCTCTGCACAACTTAGTTTCTACCACCGGAGTCTGCGCCACGTGCCCGGCGAGCCTAATAGAGAGGGTCGTTTGTCAGGTTCAAGCTCTCCATCTCCGGCTACATCTCATTACCCTTAACGTGTGTGGGGGGGGGGAGAGCATGCCTCCGTCTCTCTGTCTCTCACATTAGTTCTATCTGTCCGTGTGGGCTTGAAATGTGTGAATGCAGCTCTTTTGTTTTTGTCTTGCCGCTTGCTGCCGGACTGCTCAGAGCCTTTGTCTTCCCGCGATGCTCCCCAGATCTCAGTTCGTTACAGAGCGTAATTAGCGTGGCGCGAGCGGGCTCCCCAGCCGACGCACAAAACTCATTAAATTCCACTAGCCTGCTTTTTCTTTTTTTCCGCTGGCACGCTCTCTCCTCGCTCCATATTAATCTTCCTTCCAACCCAAACTTCAATTCTCTGAGAAAATGTTTACGGGAGGAATAACTGCTGCCGCCCCTCAACATGCGATGACGGTGTTTCTTTCCCTCTTGAATCCAATGGCGGTTTTTGTACTGTTGCGGTCCAAGGTCAGGTCTAATGAGTGTCTGGCTAATCAGATGCAAGGTGCCACGGTGCCTCCCCGATGAGTGCAGCAGGTCGAAGATGAGACCGCTGCACTCTCTCTCTCTCTCTCTCTCTCTCTCTCTCTCTCTCTCTCTCTCTCTCTCTCTCTCTGCCTCTATCTCTCCGCCTGCATCTCCAGACAATGACCAGCCTCATTTCCAGACTCCCTCCCGCAGTCTCTCTCGCTCCTAACAGGGCCACACAAACAAGGTCATTCAGACCGCTGTAAGAGGAAGATGTATCATTTACTGGGAGATGGATGACATGATGTCTCCGCAAAAAGCTTTTATTTTGACCAGAAGTATTACTGCAGCCCCCCCCCCCCCCCCCCCCCCCCCCCCTCTCTAATTGAACAAGGAGGCAAAAGACAACTGCCACTTGCCACAAAGGAAATTGCCTCTTCAGTACGGCGGGAAATACACAAACCGTTCTTGAAAAACGGGTGTATTCGTTCAACGAGCTGGCCTTAAGAGGGCCGAAGACAGATTGGAGACGGGCATCCTTGATGACTTATCTGGCCAACGGTGCAAAGGGCAGTGTCGATTTGGCGCCATCATACTTTGGATTTATTTTAAAATACACCAATAGAGATCAGTTTAAGAGCAGGGTGAACCACCGGTTTTCCATCAGCATTAAATATCTTGCTGCTGGTCTCTGATAAGCCTCCTGTTTAGCACATCTGATAGCAGACTACAATGTAGCACAGTGCAGTTCAATGAAGTATTGTCTTTTATTGTTAGCTAGTGTTTTTTTCTCAATTTTAGCCATGCTAGCGGTTTGTCTTTATGGACTACAGTGTCTGTCATTCAGTCCAGCGCTTTGCTACAGAATGGATCGCTATGTCATTTAGTTTTTCCTCTAGTGCCACTATGACCGTTTCAAAATTTGGTATTTTTGAGTGAAATGTGTGGGAAAAACTATTTGTAAGATTGTCATGCAATTTGGCAAAAACCTCCATGTCCTCCTCAGGATGAATTGTAGGAACCTTGGTGCTCCTTTCACCTTCCAGCTAGCGCCATTATCATTGAAATTTGTCCAAAAATAGACCAATGGTCTCCCAGCACTATGCACTTCACGACGAACAAAGTAAACATTACGGAGCTGCAGAATTTTAAGATAAATCGTGTCAGGTGATTGCAGAACCGCTCGACATCGGGACGATCGCAAAGCAAAGGATGTGCAAAAGATTAGACAGCAGTAACTGTTCTCTAGACAGCCAAAAGCTTCGAGCTAATGTCATTTATTCATTAACCCTGTTTGGGACTGGCGCTGTCTATTGCACCGACGTAATTCATTTAGTGTTGTCCCATATTGCAAATTTCCGCAATGAATAGTAAAATGCATCAGACTCGGTGTGCATAACGAATTAAAAAAAACGCAAACGTTAAATATGGTATTGGTGGGAAAAAGGCCTTTAGCCTTGTGCAGGTGTAGGTATGGAAAATAAATATCGAATCATTTGGTGTTTGAATAAGAATGCTAGTTATATAGGTTTCTTCTAAATGATGATCAGGTATATACAGCGTCGTAATATAAGGTAACTACCCCTTTGACCCACATGCAGGTGCGCCAATATATTTTGTCAGTAACAATCATGGCAAGTAAAAGAAAGTTTCAAGGACTACCTCAGATACGTGCATTTAAAATCCTGTTGTGATCTCAGTATAAGTAAGAAGTAGATCCTGAGCGCTAGTGTAGCACAGCACAGTCTAGTACAGCACTACAGCATTGTGTGTGGTTTGACTTTAAGGTCTACATCAGTGCTGTTGAGGTAGAAAGAGCAGCGATGTAGCCGGGCAGACTGACAGCTCCTGTGGAGCTGTCGGGCCAGACGAGTGCAGCCGGCGCTCCCGTGGGTCCTACACCTGCCAGATGCAGCGGGAGGCGAGCGGGTGACAGCGGGGTATCAGAGCCCTCGTACCCACCTCAGCCTTTCCCCCCCGAAAAGAAAAACCTCACCGGGGCTGGTGGAGAGACAGCTACCACTGGGACTTCCACCTCGCCGCCTAGCATTAATTTAACCTGCCGGATGGGTGAGCGGCTGCATTAACTTGACATTTGCAGGTGCACATCGACGTCAGCTGGCGGAGAATACCAGCAAATTAGCAGAACCGCCATAGCGTCGCAGAGTTTTTACCTTTAGTTTTTTATCGTTAAAAAAAAAAAAAATCATATTATCTTTTCATCACAGAGATGATGAGTTTTTAATTAGCCACAGAATTATCTGCATCAAGAGCGGTGACCTTGACAGGGCAGAGGCTGATAACGGCAGAGTTGAGTGGAACAGAGTAGAGGAGCAGAAAGTAAACACTGCTTAACAATGTAGTCAGAGCGCCGCCTATTATCTGAATCTACATCAACTGAGAGACATCAAAGCAAATATCCAAGAAAAAAAGAAAAAAAAGGGAGTCCAGACTTCAGGATATGAACTTCCACAGCTCCCACGACTCCTGTTCTCCAGTCCGTTCAGTCCCATTAGCACACTGCAGGTTCTGCTGATGTCCAAAGCTATCCGGGCAGGTAGCGGTCCCCCGGTTATGGCGATGGTTTCGCCCAACTCTTTGAAGCCACACTGGCCGTAATGGCGTCTGAAGAGAGCGATTGCTGGGTGCAACCCTCCAGGGGCTCATTAGTGAGGAGCGGAGCTATTTGAAGAAGGCCGTGTACGGGAGAGGGCAGGGAGAAACAGTGTGTGTTTTTCTTTTCTTTCAGGGACATGTTCCTTCTTACTACTGTTTTCCTAACCTCCCAAAAAAATAAAATATACATACACACAAGAGTTTGGAGCTGTAAGAGAGCAGGCTGGGACAAACTGGTCGACTGTGCTTGTCGTGGGCAGCAGCAGTTGGCAGGGATGGCAGAGAGCTGAAGTAGCAACATGAGCCACAGGGGGGAAGCCTGGATGGGAAGAATGTGATGTGTTGGCAGGGTGCAAAGGAGACAGAGAGAGAGAGAGAGAGAGACAGAGAGAGAGAGACGGGGGATAACCGCAGGATGCCGTCTCTTAGCTCCAGCAGACGCTCACTGTGGGATTCTCAGCAGGGCGCCATCACGGATGCGCTAGGTCTGCACAGGCTGACAAGTACATTACACTTTGATTACTGCTACGACAATCTGACCGGAGATGACATCGTGACCTACGATGGGAGCTGCCTGCCTGTCTGGAGAGGAAGAGGACATCTTGAAATATCTTGGTCACTGGTGAGGTTTCTCCTAACGTTCAACACTGAGTACTGCAGACACTAGTGGCAGCAACGTGGTCAATTCATCAGAGAACATTCCACAACCAGAGCCTCAGCCCCCTACGATCCCTCCTTTAACACACTAAACCTCTACATCAACCATGGTGGACCCCCCCCTTGTGTACTAAAAATGTCCCACGCAAAATAAGATCATTCCAAATAATAGTTTAACGTATACGCTCTACTTCAAACGGCCCCGAGTTTGAATATAGTTCAGCATCGTCACAAAAACTCTCTTGTTTTTGCCTTTAGTATGTGTCAGAATATTTCATCAACTTCAATTGACCCAAATCCATACAAATGCATAAAAAGACATTCATGAATCCGGTCTTCATCTCCATTTTGTCACATACGAAGAAGAAGAAGTAGGGGGGGGTGCAGAAAGTGCCAGAGCGTGAGGTATTCGTTAACTGGAAGATCTTTTCCTTTAAAAAGACCCCCAGCATTTACATTCCCCTAAACCCTTGCCTTTCAAGCCAAGCCTGCTTTCAATATCAAAGCTCCTTTTGAGAGCCTCTGGTGGAATGATAACAGAGAGAAGGGGACTTTAGTGAAAATGTAAGATCTTGAAAAGAGGGAGAGAGAGAGAGAGAGGAAGAGAGACAGAGGGGGATGGTGGGAGTCGGGAAGACAGCATATCAATCGCCCCTTTAACTGACACTAGTATTCTGAAGTGAGGTTTTTTTTTTTTTTAAATCCTTTTTTCAACATGCAGGGAAATGTGAACATGATGCCCAGAGCGTGATAAAACATCATTAGGCATCCATGAAAGAGCCTCAGAGTTTTCAGTGACAATAGGATCCTTCTGTCAGATATGGTGAGGATTACACACAGAGGCAGGGTGACACGACTTGTTAGGGAAGAGGGAGGCCTCTCTCCTGGATGACACGTGTGTGTGTGTGTGTGTGTGTGTGTGTGTGTGCTTGTATGCCGGCGTGCATACATAGGTGTGTGTGTTTGTGTGTGTGTGTTTGAACATGAGTACGCCGGTCTGCGTCTTGCAGGAATGTGTGCCAGCTGAGTGCACCTGGAAGCTGTTTTGAGATAAAACTGAAGCTGTCGGGGATTACTTGGGACAGTGCAGCATGCATGCCAATCTGTGCATGTGTGTGTGTGTGTGTGTGTGTGAGGTCTGCAAACCGTCATTTATATGTGCATATGTTAAGGTATTAAAGTAAATAATATAAAACAAGGCACATAACCCTTCCCAGAAAACAAAGTTAATGGCAGGCTGTAAATAAGGCAAAACACTGACAACTTTCCAGTGAATTATTTTTGATGGGGCCAGAGTTATAAAAAAGAAAGAAAGATTCCATGTGTACCGCCTCGGCTGATGAAAGAGAACTCTTTCATCAGAGGAAATATGACTTCATTCGTCAGGCTTTCTGTGCTTTCTGTGTTTGTCTCTGTGTCCTCTGAGTCAAATGCAGAACAGGCACTCAGACAAAAGCAACTAAGCAACCATGTGGCTGTGTTTTGTTTTTTTGGGTTCTGTTTTGTTCTAATCCACTTTGTTCTACTCGGGTCCTGTCCGATCCGATCATGTTTTGCTTCAATCCCAGCCACATCCAGGTCGAATCAGTTTTATATTTAGAGCCACGAAATCTCTGAGGACTCTTAAGATCCGTTCAGCACACGACGTCCTTTATCCTGAGACCCAACTTATCGGGAGCACACTGACATGCGGCACTGTAGGTGTAACCGTGGCAGGATTAGAATTACAATGTGGAGATACAGGATTACAATACTAATGCTGTGTGACCTCTGTGCTGCATTTTTTGGCATAGGGGGGGGGGGATGCACGGGGGCGGAAATGCCCCCCTCCCCGTCTCCCTCCGTTCTTCTAATCACTCACTCCCACGCTGTAAACATCACCCTCCAGGTTGCGACACCGACGAGGGGAGCCCTCTTTCAACCCGAGGAAGCCTCACCGCAACAGGGGACTGACTGTACGTGGGACGGTGTTTGTGAGAGAAAGAGAGAGAGAGAGAGGAGTGTAGTAATATTTCGGTATGTACAAACAAATCTCCATTTCCACAGAAAAAAAATGTAGAAGAAAGCAAAAACACCTCCTCCTGGCCTTGCGTGCATCTTTTTCTTTTTTTTCAATTCACTGTTTTATTTGCATTGAAAACAATGGGACAAAGCCTCTAAATACAACACGAGTTTATCAAACAGGAAATATAAATGCCCCGCGTCAGCAGTTTGCTTTCGTTTCCTAAACCCAAAACTTATCCCAGCGATACGCTGCCCCCCCCCCCCCCCCCTTGGCTACTTCTAGATATGACCTCCACACAGATAATGACTTCTCCTGCCTCTCTGCTTCTCTGTTCTAACACATCCTGTGCCGGCAGAGGTGGTTTGACCCCAGCACGGTCCCTGGCTTCCTGGATACTTCCGTACAGGTCTGGAGGGCTTCAACGTCAGGAGGAAGGGGGGGGGGGGGGCACAGCCCACCATGGAGCACTGCTCTATCTCCCAGGCCCTTTGAGACGCCAACCTGTGAAACTTTCTCCCGCACTTGAAGAGGATTTATCCTCCCTTTCTCGTACTGAACTACTTTCTTGCAATTTTCTTTCTTGCTGTTTTGCTCTCGCCTTCCTCCTGTTGTTTGAGCCATGTGGATGTTCACTCTAATGCTCGGGGACTTAACATCTGATTTTAAGCTCACACTAGCTTCTGCTTTTTTTTCCCCTCCACCTTACATCCACTGTACACATACACAGTCGGCAGACAAAGGGTGAAAAACCGCGAGAAGTCTGTCAATGTTCTGCAAAAGAAACAACAAACAACAGAGTAACAGAATCAGACACAGCACCTCCTGAAGCAAAGAAATGGCAATTTTCCTCTTTTGTGTTTCTGACAGGCTGTATACCCAGGAGGTGGGGGGGTGGGGGGGGGGTGGAGGTTTCCCTTTTGGGAGGGAGTTAACGACATGGTGAAGGCTTTTCAAACGGAGGGGAGGCTTGGCATGTGCCACTGTAAACAAGCTGAAATGCTGGGAAGTTCAGAGAGCGAGCGGCGCCCCGAGTAAAGCCGCTCCAACGTGACACACTGCTTTTGATGTGCCGGCCAAGTTTTGTCCTCTCAACCACTACGACACTCAGCCAGCGAGTCGTACACACAAGCTCGCTCGCCCACGCGAGGAAACGCACGCACGGTACGAGCAGATGCATGCCGTGCAGTCACACAAGCGTAGACGTAAACACAGACAACTTGGACCTGCGTAATCACTGTATGGTCGCTGTTGCCACTTTAGACTCATCGATCAACACTATTGTCAGTCTCGATCGTCCTGGCAGCCCGCTGACAGCTTTACTGAAGGTTTTTCCAAGGTGCCACCAATGCATGCTGCACTCTTTAAGATGAAAAGGTGGGTCCATCTGGGTTCTTTTCTGCTTGAAAAAAACCCCAAATGTCAACGCCCACTCAGCCATTAGCAAGAAGCGGTGACTCAGGGTTACCAAAGTAAGCTAATCAGTAAGCTTATGAATAATGCGAACGCTGGCATTGGCTCAGTCCAAAGGGTAGCTGAGCCAAGTCTGGACCTTTTGGAAAAACTGAAAAGGGTTGATTCATATTTTGTAGTGGGGTTGTGCTGCGAGGTAAAATGACTGTTTTTGTGAAAGAGGTCTGGTGATTTGATGAAGACGGGAGCTGCTGGTCTACCGCTCCCTCGATTGGTTGGTTGGTTTGTGTTATTGTGTGGCTTTTGGATATGACACCATGGCGTCTACGCAGCAGTACTTTGCTGAGCTGTTGTGCTGGTGTTATATTGAAGTCTGTTATGCCGTTAAATAAAGTTTCCCTCTTGTTAAAATGTTAGAGCCCCCCCCCCCGAACAAAAGGATTTGTTCAGGTTCACGGAGGGGAAATACGTTTCGATGTAACAGTATTTGAAAAAACAAACCTGTCTGCGTCTCCAAACTGGGAGCATGCCGACCTGAGTTACTTTAGTACACTGCCTCTGGATACGGATATATGTGTGTGTGTGTAGAGGTTCGTCATGCAGAAACCTACTTCAGGTCACGAGGGAAAACATTTTTAGAAGGGATTGTGAAAATAGCATTTTGACGATATTAACATTAACATTAACATTTTCATGATAGGATTTGATAATGAACACCACTGAGAAGCTAGAGATTAATGTAAAAACCCAAATAATGGACCTGCCCTTTGAGAATGGATGGAGTTTTATAGTGGTGACACTTTCCATGCGGTCTTTGGTGGCGAATAAAAAAAAAAGTTTGAGATTAAAAAAAAAAACTCGGAAACCTAACAAATAAAGACGTTGGGTGATTCTCCTGACAGAGGAATTCAGCATTCAACCACTTTGGGATTTGTCCAAACTAAACAAGGGGGATAAGAAAACTGCTGGGGGTTGCATTTAATATGTTTACTCCACCACCATCAACACCATCTTCTTCCATCCACATTCCAATCCGCCTCCCCTCTGGCAGTGGGTATATAGAAAACTTGCTTCGACCAAAACATGATGAGCCTACAAATCTCCTGCGGCTGACGGAGGGTGATGTCTGGCGTCCCGTGTAGGAGGAGACCGAGATGTGATTACACTCTGTCACAGAGCGCTTGGATGAAAAACACAGATCTCCGCCAGAGCCAAAATGGTGTCTGGGCTGAGAGAACAGGCCTCACACTGTGACTTGGAGTACAGTGATGGAGAACTCAAAGGAACAAGGGCCTTTCAAAGCGAAATAAAACTGAAATATTTTAGCAAAGGCTGGGGGGGGGGTTTATTTCTATGCATGTGGAATGATGTAGGAATGAGGAACTGTATTAGGGGCCCTCTGCCGCGTCGTATGGAAAACCATTTCAACATCACAACCCCGAACCCTCCTACAAGAAAAACATTTTTCATCTCCGTCAGCCTTGGCGTTCACCAATGACACTTTGGTAGCCACCAAATTCCTGTAACTGTTTTATCAACGTTGGAAAATGTAACAGCCATATAACTTGGCGAAGGCAAAACATTCCCCTGATATGGAGCTCATAGTATCTCAGGCGGACGGAGAGATACAGCACGTAAATCATTTCTGTCCGCTCGCACGGATCTTTTTCTGGCTGCCACTGGCAGATCTGAGAGCAGTGGCCATCTGGTTTCCCTGTGTTTACTTCTCAGTTAAAGATTTCACTGGGAGACACCACAGACAGGCCCGCTTTCAATCTTAACATCCGAGCCTGTCGTGGACACGTGTGTGTGCGTGTGTGTGTTTGTGTCTGTGTTGGTGCCCATGTGTGTGTATTTAGATCACAGGATCCAGTTAAAGATCAAATTTAGCTTTAAGGACGTCCTCCGTCCTTTGCCGGTTCTGCTCTGCTGCTCGGTCCAACATCCTTTGAATGAGAATTCCCCCACATTTCTGTTCAGATATAAAAGCTTACACACAATTCTGCATTTGCAGGAACACACAAATACGCACAAAAACACACACACACACAATAATCACAACTGATTTCCACCGTTGGATTGAGTTGAGTGGGATTAAAATACATTGTTTTGCTAATTAAAATAGCACACTTCCACAGCCAGCCACGGTAGCTGGATGAGCCGGGCTGCAGAGCGGATCCCGAGAAGTACAGGGCAAGGTCAGACGCCCAGCCTGCCATGTGATGTGATGATGCCTCTGCCCGACAGCGGATGATACACACACACACACACACACGCACGCACGCACCAAGCTGTCAGGGAGCGGCAGGCAGTAGGGAGGTGGAGAGGGACGGAGGAAGGGAAGAAAGGGAGGGAAAGAAAAAAAAGGGTGAGCTGGGAAAAGGCAGGTATGGAGTGTAGGGACAGAGGCGAAGAAAGAATGCTGATAAAAGAGAAGAAAGAAGATGATGAAGGTAAGTAGGGGGCAGGGGAGGAGGGAGTGTATTCAGGAAATATATAATACAAAAATAAAAAATAAATCCTCAGTTGGAGGCCAAGGTCACAATACAGCATCACAGTGCATTTCAGCCACGTCTACAACCCTTAAAGGGAGCACGACACGTAGCATCTCAAGAAATGTCGAGGCTTATTCACCATAGATGAGGTTGAAAAAAAAAACTGTCAATGCAATTCTCCACTTCTCAAAGCAAAATGTGCTTCTCTTAAGTGGTGGCGTTGCGTGCGCTGCCTGAAGTGCGTCTCGTGAGACGCCGTTGTCTCTTGTATCTGATGCGATAGTTTCCCTTTCAACGAGATGATTTCACGGACAAGAATGACCCGTGTCTCCCTGCCACGTTGTCCATATATCCGCTTCAGTCATTAATCGCGACTGGCTGGCAGAGAAAAGCGTCGCCCACTCAGGACTTTTTCTGAGAAGCTGAACCTTTTTCCAGCTTTTGGAGAGCACTTCGAAAAGAAAGCTTTCGCAGACGAAAGGCAGCTGCGCTTTTTGTCACTCTCACGGAATGTGCGACACAAAGTGTAGACGGACGGAAAGGCGGGCGACAGAAAAACAATTTCCGAGCCACCAGAGCCAGCACCGGAGGGCCTGGTAAGATGGCATTGGCCACGGAGGCCAAATAATTGGTTGGGCATGACGGAAAGTCGAGACCCTGCCAGCCTGCTGATGATGAGGTCATGGGACTCGGGAGCTGGTGGGCAGCCAGTTAGTCATGATCTCGGCTCATCCATCAAAGTTGCTCAGAGAATAAATCTTGAACTGACAGCCGTCACGGCCGCGTGGCCGGCCATAAAAGTCCAGGCAATAAGGTGCGTGAGGTTGAGTGTGTTTAAAGCGCTCTGAGCTGAGGAAGTGCAGCGAGTCTGGCCGGGAACGGCGGTGTTTTACAAGGAGAAGTAGCTCCGGTTAACGGCAACCATTACGATTCCGTTTATTTACCGAGAAAAATTAAGATAAGATTAACAGGCTGCAGCTCCCTCTTTTTATAGGTCGTCACCATCTGTGTCCTCCTATATCAGTGTCTGTGTCGCGGCCATTTCCCTCCCAATCGTCCTTTCCCTCATTGCCATTTGTTCTCTGGACGAGCATTAGGGCTGCTGCATGCTCTCACTATCATTCGGAACTAATGTGGCTCCCCAGTCTTCCAAATCGAGACAAGAAAAACTTTGAGACACACAGGCTGTAAAACTCCAATGTGCGAGTTCATCAGCTTCGGAGCATTCAAGTGCTGAATGTATCATTTATAGATGGTGCTTAGGAGGCGCTCGAGTCTCCCAAGGCCGTTAAAAGCCTAAACAAAGAAGATGAGGTGTCGGCGTCCCAAGGGACGCGCGGCGCCGGAGCCCTTCCACGCCAGCATGTCATCCATGTGTGTTGTCTGAAAAGGTTGAGAGCTCTATCAGCACAGACCGGGGGCCCAGGGAGTTGAACTCCCAACCTCTCTGGTAATTTTGTGAAGTATGCGGCGCGATGACTGCGGCGCGTTGCTGACCAAAAATGTCACCCTGCCCTTTCCTCTTGTCAGAAGGAGCCTGTCAGAGTCCTGGGGGCACTAACTAATTACTGTTCCCTGAGCTGGGTAGGGGACGTGGAGGGGGTGTTTGCCCCCGTGTGGGTGTGTGATGTCTCTTCAGTGGTTTGTGTAAGAGTGTGTGTGTGTGTGCGCGCTTCTAAATGACAAAGCACTTCAGTAAGGTCATGGCTAGTGAGATGACAAGCAGATGTGCAACAAACAAGTCAAGCAACAAGCCTCACTGGCTGTGACAGGAGGCGGAAAAGGAAGAAAACATGGTGTTTTCCACAGGATGACAAAGACTGGAACTCACACCGACAGAAACATTGACAATTATTTGCCACCTTGGGGCTTAATGCACGTGAACTTCTCTGAAGTGAAATAATATCCCTCATTCAAAACTGGGGCTTGCCCTGAATGACAATGCTCTTGGTGAAGTTTGTGTCTAAAATCGCTGCAGTCGAGGTGGTGAGTTCAATATCACCGTCATTAAACGGTGAAATAAATACAAATGACGGAGTTCCATGAATAGGTAAATAAGGCTCACTGATTAGGCACCGTAAAACAACAACTACACCACTTTTGAGGGGAATGATATGGAACGCCTTAATGTATGCAGGCTGTTATTCCTCCATGAAATATAAAAACACACGCACACACACACCTCAGCTAATAACACACAGCCACGACGGGCTACACCTGCTTCAGTATTCAAACTGCGCTTCAGACCTCTCTGGCAGAAGTATCGAGTCATCAGCAAGTTATCAGCCTGTGTGGACGGAGAGCTTCATTAGCACCAACACTGCACGCCAGCTAACGCAGCAGAATTTTACACCCCCGCTCAACCGTGTGTGTGTGTGTGTGTGTCATGGTGTCATCTTTAAGGGTGTCTCTTAATGTGTGTGGGTATGTATGCAGGGATGACGTGATCTCGCCCAACTTTAAATATGTGAAGAAAAAAAAAAGAGGTACATATTGTTTTAGCCTGGAAATAAATCTTTACAATATTAATTCAAACTATGAGATACCAAAGAGCTGCAGGTTATTTAGGATAGGTTCTTTTATGTTATACCTTTATGATATACAGTGTTTATTTTTGTTTGTATTGGTGCCTCATTACTGTATTCGTCTTCTAATTTATGCTGAGTGACGCGTTTGAAGTGGACTCATTTCGTGCTGGTAAGTGTGTGCAGGGCTACTGTACGTGGTGCTGGAGCTGGCAGGCCAAGATGATTTAGGAGTGTTTGTGTGTGTGTGTGTGTGTGTGTGTGTGTGTGTGCGTTGCAGGAGGAGAGGCATGCTAGTCAGCAGAACGAGGCTGTGGCTCAGTGTTTGTGTCCCTGCAATGTGTTTAATGGGCCCTCCATACATAGCACTTTCCCCGGTGAGAATGATGCTAATTACTGTACAGCACCTCCTTCTGCTCCACACACACACACACACACACACACACACACACACACACACACACCTGTACACAAATGTACATGTGCATATACACGCACATTTACAAACAAAGTGGCGCTCACAAACAGCAAGGAAGCCTGCAAAGATTCACGCGAGTGAGCAGGCTGAACGCAAACGCGCACTCAACCGGGGCGTGTGCGTGTTTTCACAAAACAACCGGTTCACACACACACACACACACACACACACACACGTGCGCACACACTCCAGAAACAAAAAAAACAAGGACACAACACTCAGCACATTTCTGCCCCCGGCCCACTCCGTTCACCGCTCTCTCGCGTCACTTCACCGTGTGTTTTCTTTTCACTCCTTTCTTCACAAACACAGCCTCCATTTTTCTTTTCCCTCACTCTCTCTCCATCTTAATTCCTCTCTGTTCTTCACACACACACACAGACACACACACATTTGCCCTATCCTCTCATCGTTCCCACCCGGACATTTGAGCTGCTCCATCTTTCTCCTCCTGGAGTGAACTTTGTGACCCATCACTCCGACTTCACCTCATCACCCTGACCCCCCTGACACGCTTTTCAGGATTATCCCAGTTCGCAGGGTCACGGCCGCGCATTGATCCAGAGGAAGCGGCTCAACGTCCTCGCTCGGCTTCTCCACGATGACTTGGCCTTGAAGCTGAACCAAGCAACCATTAAAAAGCTTCTTATTCAAATGGATGCAGTGCGGTAGACTATGTGAGTTTGTGTGTATGCAGTGTGTGTGTTCGAACCATAACTGTATGAGCAACTGTGCGTGCTCTGCCCGTCTTCCAAGTGTTTGGAAGAGTGTGGGTCAGAGACACACACACACACACACACACTAATAAGATGCTGAAAGCGGTGCAGGCCTTTAAGAGAGGGTATGGGTGAGTGTGTGCTGTCCAGGACTGCAATCAATTACAAAGCGTCGGGGCTGCATGTTCTAATCAGAGGCATAAATGTCAGCTCCTTTCCCCCGCACACGCCTCCATTTGCATCCATTAATGCAGCGGGGGAAAGGAAGAGCGTGAGAGCAAGCCAAAGGGAGAGTGAGAGAAGCTGCCCTGTGTTTCATATGCAGGAGGACGGAGCTGGCAGGGTGGTGAAAAACAGAACCAGAGGCAGAACCAGTGATTACCTTTTCAACTGGGTAAAAGGAAGGTTTATTATATGACCGGGAGTCCGTCAATAATACCTGTGACACAGAGCATAAACCAGAAACGGTTATCTTCCCAAATGAACACCACTTTTATGATTTTTTTTGAAGGCTGAATGCAATCGGCAGAAGTAAAAAGATAACAGTAGGCAGTGAACGAACGTACACCACGGTCACAGAGACGAGAGGAGGGGTTTTACGACTCATTCCTGCAGCACTCTATAGCAGACACGTCAGGGCTCTGGCGTGCTCATGCCCGGGTCAGGACTATGGCATCTGTTTTTGACAGGAGAGGTATGGTTCTAATGTCGCAAATCACAACTTGCATGTTACAAATTGGGTAAAATGGGGCCCCGGGCCTTATCGCCCAACATCGGTGCTCCGTCTCAATGTAGATCTCCAGGCTGAACGGGAACAAATCTCACGAGGCCGAGAGTCATTTGGTTGAAACGACCCTTTTAAATTCTAGTAAGGTTCTCGTGGCGATAACTTTCTTGTGCCTCATCATAGTAAAATACAAGGTAGGGTGGAAACGGAGGGTGAATGATTGGAGAAGGAAAGGCAACCAAAAAAAATACAGCAAAGAATAATAAAGACGGGTAAAGCCTGAGGGCAGAGGAGGCCCATTACTATGTCCTCTCTCCTGAGAAGAGGGATGGAGGACCCGGTGCAAAAACCCAGACAGGCAGACGATGGAGCAGCAGCTGTGATAGCAATTAGACCCTTATGTATTAAACATACCTTTGTAGAGAGCAAAGAGAGGAGAGAGGAAAGGAAAGGGAGAGAGGGGAAAACGGAGAGAAGGAGTAGGGGGGTGAACAGTAGCCAGCGGAGCGTCTGAATCATATCTCTTCCTTCCTCTCCCCCCTCCTCCCCCCGCCTCCCTAAAAACGGTGAAAGCTATTCCCCGTGCTGCTCTACGGCATCTCAAAAGGTTCCAAAAGCGATTAAAAGGCTGACAGAAGACACTTGTATACATCCGCACGGCATGTAAACAGCAAACTCTCCCTTGTGGTGGCCACTGCGCCCCCCCCACCCCCCCAGCTTCCTGTCTCTTCCCAATGCCTCTAGCCGGGGAGGAGGCAGCGGGTTCACATGCAGCTCCCCTCCATCCTTCTGAAGACTAATCGACCCTTCACTTGAGCCTAATTGATGCATCGGTGAGCACTGGCTCTGGGATTATTCAGTCAAACATGTTTAACTGGTTCCCAGGCTACAGGCTGGAAAAAACATCTCCACTGTAATATGTATTACCGATATGCAGCTGCCGGGATGCACCAGTACGTTGTCAGCATCATAACACATGGTTTGAGCCACTTGATTGCTTGCTTGTCTCTAATAAGGTTGATTTTTTTATTTTTATTTCTTGTTTAATTGGCACTTGAAAATAACACATAATATCTTTTAAATCAGAAACGACTGTTAAACACTTAACTCCTTTGGCAAAATATAGACGTTGATATTCAAGGCGAGGCACAAAAAGGCGCTGCAGCTATTAGCTCCTTCTTGATTGACACCCTAATTCACACGTGCGGCCTGGTTTGCCGCACACGCTTGATGGAAGGGCCATATGTTTCATGAGATGAGGTTATTCATAGGTTGTTGTGCTAACCAGGAACGCCGTTGAACCTGTCACTTCCTCTCGAGCTGACGAGCTTTATTGAGGGGGAAGGGGAGGACGCTCCTGTTGCTTCCTCCTCGCTCTGCGGCGCGCGTCAAACTTCCGATTTCCACCGCGCGGAAGCTTTTGTTCCACCGGTGCTTTGTTGGTACAACGGCTTTAGTCAGTCAGTTGTGATGGCACCAGATTTGAGAGTAAAGCGTGTGGGCGAACAGGGACACATGGCACAATATTGTGGAGGCAGATTGCCAGCACACTAAACAACAACAAAAAAAAGGAAAAAGGAAAAAGGGGTGATTGCTCACTTATGGATACGTGCTGTGGTATCACAACAATAAGCTGTTTTTTTATGGACGCCTGACTGTCACCCACAAATAAGCATATGGCTGAAACTGGGGAAAAACATGTCGGCACTGCCAGAGCAGTCGCACATAGACACACACAAACACACACACATACACACAGAAAGAGACACACTTGTGTTTGGCTGGTGTTTTTGACAGTTTACGACCTGACCCCCCACCCCCCTCCCCACCCCCACCCCCACCCCATTGTTGAATTAACCGCGGTGGCTGGAGCCACAGTGCCAGGGCTACGCTGGCCCAGAAGAAGAAGAAGAAAAAAAGAAAAGCCACAACACAAACTAAATCTTGGCAGGGGATGGAGAGGCAGTATTTTTCCAAAAACTGATTACCTCCCCCCCCTCACCCGGTGCTCCCTCTCTCTCTTACCCACCTCTCTCACTTTCCCTCTCTCTCTCTCTCTCTGAGACAAGCTGTTCCCCTTGGCAGCTGTTTCGACAATTCAGATCCCCTAACGCTGGGGGAGATTGGAGTCTATATGTGTGGGTGAGGGGGTTTGAGGGTGGGGGTGTCACTAACTCAGGAACCCTCCACATGCGAATCAGCACTAGAAACATGCCAGGATTCTTTGCTTTTCTTCTTTTCTTTTTGTTCTCTGAGGACCCGGGATGCTGAAACTGAGCACGATTAGCACTCAACACCAGTGTCAGATGCCGGAAACCCAGAGCTTTCTGAGGGCCCGGCCTTTTGTTGGAGCGCCTTCCGTTCTGGCCACATAGTCAAGTTTTTCCAGGTGTAAGCTCTCCAGGCGAGCTGCTTTCACCCCCCCCCCCCCCACACCAGTCACACCAGTCACACCGGGTCGTGTTGGCCTCAGAGATATCACCAGCGAAGGGTTTCGGGACTATCTTGCAGCTGCCTGCATGCAGATGTGGCACAAAAATAACGTATTATTATTATGTACATACCATGTGTGTTGAAAAATTCCATTAGGAGGGGTAAAAAAACATAACATGTGACTTTAACTAGGCTATCCTGGCAGGACTCATTAGAGGATAGATGATACTTCTATGCCTAAAACATGAGTCAGATGTGGCCAGGGAGCCCACGGGCAGGAAGCAAACACATCATAATCCTCCTCTATAATTGGGCAAATGAGAGATGTTGCCATTGGACAATGGCGCTGAAACAGATGGCGACAGAGAGGCGTTGTAAAGATCCCAATACCCCGAGCCCGGCCGTCCCTCCAAAATGTAGAGATCCAGGCTTCACTTCAACAACCTCTAAAGCTCGTCAGTCTTACACGCACAAACACACACACACACACACACACACTTCCAACAAAAGCAAATCTCTCTTGTCTCCCATCAAAGCACCTTTTCCCTCCAAGACCCCCCGCTGAGCGCGCTCGCTAAGAGCCCTCCTTCGAGCCCCTAATGCACGGGCAATGTGATTAGGGCCGTCGGTGTAAGCCTTGAATTACTCACGTTATGACTTGATTGGCCAATAATTTGATTGGAGTCACATCTCTACTTCCTCTGGTTCTTGTAGCATCTCCCCACCCCCTCCCCGTCCCCCCTCTGGCTTGAGGCACAACAACAACAACAACACTGGCTGTCAGCTCTCCACCGTTTCCATGGGGATTGCAAAACTGACTTATGAGGGTGAAAGAAGTCCTCCTTCTGGAAGTCAGATGCGACGACTTAAACCATGAAACAAAGACATGCATGTCTTTACTACGTGATAAATACTCAGCGGGCCTCATGCAGGAAGCGATATTAGAACACATTTCCTCTTGTTTTTTTGTATGTATCCACGACTTGCCCTTATTTTTTTCCATTGGTTTCTGGCATCCGCCAATGTTTTCTTATTTTTGCTCTTTTGTTCGGCCAGAGAACATTTTTTACGAGTGGTGTGAAAGCAGTCTTACCCTGATGAGAAAGAAACCACAAAGAAAAAACACATTTTAAATGTGTTTATTTACCAGCACCTCAATTTCCCTCCCGCTGAAGTTCTTTCTCTTCTTACAGACTTTTTTTTTTAAGGTAGCATCTCTCCAATTGTTGGGCATATGCCAGGGTTTTTGCACAACAACAGCTTGCCCTTATATTGTGTTGGGGGGGGGGGGGGGGGGGGGGGGGGTGTTACCTACACTAATAATAAGCAACACCCTCCCATATATAGTGGGATTCATCATACAGCACTCCTGGGTAAGAGCAGGTTTGGATGGTTAAAGAACGATTGGTGCATCTGGTGTTGACTTCTCTTATTCGTTCTCTTAACAGAAAATGTAAAGAAAGTTTGAGATAAATGTAAGAGAATTTTGCTCCATGAAGCCCAAAGTGAGTTATACAACTGAAAACTGGATGGATATTGATAAATAGCTCAAACACAGCTACAAGAGTTTCTAGTAGCTATTGTATGGCTTTTGGGCTTTTACTGGCCTCCCTGTGAAAAAGTACAAAAGCCGTCTAACAAGAAGGACAAAAGACAGTAGCTCTGTACCTCATGGACCCAATAATTATGTGTGAATGTGTGCTATATAGTCAGAACACACAGATTAACTTACATTTTGAATGCAGAGTTCACAGTCACACGGCGAAAGTGAACATGTGAATTCATGTTATAAACTAAAAACAGGTGGTACCAGCATATGTCAGAACGAGTGCTGAGGTGTACCCATACAACAAGTGGACTTGAGTAATCATCACACGGTGCGGAAATATCTCGGTTCCTCAGTTAATCAGTACAAACGAATAGAGAAGCTGATCAGAGGCAAACGTCCTCTACATCGTTTGTTTCAGGACTCTAATAACTGGAGGCGGTGATGCCAGAAACATACCATATCCTGCACGCTGAGGGTGAAACATGTACGATATTCTTCACCCAACAATATTACAGGACACTGCTCACTCTAATTATTTCCTGGATTAAACATTTAGGAAAGAAAGGAGGTTTCCTGCTCTATGAAAACAGTAAAACTGCACTTCCTCTTGAGTTTGGGCCGCTTCCGAACACATGCTGGTACAAATCGAGGTGCAGTCGGTCCAGATAGGGAGCGAAGAGCATCCTTGTATGTTACCTCAATGTCTAAGGGGCCTAAGAGAGGCTGATCATTATTCAAGATGCCTGTGACTCGCCACCTGCTAGCTCTCCCTTTTTTTCCACTGACAGTTACGAGGTGTACGTACCCCTGTTAAAAAAAAGAGGTTGTTATAGTGAGGAGCATATCAGCGCAGTGGAAACATACAAAGCCCTGGTTGGTTCTCATGAGGACCAGCAGAGACGGAGGAGGCCAAAGGCTGTTTAGATATCGGGCAAAGGAAGTGTATAAAACACCAGAGGAAGATGTTAACTTCACTGTCAAAAAGATACAGCGCACGAGGAGCAAAAGAGGCATTACCAGATGGACTGAGGTTCAATCAGCCCGGAGTACATATTTAAAGGGGCCTCCGGTCTTATTTCACCAGACGAAGGCAAACGAGCTGAATCTGTTTGACTGCTAACTTCAAAATGAATCTGTGAAGAGTGCGTACTGCCTACTGCTCCGCAAATTAGCCCGGGAGACATTTTGCATCTATGTCACACACCGAGCAGAGAGACGGATGCGGATGGATGCTCCCCTCTACCGGAGAGAACGGTTTGATGGTAATCACATCCCTGGTTTTTTCGCCCTCCCTCTTCATCTCGTCTATACCATTCTCAGTTTTGACTTCCGTCGGCTGTCCCGCTCCTCCAGGAGGAAGGCAGCCATCTGCTCTGAATCATACCGTGCGCCCGAATCAAATGTAGCAACACAGACTTGAAGCGGTGTAAACACAGGCGTACACAAATGACGGCGGCAGACGGATCGCAGTCGCCGGCGGAGACAAAGAGGTTTCCTCCGCGCTAAGCGCGTTTGACTCCTGTGAAAAGTACACATCCAAGCGAACGCCGTGAAGCATGCACGCAGGATAACAAAGCAATGCAAGTTAAACAAACTTCAACTCAAACATTTTTGACACGCAGCATCCACAAATGAAAAAAAAAAAAAAGGTGAAATAAAAGAATCGCAAAGAAATCACATTAATTACCCGCGACAGTCAGAAAAAAGCTGAACAAAAGGAGCCGGCGACACATCCCTGGGAGCGTCTTCAGATGCTGTCAGAGAGAAAGGTCGCCACCTTGATCGTGGCACGCGATAACGCGAGGACAACAGCGCGCCCGAGATAACCCGCGAGATAACGCAAGGATAAAACCAGAGACGGGCAGCGAGATAACCCTCACGCCAACGCAACCCCTCAAGACGGCATGGGGGGATACGGAGATAACACCGAAAACAATGCCGCGGTATCGCAAGCGAAGCGCAAACAAAACCAGCACCGGGGGCCAAACATCAAACACACAGTAAGTGAACGGGAGACGGAACAGCAGCTTGGGAGTGGAGGAATGAGAAACGGCGAACAGATATCACAAAAGACGAAAAGGAGATAAGAGGGCCAAGAGAGCGAGACGACACGGCGAGCCGGCATGCAGACGCGGAACAGACGTCGCAACGCGCGCAGACAAAACACTGACAGTGTGGAGTCACGAAGAGGGCAGCGGAGAATCTAGTGACTTCTAGATGAGAGTGAATAAATGTGCAGAGAAAGGACAACATTGAAGAAAAACAGACTCTTTCTCAGGTAAACTGCTTCATCATTAGAAAACCTTTAGTAAGAAAACTCTCAGATTTGGGCTGTTGTCATCCGGAAACACGCTAAAATACCAAGGAGTTGGGTTTTAGAAATGTGCCGATGCTTTGTTTTTTGATGTGAAAGACTTTGGAGGAGAGGCTGCAATGATGTGAAATCACCTCAGAGGGGGCTAAGACGCCTGTGTGCCGCACATCCACCCGTCTCCTCTTAGTTTCTCCCGCTGAACTGCTGACCATCTCTTACTCCATCCAGGCCCTGGAGGAAGAACTGCGCAGGGCAAACATCCTCCGCGCCAGCCCTCTTTCTGCTCAACTCTCTCCGTCTCCTCTCCTCTGCATCCTCCCCTCCACAGTGTGTGTGTGTGTGTGTGTGTGTGTGTGTGTGCACATACACTCTATGTGTGTCCTGAGGTCTAGGCCCCTTTCTGAGCTTAAGATAAACTGCGATGACCGCGGCCTTTTAGACCTCTGAGACCCCGGCAGAGATCCGCTCCTATGTGTCTCAGCAGAGCGACAAAGCATTTTACTTCTTCTCGTTATCTCTTTGACATGCAATAAAAGATGAAAGTCGGATTAAAGCCTAAAAAAAAAAAAACATTTCGCACCATCAAGGGTGTTTGATATTTTGTCGTCTCCGTTTCCATCTCTGGCCGTCTTTATCTATCGCTTGCACGGCTGTGTCCACACACTCTCACACACACACACACACACCCACATACACAGGGACTCGCGGGAGCAGTGTCAGTGAGATGAAAAGGATGAAAAGGGGACCCGGTACTCTGGCTTCGCTCTTCCTCATTAGGCAGAGAGGCACTGTGTTGGTGTCAGAGAACTGGTTCATCAACCCTCAGCAGGACAGAGCCCTGATCTGCTCTGCTCTGCTCTGCTCTGCCTGGACTCGCTGCAGACCACTCACATATGATTGAAGCCACTGCAAATGGAAACGGTCGGTGTGATTTAACATGGCAAGCCCGTAGAAGTCTCTGAAGAGGGCGATGGGGTGCATTAGAGAAAGGAGGGTGAGGATAGAGGGAAAGAGAGGGGGAGTGGTAATAAGGAAAGTTGTAGTTAATGATTTGAGGACAGCTGGCTCAAAGAGAAGGAACTGATAGTATGTAGTTCATCTGAAAAAGGCTAATAAGTGAATATTAGCTGGTTTATTGCTAGGAAACACTTTAGTTATAGATTTACTCAGAAATAAAAATACTTACATTTTTTACAAATACATGTAATATAAAAAAGAGTGCATGGTGCTCTCTGTCTATCTGTAATATGGTTAGCTGGTGAGCGAGATATTTCTAACGCTCCTGGTTCCGAGATCAAAGCTCTCATTCATTTTTTCTTTTTGACAATGTTTAAAACATAAACTGCAGAAAATATCTGGTTCTTTACTAAAAAGTCAAAGGAGTACAAGTCCAGCGAAGTAGACCGCTGAGCTTTAAATACTGTTACATACGCCACTAACTAAAGACAACAGTGTTGAGGAAACTAAATCAATCCTGGGTCAATTGTTTTTGTCCTCAACTGTAACAAGTAAGCGTTTTAAATTCACTACCTCTGACCGGTGGCCGAGGCTCATGGGTATTTTTTCATTTAAACTTGTCCGCCATCCGAATACTACGGAAAAACACAGTAAAAAAGTGGAAATAATTCAAACCGGTGATCCTGACATGAACCTATGAGACCGCTACATCACCCGACCGGGAGTCTCGTGTTTCTATGTTGAGTAACGCCGAGGATACCGTCTCAAAACACGACTGAAACGGGAACATAGAATTGGGAAAACAGCACCTCCCAGTTTGCCACTCTGTTGAAGTGCAGCTCTGAGTGTGAGCACTGATACAGGCTCTGATCTGCTACAGCACCCAGCACTACCATTAAACATGATCTATGTGGAGTGACTCTCAGTGCGATGGGAATGTGGACTCACACAAGCGTGCGACTGGATGTAAGCAGTGGCTTAAAGTTAGCGTACAGACCTGTGCCGCTGCGGTAGAAAGGCTGCATTAATCAAATGAAATCTTCTGGTGAATTAAAGATGCGTGGCCCGATGATTTAGTCACTTTGAGTCTGTGTGTGCGTGTAGAAGTAGTTCACACTCTCAAAAAGTACTGCGACTGCAAATATGTAGTTTGTTCCTTAAATGTGTAGTTTTCAAAGTGGCATTAAGACACGACACTTGATTTACAAGCATATATAACAATGTAATAAGGACAGGAACTGTACGCTTTAGTTTCTTCACATCGTGCTCAAAATGAAACATCCGATAATTAGTGAAATACGAGAAAGTATCCGATCTTGACCCACTGAATTCTGTTCTTTGTAAGCATTTCTCATTGTCTGCCATCTCCGTTCACGTTAGTGTCGTCACCGTCTGTCCTCTTTTTTTAAAGATATTTCTCAACATTTGGGATTTTTTTCATCCCTTGTGTCAGAGATCATTCACAGAACACACAAATCTTTGATATACTAGAATAAAAAAAGATCCAATACGGCCACTGCACCACGTGTTTCTGCAGTGTGTGCAACCTGCTGCTAAAACTCCACCTAATTCAGTCAAATTAATACATGAATGAATAAGTAAAAAAAAAAAAAAGCATCTTGGCCTTGGTGTTGCAAAGTGGATCTTAAAAATAATACAAAACTATGCAAAAGCATATTGAATGTCATTTCTGTGTGAAAGCTTGCAGAGAGAGGAGTGAAAATATTCATCACTGCTGCATTCATGCATGCATGTCACATGCTTTGTGATGCCACATCTTTGCATGTAATCTAATGATTTACGGTTTCTTTGATACTATCTATATATATGTGTGTGTGTGTGTGTGTGTGTGTGTGTGAGAGCAGGTGTGCCGTTATCTTGTCCTCTCTGCCACCAGCTATACACCTGGTGCTTTCCAGTCACCGACGGATGCACCATCTTCTTTAGTGTTAAGGTGGATGAGGCAGGTTTTTTTTTTAAAATGTATTTCCGAGGCCAGATATACGAACGCAGCACAAAGGAAGCTGACAAAAAAAATAGGGTTCATGAGCAGCACTCAAGGTAAAAATTACAGTTCCTCGGGGGATAGAAAGTAAGTAGCCTTGAAGTAGTATTTCTGACACATAAAATGCATTGAAAGAAAGGTGCTCAGTGCGCTCGCTTTATGTACATCGACAGCCTGCTCTCGTAGCCCCGAATGCTGAGAGGCCCGGTGCGGCTGTTGAGTTTTTAACGTCAGTACCGTGCGCGGTGACAGCACTGTATAGCGGAGGTAAGTGCGTATGGATGGAGGGACACAGGGAGGACCGGGGGGGGGGGGGGGGGGGGGGGGTGCCTGGCTGTGAGGAATCTAATCCCAGAGTTAATTGGCATGACTGATGAAGACAAATTGATACGGGTCAGCTGAATCAGGGAAAAGAGGAAGGGCGATTGTGTACGGCGCACACGTAAAGATTATAAACACGAGCACACGTCCAGTAGATAGTGAGTGATTGGACTGTGGTGAGGATTGCTGTTCTCCTAAATCGGCCCGTGGCAGCGGGAAATTGCCTCGCACCCCTCTTGGTGGTGGTGGTGGTGGTGGTGGTGGTGGTGGTGGGGGTAACGAGTAACTGAATGCAAAGCGTTTCACCTGTGTGTCAGTGCGGAGCGTGGAAACCCGGCCCTTTGAACGCCGTCCCTCGCGGGGCCCCCCCCCCCCCCCCGCTAATTGAGCCAGATCAATTCACGGAGACGGCGAGCAGGTTGGCACAGTTGCCACATCAAAGGCATTCTAATAACTGCACACTGTGGCCATTACAGAGCCACGTTTATGTTTGCTTCAAAGCAAGCACGGCAGCGGTGGATTTACAGAGAATCCAGGCCTTCGCTGTTCTCTTTCAACACTACAATTTCGAACACGAGGCTATTTTGGAGCAACATTTTGGGAACAGAACAGAGCGTATTCACACACACATAAATACAACCGCTCTAAATTGTACTTTAATTAGATCCCCTTTTTTGCTGCTACAGTGGAAACCAATAACACCACATGCGAAAAAAGGAGCCAAAAGACAGACTGTAAGTGTTAGGCAGACACTGCAATAATACCCACATGATTCCTCTATCTGTGTAAGTTTCACACAGCAGCATCTACTGCAGGATTAGCTATGCGGATGCTGTCTGTTGCCAGTTATCCTCGTCCTTTCTCTTCCTCGTTAGTGATAAGTTTGTGACTTTGTTCATTAGTGCTGGCCTGCCTCCTGCTGTACAGGCCGTCTGAGGCAGGCAGTCCTCTCCCTCGCGCCTTCCAGCCCTCTCCGTTTCCACAGTATCTTTCACTCTTTGTCTCCCTCTCAACTTCATTTTTCTCACACTCTTTCCCAACCTCTTTAGCTTCCATCTTTTTTTTTTTTGGGGGGTTGTTTTTTCTTCTCTTTTTTTTTCCCCACTCCAGCTCTCACTGATTTTTCTACTTAGCCTCCGTTTCTCACTCCCTCTCATGCTCGCAGCTCGGCGGCACGTCTCCGCACTGCTCGGCGAAATAATTTACCGCACGCAGAGCTCCCGCGGATGATTGAAGCGTAATTAGACGACGGAGACAGCGGAAGCCAACGGAGGTGCTCGGGAGCCGGCGCTCGTCAGATGGTCCGTCTCACTCTCACCGGCTTTGCCCTTCAAAACTATCACTTCTGCGGGGGGAGCAGAGGGAGGGGGACTGTGTGCTCAGCCGGGGCGCAGCTACCAAATGACACATTGGCAAGTGATTGTATCTTTTCTTTTTTTTTCCCCTTCCATGGAGTGAGATCGTCTGCACCGCACTGCAGATATTTCAACCATTTCCTTCAATCGTGTCCACGTGCCTACCTTTATGCTGGGCGGGACAAAATAGCAGCGTCTCAGGCCTGTTGAAACAACACTGAAAAAACGGCGTAAACTCAATCCTACAACTGGAAAATTGTTTAAACTGACAAACGTATCTGCTGATTTATTGAAAAGAAAACTTAAGCAAGCCAAGCCAAGGGAATAGGGGATCAACAGGATGCCTATATGTAGGTAAAGTATGATTAGCTTTATGCTACACAGTCTCTCGAAGCCGCACTGCGCTTTGACACCATATGCTTCGCGAATGAACACCGCGGTGGATGTCAGAGGGGAAATGGCCTGGCGTTCAAGGTGGCGAACATCGAACGGAGAGGTGAACGATGCTGCTGAGTGAGCACCTGTATCCCCCAAAGTCTGTCCAATTATCCCGCTGTATTCGCGATACAATGCATCTCCCCCTATTATGTTCTCCCCAGATTAAACCAATGCTTGGGGGGAGGGAGGGGAGGGGGGGGGGGGGTTTAGCTGTAACGGCCCCGTCAGCCATCCCCCTTTTGATCATCGCCCAGAGGTCACCCTATGTTGAGCCGCACCGTGGGCTCCCCGGTGTGAACGGAGCTAAGGCGTCAGAGGAGTCACCTTTAAAGCATAATAAGGAGACTGCTGACTGACTGCAGACCACCCAGAGGGGGATCCGTGCTTTCTCGCATGAATATAAATGCAATATTGACAGGAAATCTTCCCCGGGAGAGAGGAAGGAGAAGACAGGCCGGGGGAGACGGAGCAAGTGAAAGGTAGTGGGAATAAATGAGAGGGTGCGGGAGGACCGAACACTCCGGTTGGCTTCACACCGTTAAACCGTCTGAAGCATCCGCTGGTGACTACTGGTTGATGGGCCGGTGCGAGCGCTGTGTTATCATAAACATTTGGGATTCACTTCATGGAGGCACTTTAATGACGCTTTTAGCATAATTTCCCCACTGTAATGGGAAGTGAAGGGCAAGCAGCGCCTTTCTGTCTGCCTGTAGCTTCTGTGAACCGTATAAATATTGGCCATTGGAACCAGGAGGCACACTCCACTGAGCCACTGCTGCTTCAAATCAAGGCATCGGGGGAAAAAAAACCTCTCCAAAATCAATGTCATAGTCAAATGACAATAAGCGCTGTCTTTGTGTGACATTTGGAAGTGTGAAACGTACTAATTTTATGATTTTCTTTTTTTTTCTTCCAGAACAAAATAATAAAATAAACACAGAGGAAGGAAAGCGTATTTGACATGCCAGGAAACAAAAAGGAATTTTACCTTTGAAGGTAAAACCACATGCATCTTCACGAGCATCACAGAGTTTCGGGTCCGATCCAAAGACAGCAAATGTCAGCTTCATGCTTATATTGGCCCTAATGTGTGTAACATCAAAGCAGGGCGTACATTGTCAGAATCCATATGATGTTACAGAGTTGTTTTGCAAATTCTTGGCTCTCCACACAGAGAGAGAGAGAGAGAGAGAGAGAGGAAAAAAAAAAAAAAAAAAGTAGAAAAAGGACAGCTTTGTTTTCATCCGGGCTGTTATCAGCAGAAAGCCGACTGCAGCGAGAAAAGGGAGGGATGATTTCCATAAAGACTGGCTGTTGTCTGAAAGCAAGCAGCTGTCAGGCGGAATTACCTCTCCGACACAGACACCACAATCGAGGGCGCCCTTCCCATAATTCAGTCTGATTGGCTCAAGGGGAAAATGGCAGCCTGCGGAGAGTGAGGCGAGCGGCTGGTTTGACAGGTTTGCATCGGCGAAGCTCGACGCGGCGTTTACCTGTTATCATTCTGTCTGCTCCACGTGTCAGTTTTCACAGTTCGGGAGAAAGCTACCTGAACAAAGTGACATGGAGAATGGAGTCCAAGGTGTGAGGAGGCAAATGTGTGCCTGTACTCAATGTCTCTCTCTCTCTCACACACACACACACACACACACACACACACGTTTTTGTTAAATGCATGGAATATGTTTTTAGATACACAGATGTCTTGACCTATTATCCTGCCGTATATACAGTAGGATGGTTACATTTTGGTAAGTACTTATCGGCCTTGTTTCCAAAGGCTCGATGAGAAGATCAATGCCACTCTCATGTCTTGGCTCTGATTATGGGGCTCGATCTGAGAGGCTGTTAGCTTAGCTTAGCATAAAGACGAGAAAGAGGTAGAAACTGCTAGCCCGATTCTCTCCGGAGTTAAAAAAAATACACCAAACAAGCATCTAATAAACACTTGCAAACTCTTGTTTGTTTAATCTTCTAGCATCCAGTCTTAATGCTAAGCTAGGCTAATCCCCTCTGGGCTCTACAGGCAGGAGAGGGGCACCAAAATGACAAACTAAACTATTAATGTAGGGCCGTACTCATTTCCAGTCAAACCCTGATCTTTTAATTAACCCAACCAAGTAGTCTGTTGCATTTTCGTTTTGTTTTTATTCACAACATCAAAAACTATGACCGTAGCCTGGGAGAAAATATTCACTAAATTATATAATTCCCTCCAAACATAATAGAGAATGCAGTTTAGTTTTATGGGAATGTAATTTTGTCGGAGAGGTAACATGACCTAAATCAAAAACCTCTCAAATGTCTATTTGTTTGTGTGAATATACACACAAAATAGAATCCTTGTGTACTGTGTATACAGACACACACACACACACACACACACACACACACACACATAGATACACGCACAGACTTGCACTCACACAGATATACACTCAAACACACACACACACACTACACACCTATGCTAAGTGCTCTTATCTGTGACTTGTGTAGAGGTGAGTGACAGGAAGGGAGGTGCAGGGGGGAAGTGTCCTTTAGGTATCTTAATTATGGCTCCTCTCCTCCCTCTCGCTGTCACCGTCCCCGGGGGAGGGCAAGACAAAAGGAAGGCAATGTTTCATCTCTGCTGCCTTGGTATTTCAAATTCCAAGGGGAGTAAGAGGAGCGAGACAGCAGGGTGTTACATCGGAGGAAGAAGAGGAAATCAAGTGACGCTTTCCCTCTTCCCCATCGGTTTCTCTCTTCGTGCCTCCTATGCAGCTGTGCTTAAAATAAGGCACCTTAATAAAAGCGTTTTAATGGCGTCAAGGCTGGGGAAAAAAGGCGCAACTTGATTACCGTGACGGTTTTATTTAATGAGCGCAAAGCCTCTGGCTCCGACTTGCTATTCGTTTATTACTTTGTTGTGGAGAGATATATGTGACAAAATGGAGCTGGGGGAGTGAGCGAACGAGGCTGAATGCTCTTATTGTGGAAGTCGTCTGTGGTGTTGGCAATCGTCTTTGCGATTTACACCTTCCCCGAAGCGCACCTGGGCTTTTCATCCGGCCCCCGTCAGGGGAACGCGGCTCCGCCATGACGGAGAGAGGAGGGTGTCAGAGACACCTTGGCAGGTAGGCAGACACAAAGAAGGCCCGCTGTTAATTATTGATGGGAATAAATTGCACTCGCTGCATATCTGGCAGGGGAACACGCGGTGGACGGGAATACAAATGTGTTTTTTACGAATGTGAAGAGGAAACGGCGATGAGGGGTTCGAGAGAACGGAGAGGGGGCAAGGTAGAGGACCCGATAGAGTGATGGGAGCGATACCTGGTAAAGAGACATCACAGCGACGGAGAGGGAGTCCATAAAAGCAAACTACTCCTTAATGTCTCTCACAAGTGTGATAAAAGCACAGAGCTCCGGCGCAGAAAGCTGGCCTTTCTATTTGTGTGAACAGAACAATGGATCATCACACCAAAAAAAAAACTATTATACAGAAATGCTAATAGGAAATGATTTTGTGAATGTGCGCACACATGCACACCTATGCAAACAAACATCCTTAAAAAGGTCAAGCTCTTTAGATTTGGGACGCCAGACCTCTCTCATGAACATATTGACTGAGAAAAGGGGAGTGATGCAAAGTAGGGGTTGTGAAAATAAACCCGGGCAAAGAGCACGGGCGTCTTATCTGTATTCTGAGAGGCTGGCCTCTTATAAATATTGGAAGAAGGACACTGGTGGGGGAGAGGAAACGGCCAAATGGTGCATTTGAGAAATGGCGCACCTGAGCACCGCACGGAATATCATCTCCTCCTGTCAGATCTCATCCCATTTGATCAGAATAATTGCCACCTTCATCGTTATCATCAATTCTGTCATCTGCGCTGGCGCCGTCGCCGCCGCTCCGTCTCATCGGGGCTTCTTTGGCTTCAAGGAGGGGGGCGGGAGGGGGGAGGGAGGGGAGGGGGGGGGTTTGGGTTTCTGGATCAGATCAAATGCTGAGAAAATCACTCATAGTCATCAGCATATTCATTGCTTTAATGCTACTGACATTTTGCTCACCTATTCAAATATTCTGACAGCAGCAAATCCTGGGCTGGTACAGAAATAGCCTGGTTTAGCCATGTGGGCTCGTCTATCATAGATGTCCGGAGAGAGAGCCCCGCTGTGCTTAAAGTCTGTGATGAGACTCGCTACAGCAGCGAGGGAATGAAAGATTTAGAAAAGACAGATGCGGAAAGGACAGCTGCCAGCCTGGACCGAGGGCCGGCATACATTTAGAATGGAGCTGATGTTCCTTTGGGGACAGCCAAATACGCAACAAGAACCGATCTTAATATCCGCTACAAGATCCTGAGGTTCAAGGGCGAATAAGCACACGACCCCGGCCCGTGTGTTCTCACTCATAGCCACACCTCTCCAATGTGCGTCTATGTCTGTCAACCCGGCTCCGTTGTGCAACTCACTGGGGCCCTCTTTGTCCAACTCAAACAGCTCGTCTCATCTGCTTCCACTTTAGCGGGCTAATAACACTGCGCGACACGGGACGAGCGGCTGGTCAATCTTTAGTTACAGCCGGGCACAGCTTGCGTGCTGGCACCCGAGTCCGTTTGCCGTGGAAGGATGCCACGGACGCACATGCTCCCGCGGATGAAACGAGGGACCCGCATGTGCAGGACAGAGTCTCGATGCTGGGTTGTGCGAGACTGCAGCTTTGCCCCCGGCACAGAGAGCCGGTTAGATAAAACGGGCACCGCAGTCGCCTCCCAGCTTGTCATATAGCCATACAAACACACTTATAAGCCCACATTTAAGAGCCTTCTTGTATTAGAGTGAGCGAGTTAGTCATTAAACAGCAAAGCTATGCGGAAAATGACTTTCTATAAAAGTGTGTGTTCATGGACAAAACCAGTTTGGGGGGAGCTTTCCGATCCATCAAAGTCTATGAAGCGTGATAAGTGCACAGTATTAAATCCCCGGAGGGAGCGAGACGCGCAACAAAAGTGCTAATGATAATGCAAGGGGAAGTGGCGGCGCTAAGTTGTTTTTAAACACTCCTTACCTTGGCCATTTGGGCCTGCACCCCAGTGGCTTTGAGAGACGACACGGCCTTCTGTGCTGCAGCTGGGCTGTCAAAATCCACAAAGCCATAGCCTGGAGAGAGAAAAGAAGGGAGGGAGGGAGGGAGAAAGAAAGTCAGGCATTAGTAGAGACGAAATGAAGGCCGATGACTAACAAGGAGACTGACAGGCACTTGGTAATTGTAGCAGTAATAGGTTGGTAACATGACTACAGAGGCTGCCAGTTCTCATATCTGGTGAGCACTACATTGTTTGATAATTAGCAACACTGACGTTCATTGGGGGATGCTATGCATCTTAATTAGTAGCATGGATGAGCGATTTAGTAATAACAAACCCCGGCACCCTGCCCACCTCCACCTCCACACACACACACACACACACACACACACACACACACACACACACACACACACACACACACACACACACACACACACACACACAGATACGCAAACAAAAACACACACGCGCCGAGTAGCGTGAGAATCAAGAACACAGACCATCGCTGTTCTTCCTCGTGGTTTAATGACAACTCGTACGCATGTTTTCGGAAACGTCCGTGGTTAAAGGGATAACGCACGCATGTGCTCATTTTCATACTCGTTCGGCCTTTTGATTTTCTGAGGCTGTGACGTTTCCTCAACACCCGGCGTATTTAGCACAGCCTCATGTCACATCCTGGTGTAATCCTCTCCTCGGTAGCAAATCTCTCAAAGGTCGACAGCGACAGCACCGGAGATGCTGCCGTCTCTCTTACATACACATAAACACTTATCTTTCTCAAACGGAGCCTTTCTGTCCACCTACTTATACCGTCTTTGTCCCTCTCCGGTCTCTAAAACACTCTCTCTCAAAGTCTCTCACCCCCCCCCCCCCCCCCCCCCTCTGATTTTTTTTCAGACATCACCAGACACCAGCCCCCATCTGGAAATCCATCACCAGAGGAAAGCGGAAGGGAATGAAATCTGCGGCTGTGATTTATGAGTTATTGTGATCCCGACGTTCTCCGGGATGTATCGGAGACGAGGGGGGGGGGGGGGGGGGGTCACGTCTGTGTTAATTAAAATTTGGTGGCGGATTAAAAGCAGTCAATGGGTGCCCTATGATCCACTGTTTCAGAGGGAAAGTGTAATTAGAAAAGGATAATGGGTGTGAGGCGGGGGGAGGCTGGCTGCTGTGGTTACCCCATCATGTCACAGACGATTGCGCGCTAACACGCGTATGAGCACGCGCGTGCACGTTAACGCCTCACTTTCTCACCCTGCGGTTTTTTTCTCACAAAAAAAAAAAGAAAGAACATCTCACTTTTTCAGACATCGTGGGTGTGTGTGTGTGTCTGTGTGTGTGTGTCTGTGTGGTGGTGAGGGGTTGGGGTCATTTTCCTGTCGGTTGGCGGCGAAGGCGTGTGGAGCAATGTGAAAATTATAACCTGTGGCGGAAGAGAAATCAAGTGCGAGGACTGATTAACGGCCAGCTGTTAGAGTGGAGCTGGGAGGGGCGGCTCTTTAATTGTGGAAATATGAAGAGCGAGAGCGAAAGGATTCAACACAAAAATGTACCCTTTCTTTAAAAATGTAGAAAGCAGCTAATTTAATATCATATTTAATTCAATGCATTTATTTAATACAGTATTTCAAGAAAGCAAAACTCACATAAGAGGAGTTTATTAAAAAAGTCATTTTATTTTGGAGGGTCGCTTTCAACAAAATAAGAAACACAGACATATTTTCTGCCTTGCCTTATCTAACCATGCAGATCATTTAGTGGATTTCCTTTGGCCAGGTTTTTAAAGATTTCCTCCCAAATACAACTGAGGTGAATTGAATTTTGGCTTTTGGTGAAACTGAAAGCAGCCTCCCTGTTTCTGTTTATAATCCATCCACCGCGCTGTGTACAGTTTCCATGAGATTACAGATAAACTACCATCATCACATCGAGTGTCTTTGTTCGATTTTGGGCTTCCCACAAAATGTGCCTCGGCACAGACTGAACTCTACTGGAGGAACCAAAATACACAGGCCAAAATAAATTCCCTCTTTTGGTGTTTCTGATGACGGTGGAGGTGAGGAGTGCCGTGTCAAGGGCAATCCGTGTGGGTAGTGTTTTTTTGTAACTCGTTTCTTTAAAATCTACCGTCTACAGCATTTGAGTAAGGCCGACTGTTTCGCATAAGACTTTGCTCCACATTAGGCATCCGCCGAATACAATCTGTCGATCCATACATGGAAACAACACCGTTGGTCTTTCCGTAAACTCCTCACGGAGCCGACTTGAAATCAATTTTCGTCCAGTACATTTCTGTCAGTCAGCAGAGGAAAGTTTTCCGGCCACCGTCCTCTCAAGACTGCTGAGCTTTTTCCAGTGAGAGTGAGATCTGGTGACCGTGAAGGCGTTTGGCATTTTCCTCACATCATTGTTGTTCACTGACCCCCCCCCCCCCCCCCGTATGGAACACATTCTATGTTCAGGGTTGTCCCTTTAACTTGTCACATGTCCGTGTACAGACACGTCACCGGTGAATCTTTTAAATGCAATTCATCGCTGTGAGCACCGCAAAAACAAAAAAACGCCTTTCACCTCAGTTCCACCGGGACGGAGGCAGAAAACCCAGAGATGGATCTTTCGTGGGTAAAAAAAATGTATAAAAATACCTGCATGGCTACACACAACCAGAGGTAAGCGCTTTGTTGTTGTTGTTTATAATTTGGGTGAACTAACCCTTTACATAAAAGAGACAAATGATTCTCTGCAGATCTAAGAACATATTAAAATCACATCAAGAGAACCACACCGATTGTTACTGCGGCCCTCTGGGCGCCGGCTGGTTCTCTCTAATAATCTGAATATACCTGGGACCCCCCCCCCCCAATTACAAATTTAATATTCGCCCCACGACCACCTGGAGTGCACTTATCAAACTTTCAGCAGGATGAGGATTTTAGAGAATGCTGACCTATATTCAGACAGCTCTGAATGGATGAAGAGGTGAGGGGGAGGCAGGGAGGAAGAGAGCGAGAGAAAGGGCGGGTTCAACAGAAAGGCGGGCGTGAGGGAAGCGGGGCTTATCTGGAGTCAGCTGAATGCAGCGAGGAGGGCTGGCTCCACACTCGGCTACATAGCTGCCTCCAGTAACAGTTCCAGTTTGCTCTTCTTCCCCTGTGCAGTTACTGTAGCAGAAATATACGCATAATGAGTGTATAATGTGGCATAATGCGCAGCCACCGGGCAAAAGCTGTTAAAGGCTTGTTTTGTTGAAATAAAACATAATCATTGAGAGACATGGAGACAGCGCGAGTCTATTTGTGCTTTTATCAGACAGAATGGCTGCGGAGGTGATGGGACATTCTGAATCTTTCTATGTGTGTGTGTGTGTGTGTGTGTGTGTGTGTGTGTGTGTGTGTGAGCTCCTCTGCTTCAATACTTGTGACAGACCACAGACGTTAAGTGGCTCATCTCTCACAGTTTAAAGAGCAAAGTGTAGGTTTACACGCTTCAGATATATTCAGATTTAGGATTGGGTTTGATTTGTTTCCCGCCTTTCTTTTTGGTTATGTACCGTGAGCAACTGAAGACATTATGTCCCGTTAATATTCATTATCTGGGAGGACCCACTGTGCATTCCACTCGGATATTGGACACCAGCTAGCTTAGCTTGCTTGTGTCACTGCAGAATAAATATGACTTAAATGAATCCTTGTTGGTCATTACCAGTTGGACCAAACGTCCATGGGTCTAAACCAATGCCAAGTGTGTATTCTGCCGGTCCCTTAGCAAATATTTATTAAACTTAAGTAAAATTGAAATATCCATATAAGGTTTGAGACATAGTGGCTCTTGTAATTGAATGTGAAGTCTTTTGATTGGCTGTAGCTCCAGCCGCTGTTGGTTTGATTCGCTGAAGGTGTCTTGATTTATCCAGTGTGTTACCAGGTACTGTGTCTACGTGTGTGTGTGTGTGTGTGTGTTTGCAGGTGCCGCTACTGTATTTATGTTGTTTGGTTTGTCATTGAGCAGAAGAAACAGCCTTTTGAGTTGTGAAGAAGAAGCGTGAGGTCAAGAAACGCTACACTCGATTGAAGACATCGCATCTCACACGTTCTTTTAACAACACCCGCACTCGCACACACACACACACACACACACAGAGGAGTGTGTTTCCTGGAAGCGAGTACATGCTGTCCTCCTACTGTATTCAATGCGGCTTCCCATCTTAAGTGGGATGCAGAGGGCAAGGTGTTGCTTTGAAGCCTCTGCAACAACACAAACATCCAATCGATAGCTGTCACTTAAAAGCGTCTCACAGTGACTGACTGCATACGTGGCCGCTGATAATGGTGTGCAGCTGCACACTAATGTGCGCACGCACACTGTGACTCGAGCCCACATACACACACACACACACACACACACACACACTGTATGTACAGACACACTGACTGTCTCTCTGAGAGGAATAAAGAGAACATGAGCTGCCATATCATATTTCCTGGTCTGGCTTTAACAGGGAGCCTGTCAAGATAAAAGGACCATCTTCAATCAGTTGCTACAGGATGGTGCTATGCTACCACTGCTTCTACTCTACTGCGGGCCCACTGACTGTGCTCGCATGGATGTGTGTGTGTGTGTGTGTGTGTGTGTGTGAGGCAGGGCGCTCTCTAACGGAGGTGTAGGACTATAGATGATGGCACCTCGGGCTACGCTCAGCACAAAAGTCTTCCGTGGAGAGCGGAGATAAGGGACTCATTACAGTGCGTGTATCGACGTATCAATCATCCACGCATCATTCATGCGCCGTCAAATTATGCTAATCCTAATTACTTCTGGGGAAATTACCATTTTTTATCTGCTAATAGTCGGGATTGTTTGGGGTTTCCTAGCCACTACATCCACCACCAATTTCCCCCAATATTTTTCCATTTTTCACATTCTAATATTCAGCGCTAATGATCCCATTTTGCACAGCATACAATGGAATAATAACGCCCTAAGTATGAATAATGAATCAACGGCAAGTCACGGAGCATTACAATGGCGAACGGGGCAAACAGTGTAATTGTTTGCGTCCTTGTGAGTCATCAAGAGGAGGACTGAAGCTGCTGTCGCACATGGGAGATTAATCATCGCGGTTACACCAATCTTAATTCGTAGTTTGCATGTATAAAAGTAATTACGGTTAATGGAGGAGATAGATGCGCCGCACCATGGACAAATATGCATAACAATGCCTGTAATATGATTCTTATGATTCATGGTGCGGCCGCAGCGCCGCATCACGTTCCGTCCTACAGTACGTTCATTGTTAAAACCTCGCCAACATGTGACTTTGTATTTTTGCGAGTCAATTCAGTGTGTGCAGCAGCATGAGGTGCTGAAATGATTAGTCAATTCATACATTTGTTGATGAAATGTAAATTAATTGATCATTATTTTTCAGAATGGAGTCATTTATCAAGGAAAGAAAGCCAAGTATTCAGCGGTTCCCACTTCTCAAGTGAGACGTTTAGAGCTGCAGCTAACCATTCATTTGTCGTTTTAGTAATATAGTTTATAAACCGTGAAAAAACAACATTGAAATGGACATTATAATAAATATATATAATATAATAAACATTCCAAAACCCAAATATACTCAGTTTACAATGATCTATAACAGAGTAAAGCACAGCATTCTCACATTTGCGAAACTCGAACCAGCAAATATTTGATTTTTTCCGTGATAAATGACTAAAATAATTAATTGATGGCTGTCAATCAATTAAGAGAGAGAAATATTCTCTATTTTTCTGGACTCATTTAGACTAATTGATTAAGTGAATAATCATATAATAAAAGGTGAACTAATGATACAAATATGTTTTATGTAAAATAAAATAATTGGTCTCTGTGGTCATGAAGGGAAAGAAAGTTTTGACCTCACAGAAACAATTCAAAAAGAAACCTCCATACATCCAAAAATATGTTATCGCTCTTGCACATTTATAGATGTCTCTGGTCAGTTTGGGGGTTTGCCCGGCCTCTCTGCCCTGCAGGGGGGGCGGGTGGTGCTTGTGTGAGGCCGCGGTGAGCTGTGCAAACACTGACGGGACGGGGGGACGGGGGGGGACGGGGGACGGGGGACGGGGGACGGGGGGGGGGGGGGTTAAATAGCGAGATGGCATCCATGACTAACTGCGGCCAAGTCAAGACCGCCGTGGTCCCACTCACTCCAAACCCAGAGGAGAGCATCCTAGCTGGGACTACATTCCTCTGTCCTTCTCCATTCATCCTGCACCACCAGTGGTGACTGATGATACATTTTGTGGCGACCCTCCACTAAACTCTGGTGTGTGTGTGTGTGTGTGTGTGTGACTGTGTGTGTGTGTGTGTGTTTGTGAATGCGTGTGTGTACACACACACATTCACAAACACACACACGTACACATACATAATTCTTTTTTTACTTATTCATTCATTCATGTGCAATATCAATATCAATGCAATGTACGTATGTGCAATATCAACCCCTCATATTTTCTACCTCATACTGTATGTGTGTTAATATTCAACCACTCATTGTGATTATGTTGTATCTTTAGCTTTTGTTTTGCGATTTACTCATTTATTATACCTTTACTGTTTGACTATTTATTGTACTTGTTCTGTTTTCTGCTGATGTCTCTTGTTGCACTGTCCACTTTGCTGCCGAAATCCTGTAAACGTCCCCCGCTGTGGGACTAATAAAGGATTACCTTATCTTTAACAAACAACCTCCAGCGATTTAAAAATTGCACTGGGCATTGTTACGATCAATTGTGCAGCCCTAAATAATAGCAATAATACCACAACCTCATCTACATGCGGCACCCTACACAATCTGCAACCGCTCCAATCCACACAGCGTTTGTGCACATATGGACCTAAAGACACATCAGGGAGATCAGCAACAACATGCGAGCACAAACGCATGAAACCACTCTCATGCTCCCGCGGACTGCAGCTCTAGGACCGACTCAAAATTAAGATCCCTCCTTTACTGGTCCAGTAAAGGAGGGCATCCTGGCTGCCTCGCGCTAGGAGACAACACTATCTGTACTGAAATGACTCTCACAGAGGCCTCTTCCATATTAGACACAGGCGAGGAGATAGCGGTACAGGCAATTAACTTATCAACCCTGCAGCATGGATTTATAGCTAAAGCATTCGTCTTGGGCTGAAGCAGCCGACCCATTGGCTGTATTGTATTGCTTGTCATCTTCTCTGCAGGTGTAGGAGTGTCCTTGTCAGAGAGCTGCAGTCAGGATCTGCAGAGGGCAGAGAGCCAGGGCTCACGGCCAAAGGGGCCGCTGGCAGCTCATTGTGCCGAAGACAAACTGAACAGGAGGTAGGGAAAAAAAAAACTAATTCCTCATCCAATATCTGTGCAAATGTTTCAGATGAGTTCGGTGCAGCAGCGATGCCCCTGCAGACGTGGGAGAGATTGGATGCACGTAAGGGATGAAACTGTTCCCTGACCCTGACGCCTGGGCCACAATTTGATTTCATAATAAATGTCACGTGTGTTTACTCGAGACATAAAACGGTTTAGAAGCGTGTGCTCATCTGTAAAAAAAAAAATATAAGCCAATCTACAATTAAAAGCCAGTACGGTATTAATTAATAGAGCTGTGCAAGTCACCGCATTTTTCACAATACTGTACGGCAAACCTTTCAAAACAAAAGCCTTATGTCGGCATATGAAGGGATTCTGTCGACAGAAAGATGCTAGAGGGCTTTTATTTAGAAAATGGAAACAGGAAGTGTTGAGTTTAAAATAATTAATGACTTTGATTCATGTCTGTGACACGCTTTTTAGATAAATCGTAGTAATGTTGCTGTTCTTTAGAAACTAGTATCACATTGACAGGCAGATCAGCCTGCAGTAAGTGTCACCATCGAGTAATTCTGGTCACACTGAAGCAGGGATGAAATGTGAAATAATATGTTAGATTAACATTTTCAAAAGGTTGAATATTAAAGTATTTTAACACCTGGGTTCACAATAATGATCTCTTTTCCATCTCAGCCTTCCTTTCTTCTTCATTTATCTCGTCATAATTGTTCTTCCTTTTTCTTACCCTCCTTCCTTTGTTCCTTAATTAATTCCCGTCCGTTCACACTCAGCTATATCACAGCACCATATGGCTTCTACGACATTCTCAGCTATAAATCCAGCATGACAATCGAAGGCGCCATTTAAAATATGTGCGTTATAAGAGGTCTATAATTATGTTGAAATCCACGCTGTGGTGCTAAAACATGGCATCAAGACAAATGGTGTCAGAAGACCTAGCCTCCAGGAATACACGATTATCTTCGCCGACCTGAAGAGCCGTTCACACGTCGGGAGAATGTCTCCTCATCGCTGACATTCAGTGATTTAAAGTAGCAGAAAAAAAGAGGATGTCTCCTAAACTGTGCAGATATGGTCTTCATTCAAGATCTGTTGATAACGTCGCTGCTCGGCTCCATCAGCACGCTAGCTTAATGGCAAACGCCGACGTGTTTGGTGCAGCACCTGAAGAGCACTCATGAGAGGTTTGAGACCAAAAGGGTGTTAATTACTTGTCAAGAGGTTGTTAAAACGAGACCCGGGGCAAGAAAAAACACTGAGTGGCTATACAGAACCACCAAAGAACACACACACACACACACACACCTACACACACACTCAGGTTAGGATGTCAAACAACCCTGGATAGCTGCTCATTATGGTACCCGTTGATGTGAAAATGCCACAAGCAGTATAAGCACTTTTTGACACAAAGAGCAGGTGCGGCCCTTTTCCCCCCCCCACACTTCTCTCTCACTCCACCTACAGAGCGTCTTAAAATAACCGCACTCCCATCATTCCGCCTATTCCGGGGGATTTGCACCGTTAGTATTCGTGCTGGTTGCCGTCTCGTGCTCCATCACATTGACCCCCCCCCTTTGAGCGACAGGTTGTAATAAGCAACGTTATCACGTCAGGAACCCGAACGCGCCACCAGCGAGACGACGAGGACCGGGTAAATATTTGAACAAAAGCCGGATCGATGAAAATCCGGCGCCCTCGTAGCATGGGGAGAATCTCCAGGTAGAGCCGGACATTAAAAATCTAGACATAGTCTCCCGCTCCCTCTATGCGGCGCTTTCCTTTGCATCTGTTAGTCGCTGATGAGGAACGGCCTGGCCGCCCCCAGCTGGCCTTCCTCTTCATTGCAGTTATGATTAATGCCTTCCTTAACCAATCACGGGTGGGATCATTAGTCAGGGGAAGTGCACGGGGGCCGGGGCCTTGGCAGGTCAGTGGACGTTCGAATCCCTCACTGCGGTTTCCCCCCCGCCATCCACGGGTTAGGTCCAGGATAAGAGATGACTTGAGGTACGCCCCCCTCACCTTCCACCAGTGCCCTCTGAGGCATTTTGTCAACAAACAAGGCAAAGAAAGGAGCCAATGACGAGAGAAGAAGAGAACTCGGCGGTGACAAACATCTGCACCAGATAATCCCCAAGGGTCTGCTTGTACTCTGTCGAAGTTCGTTACGGAATTTTTCGGTCTCTGTTTGGATCCACAAGACGGGAGAGTCAACAGCAACGCTTCGGAAACGAAACAAATTCCTCCAATCTGCAACGCATCTGTGTGCAAAAAATGTTCCCGGGAAACCTTGGTCTATTTTGATCTGTGACTCTGCGGCCCCTGGGTTTCACCTCACCGCGACCTCCACCGCACACACGCAGTCCCTCAAAATACGCACACATGTACGGCCGACGACCGCGCTGCATCCAAGAACAGCACAGGAAGTGGAGGGGTGTGTGTGTGTGTGTGTGTGTGTGTGGGGGGGGGGGGGGTCAGAGCTCAAGGAATGCAGCGCCTATGGCCCGGGCCGCTTCTATTTACGACAAACTTGGCCAATCGGATGCCTACTTGGTGGACGGCCAACTTGGAACTTACTGGAATGGAGACAGAGGGGGGGAGGGTGTAGGGGAGGCAAGGGGGGGGGGGGGGGGAGAGAGAAAAGGGATTTTTTTTTTTTGGTCTGTGCGCGTTTGTTTGTGTATGTGATGCTAACAAAGGCTGCGGGTGTTATCCAGTGAGGCTCCGCATGCTGAATCTGTCCAAATCAATGTGATTATCCCTCAGCTATTGCTAATTAGAGTCATTAATACGCAATGCAAAGCAGGAGAACGGCACGCGCTCCCTCTCCCTCCCGCGCTCCTCCGGCCGCTCTCGCCTCTTTCTGGAACGGGCTTTCAGCGAGCTGAGGCATTTGGAAAAAGGTCCGCTGTTGGCCACATTTCAGTCGAGATTCTCATCTGCACATAATTCACTTTCAAAGGGCAGAGGGGGCGGCAAAGAGAATCCTTAATTGCGCCGGCACCGTGTACAACATAGACAAATGTTTATATCTCAGCCCTCTAATGAGAAACCAATAACGGATGCAAAAAGCACTCTCTGCCTCCCCTCCCCTCCCCTCCCTCCCCCTCTTTCCCACCCCAACCCAAACACACAGATACACATGGACGTGACAATGAAAAATAGGTCCTTTTGGAGAGCGTCACCTCATTCATCAACAGCCCTTATGCTCGGAGTCATGCAATACTCCACTCGGGCACTGATGCAGCAATAAATCTGTTTTTATAGAATGTAACATTGCCGATATTTCTCCATTAGGCTGATGCTCTGGTAAGGGCGTTGGATGCTTCGCATTGTAATGGTCAAGCTTCTGACAGGCTGTTAAATTGCACCCAGCCCAGCTCGGCAAACAGTGATTCAGTATTCAAAAGGCGGAGAGTTTTCAGGAACAGTATGCAAAGACGCTCTGCTGTAAATTCATTACAACTACATGTTTTATCAAACCAAACATATATTTCACTTTGATGTATGCAACCAATTGTTTGAACACTTCAAACGTGATTGGACTTCGCCGGGACCAAATAGCAAGTTGGCCTGTTTCACGTCAAGTCACCCACATAATAGAGTGAAGACGACAGTGATTCTTTCAAGATGCGAGTTTATGTAATGCCCTTGTGAGTTTTTTAAACATCCTCATACAAGAATGGATGGTGAGTTACAGGGCGAAGAAAGAAACAACAGCAAACTGCCGAACACACGGCCACGGGGGACTATCTTCTCATCTCATCTATCTGCCACCGGTCAGAGCGGTGGTCCGTCGCGGCAGAGCGCCAGTCAGGCCGGGGAATCTCGACGCAGCCTTATCTCCCGGCGGCGGCGGCGGAGGGGGGGGGACGGGGGGGCGGAGGTCCTTCGGAGGGCTGAGGTCATTTCCTCTGCCTCCGGGCTCTGGCAGGAAAAAACAAAAACGTCTCCATTCGGTCGGCCCTGCTTTATTTCAAACGCAGCCGCTGCCTTTTAAGAGGCCCTCGTGGGCACGGATGGCAAACGAGCAGGTTTTGGGTCTCTGCTGCATTTCTACAGTAACCGTGAAAGCACAGGGAAGGATAATATAGACAGACAGTGTATGAGATCCAGGGAGAAAAGTAGAGACAAAACAGGGGAAGGAGGAGCGGTGTGAGAGTGCGGATGAGCAATGAGAGCAAAACAGAGAGAGATGAAGAGCTGAATGCCTCCTCTTACCCACAGCGCTCGACACCCCTAAGGCCCTTTCACAACTTCCTGTTAGCATTTCTCTCTGAGCTGGGCTACATCCAAAGCATGTGTGTGCTCGCGCGCGTGTGTGTGCATTTATCGGCATGCACGGTGTGTATGCGACTGTTGTGTACCCTTGCAAAAGTACAAATGCGTGTGCCTGGAAGCCTGTGTGTGTGTTTGTGTGTGTGTGTGTGTGTGTGTGTGTGTCATAGAGTAAGGCAGGGAGCGAGGGAGTGAGTCAGCGCTGGGAAGATAGAGAGGCTTACTGAAAGGCCTGCGTGGTGCGGTGGTGGAGCAGAGCAGCCAGAAAAGGCAGACAGGCAGGCGAGCACGCATGCTGTGATGTTAGGAAGAGGATTGATAGATCTGTTGCGTGGCCACTGCTGCAGGAGCCCAACACACCTCGGGCAGACGGATTGGGGAGGGGGGGGGGGGTGTACGATCAGTCTTTGTGCGCCCTTTGTGTTCGAGTGCGTGGGAGAGGTGTGTTACATGGTCTTGGTGTGTCGTTATTTTTTTTTTTTTCTGTGACGTGGTGCTTCAAACACACTCGTCCACTGAGGGGGCAAACGTATAGATGGATGTATAGTGGGGAGAAAGCGTGTGTGTGTGTGTGTGTGTGTGTTCATGCGTGGGCGCCATACGTGTGTTGGCTCATGTTTATAGGCGCACACTAAGATACGCATTTCCCTAACATCTGACCTGTAAGTACAGAGAGCGTCATCACTGCTTTTCTGCTTTTCAACACTCCCACGCTCACTATTCCATCTCACACATCATCAGCGGTCCGCCTTCCCATCATCTCTCTCACATTCAATTTCATCTTTTTATAGCCGTTTTATCGACCCGACCGGCAAAACGACTGCTGAGGGAAGGCGGCCCTCTACATTTAACATTCACGAACTTGAAGTAAAGTGAAATAATATCATACAAAAGCACGAGGACCTGTTCAGACTTCACGGCGTAAACATTGTAAACATTTGTGTTTCCCGTTGCATTGTTTGTTGATGCAGAAGCTGCCAGGAAGTTAACTTGGACCAAAGCTGTTGCCCTAGCAACAGCATGGCAAAAGGCCTGTGGGTACAGTGTGTATGTGAGGGCACAAGAGTGGACACAGACGAATCCCTGCAGTCGCCACATAATGATTTGAGTTGTAGGCTCAGGTAAACAAGCTGTGGTGGCATGTAACTTGTCTCTAAACCTGTTCACTGGCTCGATAGTTTGTCAATAAGCTGAGCTTGTTCCAAAATAATTATTTTTGCTGGGCCACCCTGCATTGTTTTGCACACGGGCATTTGAGATTTGCACCCCCGTATTGAAATGGATGCCCCCACATTATGTCTTTAGAGGTGTGGAAACGTCTCGACTCTAAGATGCATTGCTCTCTTTTATCAAATAAACAATGCATGCGGCCTGAAATCCAACTGCGGTGGTGTTCTGTAGTGAGATGATGGAAACCAAAGTCTGCTAGCTGCTAAGCTAATTCATGCAGTGTGAAATGCCAGAGGAATTCAGTGCCTTGCCGTAGAGCTGCTGTGTTAAAACCTTCATTTTTGTAGATTATAGCCGACTACTAATGCACTGCAGAAGGATTTATGTTTTGTTTTTGCATGATTCATGTACTGTGGAGGGTAAAACAGATACGGCTTTTGAAAACATGCAGACGTTTATATCCTAGACTGTTCAGATGTGTATTTAGTGGTGACAAAGTAGGCATGTGCAGTGATATAAAACATTGTAATGCATTGAGATGCCTCAGGAATCGTTGACAAGTGAATGGTAATTGAATCGGAAGGCCAGTCGGTATGAGCACACACAACAGAGTGTGCAATACATACATCCTGCCAGTTTACTTACACCTTACTATAAAAATGTGGCAATATGTTTTCAGAATATATTTCACGATATGAAAAGTCAAACTATACCAAAAGTTTTGGAATCAATAAAATGAAGGGGAGGGAAACAGTCCAAGCAGAGAAACCAAGTCAGTCAGCGAGTAGAAGATATGATCCCTTCTTCTTCTTTTTTTTTTTTCCGACGGGCTGATTGCCGATCTTTCTCTCTGTGGCGGAGATGACCGGTCCTGACCTCTTCTCTATCCCATTCCTCTCACGTTGTTTACGGCGGCGTGCTCACTGAGCTGAACCAAAACGCAAATAACACAAGGGGGAGGCGAGGAGGGGGAGGCGAGGAGGGGGAGGGGGAGCAGGAGGAGAGGGATGCTCGCCCCCGTGTGACGGCGGCGCGGCAGCGATAAGCCGCCGGCCTGACATTTAAACAAGTATCAGGGTCGCCGGGGGTCAAATGACTGGAAACAATGCGTGACTACATCAGGGCGATGTGTCGATCTTCGCTTTGTTACCGGCAGCGCGGACGCACGCCGGCCCACCCGGGCTTCAATGCACCTGCGTGCCTCGTTAATGCTCCGATACCGGCTCACCTCTCACGAGATAGTGAGATACGTGTGTGGTGGTGGTGGGGGGGGGGGGAGAGGTGCAGAGTTGTCGCCGTTTTCGCTTCTCCTTCAACCTCTCTGTCAAACGCTAAAGGACTGTATTTTTCTCTTCAAGGTTACTCCGTCCTTCTCCTCACACTCTTTGTAGACACCTCCTCCTCCTCCTCCTCCTCCTCCTCCTCCTCGCGCTGAATGCAGAGCAGGACCATCCTTTCCAGTCATAAAACACGTCTGCTTATGTTTGCTTTTTGGCCTCTCTGCAGCGCTGCATTCCAGGAGGGTGACTTATGGGAAACATTGTCTCCCACACCACACAGTGCTAAGCCGAGCTGATTTTGAACTCAAGTCAAAGGCGTAACCTGGGATCGAGCACAGTGCATGTCTTTCGTCGCAGAAACTGGAAGCGGTTTACCTCGCCGTAGTCACGCGATACCAGACCGACTGAGATCTCCGCCTAGCAAACGTCTGGGGAGTTTTAGATGCAAACCTACCTGTAAGATGCCCCTTACATTCAACACATTCAACCGTTAATCTATACATGTGGGGGGGGACGCATCATGATGCCACGTGGGGACAGCACACTTTCAGTCAGACGTGGCTCCAAGGGAGAGAGCCGGAGATTCTGGAGGACCCAGCGGCCGCGAGGCACATTCTGGAGACGTTTACCGGCTGGAGGACAGCTACGAGATTGTTAGTATTTTTTAGACTCTGAGCAACAGCAGCAGCAGCACCGTCTGTGTGTGTCTGTTAGCACGTTAGCAGAGCGGCCGTAGCAAGAACAGTTCTGTGGATGTGTTACTGCTACGACAGGCTTAACAAGCACACGACTCGAACACAGTTTTAGCGACAAAACCAGGGCGATTGTGTTCGGTCTCACAGAAGCGTTTAGAGACCGACTTATTAAAAGTCGAACCTTCCTCTACATTTGTTTCCCCATCTTGACCCAGCCACCCTGTGCTGTGTCCTGCGACCTGCAGATACATCCTTCATACTAACATGCATCCAGTCTCGTCTTTCATAGCCCGTAGGACTCGCAAAGAAAAGGACCAGTCAAGATAATCAACCTTTTCTTTTTCTCTTTTTCTCTCTCTCTCTCTCTCTCTCTCTCTCTCTCTCTCTCTCTCTCTCTCTCTCTCTCTCTCTCCTCTAACAGGCTAGAGGTTATTTTCCTCAGCATTTTGACCCTGAGCATGCCTGGCAGGATAAACTCAGGTGTGGAGCAGGGTTAAGAAGGCAGCTTCACCTTGAAAGGCCACACTTCAGAGCCGGGAAACCACAAAAAGCAATTAAAAGTATTGATGGAACTTCAATAGCTCTTAAACAGTGCTGCCAGACACCTCGGGGCAAGTAGCACACTAATCTTTTTTTTTTTTTTTTCTCATCTCGCTATCGCTTCGTTCTCTCTCCCTCCCTCTCCCTCTCTCTCTCTCTCTCTCCCTCCCTCTCTCTTCACTGAAGACTGGTCTTGATCATTACCCACTGATTGGTCACAAAAAGAAAAAAAGCGCGTGAAATGTATTTACAGCCAATGCGAGGCCGGTGGCTGAAGTGAAGCCGGAGCCAAGACCCCGAGAAGGTGAGTGTGACAACGATAGTAAACAGTTAATCAAATCCCAGCTCCCTTGTTAGCCCTCTAATTGGTCGAGTATGCGCGGACGTTGAAGCGAGTAAATGCGCGCGGTGCGCCTGCGTGCACAAGAAACGGGTTCAAAACGAGAACGCTAATGTCATCGCCGCATGTGCGCACCATCCACTGTGGATGGACCTTTGACCCAAAACACACAAAAAGGATGGGCCTTCCATATCGCAAAACAGGAAATGGAAGAGGAGACCGTTTACCAGGAGCCTTCCTGCAGCGTTGAGCCAGCTCCTCTCTAAATCACTGATTTACGGTGCAAGGCTTCCTCGGCTGATGTCTAAATTTACGGCTCGGATTGCTGTTCGCCGTGACAAGACATGCTCTTAAGAGTGATGGCTGGCGCACTAAAACAAGCGCGTACAAGACGGACAAAGTAATGACTTACCTTTGCACTGGTTGGTGTTTTTATCCAGGATGGCCTTGGTTGACACTATTTTTCCATACCTGTAAAGACAGAGAAATGAAATTGAGTGTTTTTGACCTGTACACCTTTGACTGTTGGGGGGGGGGGGGGGGGGGGGGCACTAAGAGTGCCGTCCCGCGGTTTAAGTAGATGTCTTATTTTACATACGCCGTGCCATTTAGTTGCAACTGGCAATTTGCAAAGTCGCACAAATGTCAAAAGCCAGAGGAAGGAGAAATCACTTGAGGTTAATATCATTATGTTTATGGCTGACTTCAAGTGAATGCGCAGCCCTCTGACATTTGAGCGAGTCACTGAACATTTTCCAAAAGGTCTAAAAGCACACAAGCACAGCGAACGCTCTTAAAAGTTAAGTCGTTAGTGTACAGTACATATTCAGTTCAGATTTATTCCTTCTACACCTGAAATCTACACTGTGAGCAAAAAGCGCAGTCAGCAGTGAGGTTTACAATAATACTCATTCATTCTGTTGCATACTGAGGTGTGGAGACCTTGTGGGTGTTAGTTAGCACTTAAAGAGTGAACACGTTATTCATGTTCACTTGTATTTTGGCCGTTTCTATAAATAAACCAAGCAGCAAGCTTCGGATTTACTATGAATCTGAAAATTGGATAAAGCCAGGTTCAAAATCCTTGTTTCATTTTGTTGACATATTAGAGTCAAAGCTTCTTGCTGATGGAATTTGAGATATCTCCTTGTATCACACCGTAAAACAAAAAAAAGAATTGCCATAAAAATCCATTTTCGCCATGTTTTTAGGAGTAAAATGTTGTATAAATCAGGCTATGAATGATATATGAACAAACCCCTCCTGTGAAAACCGTCAGAATATAGATAGGAATGGAATTGGACAGCGCGGTGTATGTAAGAGCTACTGAAGTGGAGATTTCTGTCTCAGAGTCTGAGAAAAACTCATTTTGAGAAAAACGGCCTTTAAAAGTTACGTATTGTAAAAGTCCTTACATTTAGTAGACACTACAGGTGGATAGGGTAGAACAATAAACTAATAGATATCACCATGAACCTTCCTCCATTGATTACTTAAGGTTTGTATTTTGATATCTTCTTTGCAGCTGGAAGAGCTCACTGACCACGTGTATGAATGGTGGGAGGTGCTGCTGGAGCCCTCTGATGGGTTTTTTACCCGGGCTACGTGTTAATGCATGTGGTAATGATGCCTATATCAGTTTTGGTTTTTCAATTAGGTGAGTGTGCAATATTTTTGAATTATTTCCCATATATAAGAGACGTAAGATGTGTAAGATGTAGTATTTGCCTGAAGCAGAACACAAAGGATGACATGGTTCACACAAGCTCACTATTATCATTACATCACTGCTGTAGTTCCCTGCAAAACGGAAAGGCCTTACATGCCTTTACTCCACAGTTCTGCATGCACAGTGGGTTTGCTATTTTTTATTCTTTTTGGGGGAATTGAAAGATTGACCTCACTGACTGACTGACAGTGAGTTATTCTATCTGCTTGTCTCAGCTAAAACTGCAACATTCTGCATTGTGTGCAGGGCGAGAAGCATTGTAGCACTGTCAGTACAGCGTGTGTGTGTGTGTGTGTGTGTGCCAATCTGCATGTCTGCATATACTGCATGTGTGTGTGCGTGCGTGTGTGTGCGCGCGCTTGTACAATGAACCTTGCGTATGCGATGCATACATGTTTGTGTATAAATACATAAGTGAGAACAATTCCCTGTGTGGTGAACGCACATCACAATGAGTGAGCAGAGGGGAAGGATGTTTGCTGTGTTGACACACACACACACACACACACACATTCTGTAGGGAAGAAGCAGTGGTGCATCCCGGCCCATATTTCACCAGCAGGGGATAATTGTGCCATTTCTCAACGAGTGGCGGAGACTCTATTTACTGCATGCTGCGGTGGGGTGGGTGGTGGATATGAACTGATGAGCTACTAGAGGAAAACTACCAGCTCTCATACACACACACACACACACATATGTACACACACACAGAGAGGGAGCACTCACCAATCAGTGAATTGTCTCTCTTCAGCAGATAAACAGGCCATTTTAGCTTTAGGGATCCATAATCTACGGCAACAGAACAGGACTAACGTGGGACGTTTGATCACATCGAGGCGCTCTCAAGCTGAAGTACACAAGACGAACACGGAACCGTGAGTGCTGCTGTGTGATTAGAGAGCATGCAGAGCTGGGTTAGCAACTGCAGTATATTCACCGTTTGTTGAGGAACAAACTAGAGAAGAACGACGAGTAAGAATTTGCGATTGACTATAATCTTTAACAATGGTTTATATAATTTGATAGCACAATAAAGCTAGACAACAACATTTTGTTTATGTCAAGGAACTATTCATACGATTTAATACGAAGAAATGTATGTTTTAAAACAAATTTTTTAAAATGTGTAGTAAAAGTGAAGATGAAAACCAGTTCATTTTTAACCGAGCCAAAATACTAAAATAGGATCATACAAGTTACTCACTAAATTATAAAGCAACATGATGTCACAATAACAGAAGTCGATCGATACACCAGTGAAACTATACGGTCAAGTTCCAGAGGTAAAATAAATCCCACGTGCTTCAACATACACTCCTCTATTCCCTTTTTTTGTGAATTTATATTTAATCCCAGATGACCCGCCTCAAGTTTCTAGCAAAACATACATTTTACAAGATTAGATTCGAACACATCATGATCACTTTCGCCCCAATACTCATTTCTACTGAATGGAACTTGAACGCAGTAATCTAACTCACTGCGACCTCCGTATGTTAGCTGTTAGCTCCGTTATTTAGTCAAACTGGACTGGTAGGGTGCTGTCCTGCGGCTGCTAACAGCTAACTAGCTCTCCTCCTGTCGATTCTAACACAGATTTGTTGTTATCTGTGAGCCTTATCCGCAGTACCTATCGTACCTATCGTACCTATCGTACCTGCGGAACGGTAGAGAGACGAGTAACGTCACGTTTTGAGAATTCTGGCATCGCCTTGGTGCCGAGGTATCGCTTCTTGTCACAGCCGCAGTCTTAAACTCCCGGAGGAGACACGTTTTCACGTATACGTTACTGTGATAACTAAACCACAGAACTTACATCACAATACAGATATTGATCATAATGATTTATTCCCAGCTCTACATGCCAGCCACTGAGCTAGCTAATATGCTCGTCCCTGTATGCGTATCTGTCTAATTGCACACAGGTGTGGCCCTGCTTCAGATCCTAAGTGGAAAAAAAAGTTGTATGCTTTCAGTCTGGGAAGCAGTTAAAAAGCTCAGTGCTTTTGGCACAAAATTGGGGGAAAGTTCTCATTAAAACTTTGTTTGGACTCTGGGGATGCAGAGAGACAGTAGCTTTCCAATGCCAACTCATCACTGCTAGCCTCATTAAATGTTAAAGATGGCTCATCAATGCATCCTTTCTGTGGTCCAAATGCACACCGCAAAGACACTGCGGCGAGATGAAAAGGCGAGGTGGAAGGAGCCAGCTCCCCGCCCGTATAATGGAGGCATACTGGAGACGGACGGAGAACGGGATCAGCCTGTTCATGTATGTGGCGCGCGCGCGCGTGTGTGTGTTTGTGTGTGTGTGTTTGTGTTGCTGTGGACGACCCTGCCGGTGGCTCCTTCGCCTCTCTGCCAGGCAGGCTTGGGGAGGCTTTGATGTGACAGAGGCAGTCCCTGTGAAGCACAGGTTTAACACTGTGATGCTGTGGCCGGGGATGCAGAGCCTGTCTCCACTAATCCTATTTCAATCACTCTCGCAGCCTCTTATCTCTGACTCCGCTGGCCCTCGGCCCTCCCTCCCTCCTCCTCACAAATCTCACCCTCTCTCTCTTTCTCTCTCTCTCTCTCTCTCTCTCTCTGAGGGCCTCTTTACCATCCTCTCCATTTCTCCTTCCTGCTCTGTATCCTTCATCTCTCTCCTTTTGTCACTCTCTTCCTCCTCCCTCCTAATAGGAATCCCATGGCAATCATTCTGATGCAACATCGGATCAACCCCGAGAAAAGAAGACGCCAGAAATGAAACCGCCTGTAAAAAAAAACAAAAAAAACACAGAGGCTTTATGAGCTATTTTAGGCCGATGAAAATGTACAAATTGCGGTGGATGTAAAACATGTCATTCGTTTGACAGCTGTCTGGGCAGCGGAGATGCGATAAAACTGAAGCTGAGCCGAAAGCTCAGCCGCGTTTTTTAAGAGGGCAGCTGCATGCACGCGAGTGACATCCCGGCGCTTTTCTCTCACTCTCTCGCGCTGGATGAAACGATCCAGGCGTATTTCATTTCCGTCATCAGAGCTGGGAAAGTGAAGTGGCTCTTTGCTGTATGTGGGCAGAGAGAGAGAGAGAGAGAGAGAACCGCAGCACGTCACTGTGGTGTACACAGGAAGGGTTAGAAAAGAAAGGATGGATGGACCACCCAAGTGTTGTGTTGACACCTTGCTCTCATCCTTTGGACACACACTCTCCGACAGGTTTGTGTGTCATTAAACTACACAGCAAAGCCTCGAACGGTCGGTAGATGAAACCCGAACGAGGATCTAAGACCATCTGTGCTGTATATACGTTTGTGCGCGCACGCAAATGTGCCGTATCTGCATGTGACGGTCCATCTGTGCCCGCAGATGGAGACTGGAATATAGTATATATATATATATATGTATATATATATATATAATACCATTTGAGTTACCACTCTTTGAGGGTCAGGCTTTACTGTGTTCAGCTGAATTGTATAAAAAGGCAGAAAACTCTGCTTCGGGCCTCTTCGGCACCTCTGGAGCACCTGTGCTGGGGGAGTGAGGCAGGTGCAAAAATAAAGGCACACTGTGGAGAACAATAGCTTCAAATCCTCACCTCTTGTAGGCCTTGTTACGCTAAATAATTAGCAGGGTGTAGATGGTGTAGCTGAAATGAAGAAGAGGCTGCTGCACTGAGAGCTCTACTCATGCAGGAGCAGGTGCAGCAGACACCCACCATCCAGATCTACTGTTTGCTCCGTGCTGCAAATATTATCCAGAGAGGTTTCATAGGTGGGAGAAGAACATTGTCTCATTGAATGAGTAATGGTAACACTAGTGTTCTTTTGTAGCACACAGCAGCATTCAAATATGTGTTTTCTACCAATTATTTCAGGCGGTGACGACCATTACCCCCAACTCCAGCTGACGAAACGGTGATGGTAAGGTTGTCGCATGAGCTCCAGTAAAGTCTCGCCGTTTAAGCCGTCAACTGTTTGACACAATGCTTGAGTCCGACTGAACAGCTCGTTGACTTAACGGATTATAAATTGGAATAGCAGTAGCCAAGTCATCACTGATTTCTAGTCAGTAGTAGGTAGAACAAGCGTTTTGTTGACTCCAATCATAAGTAAAAGCATTTGCACACACAGAGAGAATTCCACCTATATGCTTTGAACGCTCGAGACAACCTTCGATTGCACGGAATGTGTTTTATCATTTTGTCACGTCTTTGATGCGCATGCAAGAGACAGGTGTCACCGTGGCAGATGCACAGAGAGGACGGAGCAGAGGAGAGAGAGACGGAATGGAAACATGACTTCTTTATACTTTCATATCAAAGATAAAAAAAAATAAAAAAAATAAGGAGAAACAGGATGTAAGGGCGGAACATAAAGAGGATGACAGACAGTCAGGCGTTCACCCGATCAGAGTGAGCAAGAAGAAGAAAGAGAGAGAGAGCGAGCGTGTTGAGTGAATTTTAATGTTTGCGTTCGCACTAAACATATTTGCGTGCGGGCCTCGTCGCTGAGAATCAGGAGGAATCATTTAGTTTTATAAAAGGCAGCGAGTGGCAGCCGCCCCTTGAAAGTCGTCCCCGGTCTTAACCCGGCTACACCGTGTCCCACAGCTCTGTGGCACCAACCGCCCTCCCCCCCCTCCCCTCCCCCCGTCCACCGGGCTCCTTTATGGATCCAATTATTAAACATATGTTTTTGTGCAATGTTGCTGCAGTTGCTATGCGACTATTGGAAATCTGTATTGCTGCAGCTAACCTTACGCCTCAAATATATGTTTCCAAATGTGTTTTTTTTGGATTTTATTTTATTAAGGAGGCCCATTAGTTGGTGCCATAGCAACCAGCTAGTCTTCCCGGGGCCTGTTTTGCACCGTTGGAGCTCGCGACGCGCTGAACTGAGGGCAGAGACATGCAACAACAACAAAAAAACGGATTTTCTAAACTCTAAATGACATTACCGCATGTGCAACTGTTTACTCACAACTTTCTAAATGTTGAAAGTGAAGCCCTCTGTGGGAAGGTCATAGTGCAGAAAGAGCAGCACAGCATACCGAGCATTCGTAAATGAGAAACACGTCTCTGGTGGCAAACGTGAGAACGTGCGAAGAAGAGAAAAAACGAGGCAGGAATTCAGAAAGAGACAAAAGAGACAAAAGAGATGAATAAGATGACAGAGAGACACACAGTGGGTGGACTAAACAGAAGAGGGCAATACCGTCCTGATGGACACCTGGCAGGCAGCAGAGCAGCTGCTCAGTCCACCGGCTCCGAGTTGATATCAGTGAATTGTTCTCATGACCTCGGAGCCTCTGAGCTGACAGGTTGGTGGTAGTGGCCTTTATCTTTATCCCAGCATGGAACTGCACGGAGACTTATGACACGTCTCAGCAAAGTGAGTCCAAAGTCGACCCCGCAGTTAAGCGCGACACTTCCGGAAAAGTATTCCGTATTTGTTGTTAAAGCATGAACTGTGTCTAAATTGAAAGACCCTTTAGTTCGACAGAATTCAGACAGGCTCACGACCGTTTTAACCGCGTTAACGACGGTCCTCCGCTCCTGGTTTTGGAGAATTCTGTATGAATGTTTGACGCTGTTAAAGACGCAGTGTGTAGGATTTAGCGGCATCTAGTGGTGAGGTTGCTGGTTGCAACCAACTGTCAAAACAAAGTCAAAACGCGAAAGGCTCCCGCTAGAGTTAGTGTTTGGTTTGTCCGCTCTGGGCTACTGTAGAAACATGGCGGTGCAACATGGCGGACCCAGTGAAGAGGACCATTTTAAGGGAACAAAAAACGCAACGAACACCAATGGCTGCATGGCTATTAAACGTGTTGACTACCAACGGGCCGATCAAAGACGAGTCTATGTGATGGTATTTGAAGATCTGTCGCTGACCCAAGACAACATAGTTGTAAGCATTTAGTGACACTCTAGGTTTCTCCACCAAATACATGTAAATATATCTGGCCACTAAACACTGGGCCACCTCCTAATGTATTCTACACACTCACTAACAGCACACAGACGTGGAAAGTCCATTTGTTTCGGTTGCGAGTGCGATCTTTACTGATTAATGCCCTTGCGTGGCTTGACAAGCGATTGTAATCTGCCGCACTTCCGTTGCTAAACGGCGTGCGCACAATTACGTTTCATTGCTTAAAAACTCTAAAAGGGTCTATAAAAGTATAAATATCAAAACATTGTGCTGGCAAGCATGAGCGGGCAATAAATCAAAAAGCTTCAACAAATTGGATAATTCCTTTTCTGGATTTAGCACTCTATCTTTTTCTTGGCAGAATTTCATCTTGTCTTTTTTTTTAGGTGGCGGGGTTCCCCCCGTGTTTTGTCAGCGGGTTTGTGGTAAACTGCCAAAATGTTTACTTTCAAACCTTTAACGTCTCTAAATGTGGGGAAGCATCTTCCGACCTGAGGTGGTTGCTTCCTCTTCTTATTTCCTCTCCGTCATGGGGTTAAAAACACACACATTTGGTCACACTGCAGAACATCTAGTATATTTGGGCATCATACATACAGTGTGGTGGACTAACACAACACCATCGTGCAGCTTGACGTGGATTTATTTCAAACAGATTCGAGCGGCTGCAGTGCTTTGGCCGGCGTGTCATCGCGCCCGTCTGTGGGAGTTGGCTGTGGTCTCCCTCTGTGGTCATTAGTTGTCATCAACTATTCAGATTTCAATTTTTCCTTATTTTCCCGCTGATGTGATTTCTTTTCATGAACATTCATTACACCTGGCAATGGCGAAATGGATGACAAGTTGATTAGAACCATTCAAACTTTCCCACCTCCCCACATAATAGGAACAGATTATAGCTGCGAGCAGCATCGCGGCCACCGGGCTCCAGACAGGCCATTTATAAAAAGGGAAGGAAGGCGATTTAAAAGTTTCAGCCTCTGTTCAGAATTCACTGTTGGAGAGTTAAACTTAAAACAATTTATCTTCGCATTAAGCGATTTTCAATGAGAGAATTCAGATAGCCTCCATCGGGTGAAGTGTTCCCACAATTTAGTCTATGTCGCTTTAAAAGAAACTGGATCAATCTGCTACATTTGGGGCGATTTGTATTCCATTGAATGTATTGCGTTTATACCGTGCTGTGTAAGTCTCTCATGAATAACCAATAACCCCTTCTTTTTCTATTATCAAATCAATACAAAACTCTACATTTTGCCAGCATTATAAATTCCACGATTAATTGGATTAATTTACCGCACTTACAGAATGTATTGGATAAGAAAGCCAACACAAAAGTACCCCCCCCCCCCCCCCCCCCCAAAAAAAATGTTTTTGTTCAGTTAGGAGTTATAGTAAAGAGAAAGAAAAAGAAAGAAAGCCAACACATTTGTAACTGGCGACTCCAGTCTTCACAGTAGTGAGTCATCAACAAAAGTGTGAACACAGTTCAAAACAACATGCCAGAGCTGAAACTCTGGTATGAAGCCAGCAGTGCCACAAACAAAAGAGAACTTTGATTTTTCTCAAAGGGTCGAACTTGTTTTCCAACACAGCGCTGTGATGAAATGCCAGCACATCTCCTGAAACGCACTATTTGTCTGCAAGCATGAAAGACCACCTTTGGAGATGAACAACTTTAAACTGGTTTAGATTAGATATGGATATGGAGCAGCATGAAGTGCTAACAAAGAACATTTCATTTGGAATATAAAAAAAGCCCAAAGTGAGATGATGCAGTTTAATGGGGAGGTTGTGAGTCAGACTTTCTCTTGCTTGAGAGCAGAGACTTCCTGGGGTTTACTCTGGTTGCCTGGTAACCTTTCAGTGACGGCAAGACTGGGGTTGCAGAATTTCGGGGAATATTCAAGACGGAAACTTCCCATGGGAATTTATGGGAATTAACAAAAAATAGAAAATGTAAATATAGGGACTATTTGTTGATGCTGCATGTACCACATCACAGACATGATCCCTTAATCTGTCAAATACATACAATGTGAAATGTGTTTTTCTTTTAAAGTCTGATACTTGAAATATTTTAAAGATGAGTGATGGTGTTTTCTTTTATAAGCTCAGGCAGGAGAGATGTTCACCACAGAGACACGACGCCGTCAGACTGGGCCTGCAGAGAGAACTACAGATGGGTAGTGTGTGTGTGTGTGTGTGTTAACCAAGAGCGTGCATCGAAGAAAAAACAAGACAAACTGTAAGTGACGGCGGGAAGCATTAGCCTGTTGTTCTGAGTGTAGCTAGTTACAATCTCTCTCTCACACGCACACACACACACGCACGCACACACACACACACACTAGTCTTCTTCGGAGCCAGTCTTGCAGAATAGCCTCGGTTTGTTTGGAAGTGTCCAACTTGTCAAATCCTCATGCCATGCACTGCTGTCTGACACGCACAAATGAACACATCTCATCTGTGCTGGTGCTGCTTTCAAGCTACTGCCTCAAATGAAAGGGAAAGTTAGTAGTGGGGGAGTGAGGGGCGGGGGGGTTCAGTCAGAGAGTCCAGAGATCTCAGGTTTTGTCCACTTCGTCAATCAGTCTTGTTGTATTGGGGGACTCTGTAGTCTGCAGTCGCCTCTGTTGGAACTTACAGACTGTCCTCTGATGGGGGAGGGGGGGCAAGTGGAGGCACAGAAGACCGACTTGTTACAACGACAACTGGAATGGTTGCCGTAGTTGTTGGTGATAGTTTCTGGAGGCAAACTGAGGTGAAATGCAGCCAAGTGTCCGGGAGACTTGACTGTTTTTGAAAAGACTCTGTGTGTGTGTGTGTGTGTGTGTGTGTGTGTGTTGTGTGTGAATCTATAAGCCCTCAAGTCACACTAAAAAAGCAGCATAACAAAACAAATTCTGCTCAAGGAAATTATTGTGAGAGCTTAAGCTGTTAACAGAGTCAGCTTCAATGCAGAAGTGGAAGAGAAGGTTCTTTCCAGCCTCTAAATAGGCAAACTGTCTACATGTCATGTATACAGTAATGGGGGGGGATAAATAATTCAAAAAAACTAGCCTCAGGCCAAATCAGCTTCTTCGCTCGCCCTTGCTCTGAAATCGATGTTTGGGGAGGAATAGGGCGGTGCAAGAAGTGGAGAGATTAACATAATGAAGAGATGTGAGGGAGCTGATGAGAGAAGAGGGAGGAGGGAACACGGAGGGAGAGCGTAACAGAAGAGAACACCGAGATAGAAAGAAAAAAGAAGCAGAGGGAGGAAGAGAGTGAAACAGGGGGGGGGGGGGGGGGGGGGGGGGGCGAGAAAGGCGTTCACACATAGAAAGCGCGGGTATGGAGAGTTCCAGGAACAGCAGATGCTTCCACTCAGCATGGAGCTGGAGGAGTAGGAGTAGTTTAGTTTGGGCATTCCTGTGGCCGTCTCGCTGCTTTTCAGAGGTCGAGCACCGCTATCTCTTTATGCAACGGGTGACGCACAACTCGACAGCATGGTTGACCAGAAGTAGGGTGTGTTAGGGGTGAGAGGGGGCAGAAGGTGGGGAGACATATTAAGCGAAAGACAAATACACGATCCATGGAGCTGTTCGGATTAGAACCAACACTGGATTTTTGAGACCGAGATGTGACCAAGATCGGATCATGCTGATATTCCTTTTTAACAGAAACACACACAGAAACATTTCTCTCTCAACTTTGTTTGTTAAAGAGCAGCGTCACACCATGCTGAAAGGCAGCGGTTTATTCTGGCACTACTGAAAGTGTCTGTGGTCTGAGGTGTGCTCTGTTGAGCCTTTATGACCACACACACAACAGTGATGTCACAGTGTACCGACACACCCTATAGTACACTTCTACCTCACTGCAGCCAGGTGACAAGTTAAACCAGTGGAGGTCAGCAAAGCAGGATTATCATGGGGGGGTGCTGGGTTGCTCTTTGAGGAGCTGTGACCAAAAATATGAACTTAAAACACAACACTAAGAGCAATCAACTACCAGTAACCATAAAACAGTAGTGGGCGGTTAGTCTAGGGATCATTACATGTTTTATGTATCTTGGCATTTCTTTGTTATGCTCAATTCCTTTTACTATTCGGCCTTCATATATATGGAAATCCAAAAGCTGTGATGTGCTACAACGGGCAGATAATACTTGCCAATGTAGTTGCACTGGTGGAAGGGTTGATGGAAAATCCGGGCTTTGATAAAGGACCGGAGAGTTTTCCCTCATAATTCTGCTTCCCCCTGTCAGGTTTTTGAAACGGAGCCATGGGACATGCTGGGCTCTCTGATGGCTCGGCAGCTAATGTCAACGCTGGACCTCAGAGAGTCATTAGGGATAATGTGGCGCTGCTGAGTGCCCGGGCCTCTGCTCCATAAAAACAGGTGGTCCCAGGGTCACCCCTCCCTTCTCTTCCCCTCACCGCCTCTACTTAGCATACCTTATGGCTCCCCTCCCCTCCACCGTTCCCCCAGCACACACGGGAAAGGTTATTTGGACAATTGGCGGTGATTAGCTCTTGATTTGGCTCACTCTGTTCGTTTGATCAGGCCGTGGCATGGAAGCGAGAAAGCCAGTGCGACTGAGGGGCGCAGCTGCGGTTTGGCCGTGACTGATATTGGGTGAGGAGAACCAGAAGGGAGAAGGAGGGGAAGGGAGGTAGCAGATGAGGAGGAGGTAGGGCTGAAGAGGAAGAAGAGGAGGAGGAGGGAGGAGTTGGGGGGGGGACCTCAAAGGTCCTTCGCTTTCTTGGCAGTTTGAGTTATGGATTCGGGCTGCTGGCAGAGGGAAAGTGAACTGCTTTGTCCCTGTTATTCCAGGTGTGAGCCCTCATAAAGAAAGAAAAAAAGAAAGAGAAAGAAATCCCTCTTGTTCTTCCTTTCAACCTTTCATCCAACAACCTGCTTCCATCCTCTCCGTGCTGCTCCTGGGTGGTGGATTGCAAACAAGCAAAATGTGGGTGCTGCTTGATAGCTGGCCGGTGAACCGGGTTGTAAAGTCTGCTTTGCCCAAAAGTGTTTGGGGGGGGGGGGGGGGGGGGGGGCTGTGTTGGCTGCACTGATCTCCGGGTTGGAATGGGGTTGGTGTTGGGTTTAGGGTTGGCCAGGCGCCTCAACCTGGCTGGTCCAGCCAAGGAATTTTTCTCACAGTAACGGCTGCTCTATCCATCCATCCATCCACTCGTCCAGCCAGCCAGGCAAGTGGGAAGGCCTCTCACTATATGGGTGTTTAGCCAACAAATCCCCACTCCACTCCTTTGGCCTCTCCTCCACACCCATATATCAGGCTGACGGCTGCCCAGAACCCGACATCCAGCCAGCTGAATAAAACTGAGATTAAGCCCCAGCCCAAATCCATTTAATTACTCGTTCAACGGCTCTCGGCCGTGCAACCCACGACCACTGTGAAAACCTCGGTGTTCTTCGGTCTTTACTTTCTGACCTCAGGGTGGTTGAAGGAGGTGGCTGGTCTCAAAGAAATCTTTGGCCTCGGTAACTCAAATGATCGCATTTTCAGTTGTTCAGAACGGCATGTTTTTTGTGTCTGCTATTGAAGCCTTGGTTACCAAGGGGTGCGTAAGGCTGGGGATGCAGGCCAGCTGGACCGGTCTGTATTAACAATGACAGGATATCACATCTGCAGACACATCTGCAGGTCAGCATCACCGAATGCTTCTTTTTGTTGGTTTCAGCAATGTTACAGTCGTGTCTTTGATGGTAGATATCTTTCAATTCAGTCATGAGTAAATGACGCATTCATGAAATAACATTCAATCAACATTGACCGGAATGAGGAAATGATTAACAGACAAGATTTTTTATTTCTTTTTATTTTTAATGTGGAGATTAAAAATTCTAGCTGTGAACTTTGGGAGGCCTTGATGAGGGTTACTGAGAATGTGACAGGATTTGGGCAACGAAATGTTGGAGGACGGGGTTATAACCACAGTAGACGGCATTAATTCTTTTTTGGCACCTCTCAGGCGGTGTGCAACAGCCTCCAATCAGCAGCTACGATATGGCCCGTTGTCAAGAATTCACCAGCTTGGCGGCAGCATGTTTGCTTTTGAGATAGCGCTGAACCAGGGCAGCAAGAGCTGCTTTTCAATGAGTTTACACAACAAAACCAGGCCCCACAACCCCCTTTTGGAGGAGTGGGGGGGGGGGGGCTGATGGGGCCGAGGGCCAGGAGGGGAGGCGCTGGGTGCTGGAGGAGGACTGGGCATCTGGAGCAAAACCTGAGGGGGAACCCAGGGTGCTGCAGACTGCAGAACAGTCGCATGACCTTTTCTGGAATGCTGCCACCCGGCTGCCACTGAAACACAGTCGGGCTAATTAAAGTTTCAGTGGCATTGGATTTTCACTGGCACAGCACCTCGGGCAACCTTGGGGCCTCTTAGGCAGGCGATACACACAGAGAGGGAGAAGACGGGAGATATAAGGAGAGAGATAGAAACGGTTGAACAAGAGGACAGCCACTAAAGGGCAGCGCGGCGGATCCAAGCGGAAAACAGACAACGTCAGTGGCTTTCCATAACACACAGGAGGATAGCTACATATTAGAATGCAAATCTACGGTTCGCAAACATGCACACTACCGGGGTACTTTACATAAGCTGCCGACATGGTCTGCCCTCCCAAATAGTAACGCTCAAAATATTCAAGATCATATGGAATTAGGAAGGAAATTGAAGCTGTCCAAACTCCGACCGACTGGGCGAACGCGAGAGCTAAGCGAGAGATATGCAATGTCAAAACGCTGAGTGCTTTTCCGAATCTTATCGGGCCGCCTCTCAGGCTAATGGAATTTTGATGGGTCAGTATCAAGAATAAATGCATGACTTATGACACGGCTACCGGGAGCATTACCAAATACGCCGGACAGCATGTTCCCGTCTCCGAAGGATCATTGAATAATTGGCCGCGTTTGACCAGGACATTTATGGAAATATGGCCAAGAAAAGGTTATGCAACCAGACAGACTCGCTCGTGGCCTGCATTTCACAATCTACTGGCCTTGTCTCCATTAATGATCTTGACCCCCCCCCCCCCTTTCACCATTTGAGAAGCGAAAGGGCCTAATGGAGCCGAACAAAGCTGCTTGTGTGCGTCTGTGTGTGTGTGTGTGTCCGCGTGCATGTGTGTGTGTGTGAAACAAAGACACAGGGAGAAAGTAAGCCCCTGTGACTGTGTGTCACAACCTGATGAGGTCTTGGTCTGTGATTCCTGGGGGAGGCGGTCCAATCTAAGCTTTATTAGGCCTTATTGAGCTGTGTGCAGGAAGGTGTGTGTGTGTGTGTGTGTGTTGTCTCTATCAAGAACATTTGGCAGAGCTTTATGAGTACCTTTGTGTGTGTCCCTAAAACACACTCAGTCGGTATCAGTTTAATGGGGCGTGCAAGGTATTGTACACGGCGCTCTTTTCACGCCTGTAATCGTCTTCTCAGAGGTGAACTCTTTAGTTTGATCAGTTTTGGGCATTTAAGAGCTTTGATAGGTCATTGGTGTCCACATGAAAACTGCGGGTTTTAAGTAGGAAGCAGTTTTGCTTGTTTAACTTAAATATTTCACAATACTTTGTTCGAAGTACCCACAGATGCACGACCGTGTCTACGAGGTTCTCTTGAATACACAGATGCACTTTATTACCATCCGAGCACAGAACGAGACAGTTCTGGGCGGGCGAGCCGTCTACGACTGGTGGTTAGGTGCGCCGGCTTTTGATTGACATTCGACTTGGCTGTTCGCCTCATGCCACCGTAAAAAACCTTCTCCAACGCAAATTGGTTTTCCCAATCGTGTCCAAGTACAACATCCTCGACACCAAAAATGTCTCCAGTCTGTCAGCTTTTCATTCAGTTAGTTACTGAAAACGATTTGGACTGCGGGACGATCCTGCTTCTATTAAATGCTTTTAAAGACGGCAATTTAAATGAGCACTTCTATAATATAATTATTTAACCATAATGATTATATACAACATTAACTTTTCAACAGAAGAAAAATTAGAAAATAAGTTTGCTCCTAAATAATAAAGCATGGAAACACAAAGTTTCCAAATTAAATGAACTAAGTGGATGACATTTACGTCAGCTGTATTATGGAGTGGGAGCTGGAGGAATATATATTTATATATATAGAGAGAGAGAGAGAGGCATAATGTACACCATGTATTGCTAAATGCAAGCACATCACGGCCAATTACACCCCGCAGTGGCATGGACAAGTGCGACAGGGGGACCTCTGTATTTAACGGTACTCACGGTTGGCAGAGTTTGATGAGGTCCTGGTCGGTGGTCCCAGGTGGCAGGCCTCGGATGTACAGGTTGGTCTTACTCAGCTGCTCCGCCCCTCCCTGGCTGCAGCTGTTGGTGCTTGGGCTGGGAGGAGCCATGGGATGAGGGGGTGGAGCATAGGACTGCTGGGGGGGGGGGGGGAGAGAGAGAGAGAAGATTTAACACCAACAGCTAAAAATAAAAAAAAGAGATTTCATTTTTAAGACACGCGAGGTGAGGTGAGAAAAATAAATGAAATATCTGAGAGAGCAGAAGAAAGTGTGAGAAGGAGTGGGAAAAATAAATCTTTTTTGGAGAAATAGCAGGCACCATCACTTCAATGTCATTGCAGTATCTGTGGGATCAGGGTCGCCAAGACATGAAAACAGCCAACCCAACGGCAGCGACTAATGAGTCAAACTGAACGAAAACACACATCCAACCTCAGCCTTGAATGTGAAGAATACTCGTGCTCAATGGCAACATAGTCGAATAAAAGTCTCCCCAGAGGAGAGGACACATTCGGCGCTGAATACTTTTACTTCACTTTCTCCACCTTTTGTCAGCGACCCTTGGGGCGGTACATTGCAAAGAATTGCATCTGAAGCTCTTCGTCAGTGAGCAGTTCTTTTTTCTTACAACGTGAGACTGGAGTCAAGAGTGCAAACATTTCTACATTTTTATTTCTATTTTAAATAAACATTTCACCAAGGCGACGCTTCGAAAATGACAGTTCACAGGGCTTGCAGCAGCTTACAAAGGATTCTAAAGGAAGGCAACTTCCTGCTTACTAGTCATACCCTGAAAACTAGCTGTAAAAACAATCTGCACCTCCAAGGGTGTGCGATCCGTCGTCTCTCTTTCCCAGAATAATCTCCATCTTCCAGGATGTGTTCAAAATGTTTCAGCTGTGCGATTCCCTCCCTTTATTTCCCCCTCCCTCTCTTTCCCTCCTCCCCTGCTCTCCTCGTGTGCCTGTTGTGCTGTTAGTGTAGATTTATGGTGTAGGAGTCAGGGCCCCCTGCTCACAGCCCATTTATATCTCTATTGCAGGGACACTGCACATAGTGACAGGAAGAGAGAAGCAGGGCCCTGTGGGCATGAGCGAAAGAGAGAGAGAGAGAGACTACAGTAGAAGAGAGTGAGCGAGGAGGGAAGAGAGAGAGAGAGACAGAGAGAGAGAGACAGAGAGAGAGAGACGATGCACATTGCAATAAAGTAAGTGAGTGATGGATGAAACGGAGAAAATAAAAAAATAAAATGGTGAGGGAGAGAAGGGGACATGACTAAATACCACCACCGGCTCCAGTTAACCATCTTAACCCCTTATCCTCCCCAGAGAGAACCTAAGGACCCCATACCATGCGGCAGAAACACACACACACACACACACACACACACACCATCAGCCCTCCAATCCGCCCCACACGTTAGCAGCGGCTGCCGAAGCATGGCTGATTTGATGCGCTATTTTAAGCGTGTGCGCCGCGCCAGCGTGTTGCTTCCCGCTCCTCAAACAAAGAGCCGGGGTCCCTGGAGCGTGAAGAGGGAGCCAAGTCCATCAATGGACGGCCAATTACCACGCTGAGCTAAGTGGAACTGATGGGCAGCCACTCGCTGTGCTGGACGCACACACACACACACATACACACACACACACACACACACACACAGACGTCACGTGATAACACAGACACACCTATGAAGAGGCCGTGTCCAGGACACCTTCGCCGGTAGAGCTGCAACGATTAATCGATTAATCAATTAGCTGTCTACTGTTAAAATGATCACCAAAAAAAGGACAGATTCTGATTCCAACTGCTTAAAAGTTGACTGTTAACGGTTTTCTACATGTCTGAGACCATTTAACTCCTTCCTATGGCTAGGCCTAATCATTACATATGCATTACGTGTGGCTATATAAGGCCTTTCATTGTTCAATGACTTGGTTTATTATTTTTCTACCAGGTCAAAACCTGCGAGCTGAGGGCCGCCCCGGGGCTTTCAGGGTTACGACGTCAACCATGAACCACAACGTCCTCGGTTCAAATTCTGCAAAATCCCTTGTTTCCTGTCCCCCCCCCCCCCTCACCCCCACCTCCAGCAGATCGCGCCTCACACTGCTCTGGCAGCCTCGGTAGACTCGTCTCCGGTCGCTCACGTTATCCTGCAGTGGCAGTAGAATAGAGGAATCTTAATCTCTCCAGTGCTCCATGGGAGTTATTTTCTCCCACTCAAAGTCACTGGAATGTGCGCAGCTGCAGTTCCAGCCTCGACTTTGAGGCTTTCACCTTACGCCCCCCCCCCCCCCCACCCCCCATCCGCCTCTTCGTTTTATTTTCCCCTTAGTCCACTGTAGCTAACATTAAACGCACAGAGTACTTCACATAACCGTGCGACACAAAGAAATTCGCCAGCACAAACGGGAGGAGCTACACAGAGTTGCTGTCAGCACTGAAGGTTAATTGAAAGCTTCTTTCTTTCTTCCTTTGTTTTAGCCCTTCAGTAATACACACAGCCCTCCTCCTCCTCCTCCTCCTCCTCCTCCTCCTCCTCCTCCTCTTCCTCCTCCCTGGGCTCCAGCCTTGGCTTGCGTCCTGGGCTTTGGAATTCATATGTCCCCGCCCTATCGATTTGCTTTCATTTTTTAAGGTCAGAAGCTGAAGTCTTACACAATGAGGCATGGAGGGTCAAAACTAGCCCATTACTTACAGTGTTGGGGCAGAGAGGGAGGTTAGAGTCCCCCGGGAACGAGAAGGGAATGGGTGCCGAAGATCTCAGAGGACCGGGCGACTGGGGGAGGGGGGGGGGGGGGTTAACATCGAACTTGTGGATTCAATGGTGTTTTTTTGTTTTTATCTGAATGTATCACGGGAGTTTCTCTTGCACGTTAGAGAAATGAACAAGTTGGAGAAGCAAAATGGAAGAAGAAAAACCTGCCTGAAGACCAGGCTCTTCATATGTTGTGTGCGTCTACATGTGCAATGTACGTGTGCACATGCGTTGGGTGGGAACTTTGAGAAGCGTGGGAGTGAAATGAGCAAGCGCACATAGGCACACACGCATTCAAAACCCAAACTGTTCCCCTGTCGTCGTTGTTGTTGTTTCTTGTTGTTTCTAATCAAATTCTGTCTCGGCTTCCTCCTGTCGCCCCCACTGGGGGTTAATGACCGAGCTCGTTTTCTGTTTCCGGACGGTTCCGTGACTGCTGTTTACCCTCAGCCTGTCAGCCTGTCAGCCTGTCAGCCTGCAGGATCCGGCTTTTTCAAATCCATAATAAATACAGGGCCTCGTGAGTCAGAATGATGAGGGTTGAATGCAACACTTGACAAAGGGGGGTACTGCAGCGAGAGAAGGGAGGGACGGAGTGACAAAGAGAGGAAAACGCAGGAGTTAAGGAGAGGAATGGAAGAGAAGTGCGGGAGAATAGCTGGTTATGACACTTCAAAAGCCTCCAGGTGGTAAATGAGAAAAAAAAAACTCCATCCTCCCTCCTCCCCACCCAGCTGTGACATGCTGCTACAGAGGCTTACTGGGGATTTCAATTTGCCGCACTGTATTTTAGACGGGCAGAATGGTTTACACAGGCCCAATTTACTGAGCCAGCCGAGCAAGGGGGTGTTGTGTGTGTGGGGGGGGGGTCGCAGCTTCTGTGACATGCCAGCCAATGTTTACGAGCATATTAGGTGAAGATGATAAATCTGACATACGTTACATAGGCTGATATTCACACACCCACATTATTTCTTTCTGCACAGATCATAGCAGGCCGCTCTGTCACTGAGAGTAATACGTCGACTTGTACCTGCTTGTTATTTACATGTTCGTGTTCTGTTTGTACAGCATCTGCACACTATATGAGGCCCTTATGCACAGATAAGTTTGATTAATGGTTTAAGTCAACTTTAGAAGTGGGAGAGTTTTCTTAACCCACGCAGGGAACACTTCAGTCATCAACAAAAAAAAAGAAACTACTAAAAAGCAATAACTCCAATGTTATTACAGTTGCATTACACATTTCTACCCCATGTGTCACAGTGCACCTGTGCAGATGGGCGGGCGGGGGGGGGGGGGGGGGGGGGGGGGGGGGGGAGTTGACCATATCTTTGGATAAGGTGGTGCCGTACTTGTATAAAAACATACCATGTGAGCGCACAGTGTTTTCCAAAGAGAGCAGAGGGCGGCCGTGGCACTAATTGGACTGAGAGCAGGGCTGTGGCTTCCCTGCCTCCCTGCACTCTGCAGGGCAGGGCTGCGACTGGAGGAGAGGCGGCTGTGCACCACCGTGGTAATTGGCTCTGATTTATAGGAGGCCACAGCAGCCAGCCAGAGCTAGCTCAACACTGGCAATAGGCCAGACAAGGCCAACGCTGTCAATATCAGTAAACCAGCCCAGCCCCAAACCCCCTCCCCTCCCCCCACACGGCCAGCACGCCACCACGGGGGATCCGCTGTCACCGTGCAGGAGGGTGCACGTGTGCACGCTTATTCCGCTTTCTGTTTGTTCCCTTGTTTGCATGTTCAAAAAAAAAAAACCTGCCACAAAAAATGACAAGCAGTCTCCTTAAATTGAAGAAAAAAGCCTCTCAGCTCATCCTCCATTAATTCATGCTGGCAAAGTCTCTGCAAAGACTCTTAAAGACAAGCACAGTCCCAGAGGCATCCCTTCTAAACTGCCAGAACTAACAGCGAGCTCTGCGGTCGGCCGCGTTCGCATCAGCCTCCAAGCGCTGGAGGAACACAAATCCCCCCCCCCCCCCCCCACCCACCGTCCATCCTGGATAGCTGCTTGCAAACCTTTAGCCCTTAAACATGTATGCCCGAGAGCGGAGGGAGGGGCGCTGAGAGACGGAGGGAAGACAGCCTGTCCTCTTTTGGCCTCCTGTTTTTTAATGCCTCGCGCTTTCTCTCATTGTTCTGTGCCTGTCCATGTAAAATAGCCAGAGGAGTGACTAGCAAAAAATATCGCCAGCCCACATGGGAATGCAAAGCGGAGGGTTCTGCAGCCAAATGTCTCCCGACAGGAAGCTTCTCATGCTGTCTGCACGGGCATGGAGAGAGTGCAGGAGGAGAGACGGAAGAAGGGAAGAGAGGCGCAGTTACAGGTATGAGGAGGCCTGAGAGAACAAAAGGGAGAATGGACACAAAAAAAAAAAAAAGAAGAAGAAGGAAATGCAAACGAGAAAAAGACAGATTACAGGAGCACAGGAGGCGTTGTGACTGTCTGAGTCTCTCTGGGCTAGCACCAGCCTTCGGGCCTTCTTCCTCGGTAAAAACAAAAAAGAAGCCCTGGGATCTGGGACAGCGGTAAGCCAACACTGCCGTGGACAATGACGCAGGGTGGGGGCTAATTTTAAACATGCTGATTGGTCCATCTCCAGTACGTCTCAAAGCAGTGGATGGAGCTCTTCCTGTTTCTTCCTCTCTTGCCTTTCTCACTGCTCACCGCCTTGTTCTCCAACTTCCTTTTTTCTCATGTCTTCTTCATCCGCTTCCCCCCCTCCCTCCCCCTCTCGGGCTCTCCCTCCCTTTCTCTTTGGGGCAGATAAGAGAGGGATGTTGTCTTCCGTGTCAGGGCCCATGTGTCTGGATACAGAGCCCCAGAGTTAAAATAGAGGCCATATCTTTCCCGGGGGGGAAAGATATGGTCCTCTTGTCCTCTGACACAGAGGACAAGAGCTATGGAGGTAAACAAAGACGTGCTTTATGTAGCGTCGCGGTTTAAAAACACAGTCATCTGTTCTAGCTGCAAGGGGGGGGGGTGACATGATGGGGAAGTCAATTGGAGAGGGCGCATTTATGTTGGAAGTTTGATTTATTTACACTTCTTTGTAAGAATTTAATTGGTACTGTGGGATCAAAAATGAGTCACGAATCACCACAGTTTAGAAGACTAATAATAAATATGTGCAAGTAAAGGAGCATTTTAGAAACGTGGTCGACGTTCAATATTGATAAAGTTGAACGAGCACTTCTGTGGACCAAGCTGAACGGGCTACCCGAATACGCACGGCACTAGTTATCACTCCATTTAGCCACGAGGAGATCAATCCGCATTAACACTGCGTTTCTTCGTTAATGTTAGCACAACACCCAATGTTTCCACCATCGGTTACATTCAGTCAAGGCAATCACAACGATCCCTCGTCTCAGGTTACCTTCCATTGAAATAACAGTCTTTCAAGTAGAGACACGTTTTTAATTGGAAAAAAAGGAAAAAAATAAAGCGCTTTGTGTTGGATCGGTAGTCTGTATCAGCAAATAGCCTGAGCTGATTTACAGTAGCCTTGGGCGGTGTGGGTTGGATTATCGTTCAGCACGATAAACGTCCTCACGTGTCCACGACAACAGAGCGATATTCAACTATGCAACGCCTGTCAGGACGTCTGTGTATATATTCAGTCTCTCTCACACTTTCTTTCTTTTCTCTTTGCTTCACTGCATTGTTGTAGCGTAGCAACAACACGCTAGCATACGCGTGAGTTTTTATGGTTATATAGATGTATTCATGGCGGTGTGTGGAAGAGTAAACAGTTGTGACCGCAATGAAAATGTATTTTTTGAGAGGCTGAACGCCACCAAATATGGATTGAAACTGAACATTTTGTTGAACTTTCGGAAAATATCCTTTTTTTGATACATTTTGACTTTTGGACGAAGAACCGAGGTGATTACACGACGCTCGCTGTGTGTTTCTTTGAGACAGTGGAAGAGAAGCTGGAAGCGGGTGGAGTACTGTATGCAATATTTCCATAAATTATTAATAATAATTTGAATATCAACGTGATAAATGAAGCTTTGACCTATTCAGGAACAGCCCTATCGTAATAACCCATGCACAGCATCAGCATGAATAATATGCTATCAACTAAAACTAATACTAGAACTATGCACGATGCCTAGAAAATCATCAGCTGATATTTAATGACTATAACTCAAATGTTCTTTCTCTTTGATTAAAATGTAATCACAGCCCCATGCATTTAACACTTGATTTTAAATTACCAATGTGCATTTAACAGGGATTGTCATAATTATGAATTCTAGTAGTAAAGAACTTCTGTTCAAACATTTTTATGATCCATTTCCAGCACGTTGCTTGGAGCTAGTGCCTCTCTCAGTGAGGCCCTCCACCACCTCAGACTCTCGCTTAGTGTCTGCAGAGTGAGTAGGACCCGGGACCAAAGGCACACCGTGAGCTTCTATGTTTATACCACTCCTGGGCCGGGCCGACCATAAACTGGGTTCTCCGCGGACATTAAAGGTCAACCGGTGTTTAGGTGACATAACCGGGACTGAAGTGTGTTTGTGGAGAGCGATTAGGACGCTTTGGCTGCGGCTGAGGTGGCCGCCGCAGAGGGATCGGTAAAAAAAAAACAAAAAAAAGAGCAGAGGGCCAGCCGTGGGCAGAGTCAAAGTGGAACTCCATGGACATAAATATTTGGGCTGATTTGTCATCATTATGGCCAGCTGGGTCTGTTTTGCTAGCTAGCCGGTGTGGGAGTGGAGACTGCAGGATGGATGGAGCAGGAAAGTGGGAGGACAGAGGATGATACACAGTGTGGAGAAAGAGAGAGGAAGAGAGTGTTCAAAGTTTTGGTCTCAAAGCTGACCCACTGATATATTGTGGCTATGGTGCAAACACGCATAGTGTTTCCAGATTGGTGCCCAGGTCACTAATTTAACCAAACTCTCAATTTTTGGACTGAAAAATGTGAGGTCTTTAGAGGTGAAGTCTTTAGATAAAAAAAAAGAAGCAGATCCTCACAATTCACATTATTTTAAATCAACTAATCCATGTATCATTTAAGCACAAAAAACTTGCTTAAGCAGCCAATTAAAGATTTTTTTATTCATCAGTATTTTGTCGCATATGTGAATCAATGTATTCTGCTCCAGTTACGTGTTTCACAGGAAGCGTGAGCACAAACAGAGGGGCTGTGGTAGAAGTGGAGAGAGCGGGGACGAGCTCTTTCTCAGCATGACCCGTCTCTCACCGAGACAAATGTCTACCAGCCCAGTCACGCACATGGGGCTGGCATCCTGCCCCGAACTCTTCTCCCAGGCTGCCTAACATAGAGAGAGAGAGAGAGAGAGAGAGAGAGAGAGAGAGAGAGAGAGACACTGGGAGACGAAACATGCTACTTCCATGTTCGCTCTATAGGTCCACTGGCTTATATTCATCTAAGAAGACCAACTCGTTGGCTGACTGCCGTTTCTAAATGACTGACTACCAGACAGCTGACCGGCTGACCGGTTGATGAGTTATTGCCGAAGTTTGGATGCCAAGGGGACAGACACAGAGAGAGAGAGAGAGAGAGAGAGAGAGAGAGAGAGAGAGAGAGAGAGAGAGAGAGAGAGAGAGAGAGAGAGAGAGACAAGGGGACAGATTGATAGAAAGGAAGCTTGAGCCGTCCCAGAATGCCATTTGTTACGCCGTTCTCCAGACAAACAAATTTACGTCCCCTCTTCCAGAAGGTCAACTGTGCTCAAATTCATAAATAAGGCTGTAATTGGTGCTGGAGCGGCAAAGAGGCTCGAAGGTCCCCCCCGCCCCGAATAGCCCAGTGCATGAGTTACGGCCCGACGCTGACTTCAGCCAGCGTTTGACTGTCTGCCCACAGCCATACGTTCAAAGCAACACGGAATGTTTGCATAACTGAGCGATGCTGTCACTGCTTTTACAAATAGCCGGCTCTCACGGAGTGCTTTTACGCGTTAAAGACGACCGCCAGCGGGTTTTCCTCAGCAAATTCTAGAACATCTATACATGCTATGCTTTGTGTACGGAGAGAGACGGCCGAGTCTGTTCGTCAGGCATCAAGTTCCCAACATGGACGACTGTGGCTAAGTGGAGAGCAGGGGCCGTCCTTCAATCAGAAGATCGGTGGTTCGATCCCCGGCTCCGCTAGTCGCATGTTGAGGTGTCCTTGACCCCAAAATTGCTCCCGTAGCTGTGTGTCTGGATAGAATCTGAACCGTAAGTCGCTTTGGATGAAAGCGTCTGCTAAGTGACTGTAATGTCATGTGACAACGTGCAGCTACAAGAAAATGAAAGTGGAGCCAAACAGCTACGTGTAAAGGATTTGATTGGCAGTAGAAAATAATCGATTGTTATAAAGGAGAGCGGTTCAAACAGGGGATGGGGACGGCAGATCAGACAGTCCGAGTCTCATATCTGATCTGGGAACATCTTCATAACCTTGAAGGAAAAACAACTCATACAAAAAAAATGAGAACGTTTCAGAAGTATTCTAAGGAAGACAAGGACCGCAGAATCAATTACTATTAGACTATTTGCCTTTATTTATTTACTCAATGACTTTTTTTCCCTATTGATCTTGTCGTTTGCCTCATTTTAAGGTTGTATTTCTTTCATTATTGAGCTGCTGACTGTCCCAGGGTCTTTGGCTCCTCTTGTGATCGGTCGACGCACACTGTGGCTTTGATATTAAGCGGCTGCTTCGCGTTGAACGCCAAAACAAAGATCCATGACTCGCATCTCGAATAAAGTCACAGTGCTGACGGTGCGTGAGAACTCCACCTATTCCTTCACATTAACTAACTACACCAGCTGCGTGTTAATGTTATTCCGTGCCTGCGGAGAAATTCGGCTCTCACGCTCCGTGCGAAAAACACGTACGGGTAATCTTTAAGTGCGGCATTGACGCACAACAAGTAGAGGCGTCACACCCGATGTGAACCAAATCGGCACAGATGCTGATATGTATAGAAATATGCACCGCAGAGGACACGCATCCTCTTTCTCTTTTGAATATTCATTTTCCCTTCACATGCAAAGTGAATGTCACTTTTTTGCCTCCCCCCCCCCACCAGGGAATCTACTCACTGAAGCGTCTCTGACGATTGCCAGACTAAATACTGGCACTAAACACCAGCGGCTGTTGTGGCAGGAAGGCTTGAGAAACAGGTAGAACGAACAGGCCGGGGGCGAGGGAAAAACGGTCGGCTCGCGGTAGTTTATGGGGTTGTTTTATGACGTACATCGGAAAAACACATCCAGGGGTTTCACACAGGGATCCTAACCAACCCGGGACTCTGTGTTCTGTCCTCACAAAAAGCCAGAAAAAAAATCAGGTGTGTTCAAGCAGCAGCAGTACGGTGCTGCCACTGGCGTTTAAGCGCTTAAAAATGGACGCAACACATCTCTAATACGGTATTATTCAAGGTTTTATTTGGCTTATATTCTTTTTGATTATTGCAGAAATGTTTCACTCTACAGATATAATAATTTAAATGAGGCACAGAGTAGCTCAGGTAAAAAAAAACGAAAAAAACAAAACATTATTGTGTGAAAAACAAAATGCCTTTTTGAAATGGCACATTATCCAGCAATTCTGTAATTGCGAGGCGAGCTGTAAATGAGATTTTGATGGATGTGAACTTCTGGATGTGTTTGAGAAAAGGTCGTGCAGCAGCAGGCAATCAAACCGACAAGATTTATTATTTATATATTTCTTTTTCAAATGAGGGGGGGGGGGGGAAGGGGGGGGAAGCAAGATGAAAACATCATCTCGGATCTTCTGCATGTTTGAAATCGAGTTTTATCCAAATATTTGCACAACAAATGTTACAGTTTGCGCTCAAAGCACGAAAGCTACATCAACACCCGAGGGCGTGCCGTACATCATCACAGCCCATTCTGTAAACTGTACGGCTTCACCGCTGCTATTTACACTTTTTGACAATCTGTCTTGGCAAGGGACCGCCGGACTGCAGCGCAGCTCTGGCCTCCGTGAGGCTACTACAGCGTCTGAAGCTCCCACCTTTGAGGCCTCTGATTTGGCATGCCGGCTCACTAAAAGGCCGTCCCCGGCTGCAAGGCGCTTTCGAGGTCGAGTCACTTCGCTGTGGGCCCTGGGCGGGGATCTGATTTGTCACGTTATTTGCTGGAAGTGTATACTCTGGAGTGGGCTGATGGCGCACTTCAGAGCGATGACTCATCATCCTTACTGAACAAGTGCACTTTGTCGAAGCAGTAAATCAGCGTCTAACTAACATATTTCCAATTCGGTTCGGCGTCTCAATGCAAGCCTTGTGTTTTGACAAGGGATAAAAGATTCTTCACAGCCTCAGCGGCTTGTTTTGTACATACATTGAACTGTCCTCCGGCGCTTATCTCCAGTCCTGTAGCCCATCTTGAACCCCCCCCCCCCCCCTCTCTGCTCCTGTTTTCCTCTCCCTAACCCTCCTTAAGTGAATCTATCCCCCCTGCTAGTGCTCCATCCATCCTCTCTTCACCCTGTCCAATCCCCTCCAGTCAGCTCTCATCTATCCCTAAATCCATCCCAATCCTCATCTGGCTGCTAGTCCTCCATTTCTCCTTCCTGCCCCCCCCCCCCCCCCCCCAAGAGTCTCTCCCCTCCTTCTCTCCACCCCCTTTCTCCACCCCGTCTAACAGCCGTTGGGGGAGTTTTAACATAGTGTTGAGCAGAGTTTAGTAGGCCAAAGACGACGCCGTGCCAGATTCTGCACAGTGTGTTGAGCAACTCTCCCCCTTGAAGGAGTATCAGCGTTACTCAACACAAAAATGAAGAAATAATAAAACCCTGTATCCGCCCGCCTCCTCTGGGCCCAAGCTCACATACTGCGGATACTGAGGATTGTTTTACTTCGGGTCAATGTGAGAACAATGCCGCAGTGTAACATCTTTGCTATTCTGCCTCTATTCACCCGGATATGTCATAACCAAGAACGGTGTGTCAGGAAAAGTAAGGTTTTCACAACCCCCCCCCCCCCAACTCATACCGTGTATTCTTTTTTTATTTTCCCCTACCCATCAGTCCATCTCGTTTTTAATTTTCAACATAGGCGCTCTGAGTATTTCTGTTGGTTTGGCATATTGGCTCGGCCCGCTGAGTTAGGGACGACTCAGAAGCGCCGCTCTCCGCGTGATTTAAAAGCGAGAGAGTCAGCCTCTTCTGGGCACACCGTCCCGAGCTGTCACTCCCGTGACTTACCGGAAAACCAAAAGGGGGAATGATCTGTGCTTCCCCAGCTCACATGGGCAGAGTTCAATCAGTTTTGGGGGTGCGGAGCTTTATCCAAAAGTGTCACAGCGGCGCGATAAATAAAGCGGAGCGCTGTCGGCCCGGGGCCAGCTATAGAGCGAGAGGTGTGAGACACGAGGCGGCGGGGAGGTGAGGAGGGAGCGAGCAGAGAGAGAAAGATGGATGGCGATGCGGGCGTTTGCCAAAAAGGAGAAGAGCTGCAGTGTGGGAGTTGCGCGGACCTCGGTAGTGTGATTTATTCATGAGATAAGTCACCACGGCTGCGGAACAGGTGAGCCTAATGGTGTAATGTTTCCCCCCTTTTGCCCGACTGCTTGCCTCAGTGACTCTGGACGAGTTTAATGCATGCAGCACTCGGACACGGTGTAAGGGAAGATAAACACGGGCCATCTGGGTTCAAGCAGGTTAGCACACGCGCAACAGTATCGGGCCTTTTCATATCTTCTAAAGAAGTTATTCATTCTGTCCACTTAACTGTGGGCTGAAGAAGAAGTCAAGGATTGTGCACTCCATTCATGCATTTCTCTTTTCTTTTCTTTTTTTTCCTCATCGCTCATACATTCCCATTGAAGCCAGAGAGAAAGGAGTGCTTCGCCACTCTGTCTCTCCTTATGCACTGGATCTATTGGCGAAGCTTCTCAGAGGTCTAATTTAGCATCACAGTGGCGACGGAATGGCCATGAATTTCAAGGAAAGATGTGCAATTGTCCCAAATCAGCAGTGCCGCTGCAAGCCACTCCATGAATCAAAGCCGGGGATTATGGTTCTTCTTCCCTCTGACAATTGCTTTCATGCTCTCACTCAAAACAACTTTCTGAAAACGCAGGGTAACAATAGCAATAGAGGGTTTTGTTGTTGTTTTTTTGTGCAAATTCAAGAGGCTATTTTGTCTTCTTTTCATGACGTCACCCTTGTGTCTGATGCACACACGTTTGTTAAAGAGATTGAAAGGTAGTCACCGGAACATCGAGCTTGTACTGTGGGATCCCCTCTCAGCTAATGAATCGGACAATTGGCTTTTATTTCATTTCAAATTGAAATCTTGCGTGACGAAAATGATCCCTGTTCATTATTTATTTTTTTAATTCACCACCCAAAAAAATAAACGCCCTTACAGCTCTGCTTCAAAGTCAAATACAATTGAGTTACAAGTTAGTACATTCTGTTCGGCACTTTGTTTTTCCAGCCCGTCGTCATACTTTCACAAGGAAGGGCAAATTTGTGAGGAGACGTCAAAAGATGAAAAATCAGCGGCGGTCTGGCCTATTGTGCTCGCTAAAGGGTTCCTAAACTATTTATTTACCCTCCAGCGGAGACTTTTCATGAGATGATAGCGGCGGATTGTCATTGTCGGTGGTGTGCGGCCCTCCATTCTCCCGGCTGAATGCGCGGAGGCCGGGCTCTGAGAGAACAGCGCTCGCTCCATTGTGCCGCCGCGCAGATTACCACATGAACAGGAAGCTCCTCGGCTCGGTCGTCTGCCAGCAGCAGCAGCAGCAGCAGCAGCAGCAGACCACCTCTTCAAATACCCGAGACAGCGGAGTCATTGTGGCGCTGAATATTGAAGAGGGTCTGGACGGACCATTACCATCACAATGATCCTCACGCTGTTTTAAAAATAAATAATTTCAGAGACCCGGCGGACGACAAGGAGGCGAGACTTGCCCACACACCAGGATGCAGTCGACAGCCCAGGGTGGCATTCCTCCGTTTTCTTCCTTAAGAAAGAAACGCGCTGGAAATGCAGAATTAATTAGTTACAGGCTGCTTCACGAGAGGCCCGACTTAACTCGCTACAATCCCATCAGCCCCGGCGTACCTTTAAGACTCATCTCGAGGCCCATCGATCTGTTTCACCAAAGCAGGACTACGGTTAAACTGAAGGATACCGAGGGATACGCAGTTTCACTTTGGTTAACCGGAGGGCCACATGTTGAGGTAATTAAAGCAGACGTTGAGGAAAGCAGACATAACAAAAGGCCGTCAGCAGACAGTTTAACGTTAAGTGTGTAGTGAAGGCTACAGCTGGTTGGCAGGTGTAGAGAGAGACTAAAGATAATGAGGCTGAGTCACGATTTGGAAAAGTAAACAACTCACGAGCGACTGACGGCTCCCCTTCCCTTCCTGTCTGGGCCCAGACTTTTATTTTTTTTTTAGAGAAAACGAAATCCTGAAGACCTCTGATCGTGGTTTGGGGACTGACAACAAGACTACAGGAATAATCCAGTCAAAGAGACAGAAGGCAGCTCATAGAAAAGTCTGCGACAGCTGTCTCTGACACTGAGGGGGTCCAAATCTTTAGACTCCAGCACTTCTAAGTGAGTCTATTTTTGCTTCCCACGACTAAATTTAGAGAACACATTTAGCCAAAACTTTGATTACTGACAACAACTTTACTGGCTGACAGACTTGTCTTTTCTTTTTACTTTCTATCCTTTTTGGGAACTGCAGTTGGGTTTGACACGATTTAGAATTTTGTTTTCTGGGCCAATAGGCGACACTCGTCGCCTAATAACTTACTGTTTAGTAAAGCTTAGTGTCTCGCACGCCCAGCTGCAACGATAACTGATGCACAAACGGGTTTGAATCCACCATTAATCCCCAGCTGTATTTGCAAAACGGGCAACTGTCCCAAGTTCATCCATCACACTGTATCCGAAGAGATGGCCCGCTGAGCTCAAAAGAGAGCTGCGCCACGCACACCTGCTGAAAAATGGGACTACACTCCAGAAGTTTGCTTTCACATCAGGACCGGAGAGTGGGTTTTCCAGCACCTTACATCCTGTTACAACAACCACCACCAATGTATTCATTATTGGCACACGAGCTCCGCCTCATCGCCAAACTCTTCTCTAATCGCTTTGCTTTGGGCAAAGCCTAGATGGATCTATTGAATCACGCCGATCAAATAAATGAAAGACGGCCTTACAAAAGGATTTGAAAACCACTAAAGGCTCCGCCACAGTACTGTGCACAGCTGCAGGAGTATAAATCAGCGTGCATTGTTGGGTACCGTAACCGTTGTTTTCTACTGTTTAACTCATGGCAGTAATGGGTCGAAATTCTTAGACAGCTAATGGTTAAACAGTTAATTACTAACATCACTGTTTGAGCTATAACAGCGCTAAGTTCCTGTCCACACGTCCCCTGCATTGAATCCACATCTCATTAAGTACAATATCACCCCCATCACATATAAACTCAGTACAAAAGAATGTAAAATGAATATATATTACCATAATAAAATTAAATACCTTGCTTATTGGTATATATCTAGCACTTTAAGAAGGTGTATCTCTATTTCCATGACCTATATTTGTTGTGAGTGGATACATAAGCTCTTCAACTATCACTTGTCAGCATCACACATGGTGAATCAACCCCGTAAATCTGCTTCTATGATATTTGGTCTGTTGCCTTATTGTCATCCTGCTGCCATGAGAAGGCAGCGTCCAAAAGGAGCCTCTCACATGCTCGCAGTGTGTCGCATATTCTTCAAATTACTGCTTTGTCAAGCCCAGAGGGAGAAATGCAATGGTCAAGCGGGCAAAGAGAAGAGACAACACAGAGACAGAGAGAGGAAAAACTGAAGGACATCATTTCTGTGTACTGTTCATGGACTCTAGCCTGAGCTGGGTATGACGCGTCGTTGTGTGTGTGTTTCCCAGACAGGGTGGGTTCTCTGATAAACGAACAAAGCCGAGCTCTTGTGCGAGCGTCACACTATTTCGGCCCGGTCAGAAACAAGGGCGCGACAGAGAGGGAAAACACCGGATCTAATGCCGGCTAAAGGGCACTTAAGCTATTCCGGTGACAAACAGGACCATGGCTAATGTATATTATCAAACGGAGATTGAACCAGCCATTTCAAGCGCAAGCGAGCGGGCAAGTAGGCAGTCAGGATCTCCATTTAAAGACATCTGAGAGACCAGCCTTCTCCTCTCGCCTCGTTCCCTGCAGCACAACAATAAATAGCTAAATCACAACACACTTAAAAGCCTCCCCCATTTGCCACAATATCCACAAATATCCTTCTCTCCACAAGTCCCACTCCTCTCTTAACTGCTCCGAATTATTTCAATTCTGCAAGAGAGTGAAGAATAAAAGAAGTCATTCACGTAAGGTAATCAGTCTTGGCTCACTCTTTCTCCCTGCGACAGCCATATTTGACAACTCTGCTACATTAAACAGCCCACTGGTGAAAAAGAGCGGGGGGAAAACTAAATAAAAGGAATGCATCCAATTATTCATGCATAATGATAGCTCTGTTATCCCGTAAGGCGGGGGGGGGGGGGGGGGGGGGGGGGGGGGCTCCCGCACCAAAGCAGTTCCCCTTCTCCGTCTAATACATCTTAAGCGCCGACAATCGGCAGGAGTCGCATTTGACGGGCACCTCATTTCGCAGCGTTCCCGCCGCCGTTCACCGCGACTGACGGCCCATTGGCGGCGTCTCAGAGGCTTACAGTATTTATGATGAGGTGATGGTACCACCACCCCCCCCCCCCCCCTACCAAAAAAAAAAGGAAAAAAGCAGACCTGGCCGTCGCAATCACAGGGTCAGGTTTTAGCCGCTGGAGCTGGATGGAGCCCTGAATGGAGAGTTAACAAGCCCCCCACAGCCCACCACCCCCACCCTGTATACGGCTGTGAAGACCCTCTATATAGACATGAGCTCAAGGTTCACAGCACCTCATTGCCGTAGCTACTAGCAGGCAATAAATTGGACAGCAGGAATGAATTAGTTGACCTTGAGGGTAGCCGGTGTTGCAAGTTGCAATCTAATACCGTACATTATCCTATCTGTCGCTCTGCTTCTTTTCCTTTTTCTATTTTCTGATACATGCGTGTTGTTGAATAAATGCTGCATTTATCCAATTTGTAGATGGGAGTATAATAAAAAACAAAAAAAACCCGCTGGAGCTCAGTGCTGTGTGGAGGTTATTTGTTCTTTAAACGGCAGCGGCGATGGTGCAGTGCACAGACAGCTTACGCTGTAACAAATGCAGCTGGTGGTGCTCAGGTGGCTTGGCCCTCTCTCTCGCCCTCCGTCACTGCTCCTAGTCGATGGGCCGCGCTTAATAATTCATGGGCTGTGAGGATCGGCATGCCCTAATTGGTGGGCAGGCTTAATACTCTCAGCACTGCTGGGACCAACAAAAAAAAACAAAAGCAGCAAGCGCTTTCTTTTTTCTTGCCAGGCACACTGAGGGGGAAAAAAGAATTGACTTGCCTCGCTTTGGTTTCAAGTTTAAAGGCCCCCTCCTGAAATCCAAGAGGCACCTTGAAGCACAGCAGCTCAGGCGTGCGGGAGCAAACGGCGCGAGCAGTCGAATCAGGCTCTACCCTTTCACGTGCTTCGAGTGTGCCAGGATGCATTCACCCTTCAAACCCGGAGCCGCTCTCCTTTCTGCTCCTCCTGAGAGCGGGATAAAGTGTCGCCCGGGCGCCGGGGTAAAAAGGACACCTTAAAAGCGCGTTCGCGGCGACGGTGATGCCGCTGCATAATGCATCGGCGTCTGCTCGGCAGTCAGCAATCACTGGGTGAGGCGTCGGGGAATACGGCTTTTTGCATTGTATGTATTATGTAAATGTTTTATACATATATTTATTAGTACAAGATGGTTGCAGTTTGCATTTTCCTACCAAACGGGCCAAAAAAAAAAGAAAAAGAAGTAAGACAGGTGCCCAGAGTATCACCGAAAGTTTAGAAGCGACACCTGCTGACAAGACAAGAGCTCACTGAAGTCAGAGACTCGACGACTAAACAAAAGGTGACACAGAGAGAACCTTAAGGGGACCGTGTGCCTGTGTGAATTAGGCGTATGCAATATGACACCGAGGAACATTGTCATCTGCCAGCTGACAGTATGTATACCGAGGTAGCTGCTCCTTTTTTAAAATATCTGCTTGTGTTAGGGCATTGTGGGAAATACTGCAGAATCAATTGGCAAGGCGTCTTTTCTTTGCATCGTCTACGAAGCAATTTTCCAGGGATTTAATTCAATGGATTAGCCCGAAACAGGAATTCCATCTGATTATGTTATTATCCACAACCAGCTGCTCAATGGAATGGCTGAGACGTATATTAATATCACGTTACAGAATGACCACGGAAAGCATCCATACCAGCCATCTCTGTTCTATAATGTACTGTGATGTCTTCACACAGTATATCAATAAACACACAGATGTCTGCAGCAGCAGCATCACCTGTTTTTTCTTTTCCATCATGGCTTCTCTATTTGAGTCTAATTATTTAGAATTCTCAAGTTGCCAGCCATTGTGGAGCGAGCAACAGAGTGAACTATTTGCTCTCAGGAAAAAATCACACTGAAGACTCTCAGCAGGTTGCTGATGTGTGATTGTAATCTTCAATGTCTCTGAGATCCAAACACAGTGTCTGCGACTCGCTTTTAATTTCACCGTGCATCCGCGCTGTAAAACGCTCCCTTTGCGTCCCTTCCTCTTTCCACCGTTCAGTCAAACATTTCCCTCTTTCCAACCACTCCATCAGTTGCGACTGTGCCGAGTAATGCTTGAATCTTTTCCTGAAGCGGACTCTAAAAGCCGGCTTGCTGGAGCAGAGAGGTCCTGTCGAGGACCGGAGCGTGTGCTGGAGAGAGAACGTAAAGTGCGTGCGTGTGATAAAAGAAGAAAAAAAAACAGACCTTCAGCTAATGCTTTCGCCCTTGAGAGGCTGCTGACGATCCACTCCGAAGACGCTCCGTGAGGCCGCTCGCCCCCCGCATCCCATCCCTCTACCTGCTCCTCCCCGCATTCACTTTTATCCAATTACAGGGGCGCAGTCTCACCCCGCGCCGTGTTTTAAAACGGCACTAATGCATCTCAGCGTGAGGTGGCGTAGCCTTTTTTTTTTTTTTGTCATAGCCGGTGTGTTCCGGGCGATTGCCCGCCAACGGTGGACGGCAGAAAGGGCCCCGAATGGAGAGCGGAAAACAAATAGGTGTGGAGAAGCGCTCCTTGGGGTGACTCATTCAACAACCCGGCGCTCAGGCCCCGTGTGATTTCAGTTCCTCTTTAAAATGCCTCAGCGATGTCACTTGTCTGTAGCCATCGATCCCCCCCCCCCCAGGCTTGTAATTGGAAGAAGAGCGAGTGTAATCTGAAACCGCAAGATGAGGGCGGACATTTTTTTTTGGTTGATAAAATCATCCCTCGTCAACGGTGCTGAATCTAAAATTGATGATCATTTAGACATAATGTAGTCCTATTGATTTAATCGTAATTCAGTGATTCAGTGTAGCAAATATTTCTATTGATCCGCTGCGGCTTTATGTTCTTCACCTCATGAACCCCTGGAAACGATCTAATAAAAGTGAGGGGGGGATTGGCATTTGATATTACCAGCAGTTATCTTTATATATATTCTTTTTATATTTCTCTCTCTCTCCACTAAAGACAGAACAAAGCGTTCCAATGTTCCAGTCTCCACACAGTGTAAGAGCACGGAGGGGCTAATGTGATTAAACAAATGTGCCACTGCCTCCTGTGAGACCAAAAAAAAAAGAAATCCTCCTAATCCGGGTCATCACAGGTGAAAACAAACCAGGTTTTATTAGAGGAATGATAGACATTTTGGAAGAGGCAGGGGTGAGGAGGGCGGTGGGGGGGGGGGGGGGGGGGGGGCAACGTTTTCAAAGCCGACTTGCTAAAACACGCACCCTATCCCAGCGAGGAGATTGGATTCCAACTACAGGCTCAGGGAGGCACCGCCGGGGTCACTACACAATCTGCACGGGTCAGCGCGACAAGCTGGTTTGACGTTAACTCACCCTCTCTAACCCGCGACACAAACCTGTGGTGCTGCACAGGAGAGCAGAGGAACAAGAGGGCCGCAAAAGGGAACCAGGCACCATCCTACAGAACATCTTTGTGTGAATTGCGAGGGAAAGATTACATACAAATATAGGGTTGTGAAGAAATCTTCAAAGGGCCTGAAAAAAAAAACCCTACAATTTGGATTATGGACTTGGTAAATGGCATGCTGCTTGTATAGCGCCTTGCTGGTCTTCCGACCACTCAAAGCCCTTTAGCACTACGTGTCATTCACCCTTTCACACCCATTAGTAGACTAATGGCAGGGGCTATTAACGTACTGTAGAGTGCAGTACATATATAAATGTACTGCACTCTACCTCTTCCTATATGTCTGAAACCAAAGATGTGTGAGATATAACAACCCAGTCAGAAAACATGTGATGCAACAAGCCAATCGGCTGTGGCTCCCCTTCTATGTCACATGCAGGCTCATTAGAATATAGAGTATCTCCACCCGCGGCTTGAGAATAACCTTTGCAAAGTTGTGCCAATCAGAACAGACGGGGCTTTTTCGGCTTAAAGAGACAGGCACCAAAAACGGAGCGTTTCAGGCGGAGGGTGAATCCAGGTATATTCAGACGGACCGTACGGGAAAAATAATGTGGTTTTTTTAAACATTAAAGCATGTTAACATGACCAAGTAGTAAGCCCGAACACAAGTATGAACCTGAAAAGGAGCAGTAGATGTCCCCTTTAAACGATGATTACCTGCACAGAACAACATTTTTGAGGCTAAGATCATTCTATACTGTTTAAACAAAGTGACTATCCATGTTATTAAGTCTTTACATACACTCACAGCTGCTCCCCCCCCCCCGTCTCACATTCTGTGGTTTCAGCTTCATATTTACCCGACTTAAACATCTACATGTGGCCGCTGGACCCGATGGGAAGCATTCAGGCTACGTCGTGTTTGGAAACATGATCGCAGAAAAAAAAAAAAAAAGGGGGCATGTTTGGCTCCGGCTAGCGTATACAAAAGCATATAGAGTCAGCTAGCCGCCACAAGCCACAGCTTTATTTAAAAACTTCACCCAACCTCAAATGACTTTGCGGATGTCAAGTGAAGGAAGGTTATTCAGGGTAGCGGAGCGCTCCAAAACATCTGAAACAGGCATTACAGCCTACAGGATACAAGCAGGGGGGGAAATAAAGGCCGACACGTGTGAGCCGATCCGGTATCGACTCGCTCTGCTTTGTGACAAGCGGGAAACAGAGAGGGGAAAGTTAAACACTGGTGGCACTGTAAATGTCTCCGCACAGCGATATTGGCAGCTGCAATGTCATTACAGTGCTTTAGTTTAGGTCTAAGAATGACAGCGCTTGTATTCTGGCGTTAGTACAGGTGTAGCTGTCTCGCGAGCCCAGACTTCTCGCTACGCTTCATTTCACCCCCACTTTACCCCGGGGGCCTGTGTCGGAGGGGAAGTGGTTACACTATAAAGACTTACAATAAGAGCTACTTTGTCCTAACAACTGCACACTATGAAACGAATGTCATCTGAGCGTTTGTGCCCCGAAAATGATTCTTTTTTTTTAACGATATCTTATTATACAATTACTCACATTACATCGTAAAAGCAGAGCGCTCCGATCTCCACCACGGGGACCTCACAGAAACAGCATATTTGTGAGCGCTGCGATGTAGATTTGCGGGGCCTGCAACAATGATCACCTCTGTCGGAGGCGTCATGGGGGCTGTTGATGACCGCCAACAAAAACAACAAACCTCGCCAGCGCAATTATGCGTGTCCATTTGAACATAATATGGGAAGAACACGAGATGCGTGGGAGCGAGGGGGTGACTGCTGTGTCCTGTGGGGGTGGGAGGTTTTGCGTGTGTGTGCGTGTTGGAGAAAGAGTGCGTGCTAGTGTGTGTGTGTGTGTGTGTGTGTGTGTTGGCTGATAGAACGCGGGTGTCTGTGTTGCATGCTTGTGTGACAAGAGAACAGGAGCCGGGATCTAAAGAGCACATGTTTAGGGTCCTATTGAGAGCAGTGCTTTGAGTTGACAGTGTTATTTGGGTTTGGGGGGATATTTCAAAGGGCTGCTCAGGATAAAAGGCGCGTCTCTAGAGCTTACGGTTGCTACACTTTTTCCGTTTTAAGATTCCAACGTTTCAGAGTCATCCACTTTGGAGAGATTGCAGAGTGCATTGTTTTTCAGGCTAACTATACGGCAGATACTTTATGCCATTTGCAGACTCTCAGGGACAAGTAGTTCATATTGTTGAGGTAGAAATAACTTTCAGGTTCTGTGATTTATTACACTTTTATTTTATTTTACTGGAATAACCTCCAATATCCTATCCTTATAGCGAAAAAGCTATTGCATGACAACCTCGAAACATTATGATGTAAGTGTTTGATTCTTGCCGGAAATGAAATAATTCCAAGTGAACTCTTTCATAGTTTTGGTCATAATATCTACATACTATGACAGAGGTCAGGCCGTCAGATGATTGCACAACAAGAAGCAGAGCCGATCAAAGTTGAAATCGGTAGTTTGATGGATGTTAACGACTGACTGTAATCATTTTTGCCGTTGGCTTTCTCTTCCAAATAAACTTGTTTGAAACCTGCATGCGTGTCTTGACGGCTCATTTCCTGCCACGTCTGACGACATTTTCGGGAAGCTGCCATGTTCCCACATCTCAACAGTGTCTTGGTGAGTACAACTACTGATGGCCCACGCTGCTGGAAACAGGACCAGAGCTGTAATAACCGTAAAAGTTATAAAAGTATACTTTAAAAGCATTCGCCATTTAAAAAAAAAAAGGCTTTACGATCCTTAAGCGCTCATAAAATGCATCCTGTATTTCCTGGGATGCATGTAATGCCTCAATAAGAACTGCAGTGTGATACGAGCTTTTAATCTGATGGCAGGATGGAAGGATGGAGGCTGGCAGGCTGGCTCAGTCAGTCAGGGTGACCTCATGTGTTTGGCACAGGGAATGCCTATCCGGTTTCCCTCTGCGCAGATTCCAGCTCGCTCATGCCACACCAGCCCCAGGACCGAACCCCCCCCCCCCCCCCCATGCAAACCCCAAGGCATGTGTGTGTAAGTGTGTGTGTGTGTGTGTTTGTGTAGAAGGGGAGATAATTGCATGTCTGTGTGTGAGAGAGAGAGAGAGAGAGAGGTAGAGAGATAAATTATATGAGATAAATTATTCAGAGGGAAAGAGAGACTGCAGGAGGGTGAGCTGTGTGTCAGACCCCTCCAGTGAACTCCGTGAACTCACCAGGGCTCCCACCCTTCCTCACACACACCCACCACCACCCACCTTCCACACACACACACACACACACACACACACACACACACACACACACACACACACACACACACACACCACCACCTTCCTCACACACACACACACACACACACACACCACCACCTTCCTCACACACACACACACACACACACCCCCCCACCACCCACCTTCCTCAACGATACGCGTCCAGCACTCTCATGTTTCCTCTCAGCCTGTTATGTATGCACACGGTAATGTGGGCCATTGTTGTATGTTGGCGTTTTGAATGTGTGTGAAACATCTCTCGCATTCCACGTTTGGAAGAAGAAACTCTAACTTGTTGAATTCCAAGTAAAGACGATTTAAATATGAACAACTCTGGAATATTAAATGTCATTAAGGGTGAGGGTTCAATAGCTTTTTGCTAAATCCTAATTTAGTGAGTATTAATAAAACTCTATTGCAGAAACAGTAACCTTGTGTGACTCGCTGTAAAACAATGGGCTAGGTAAGCAAACACTACTGGCAACAATCGCTATGGTAACAACACGGAAACACACACCCGGCGTCCCTCTTAATAACGCCTCGACGGGCTCAAAGGCTTCCCGTCTCACAAATCACACCAGCAGAGGGATGCACAACGTTAAACAGATGCGACACGCCACTTGATGCCGCCACACATCAGCCAATGAGAGCGTCCTCCGTAACCCTTGAGTGGGGGGGGGGGAGGGGGGGGGGGACGCCTGCTGGAGCTCCGGCTGGCCGTTAAACTGCAATCTATAACTAAACAGATCAGCAGATCGTCCTGCGCTCTACAGGAAGTCTACATAACTGGGGCATGGAGTTCCTAAACAGAGCGTCGACAGTCGCCTCAACGATCACATCGGGTCTGTAGGGGAGGGCGTGGGGCGTGGGGGGGGGGGGGGGGACGTTGGCTCGCCACTGCCGGAGTGTTTATGCAACGTTCTCAGGAAGGCGGGGTAACGTCAGCTTAGTGATTAATTGCCGGCCCAAAGTGCTGAGGACACCAGAATCTGCTGTGAATGGCGCCGACTGCAGATCCAACAAGGGTTTATTGCTTTATCGGCTGAATCCTAATGTGACCCTATTCCCTCCACCTCCCTCCCAACGGTTCCAGCGGTGCCGAAGCATCCCCGAAATTATTCGGCAAGGTGCCTCCGTGGTTAATTGCAGGGTGTAGTTAAAGTTCTCACTGTTTGGTAGTTTTCAGTGTATTTTCCATTGATCGCCTGAAATAATTAGAGTGCGGCATGTCTGCATGGGGCTTTGCTACAGATCTCTAAGGGTTGATAGAAAGTTCCCTGTACAGCATTATTCCTCCCAATATGTTGGGAGAAGCACAGCATATGGCGGTTACACAAGCGTGCAGCTGTTGTTTTTTTGGGGCTAGAGATAAATAATGGATACAAGTCTTCCACAGGGTGCTCAAAGACAGCTAATGAGAGAAAGAACGCAGACAGGGAATAAGTAACTAACTGCTTTTCAAAGCCACTGCTTTCTAACATTTTCACAGGAGCCCAAGGACAAAAAAATAAATACATACAGGAGGGTAAAAAACATCAGTATTCATCAACTGTAAAAGTACTCAAATGCTAACATTTGCATATATTCAAAACTTTGTATCGGTAATAATGTGCATATTTAAATTCGGACACAGAATAGGACCTGTCTCACTAAAATGCATGTGAAAGAATAGATTCCTCACACACACACACACACACACACACGCACACACACGCACACACACGCACACACACGCACACACACGCACACACACGCACACACACACACACACACACTCTGTCCTACTCTTGCAAATGTGAGTGACCTTAATAATTTAGGGGCCAAAGGGAAGAGAGAGGAGAAGCATTTGCTTCAGTGCAGATTGTACGGGGGGGAGAAACTGGTATTCCGTCATTTTCAAGCATTAATCCGCCACCAACTGGTCCCTCACCCTCTCTGTGTGCGCACACAGAGAGCTCTGTGAGGCAACATGAGTAACTATTGAAAAGGGAGAGGACCGGCATCTTGTACGGAGGCCACACATCATAATGACACTTTTTAATTCGGCTGCCAATGGCTGTTTATGTGCTACTAATTACTGGCGAAGAATAATAATCTCCTCCTCCAATTGGACTCTTATCACGCTGTGGGCTTTTCTCCTCTCCTCTCCATTTATCCAGGTCTGGGACTCCGTTGGCTCGGCTTGCTCCCTGCATCAGTGTCCTTGCAATCTAATTCATGCCGCCTACCTGTCCCACTCAGTGTTTTTCCATACTCTGACTAATGCACACACACACACACACACACGCACGCACACATTGTGGCTGGAGCAGCGGAAGGGTCCGCCAGATAAACCATTCAGGCGAAATCTACGAGGGTGGCTTGAGTCATTTAACTCAAATAAAGCCGGGAGAAAAGGCCTGTTTGCTCTTGGTAATCCCCCACTTGCTCGACAAGGCTTCGCTAGGTTCATCTGCTGCGCTAAATTGGTGCACGTATCCTTATTTGAATAGGAGATCATTGTGGCTGGTGTGAGAGGAGGAATGTGACAGGACTGGCTGCTATTCAAGCCCTCATGCCTATTTGCTTATCCTCATTCATGGCAGAATTGGCTTTTTCCGGAGCTATTTCTCAAGCTATGCGTGACACGGTATTTTCATTGAGCCTGCCACTACTAATGCAGCTGTGTCGAGTAAATATCGCAGGCAGCCGGTGTATGTGTTTGGGGCGAGGGGCGACCGGGGGCCTCCCACACTAATCACAGTGGTAAGGCTACACTACCATTTGCATGTCTGTGGCCGGTGTCTCCTCCGGTTTCCACGTCTGGATATCTAGGTGAAAGACACCAGGTCATCGGTTTGTGCAGCCACAATGGAAATGTGATGCAAATTCACTCAAAGTGAGCTCGACACTGGCAAAGGATCGTCTTTGTCGGACCACTTTGAAAAATGAGACTGCTGATCTTTCTGCGATGGGTCCACGGTCTCTTATTCAGACTCTTGATTCTCTGGTGCCAGAAAGAAAAAGAAAGATGAGACTTCAAAATATATGTAGTAATGCACTGTGAATAGAAAACTGATACTCCATTTACAGGACTTTCCAGGAAAACACTCTAATGGAACACACACTATCGCCTACATAGTAGACTGTTTTGATTATGAGCTCATCGCTATTAGGCGCTCTCGGTTCGGCATAATGCGGCTCGTTATGGGGGCTCGACCACAGGCTAGGACTACAACCCCTTAATACGAAGAAATCAGAAGACAATGACAAAGCTGTCTGTGGAGAGTGCCATCGGGATCAGCAAGGGGAAATTGTCTTTCAAGAAGTTGGCACGTACAAGGGCTTCATTTGGTTAACATATAGAATTCACAACCGCTGCTAATGACGACAAAAGAGACATTTGGGTCTCATTAGGTACACTCTTAATAATGATGGTTCCAAAAGGGTTCTTCCCCAAGGGCTGAGGTTCCATTTGCTTCTGAAGAACCCCCTTTTTTTAAAGGAAGGGGTTGTTTCAGGGTTCTTTGTAAGACTAGGGGTTCCATTAAGAAGAGTTCTTCAAGGATTGTTGGAAGCATGAGTGTTAAAAGATCCACCAAGTCCACACCCCCTTGGGTGGCTTCTAGATGAAACCCTTCAAATATAAAAGGGTTCTGGTAGAACCCCCTGAGTGGGTTCTCGATAAACCCTTGGAATACAAAAGGGTTTTCGGTACAACCCCTTGGGTTTTTGTTAGCACCCTCAGAAGGTGAAAAGTTTCTGGATAGAACCTCAGGAGATGGTTCTGGGTGGAACCATTGCCCCATAGAACGGTTCTCTGTGGAACCTCATATAAAGGGTTCTTGGTGGTACTTTCACAGATCGTTCAAGATTTAAGAAGAAGGTATAGAACCCGATGAAAGGATTCCAGGTGGAACCTTTATAAAAAGGTTCAAAAAAGGGTTATCCTATGGGGACACGCTGAAGAACCCTATATGGTTCTAGTTAGCACCTTTATATCTGAGGATGTAGGAACATGTGAAGCCGGCCTCAGCCTCCCTCAGTCGGGGAGGTGAAAAGTCAGCAGGAGCCATGCCGAGCTCCTCAAAGTGTACGCAGCAGCCATTCGTTAAAAATGCAGGAGCAATTACCCCGGCTGGGTCTGAGTCAGTGAACGCTTCCAAGCCGAGCTGCCGCCTCCTTCACCTCCTCCTCCCCTTCCGCTGCCACATGTCGCTACGCCAGCAACCTGAGCATTCTTCCCGTGAACCGCCACGCCAAAAAGGTAGGGCAGCAGACACCGAAGGCTTCGGTTACACGAGAACAACAAAAGCCCCTCTCTGGCTGTCTTTTCTCTCACGAGGTGCAGTTACTTCCCCCTCCCCTCACCCGTCTCTGGGCACGTGACCTGCAGCCTGACATCCTTCACCACCAGCTCAGTCTCTCGGCCTAAACCCAACTCCTCCTCAGCCCTTCATGCCTTTCACTATCTTCCACATAAATTAGGCCAATAAAAAAACACTATCTGCCTTCCTTCTGAATCTCAGCTATGTGGTTCACATCAACAAGGGTGCTTGAGTTTATTCACCACTGTAGGGGTTGACATTTTACACTTTAGTAAAACAAACTTAGTAAAAAATAAAATTGACGAAATTACGTCAATGGAAAAAATATCTCGATTGTTCACATAACACAGGTGGTGTTTTCCCCTGTGCAGAACAGTGCTATTCTCAGACCAAGGTATTGAACCATCACACACTGAAATGATTCAGTATTATGCCTCCTTTTGCACACATAATTCAGTATCTATTGAGCTGCAACAGGAGCCAACAGGAGTTCCAACAAAGTTTGTAATCCCTTTATCTCATTTTCAACAAACTTGATAATCCCTGACCAAATATGTTCACTCAAAAGTATTCCCTTCAGTTGGAAAATATTGACCATAATGTTGCCAAAGCCATGTTACCGGCAAAGTTAAGATACAGACCTAACGATCAGAATTCTATATTCATCATAAATACAATTAGAGCCACTTGAAATGGTAAAAGGCTTTAAGTGTGTTTGACTTTCACCGGTGTCCCATATGTTCCTCTGTATGATAATATGGGCTGTATGTATTAAAGGGGTCCACACAGGAGGTGTCTCTGCAGCCACTCGTGTCATCCTGCACAGATGGTAGGACACCATGCCCAGCAGACAGCAGGGGCTCCCGGAAATAGGGGAAGAGGCACGCAAAAAAGCGATGGAGGATGGGAACGAGTAATTACAAAGAGGGACAACATGAAAGAGAATCTAAAGATGAAGGGAGGATTGGCAAAAAAAAATAGGATGAAGAGTGGTCTGAGCCAAAGTGTGGGGCTGTACATAAACAGCCGAAGATGAAAAAAAAGACAAAATGGTGAGGCAAAAGAGGGGGGAGGGGGGGGACAGAAAATAGAGCGTGAAAAACGCCAGACGAGGCCTCCGCCAGGGCGACAGAAGAGCGACACAGTGGGCCAGAGTAGACAGCTCCAGGCAGATACTATGTTACAAAAAGAAGATGCAAGTGAAAACAAGAAAGAGGGGAAAGGCAGGTGTGTTTGTAGAGTCCCGCCGCGTTGGTCGGTTTTGAAGGGCACATCATGCGTCTCGTTTCATCTGAAGCAACATCTTCCCCGTCTCGCTGCACGTCGACTCCGCATGCCTTCTTTCCCTTTCCCCCGAAAATACAGAAAACACACAGAAAATGTGTTTCATTTCAGTTCCTCGCGAGGGAGAGCACGGCATCCCGGGACTCTAATGCACTTAAAAGTGTTTGTAAATTCCAGCCATGACACGCACAAAAAATACTAAAGACCACCTGTGGTTAAAAGTTCACATCCGCAATTTAATTGATGCACGAATGTGAGGTTGGTTTTGTGCGCTCGGCCCTCTTCACAGCAGTACCATAGGGGAGCTGCCGGGGATTCGGCGTCTTAACCCAGGTCTTTTTTCCAGTTGAAGGAAACGCGACCTGCTCGTTCCACCACCTTCCTCCCCATATGCCTCATTCCACCAAACAGGTAGCACAGGCTGGAGTCGCCATGTTATCTCCAGATGGTCCCGGCATCAGACGAGATCCCCCCGGGGTGGGGGCAGCAGCTCCAAAACCGAGCGCATCATTTTTATATTTCAGGCATTTATCTCGGATGCTCCTTTTTCACGGCGACCTCCAAGTGAGTGAGCAGGTACTTTGTTCTGTGTCTTGCTCAAGGACACTCCAACACGACGACGGACTGTTGTGGGGAAGAGAAATGTGACCTGGCTTTGAGGCCTTCACTCCAAGCGCAGGACCGCTTACCGAGCACACGGCCTCGCAGTTCTCCAACGACTTCACCAAAGGGGACAAACCTAGCAAACCTATTGGTGGACTTTTTTAGCACGCATTCGCACGCAGGTGCTCATGCGCCATCTGTGCTCGTAAAGCAACGCCGTGCAATGTCAGCACACGCGCGTAACGTCGCCTCTGCATTTATAACCCCCCGTGTGCTCCAAACTTAATACGGAGCAGGTTCCTCCTCCCATCTGCCTATAGAAAATAATAAAAAAAAAATGCTTGCGATTTCATTTCCCTTCTCCTATGCGCTTCTGACAAAATGGATATCCGTGTTGAGAGAGCACTAGCTGTAATGAGATGTGGACGGCAGCATGCAGAGCGCCGGGTCCCAGGCACCCCCAACGCTTTGCCGGCTTATGAGAGGCCGCGGGAGGCAATAACGTGTACACAGCCTCAACGTATGGGTGTGTAGATGGGGGCTGAGCTGTCGGCTGAGAGACGAGGAGAGTTAAGAGTAACTGCTAGAGGTGCGCGCACCTCCAGCAGGCCAAACGCTAAATAAATGGAGTTGTCTGCCCCATTGACTGACAGTTACACATGGAGGGATAAAGCTGTAGGCAGTGGCAGATAAAAAAAAAACTAGGGGTATTAGTTGATTAATGATCAAAAGGCCATTCATGGTTCCACCATGTGAGGGGAAGGATTGGAAAAATGTGGAAAAAATAAATATAGCTCTTGCTAAAGAGCCTGCCAGTAAGGGAGAACACATGACGGGTTCAGATTTACGGCGAGGCTGGAACAGTATTTTGTTTCGGGCAGTCAGTCGTGAGGCATGTATCAGGAATTACAAGAGAGGGAAATGACTTATACTGCCTCCTGTGTTAGTGCTAATCAGAACACATCGTCCCGGGCTTTGGTCAATGTAATATAAGCGGAGCATTTTTCCGGCCCTAAAAGCCCCCTTGACAAACTCTTCAAAGCAGATCCACATCAGCGGAGACAGAGGGGACTAAGCTGCCGTGGCTGAGTTTTACGTCACCGATAACTGATTTAATGAAAGACTTCTGGAAAGTGGTCCTTGTTCTCTGCCTTTGATTCCGCTTGCTCTCCGAGTCTATGTATATCCGTCCCCCCCCCCCGCCCCCCCCCCCCCCCCCTTGTTGTCTCTACGCGTCTCTTTCTCCTCTATCGAGGCTTTAAAGGAGGATTTAGATGGCTCTGTTGTTATTTCTGGAGCACAATGGATCACCCCGTGTAATGTAACCAAACCCTTTTCCGTGCTTTTAACTGGCCCCTCCCCGTAACATCCACCCCTCCGCTCTCTTTCTCTCTCTCTCTCTCTCTCTCTCTCTTTCACACGCAAGCACCCCTTCCCTCCATCTCTCCCTTCCGATTCTAAAGAATTACGCAGGGTGTAAATGGTGCCTATGGCAGGGGCAGACACAGGCACAGATCCTCTCAAAGGGCTCCATTGACTGGTGTTTACTTTAGGCCGGGGACGGCTAAGTCTACCTCAATCCGCCCCTCTCGGCTTCTCGGGTTCTGCATGTACTAGTCCGACTGTAACACAGACGCCCGCTCCCTCCCAGATCACAGCGCAAGTGTGTGTGTGTGTGTGTGTGTGTGTGTGAGATCACTGACATTCGGCATGTAATGATCCGGCCTATCGGTGGTGTCGGGTACCTTGCGTGCATGCGGGAACGGCATCGAATGCATTTCACAACAGAGGCGGAACTCACTGCAGGTTCTCAAAGAATATGATCATAAACAAAAGAGCCGTGTGCGTAATAACGAAACAAACAACAACAAGAGAAAATGGGACGCACCGCACGCCAAGACCAACAGGCACTTAGTGCGCACGTTAAGCTGAAATTCATATTCTTTCCTAAACGCTCTGATGAAATAACAACAACTGAGCCGTGCGCTGTAACTGTCCTCGTGGGCGGGGGAGGGAGGGGCCCGGGCAGTGCGAGGTCTGTTCTGCTGTAATTTTCTCATTTATGATGCGCGCCGATTACCTATCATTAAAGTTGTATGCACAGCAAGCTGTGAACAGTGCCGCACATCAAAACTGGCGCGGAAAGATGCGCGGCTGAACAGAGGCTGGATTTCAGCAAACGACTGCATGGGCTGATCAGCTGGGGAGCAGGCAGACATTGGGGCCTTTAGAGGATCCTCTCACCACATCGGCATCCTGCCAGCTCCCCACCAGCCTGTAACCTCATATAAAAGTCACACACGCTGACGCGCCGACGTGCACACACAGACACACAAATCCTCTTTCGGGAATCAATAATTCAGCTAAAGAGAAGCACATGCTACGCCCCGCTGCACTAATCAATAGAAAGCCAAATGTTATCTTTTCATCTCATTCTCTGACTTTCACATTCTAATCTGGGCTTAGTAGCTCACGCCGGACAGCATCGGAGAACGCCATTAATTTGGAAATATAATAAAGACATGCAGAGGGTTTAAAAGGGATCCCGAATTCGGCAGGCACCTCGGGTTATCCTGACGTTCGCTCCGTCCTTAGCTGTAACCGAGTACAGATGCTCCACCAATTTCCAATGCATAGAATCTCAAATATGTCATAAAATGGAGGCGAGAGAAGCAGAATGGCAACACTTTAGTATGAGTTACGCCCCGCTCCCCCTCCCTATCGCTGTAAGATATTTATGCCCCCCCCCCCCCCCCCACACACACACACACACATCTCTAGGGAGAATGAGGCCATACCTTGAGAATGCAGCAATGAGGATAAATAGAGAGACCTGTGTGATTTGAGACTGATGACTAAATCGGAGCGGGGTGTGTAAAAGAAGAAAAAGAAAAAGGGGGGACTTGCAGAGAGTTTGTGTGTATACGTGTGTGTGTGTATACGTGTGTGTGTATATGTGTGTGTGTATACATGTACGCACGCGGGTAGTGGACCGCGTGGACTGAACCTGCGCCAGCCGAGGCCCTCCTCCCCTCTCTGTAATCGAGCCGTCAATGGACGTTAATGAGAGTGTCAGACAGCTCTCCACAGCCCCGTCGGCCACATCGCCGACACCGGCCTCCCCCCCCCCCCCCCCCCCCCCGCCTCCCCTTCCTCCTGCTGACCCCGTCTGCGGCCCCATGTTGTCAACCTACGGTGGCCTCCGGCTACGCTAACTAACCATGAAAATGAATATGGATGTGGGCTGCTGATTTTGCAAACGGAAATGCACTCAGCCCCCCCCCCCCCCCCCCCTCGCCCACCCACGGCCAAACTGTGGGCCTCGTTTGCATGACACAGGACCCGAGCGGCTCGCTCAAGGATACATCAATCGCTGACGGTGGCAAGATCGGATCTGCGCTGACCTTGGGAGTGAACTGCAGCATGGGCGAAGGAGGCGGGTGGGATTCGGGGGGGGGGGGGGGCTGTAGCAACAGAGCAGGCAGGCAGAAAAGCAGGACGAGGGAGGAAAAGAAAAGTGGATGGGAGGGAGGGGAGAGCGAGGGGCATGTCCTGATTGAGAGGCCGCCGAGATGAGCAACTCTGAGATATGAGAAGGGGGGAGGGAGGGAGAGAAGGGGGGGGGGGGGGGGGGTGATGGAAGGAGTAGCGAAGGGGGGGGGAAGCCATATGGCAGCGGCACAAATGTATTAAACTATAAATCAGGGTGAGAGAGCTAGTGGACTGCCAGGTGGGGCTTCAAGCACGTCGTCCCTGCTGGAAGCACACCGCTTCATAATCCAGCTGCGCGAGAAAATGGATGAAAACTGGCAGTTTGCTTTATTGTGCTTTATCAAACTATAATTCTCTATCTGCCTTATTCCCTCGTTATAGATGAGGGGTAATTTGCCACATTTTAACGTTAATTTCTCTGGCTGAGTGCTTGGAAATGTTCGACACTCTGCTGCCAATAAAACAGCTGAGATTTGGAACCGATACCAACACGATGCTTTTGTTTTATTTGCTCAATAAATGTTTTTTTTTGATCGACACTTCAGTGTTAAATAACGAGTTGGAGAAATTCCCAAATCGAGATGAGGAACTATCTGATTACAGAAACAAGCCTAAAAAATCTGTCCAATCGTTCAAGGCCAACTTCCAATTGACACGTTTTGCTACCCACAAATTGGGTCGGTACCGTGCTGAGGTTTGATACCCGGCCCTGCAGTATCTATTATATGCACGCAATGAGAGACATCTAACATTAAAATGTGACCTATTTAAAAAACCATATCCCATACAATCCAACCAAATGAGACAAAGTTCACCTGCACGCCTTCAGCATCGTCACAATAATGGACGGAATTTAGTGTTACACATGTGGTAGAAAAACAGCAACAAATAGAGTAATCCCCAAAAAGGCTTCCATTTTAATCCCTTGATGATGTCTGGTTAGTGTGCCCGGCCAGTGTCCTGGCAGCCGTCAGGGCCCACGCCTGGGCTTCCATCCCAGAGGCACTGATGCATACTACAGCTAGAGCAAACACGGGCAGCCTCCCTCATGCCTGCCGTCACCGTGGAAAAAGAAGAAGCAGGGTTCATAACCGGTTTGTCCTGGCTTCGTAAAGCACCACCGTAACACATCTGTGCCGGTGAGGGAATTAGCAACTTGGTAATTAAACCTTTCAATCACAAAAAGTGGCGTTGAAGCATTCAAACGGTGGCCTACATTCAGCTTCATTAGGAAATTAAATTTGGTTCACCAATTCTCTCATTTGTTTTAAAAAAAAAAGAAGCTGTCTGGCAGTTATTCTGAACATATAAATCAACTCTTATGCCACTGAGCTGCATCGCATCAAGATCTCATCAGTTTGCAGGTGAGTGATGGATGGAGGTTACTGGACGGCTCCCAGCAACGGTCTGGTAGGCTGGACTAACTCAAGCCTTGATCCCTGATCCTTCCCCCTGAGACACACACACACACACACACACACACACACACACACGAAACGTACACGGCCAACATAGACGTCCAAACTCCAACGAGGTACCTGCCACCTGAAACCGTCACAGCCAAGGCCGGCTATCCATCAAACCCCATCGCAGCTCAGGGGGTTGACAGGGGGGGTGGGGGGGGGGGGATGAAGAAAGGGAGGTGGGGAGGGAGGGAGGGAGGCAGGACACAAGTGTAGGAGTGGATGAGTAGGCTTGAGGAATGCGAGCGGCGTACCTTGGTCTGGAGATAGTGGGGGTAGTAGTAGGTGTACTGAGGGTACATTGGCTGCTGCTCCAATCGCTTGCCCATGTAGCTGGAATCCTTAGCACTGAGGCAGGGAATGGTGACACCGGGGGCGCGAGCTTCCAAGTAGCTAGCAGTGGGATAGAGGCAGCGGGGGAGGCTGTGCGATTCCTGTCCTTGCCGTCCGCACCGCTGTGTCGCTGGCCAGTCCTCCAGGGAGAAGACAAGGGGGGGTTTTCACGTGCCGGACAGCAGATGGGGAGAACGTCTGCCGCTGATGGGGAAGAGCTCTCACCGGTCCAGAGCCTCGGCGTCGGGGCGGATGCTCACTCAGTCTCTCTCTTTCTATCTCTCTCTTTCGCTCTCACTGCCGGGATCAATGGAAATATTTCCACAAGTGCTGGAACCACGAGCTCCCCGTGCCCGCCGGTGGCCGGTGTCGGACGGTAACGTGTGATAAGGCTGAGGTGGAGGAAGAGGAGGAAAAAAAAAGAGGAGACGCAGGTGGCAGCAGCGACTGGCAGTCCTCTGAATGTTGGAAAATGGGAGAAGGAAGAAGAGGAGGAGAGGAGGAGGAAAGGGATGGCGAGGAAAAACGGGAGAGGACGTGTAGGTTCACTTCTCTGTCAGAGCTGTTTCACTCCAGTCCTTCTCCTGGGCTTTAATCTGCCTCTGTCTCAGACACGCTGTGGATCGGACTCTCTCTCACTGCCCCTCTCGCTCTCTCTCTCTCTCTCTCTGTCCCTCTCTTGCATACACACACTGACTGTCTCTCTCTCTCTCTCTCGCTCTCTCTCGCCTCTGTAGTCTGATCCGACGGTGGCTGCGTGCCGTCCTGTTTGACAGAAGGGGAGATATCCTCAGCACCGGATTGCCGACAGATGCACTTTGTGCGCGGAGCAGAATCACAACACAGAGAGCCGAGCGCACACGCAGGGTAGCAATCTCAGTCTGTGCAGCGGTCGAGCCAGCATGGGGGGGTGGGGGGGTAGGAGGGGGGCAGATAACACGGAGGAATGATCCCAGTTTTGTATTAAAATACCAAAAAAAAAGAAATCCACCGGTTGGTTAGTCAATCCACTGGGGTCCAGGTAGAAGACGAGCGAGAAAAGAGAAGCACAGTGACTGTGTCCCAGGTGCCCAGTAGAGAAGGAGTCCCTCGTCTGCGATCCTCCCTCTTCCTGCACTTGTAAAATGTGTTCCTTATTTCGTCCTTGGCTCTCTCACTCCTCTAAGCAGCCTGCCTCGTTCTCTTTCCCTCTGTCACACAGTTGCTCTCTCTCTCTCTCTCTCTCTGTTACTCTCGAGTGCGTGCGCTCTCTCTCTCTCTCTCTCTCTCTCTCTCTCTCTCTCTCTCCTTCTCCTACACACTGACAAGGGGGCTCGTCCGAGGCTGCCTCCTCCTCCCTTTCCAGCCCAGCCGGTAGGAGGGTCTTTAGCAGCTCTGTGCAAGAGAGGGATCCAGACACGGACCAGCGGGCTGCAGCGTTTCCACAACCTGGGAGAACGCAGGGAAGAGGAGTGGAAACGAGAGAGGGGGGGGGGGGGGCAGGATGGATGCCGTCAGCGCGAGCAGTCGATTCCCCCTACTGGCTGCACACGGAGCTACCGGCTGAAACACACAAACACTTTCTCCTAACAAACGAGGGGGATTTAATGTCAAAACCAATAAAGTTGGATTAACCGACTTCAATGTTCAACTTTTAAGAACCTGTGAGTTTGTCTATTTAAAGGACAATGCCTACTTTATTTCTTTGATTATGCTCTTAAGTCTGAATATACTTTTACATACATGGACTAGATATTTAAAAGCTTTTTTTTTTTTTCAATGTTCTGTTTACACAAAGTACAACAGCCATTGAGTTTTGGGGTAAAACTAACTACGGGGTCAGCAAAGAGGGTGTGCAGCAGGTCTTCACTTTTAAGAGCCAAGAGCACAAACACGGCATGAAAAGGCAGCGAACCGCAATCTCCAAGCACTCACAAAGGAGGTAAAGGGGGGGGGGGGGGGACCGCTTCCTGTGTAACATAAAAAGATGACAACGGATGAATCCTCGTTTGATTGACCGTGACCAGGACCTAAAGCATCGCAGGAATGTGCCGTCGGTGAGAGTCCGCCTGATCGCGAGTAACCTCAGCTCAACTTCTGCAAAAAATCTAAAACATGCAAAAGCATGACGCTCAGAAAGTCCACAGGCTCGGGCACACACACACACGCAAGCATGCGTGCATGGGAACTAACCTTAAATCCTCGTGGCTATCTCAGGGAATCTGAGGCCACAAGTTCACCAGCCTCATTTTACACTCAATTAGCAAATCAACTTGTTTTTTTTCATTTAGATCATCTGACAGGAGTCCTGCAGGGGAAACAAAACAAAAAAACGCAGCCAAAAGCTACATCATGAAATGACTGGACTGAAAACTATTTCCACATCTGAAAATAGGCCTCAGTGTTGTGTTTTATCTGTTACACTCGAGAGCATTACGCAAAAACCTTCTCAAACAACAATAACCCAATTACAGATGTCTAACGCGACACTTAGATAAGCGAGTTCAGCTGCGGACGACACGCCGTCATCGCCTCCTAGTGTACGGATTATTACCCGTGTTGCATCAACGCGTATGACGTTGTAAGTGCTGTTGTACTGCGGCGATTATCTGATGAATGCGCTGATCAATTGAAAGATTTACAATACAGATGATGCAAGTTTGCTTTCTTAGTCCATGGGCTCAAACCCCCCAAAACGTCAACAACGGAGTCCCAGGAGGGATGGAAACTAAGGTTGCATAAACAAAAAGACGTGGTTTTGTAAGATTTTGTAAAGAATAAATAAATAATAAAAAGGTTGATGCACTTCTTCACTGGACAATGGAGCGCATACACACACACCCATGGAACAGATTAACAGATTTCCTTTTGAGAGTGGCCTCAAAAATTAAAACAAGACAAGAATTAGCTAACTAGCACAACCTCGGCCTCACTCCCCGTCGCTCCTCGGCCGGGAGGAGAGGAGACGGCAGCTCCGGCGGAGACAGACCTTCAATCTGCAACTCCAAAAACGGTGTGAAAAACAGGAAATTCCTCAGATCCAGTGCCCCCATACCCCCATATCAGCCGTCATGGGGGACCCTAAATGAAAAAGTTTTGAAATACAACACAAAAGTTTGTTTTTAGTTTTTTTTGTAACCCATCTATGTCCCCTTAGAGGCTCCAGAGCTTTCGCAATGTAGACACACAGCATCGTGCGAATGCCACATCTTTTTATGAGAGCTATGTGTCTACAAGGGGGCCCAGTGCATGTGGACCGACCCGATCAATACCAGAAGAAGAATCCCAGGGACCGAAACAAAGCTCTCAGGGAAAGGGCACGCTTTTTTTTTTTTTTTTTACAGACACGGAGAGGAAAATATAATTATCAGATAGGCCACTTTTATCCGTCGGAAAGAGATGAGGCTGATATCGATCGCGGATTACCAGATTAACAGCCTCTGGATCAACTAGACACATAAACTATCAGCATCTGGGGAAAGGCAGAAAGTAGAGAACAAAGACAGTGAGACGGACAAAGGCCAGTGGAGAGAGTAATAGAAAGAGAGATACCGAGAGCAAATAAGATAAGACTCATCGGGAGACAGAACCTGAGGGAGGCACAGAGGCAGAGAGGATTCATGTGTCTTTATAACACTGTGTGTCCACTGAGTGGCCAGGTAAAGACGTGTCTGTATTTCATAGATAAAGCTCATCATTTTCTGTGTTCACTTATAAAATAACAGAGATCGAAGGAGCAGAAGGGAGTAGTCGGTCAATTTAGAGCGTTTTTCACACCGATTGTTTCCCCAAAATGTGGCTAAAGGTCGTGTTTCCTGCTGCAAATGATGCCTCTTCCGTAAAATAATGTATAAATTTCGAGCAACGACTGCAAACGACTCCATCAAAGTAACACAATAAACAGTGTTTCGCATTGGGCTGTGTAAAACGTGTGATTATCACCCCCATCTTTTAATTATGGATTTGTTTTCTTCTTCCAAAGTGTGAGATTTAACGCTATTCCTCGTCTTATATGACAACTAACAATCTTGGTGTTTGCTGTTAAAAAAGAAATGACATTTTCTACACAAGCAATTAAATAAATCATAGTGAAAATAATCTGCAAATTTCCATATAATGAAAATAATTGTTGCAGCCCAAATAACAAAAACACTTTTAAAACTAAACGTACTATATTCTACTATTGTTGACTGCGCCCTGACTAACTTTTCCAGAGGTTTATTCAAATTACATGGAACACAAGAGAGTGCCATTATACAGACGGTGGTCAGCTAAACCATTAATATTCATTGATCCAATCATTAAGAATTAAGAGCTGGGAATTGAGACTTGGCTCTTGAAACCAAAGAACTTGACCTGTGGCCCCCACAGACAACACCAGAAACTACCTGGAGAGCCGGCCCACGTGAACCCTCAGCCTCTGCACACGGTGTCGGCAGAGGTTGCTCTATAGAGGCCATTTTAAAAGAGAAAGCAGCAATGCGCCGCGCCGGCGTGCAAATAAAACGCCGGCACTGCGTCTCATTCTGCGGGAGCGGACCGCGGCGGCTGGATGTGTGCGTTTTGCTCGGGTGGTGATGGAAGCGCTCCGGTCCGAGTCAGACGTCACAGAGCACGATGTTTCATGGGAAGAGAGGACGAGTGAGTATGTCTCTGTTCATGGATGCGTCATCTGCTCATTGGTGTAGTCATCGCCACGCGGTGGTCGAGGCATACCGTAGGATGGAGAAAAGTGCGTCACAGAAAGCAGATTTGTATTCGTTGCGACTCACTCTGCTCACTGTTGTGCACACTGGGGCTTGGTACCAAGAACAGCACACAGAGAGCCAAAGACTATTTCAAGCGGATTCGTCAAGACCAAGCTCAAACTGTGCCTCTCTGCCGATTTCAATATTTGAAAAAAGACACAGTAGATTTCTGAAAAGATACTTTGCAGCCGGGTCTGTCAAACGTTTCTTTTTTTTTTAGAAAACAAAGCCAACGCCATCTGCTGCTGCTCTGTTCTGAGGTCTTTCTTTGATGCCCGTTGATTCACTTTCTAAATTGAGAGCGTGAGTGTGTCTATTTTAAAGTCAGACAGCTGAGGGTGCGTATCATGCCCCTGAAGGTGTTAAGTAGTTATAACCCCCCCCCCCCCCTCCCTCTAAAAGAATCAGACAAGTCTGGTAAAAGAAGAAACACACACACAGCGTGATGGCCTCTGAGCAGAGCAGTTCAACAGACTGGGGTTTTTTTGCATTTATTTAACCAGATCAGTTGAATTTTCTTTTACTTGCCAAATTTGCACATCAGTAAAAGCAACATTTGTCGGGTGAGATATATTATATTAACATGGATGTATTGGTGTTTTGAAGAGCTGGCCTTTTGCTCATCGACTGCTCTGACAACCCCAGTTATTCTGCTAATGTCCTGAATCCCCGTTCAGAGAATGGAGAACGAGTGAGAGAAGAGGGACGGGAGACGGAGTCGAAATGCAACAACATGAAAAGAGCCAGAGGGAGAAGTTGTCCGCAAAGAAACAACGACATAATGTTCCCATGTTCCTAGAAAGTCCACGTCTCCTCTGCTCTACAAGCTCGACCCCCCCCCCCCCCCTCCCCCCGCCCGAAACACGACATCTTGACTCCTTCAGCGAACCGCAGGAAACAAAAGCCTCTCGGTCTCTCGGCTGCAGCTCGGACTGTCCCGTCAAGGGTGTTTCCCAGAAATGGCCGGATGTGTGGAATTCGAGGGAAGGCTGGCCCAGGGCCAGGGGGAAGGGGGGTGGTGGGAGAGGGCTGTTAGAATGGAAGCAAGGGGGGGAGAGGAAGAAGAGGAGGGGGGGGAGTGGCAATTGGGGACCGGCAAGCGCCCTGGTATTCCTGTAAAAAGCCTTTAGCCTTTGGCAGCGGTTCTACTTGGAGCACCGGATGATCATCTTACATGTTTTATGCAAAGCTACTGATGCTGCATGACTAACCCCCCCCCCCCCCCCCCCCATGATGAAGTGAAAGATGAAGCATCTTAACAGTCCAACTATGACAAAGCATCGCTGACTGTGCTTGTGTTATGGATTACAGCAGAGATCCTCTGATTATAGTTCACAATAATCTGAGGAAACATGACAGAATGTGGATGATCACTCCAATTAGGAGCAGACTGATCAACAGATGCTGCTTGAACACCAGTGTTCTTCATACCAGCGTCGGATCACTTAGTACGGATGACGACGTTTGTGTAAAACTGTAGTATCGCTAGAAAAAGAAATTCAATTGAATTTAGAGAAATTCGAAGGCATGCTACCACACGTTAATGCCAGATTTGAGATCAAGAGCAAAGAAAGAAAGATGATTTAACGACTTAAAATATCTAAGAATGAGGTCGACAGGAAAACCACAGATTTGGAAAGTTTTTGCTACAAAAGAAAAGCAGCACGAACCAGCGGAAGACGAAGAGGGTGTCTAACCTCTGAAGTGGTTCGAGGGGGCAGAGTGGCGCTCAATTTGTCTTCATACTGTTTCTTGCGGTTCGCTCCCATGGAGCCGTGACTTATTTGATTATCTGATTAGCAACATCTGAAATCAGCAAGCCAAATAGACTAGAACAGAGTTTCATATAGACACAGCGACAGATTACATGTGCAAGAAGAAGCCTCTTGAATTTAAATCATATAGTGTCAGCCTCCAATAAGAAACATCGGCAGAAAACAATGGTTCATTTTTGTGTTTTTATACCGTAGAGCTCGATACCCTCAACACTAACTTGAAGAAAGTGGCACAAATCAGCTCCTGGCTGCCGAAACTGAAACTACGGCGGCCATTTTTAGTCACCTCGTGTTTCGGACAATTAGGATACTATGCAGCTACACATGCTTTGCGTCACGACCGTCGGGGATACTTGTGACATACAACGAATATTAAAAATGTATTTCATTTTTTGGGTGTTCAAAAGCGGCTGCCAAAGGCCAAGAATTGGTTGCCGATATCTTTAAAGTGGTTGACAACGGCAAACCCCTTACTGTCGAGCCCCGGCGCACTAAAAGATGTTCCTCTCCTAAACTCTGAGCGATACGACCGGCATTATGTGTGTAAGTTCACCACATCTCTGACACATGCAGTTCCTTAATACATTCTTATCAGTGCACTTACGGATGACAGCCTGAGGTAATTCAACACATCCCCCCCCTCTGAGAGTATAACGTTCCACAGCGCAAGAGCAGAGCGATATAGTCCAGATATGATAGCAGAGCTATTGCTACAGCTCTGCTGTTTGATTTGACTTTATATACGATGGTCCCCGTCACCAGGGTTGTGGCTGTTTAACTCGTACTACGACATTGCGATGTGAAAAAGGGGGCCGGAGTGATTCTGGACCACCGGCGCTGCACTGAGACATTTTATAAACACCAGGCAGACTTCCAGTGAGTCATTAGCTTCTATCACAACACACAAGGAGAGCAATGCAAAGCGCAATGGGGAGGAAATATGAGACCAGACGTGCATGAGCAAAAATGACTCACAGCGACTCTTACTACACCCCAACGAGGCGCGGGGCAATAGACCTAAAAGAGAAAAATTGCGTTCGCTTAATAGATCTCTATTCCAAATGTATGTATGAGTCGCGCCGGGGCGACTCATTTCCTGATTAACAAGACTGAGAAAAGATCAGAGTTGATTTTGTGCTGGGAAAGGAGGCCCTCGGCCAGGGTGGATTATTTCACATGTGTTTGTATGTGGGTGTGCAAGTGCCTGCTCTTTAGTGATTGTGAAACTACATTTAAAGTCAGGTGGTCTACAGCTGTGGCAGTTCTCTGTGTGTGTGTGTGTGTGTGTGTCGGCATGAGCAGCGCCAAGTGTCTTGTTTTTCTCCGTGTGGAAAAAGAAAGAAAGAAAAAAAAAGAAAGAAAAACGTCTGAGGAAACTCACGAGGGTCAAGGTTACTCTTGACACCAAAGGTGAACGCACTTGAGCGGAGCACTGGAGTTCAGGCTTCCTGTGTGGCTTTCGACGCTAACCCATAATGCAACACATAAAACCTGCGACTGAGAGCCGGCCATGTCCTTCTGTGAACCAGCTAAAGACTCCCACAGCCAGGGACAGCGCGGCGGCGGCGGCTACATCCCCGCAGATGAGGAGGAGACGGCGCCAAGAAAATCTCTGCATAATAAGGAATTAAGTGCTGCAGAGGCAGGGAGAGTTGGAGTTTAAACAATGGATATTTTCAAAGCCAATATATTCAAAATCCATATTGTGAAGAAGGCTGCAGACCCCATGGAGTTAAAAGAAAAAGGCAAAAATGACTCACATTGCAGAGACACATGGAAAAGGGGCCTATCAAAGCTTCATCACAGCACTCAGACTGTGTCATGTGCATTTTGTTTTATTCATTGTGTTAATGCCCTAAATAGATCTAAGTGCTAAGTCATTCATTCTTGTCAGTGCTACTGTGTGCTACTTTTTTCTGTCTTTTGGAGAATGCTTATGCGTGGGCTCTGCAAGTGTTATACAAAAACAAATCCTACGAATAAACCAAACATGAAGAAGAGGATGCTTGTACTTGTGTGTGAGGTAAAAGCACGGCACACAGGTAGAAGAGTAAAATCGTGAAGTAATGGAGAAAGGTGCTGAGGGTTCTGCCCACAGCAGATAGCGGGTGGAGATTGGGGGGGTAAAGACTTATAGCTGCCAGGAACAGATCCCCATTGGCCTGTGGAGCTCGCTGCAATCGTGCAGGATGGGACGGGAGGACAGCAGCAATGTTTTAAAGCACTGCCGAGCCATCCTGGAATGAAGTGAGATGACCGCATGTCACGCAGAGATGAGAAGTGAGAGGGAGGGGACATGGCAGAGTAAGAAACAGTGCAGAGAGCGAGAGGGGGGGGGGGGGGGAGAAAACAGAGTGTGTCGTTCTAAGAGGAATATTTCAGGGTGGTAAATGGAGCAGAACTCCATTCCAGCTCCTCTCTTAACCTCCCCCCGGTGTCTCATCCTCTGCATGCAAAGCATGAAGCCCAGGAGACAAAGAAAACAGAGAGCTGGAGAGACGAGCTTGGGGACAAAATAACACTGAATTAATAGACGAGACATTTTGCTCATGCATTTGTTTTAACATAACGGAAAACACACAGAGGCGGGGACTAGCAAGTGGCGAGGATTTGCTCTGTTTTGTAATCGCCACTCTGAGGCTTAAACGGATGAAAGGGTAAAGGGCCATTGACCCCGTCACCCACTGGGATTTGTTTCTGCTGATCTATAGTTAAGGAATAATAAGTAACCTTTATTGCAGCAATAATCAATAGTTTCATACAATAGTGACAGCTTGTATGGGAAATGGTTTGCTCGTGGTGATGAACTTACAGAGGATCATCACCAGATGTAGTGGACCCCAGCCGGACAATGGTGAAGCGTACTGATGTTTCCAGAGGCCTTTATTCATGTTCAACCGGCATCCTTATTTTGATGAACACAAATGTACTTTTCTCCTTATGACCAATCTCCAGAAAGCACCGTAAGAGCTACGGAACAGATAAAACATATATGAGCTCTAACGAGTATAAACATTCATTAAATTACATTTAAATATACATGTGAGCCTTAATCAAACATTTTCCCTCATATATATATATATATACTTCTCAACAGCATATGTAAAACCGAAATCTAGCATTAGCTTCAATTTACAGTTTAGTCATTTAGCTATTTAAGCTAACCTTAGCATCCAGTTGAAACAGTAAGACATCAAACACACAATAAACACAATAAACACACACCGTGTTCCCGTTCCAGCTGCTTAACTGTTGATTTAGAAACTCTTATTGCAGAGGAATTATATCTTATTACACCTTTCTTTAAGTCTGCACCGTCAATTTTCGTACTTTTCTTTAAGCGAAGTCAAGTTACAATACGCTGACAAGATTTGAATCTGCCTCCGGTTTCGCCAAAAGGACTTAAAAAATAAAGGACCCAAAACGTAAAAAGGCACTTACAAAATAAAAGCTAGCAGGAAGTGATTAACCAAGGTAACTAGCAAAGAAAAAGGTTTGAAGGAAATATTTACAGAACCTCTTAAGAGTAATTTACACCAGACACTGAAGAGGGTATTTCATGTCATTGTTTGGTTTTCCAGCTCTTTCGGTTCACTCTCAAACGGCAGACAGACACGGTTAGCTACTAGCTACTGAACTTAGTGGAGCATTTAGCAGCTAAAGAGCCAGATGTTTCCCTCAGGAGTTGGTGGAGAACAAAAACAGAGGTAAGAGGAGCGTTAATTATGAACTTACGTTGATTAGTTAGCCACAAAAATGACTACAAATAAATTAAAGTGTTACTCCATATCTGTTTGGTGTATAAATAGGCAACAGTTTGCGAACAGATTCTCAATTCCAACTTAAAAAGGCGATAATAAGTCAGTGTTGCATTTACAGCTGGTTTCCGCTGCTCCCTAGTGGCCTAACAAAATGTTAGTATAGCTGTGTCATATCATCAATTGGTTTCTGAAGTGATTTTCTTGAAACAAATGCATATTACAGACTGTTGCACATTTAGTGGCCACATGTTTGCTGTACATGTCTTCACGTGCTTTACATACTGCACATTACGGTGCAACTCTAAATGGGTCGCCCATCTGACATGCAGTCCATTCTTTGGAGCATTATCGTGGGATTCGTCCGGTGTAATAGTGCCAGTTTGCAGCAGAGGTACGAGAAACCATGTCGAAGATGATGAAGAGCATTCACATTACGGTGCAACTCCACTGGGTCACATTTAGATGTGGGTGTGGGAGACTTTGAGGGTGATGCACTTGTACACCAACTAAAAGGGAGCTAAGCGGCTCCAATCAACCTTCCACCTCTCCGTAAACCAAAGTTGACTCCTGGGAGTGGACGAATGGACAGAGAGTGTTATGTAATAGTTTACAGCTAGAGGAAGAGCGATACTAACAATGTGAGAATATCGAAAACACTGGCGAAGGAACCGCTGACACATCGCTTGTCAATACTGTGGCCCACATTCTCTGTGGTCCCCGTCCTATCACTCTGCACCTTTTTTTTTTCTTTTTTCTAAAGCAGTAACAAAGCCTGCAATAACGAATGCCTTTGCTTTATGCGTCTCTGTATGTGGCTTGACAGAGCTCTTTCCTCCGACAAGACTTGTTCAAGCGCTGCGTTTCTGCTGCCAAAACAACACACAGTGGAACTTTCAAAAACAACACTGCTGTTGAATAAATCAAAAAATACCCCTGCAGCTTAGCTCAGCGGCAAAACCTGACACAGTAACAGAACCATGGATTCAGCCATTCTCCCTCTTCTAAGTCAATTTTCTGCCTTTTTTTGAATCGAGAAAAACAGTGACTGAAGGTTTACAGCGTCACAAACAAAAACTAGTTCGGTGCAATGCGTATTTTTGCTTTATTCTTTCCACTAATGGGGCATACATGTCATGTCTGGCTTGTGAAAAGGCCACGGTATTACCTAAATAAACAGTTTTTGTTCTGAGGATGGTGCTAAAGGAAAGATGATTATGGGAGATGCTGGGGCATCGTGTTTAAAGTTGGGCATATCAGGGCATTTAGAACGTTTAATTAGCAAAACAGCAGATGTAATCAATATCACTATTGATTGCTGCATTGCCCTGGTACTGTGCATACTTGCTTAAAGACATGGCTTATTGAGAAGCTCAGCTAGAATGGAGCCTTTGTTAATGTTATTTGTTACAACTGCGCTTTTCCTGTTTTAAGTCAATTGTCAATGGAGACTGACTGGTGTTCACAGATGAGGGATGATGAAGGGATCGGCTTCAGGTGTGCTGGAGAGGGACACCTGGTGGACAGGTGAGGGATGGCGCGGGGGTGGTATTAAGGAATAATAGTGTTCACCCAACACCTCTCTGACACGTCTCAACACAAAATGAACATAACGAGCTTGATGAAGGTAGGACTTGTTGCATTGTCTTCCTATGGCCTGGTACTTCTGGTATGGAACAGTTACCATAATATAAACAAATATATGTTTTTCAAGTGCTCCTTGTGAATGAGCTTGGGCCTGATGCCTTCAGCTATATTGCTTTACCATCTTTTACATTTAAATAAAAGATACCGATTCACCATCTGTAAATCTGCTCTGATCACGACCAGATCAGCAGTGTTTTCCCTCTATCTCTATGAAACATAAAACCTGGGAGTGACACGCTATAGAGTTAGATATTGTGATGTATCGGATCATTCCGATCAGCTGCAAGCGTCCAACAACTCACCAATAAGAGTGCGTGTCAGCCTGTAGAAGACTTCCATGAAGGCTGCTCTCGAGTATCCTCGCTCATGGCTCCTCAGAGCAGAGATAAGAGCTCTGAGACGGCCTTCGAGACGGTTGACGAGAACAACGTCAGGTTCGAGCAAGGATCAAGGATCTCCCTTTCTACAGCTGGCAATCACCCTGCGTCCTCCTTTTTTTTTGTCCTTGTAACAATCCCTGAGCACGTTTTACACGATAAAAAAATATAGAATATAATTAAATTAAGTTCTGCAGGTCACAGTTGTGTTACTGCCGTCAGGAAATACCCTGCCTCCTTCCAAAGAACATAGAAGGGGGCTTTTTTTCATTCAAAGGAAATTTCATGGTTAAAATCACTTACACTCCAGCGGAATAAAGGCTAGATTTATGGATTAAGGAATTCATGTAAGGTTCCCACTAGTATATAAATGATATAATCTGATTTTGATAAATGACTGTGTTGGGGTGTGTTCCTATGTGTGTGTGTGTGTGTGTGTGTGTGTGTGTGTGTGTGTGTGAAGCCATGGGCCTCAGGCCTTCATCAGAATCGTAGAGGCCTCATCGTCTCTTTCTTTCCCATACGGTTCATGTTCAACCATCGCTCACGACCGCGTTGCATGATTGCACTGAAGGACCAGCATAATCAGCCGTAATGCTTTACAGATGTTACGAGTATATTTTAAAGCCAATACTGCAGCCCCAGGCGGCCGTATATGAAAACCCATCTGTGCGCGCATGTCGGTGCGTGCGAGTCCGTGCGTGTCTATAGCCGAAAAAAAACCGGGGCATGATCTGAGGGAAGCATTATGAATTGAGGTCACACCTACAGGCTCAGGATGTGTGATTTATGTCCCTCTGCCTTGCCCTGTCATTGACTAATCACCTGAACAGAAAGGAACAGGTGCAAAGTGATTTTTTTTCTGGAGAGCGATTCCACAGATATAAGACGCTCCGAATTTGCCGTTAAACGCGATCCAAGAAACGGCCGCAAAGCCAGCAATGCCGTGCAAATATGACGGTCCGCATGCTCTGAACAAGAGAAGACGCCCCTTTTAAATCCCTGCATGATCTACCAGCACCCGTCCTAATCCACCCCATTGTGTCCAACATCTAATACCAACCATGAACTACTAGTAAATCAAGGCTGGTGGCATACCGCAGCCAGGAATTTGCATGGACCGCCCGCTCTTGTGAAATAGGAAATGAAACATTGCGGGGGCTTGGAAGCTCTGACGGATTCGGGATATTCCTGTGGTCTGGCTCTCGGGATCTTGTGGCCCAGACTCTTAATTCCTAATGGTGGAGAACGCCGAGCTCTGGTCACGACAGGAAATGCCTGCTAGGTGAAACATCCAGCCGAAGAGCATTCAGTCAGAGGTGTCAAACACACAAGGTCTCCCTATGAATCCGGATTGGTGAGCTGGTAAACAAAGTGCTTTGTCATCATGACCACGTTCATTTGGTTGGAGTCCAGTCAGCTGCAATAGTATTTAACAGTATTTTCTTTATTTTTTTTACAATCTGGAACTGGTTTTGTGGAAACTAGTCATTGATTTGAATTAAACACTGCAAAAGCTGGAAAATGCACCTGCTAGATCAGTTTGATCTTCTGCTGTTGATTTCAACGTGTGAAAATAGAAACATGGTGTGAAACATGCCATTTACAATGTTTATTTTAGCAGTTAAAAAATGAATAAAAAACTACTGATCTACGTTTCTTAATACAGTACGGAGAACATCTATGATGATAACAAATGCGAAGGTTCTGCGAGATGTTAACAGTATACAAACTGACAGGCATTGGGAATACATGCTTCAATTTACTGTAGCAATGCCTTACAATGCAAAGATAATTACTGTTGTTCACTTTATGCTCCTTACAATTTACAGAAAGTGACTCAGAAAATACATTAGTGTTGGCAGGGGTTTTAATGGTTGGATGCATTTGCCTGAATGAACATGGAGGTGGATCTATTGCAGCGGCTTGATGGTGTTGGTACTGTCAATCTGTGTGTGTGTGTGTGTGTGTGTGTGTGTTGCTGTGGATGGTCACAGGAGAGAGGGGGTGCGAGCTCAGGAGTGTCATAAGAAGCGAATGCACATTCGTCCCACAGAGACACACTCACGTCACTCTGCCTCAGAGTGCACTGTTGAAGCAAATTAAGGACGCCTTGGCAGCCTTTTAATGGTCTGTCACAGTCTAACAGGTTTAGAGCGCTTACAATGGACCCAGGCACTAAGCCCGACAGCTCGCGCTTAATTGTTCAGAACCTGTGTGTGTGCGCCTGTGTGTGTGTGCGTACTGTTAGAGCCATTCTGTGCCTGTAACTAAAGTCATTGATTCTCATTATGAGGACAGATAAGATCGGCGCTCCCTGTCCGTCAGTCTGTCCGGTCCGACTGGTTCAATAAAAGGAGGACTCCAGCTGATACGTTATGATTAATGCGGTGCCGATACCCGCGTTTCCGACCGCAGTTATTTTAGAGAAAGTGATCCTGAACCCAAGGTACTCGTGCACAGCTTCGGCCCCATTCGGCAGAGGGAAGGAAGTGAATTGCGTGGCTATTTCCACACAATGAAAAAAAAGGAATCGTGACATGTGACGTGTCATGGCGATTTTCAAATAAACCACCCAAAGTCATCCAGAACACAAAGCCATAAGTAGATTGAGTTATTGACTCAAGCAGCCGACGATGAACAAAACATCAAGTGTCTCAATTTTCAAGTGGTGCCTGAAGAAATCAACAAAGCAAATAAAACCATTTGTTTTTCACTCTGCAAGCCACTCTGTCAGCAAGCGAAATGGCCCACAAAGGACGAGGTGGCGGTGCTTTAAAAATAAAGAAACATCCCTCCTAAATGGTTTGGAGATTCTGAGCTGTGTGACCTAGAATATGTTTGACAATTTTCTTTTAATTAGGCCTTGAAGACACGACTCATTCCAACTGCTGTCCCGAGAGCTAAATTAATTACTGAGACAAAGCCCATTCTGGCTCATGGCAAAGATGAATCATTGCAGTATTTGGGGAATGAGCAATGCTCTTCATTCAAGGGCTGATGAAAGAGACTCAGACTCTAAAATGTAAGCTGAGCCCCCCTCCACAGCCCCCCCCACAGCCGCACCACACATGTACAGCGCACAGCGGCATCTGCTGCCTCTCCCTGTCTGGAATGCACCTTTCATTTAATCTTCTCTTGGCTGGAATAGCTATTTGAAGAATGCATGAAAACAAAGATGTGTATGTCACCCGTCCATAACTCCTCTCTCCCCCTCTCCCCCACTCTTCCTCGCACCTTACTCGCGTCGTCACCCTCAATGTTCTGACCATTTCTCTTTCCCGGGGTGATCCACAGATAACAAGCCTCAACTTGACTGCCTCGTGCGGGCCAGTGGCCAGCGGCCAGCGGACGCGCCATCACCCGCTGCCAGCAGGCAGGCCGTTCATTCAGCTAAATGACTGTGTCATCTGTCAGCCTGTAGAAATGGGGGTTTGTGAGTTACGGCTAATTAAGCTAATCACAACACCAAGAGGTTGTGCCAGAGCCCGGGCCTCACAAACACAGACGGATGTGAATGGGAGTCGGTTCGCACCTAGACCTGCTGACTATATGCAAAGATTGATATCTTTAATATACCTATTCTTGTCGGGTATTAAAACAAAAACAAATGGGCGATGTTCCTTTCTGTCTCTTCTCTGTGTTTCCAGTCCTGCTGACTGAATGATCGAAGTCTGATGAGCGAACGGTCTGCGTTTGCTCGGGCGACACCTCCAGATTAAATTGAAGGGTTCACGGGGACGTCCATGTCCTCAGATAAAAGCCTGATAACCCACTCAAATGTTTTCATTCGGGGGAAAATGTGTCCGGTTATCTCTGCCTGATAAGATGAGAATTCCCCAAACGGAGGGAAAACATATGGAAACGGTCGGCCAGAGAACAACCAGTGGAGTATCTGTTACCATGAAGGCGAGAAAAGCTGTTTCCCTCTGCAGCATGTGTGTAGGTATATGTATCTCTATCTGTATGTTATGAAGAGAGATGAACTCTGCGGCAGCACATCGACGCAATGCGGGGGCTGGCCCTTGAGTGCAGAATTCATCCCCAGTTTTTTTTCCTCACATATATCGTGTCACAACAAGAGCAAAGCCATGCGGCTCTTGCGCTCTCCGACCCACATCTGCATGAGCTCTGAGTTGAGCGCGGCGTCCGCAGCGGGCCTTTACAGGCCGCGGCTCATTGACCGCGGTTCACTTTTGCTGCTGGATATATCAACATTACATAAAAAGTCGTCTTCACTTCCCTTGAGTCAGGGACCGATGAGTGGTTCTCAACAACGCTGCAAGCAGCACTTCCAGAGGCCAAGCAATCGGCCCCGCTAACAACGGCCGCCTGCTCCTCTAAACAGCAATACAGGGTCCCAACAGACGCTGTAGTTCTAAAGTTAAATAGTCCAATACGGCCATTAAGCCAGGACAAATGCGAGGCCATGATTCCGAAGCACGCCTAGCGTGAATTGGCTCACAAACAGGTGTTATATCTGGACTGGATGGACCAAGATGATTGAAGCGATGGTGGAAACATCTGGATCTCAAGCACTTTGGAGATAATCTGCAGAATGAGGACGCATTCCATCAGAAATGAAACAGCTCAGAGGTCAGACGGAAAAATGTGTTTATACAAGCGTGTGGTCTTTTTCAGCAAACGTCCCGCTGAGTCCTTGCAGTCGCACGCATTGAAGAGACGCATAAAAGGTAAGAGGCTTGCACAAGAAAATGTCTCAAAGCTAGAGTCGGCATATCGTATATCTCAAGAGCAAACGCTCCGGGAGCGGAGCGGAAACTCAATTTACAGCGTCTACACTTTACCTGACACTGTGTGTTCACTCCATTACTGCCATCGCCCATAAATGGGCTCTGTCACACCAATTAGCAGAAAGTACCTACACGGAATGTTTCCTTTTCTTTGCCATTGTGCTTGTGATCAATTCTCCTTAGACCAGGAAATCCATAATGCGCGTCTTAGTCACAGTCAAGGCAATAGCAGTGTTTGCAGCCCATGTGGCTTTAAGTAAAGAATCCAATAACACCAAGTGCAATCATTAGTTTGTCAGGTTTTATTACACTAAAGAACCAGAGGGCTGGTCCACTCACCACAGCTGTTACTGTAGCTAACCTGTTTACAGCTGTTTGGTTAACAGTAAAAGTGATGTGAGGTGAGACACTCGGTGTCCTTTAGTCGCCAAAGTAAATCTGTCTCCTGCTCTGCAGTCTGTCTTGCCCTCCTTTGCATCCCTCCACCGTTTGTCCGTCTCTTCTGTTTTTGCTTTCTACAGCTCCATCTCAATCCCACGTTCTTTCACTCTTTTAAGCAATCGTTTAAAATGTTTACAATATAAATGATGTGTGTTGTTGACATGGTAACATTGGCAGAGCAGCACTAAACACGAAGATGCTTTGCACCACCCCAACCATCCACCCCGACTACCTCCCTATGACTTCTGTGCAGTGTAAGGATGTCACACTTCCTGGACTGAAGTGAACATAATGCAGGCAGTAATTGTGTTTCTGCAATATGCATTTGGCAACGGAGATCCGCAGTATATGGAAGTATTTTTGTCGGAGTTAGCATTGCATATTCACTGGGATAAAAAACACAATCTCTCCCTTTGACTCTCTTTCTAGTCACAGCTCCTGACTTCTACATGACTTTCTCCGCCGCTGTTTTGTCATACCTCCCCCCCCCCCGAGGGATCCTCATCCCACCATATTAAGAGTGGAAATGTATCCGCTTCCATTGTAATTACAAACCCGCTGGAGGCAAAGCTTCTTGATCTCTGCTGGATCCTTGCTTGCTTTTCTTTCTTCCTTTATTTACTCACCTCCCTCAGCCGAGAGGACAGACGCATGCTGAGCTATCAGTTCTGTTTTTCTTCCCTTTCTGCTGGGCATTCTTTGCATCTAATATACGTGAAATTACAATAGCTTTAAGGCAGGCAATAAAAACAATGACATAGATGGGACGGGTGTTTGAGACAAGGAGAGACGCGAGTCTGCATCAGTTTGTTTGTGAATTGTGGGGATTGCTGTTCCATATACAGTATGTGTTGCATATGAGAAGCAATCAAAATGCACGAGGCAGACTCCAAGGCTGGAACCATGCCTGTGTTTACTGTGTGTCTGCATTAGCCATCTCCCGGCATTGCGAACCCCTCCTTGAGGCCAAAGTGTGGACTCAGCCCAGGACGAAGGCTTGATAGTGGGGGAGAAATTGCTTTCTGTGGGGACGAAATGAAAACCGCTGAAAGGAAAACAAGCGTCCCCGCTGTCCCATGAAAACAGGCCAGTTTAAGCCAGCGGAGTTCGCTACGGTGTGAGGCTGGAGGGTCAAGATGAGGGCGAGCGTTCGATGGCCCCATAGTGATCTGAAACCGAGAGCGGGTACTGCCTGAGAAAAGTGGCCTACCGCACGGAGGACAACACAGTGGAAATATAGAAGGAAAAAAAGAGGGATAAAAAGGCAAGACAGAGGTGTGCCTGCTGTGAATTTGAGCGAGTGTGTCTGTTTCAAATCCATCCGGGGAATGTTTCCTTGTCAGCTGGCTTTGTGATACACCCAATGTGTATATAGAGTACACGGCTACAGTGCATTGAACAGCACAATGCAATAAAAAGAATGTGCCATGTCACGTTAGCGCAGAGTGACAGCCTGAAGTAGCTCGCAGGCTTCGCTTCAGTCAGTCAGGTCAAAGAACTTGAAACACTCCCGTGTGAGGATGTTGATGTGCTCCCCGGGAGGGGTGTGGCAGCGAAGACCAGACCAGGACCACGATGTTCCCAAAAAACATGTGCCGGGGCCCTCCGCCTACAACTACAACCGCAGCCACGGCGTTTATGTCTGTCTTGTGGAATGTTCTCTGTTGTTGCTTCCTGTTTGCGCACAAACACGGTTCAAACCGCCCCCCCCCTGCTCCGCTTGGCTGTAGGCGGAGCTAGTAGAAGCGATGACAGTGGGACAATGGTATTGGCGGGGTTTGCTGGTGACACAAAGGAGCACTCAAAAGATAATGACCTCGGCCTGAATGACTGTGTACCTTGATATCACAGGAATAGCATAAAAGGAATGCTGCGTGCACCAACGTACAGCGATGATTATCGTATCTAAATCCAATCCGATTTCTTCATTCTTTGCATGCAAGTGCTTCAGGGGGAGCCTCGACATGTTGGCAAGGAGGCAGCTGGGAATTTAAGTGGCGCGTATGTAAGATGAGAGAATATCAGAGTGTCGTAATGGAAATGAAAGAGAACGATTTGGTGTGAAGCCTTGTAAACGTATTTATAAGAGGAAGGAATACAGAGGTACGACAACGCGGCAAATCTTTCTTTCCAGCTCTGCGACTGTGACAGCAACACGGCGATAATAAAATTCCTCAATTTGGCTCGAGCCCTGGGTTCCAGTCACACCCTGAACGACGCATTAGAGAACCAGATCGCACCAATAAAGTCAAATCAAACGGATTCCGAACAGCAATTAATTTCTAGGATAATGACAAGGGAAGCCGTCCAAAAGTGTCTCTACCTCAATTAGTCTCTCAGTGCGCTGTCGATGCAGACGATGGATGAAAGAAAAACAAATGAAGTTGCAGAGAAGAGAGAAGGGAGAGAGAGAGAGAGGGAGGATAAAAAGGAAGAGATAGAGCAGAGGAAGGAGGGAGGACGAGATAGTGAGGGGAAGTGATGTACACAACGAGGGAGAAAGAGTGTGGGAAAGAGAAAGATTAAAGAGACGGCACAGAGAAAGGAGGGGAGGGGGGCGGAGAAAGAGAATTTGCTGTGTGCAAAAGAGCTTTCCTGATAGTAACGGAAGCTAATGGACACTAGAGAGAGAGAGTGATTAGGAAGGAGAACGAGACAGAGAGAGAGCACAGGAGTGTTCTAAGAGACGCAGAGAGGCATCGAGCGGGCGCGGAGAAAGAAGACATCTTCCGTACTCACAGCTGTATTCGCCGGGCAGTGGGCGAAGCTCTGGGGGTGGGGGAGCTGTGGGGGGTGGGACAGGTAGTGCTGCAGACTTGTGCGGGTGTAGGAGGCGCCGCTCCAGGCCCCCTGACCCCCACTGCTACAGGCGGCTGCTGCTGCCTTGCTGCTGTCATAACCTCTCAGCGCTGCACCGGGCTGGTGGGGAAGGGAGGATGGGAACAAAATGGGGGGGGGGGGGGGAGGAAAGAGGTTAGCGTGGTTTGAGAGAAAGAGGGTTCTGTGAGGGAGCCCATGCGACAAATGTTGCCGCCGAGAACATCAATGGCATCGCTTTCGAGCAGCCTCCGCCGTGCAGCGGGCGAGCGCCGACAACCGGCTGCCCGCTCGCTGACCTGCATCCAAAGAGAAAGCGGAACGCGGTGTTGATCTAAAATCACCATACCAGAGCATCAAGATTGTTCTCACACTTTCTTCTCACTCATTTTCACCCTCCCTCCCTCCCTCTCTGCGAGCGCCAGATGTTGTGAAACACCCCCCCTCCCCCCTCCCCTCTCCTCCTTCCCCCCTCTGTCACGCTCGAGATGTGTTCTCGCTGGAAAAGTGCTGATTGGTTTGATAAGATGCCTTGGATTACAGGCTGGCAACGGGCTTCCTGGTGCGGCATTATGTATTGGGTATCAACAGGGTCCAGGAAACACAGGGCTGAATCTGCTGACAGGCCGGCTTATGCCGCTCTGAGAAGGGTTACCTGAGCTGTCACGGCTATTAGAGCAGAGAGAGAGAGAGAGAGAGAGAGAGAGAGAAAAAACATTACGGGAAACACAAATGCTGATCCGGGCCATTTTAACAAGACACAGGGCAAATACTATAGTATTCAACTCTGGTCAGCAGTGCCACTTAGACTTGGCTATAACATGTGTTTAAACTGCAGGTATTATAGGGTCATGGTGTTTGCTAGCTTGTCAATCACAGAGAAGTATGCTCGCTGTAGGAAAGCTCCAAAATGTATTCAGCAGAAACTCTACAAGGATTAAGTCTAGTTGTGGGTTGGTTCTCGTGCATGATGGGCATTGTCACACAGCTGGAAACAGGGCAGTTTTTTAAGCTTTGTTCGTACAATAAGGACACGGACAGCGGCAGACTTTCACCATGGGAGAGGACCGACACACGCTTCCATGCATACTACAACCGGGGGGGGGGGGCATTCCACGCATGTGGCACTCCAGAAAACAAGACAATGACCTCACGACAGAGAGAATAAGAGCTCCTCTGTTGTTGTGTTTGTTGTGCAACAACTTAACGAGAGTAGGACCAACGAAGTGGAATAAAGTTCACAAGTTTTCGAGCAGCTAACGTTTCCCCCAACTTCCCAAATGTGAGCACTTTCTACGTTTACCTAATTATAAATTGAAAACATTGAGGTTTTGGACTTTTGGTTTGGCAACAAAAGTAATTGTGAAGACACAAACACAAGGTCCCAAAACCTTTCTGTGGACATTTCCCACTACTCTCTGACATACCGCAGACAAAACAATCACAAATGATTCAATAATGAAAATCATCTTTAGTTGGCGCCCAGAGACTTTAATACAATAAGTGTATTAGACTGAGATTTTAAAAATGAAATGTAGATATAGTTCATTTGAACTAATAATGAGGTTTTTCCTTCGATTACGTATGCTGCTCTGATACAGATCACACTTCTGCTGAGAAAAACACATGAAATGTGATGCAATCTAAAGACCATTTCGCCATGATTTCATTTGCATTTGCGAATGGTGTGCAGAGCAAAGACAGCCCACCTTGAATGAAGCACAGCTGTACAGTGAGCATTAACAGCCCCCTTTAGTCCCTGTTGGATTTTCACTGAGGTCAGAGGCCATCCCACACAGGGGATACTGGCAGCGGTACAGACTCACAGCTGTGCTTAGAAAGCTTGCCAGTCTTGTATTCTTCGTCACGAAAGAACCGGAGGGGGGGACGTGAGCCAAAGTTCATTCTAATGCACAAAATGTATATAACGACGGGCTTAAGGCTCATGTTAATATGAAACAGGAGGAGGAGGAGGAGGAGGAGGAGGAGGAGGAGGAGGAGGAGGCTGCCCCCCCCCCCCCCAAAAAAAGCAGGATAAATGCATTTATACAGTGCAGCAGAGAGTGCATGGAGGAGCACGGAAGGGGCCCACTGGTGTAATAAAACCGTAGGTCCTGGGGAAAAAAACATTAGAAAAAGTTTAAAGCACTGATTTTGAATCACCAGCTTTTGAAAAGCGTCAGTTGCAAGAAAAACAAAACAAAGAGTATTTTTACCTGCTTTTGTCCGACACATCAAGCGCACCGAGTTGTTATTTTCTCTCAGGCCTTGAATGACAAATTTAGTCATCGGGTCAAAATTTGAGAACTGTGCGTGGGCCGCATATATTGTACTAACAACACGTCAGCATTTCGAGCTGTGCCTCACTGATGCAAGTTATTGAGTGCTATAGAGGCATTTCTCGCACTATTATACAGCCACTGTGAAAAGCCAGAAGGGAAGGAACAGCCCACAGTACGGTACATTAAGCTGCGCGGCCACGGCCGCTGCTTTAACGCAAGTATTCACCAGTTCGCAGAGTTTAAGTGCTGCCCCAAGCCAGGCAACGACCTCCACTGGCCTTATAAATGAGGATCATTCAGCCAAAGAGGAGGCGTTTAGAACTAATGCATCCATGCCCAGGTGTTTTGTTAAAGACTCTATCTCAAGAGGGGAGAGATTCAGTCATACATTTAAGTTCTATGTGATAAGTCATCCTGAGGCTGAGGGTTGCTGAGCTGCGTGAGTGACAAGATACATCCGCCCTTGGTATCACAGGGGTGGGGCTGTGTTTTAACCATGAGGCTGGGATCCAGGGGTCTTGATATTCCTCGACTGGAATGTGCGATTGGTCCCCGGACTCAGATTCATTTCACAGACTTTCAGCGGCTCGTCAGAGAGCTACACTCTGCCCATATTTCTCCATTTTATATAAGGACCAATCGGATCTGGTTACACAAGGCTTTCCCTCCTCCGAGGGGGAATGTTTTACACGCAGGCAAACAGATGTGTGTGTGTGTGTGTGTGTGTGTGTGTGTGTGTGTGTGTGTGTGTGTAGGTGTGTGTGTGTGTGTGTAGTGGCTGTGTGCTGCCAGTGATTTGCTCAAAATTTGATGAGGAAGAAAAACATTGTTTTCACTGTTTGGTTATTCTTTTTAACAAGGGCAAATCACATCCTTTGTGTTTCTGTGCGATTGTGTTCCTACCCTTGTGAGGAGCAACATGTGTTCTGCGCTCACTGAGCATTCATACTGTGCAAAAAACATCGATAGTGCAACCTGAAAGAAGCTAATTACATTGGCTTTGGTAACCTGTATTCCTATCCTTTGTCTTACTTTGATTTGGGGATAATCTAAATCTCTCCTCTGGTGCAAAAAGAAGTCTGATTGTATAGAAGTCTATGAGAAAATGACTCTACTTCTCTCTTGATTTATTCTCTCAGTAAACACGAGTTTATGGTCTCAATCTCTAGTTTCAAGTCTTCTTCAATACAGCATGATGTTCATTTATTACATTATGGTCCATTTAGAGTCAAATAGACCATAAAGCAGGGTGTGCTTCAGGGCGGGCTTACTGTGATTGACAGGTGGCTGCCGCTACCAGAGCCGTATCTGGCGTCTCTACGTCACTCCTCCGCATTTTCTTCCGTTCAGCGGAAAAATTCAAGACGGCGACGGCCATAATCCAAGATAGCGGCTGCATAGAGGAGGCTTCATGACGGTTTATGGTTTATGACCACCCCTCACAGTGTTGGGGCTTTGCAGGATGTAAACATGATGTCAAATGTTGCCATGGAATCAGCTTGAGCCCCCGATACTCGGTAACATTTTGGCAAGTTGGCAGTTCCTGTTTGTACTGTACCCGTGGATGTAAGGAAAACTATCTCTGGATTACTGATACTGAATAAAACTTAAAAACGTGATGATTCTCAGGCAAGTTCTGGAGGTACAAGGACATACTTTAGATTGGAGTTATGACTCAAGAGAAGGAGCACACATTTAATAGAACTCGGCCTCTTTCACCTCAAGCAGTGTCTCACAGTTCGATAACCTTTGATCCAAAGCAAGTAAGAGAGCTACAGCCGCGGGCTGGGTACTAGATTTAATGTCTGAGATATTTGACTTCTTAGTAAATCAAAAAAGGAGTTTTGCAGAAAAATATACATTGCTTGAAGCCAAAACAAATAAATAATATATCCAGGCTAAAAGAGCGATCAGTCATTCTCTTTAAAAGTATCCTGAAACGTTTCAAAAAAAGCAGCTGCTCCACAGCCGGTTCACATACCAATATCTGTTCCAGCACGTTAACCTTCGATCATAACACCAAATAGAGGGAGGTGCATTATTTTGTTGATACAGGAAATTCAGTTGGCTCAACGGAGAAGAGCAGTGCAACTACTTCAGCCAGCCAGGACGTTATCAGCGCCATTTGTTACCGAACATGCGAGTCGAGGAGGAATAATGCTTCACCTTCAGCTATGAAAAAGTAAGTGGAGGTTGTGGCTCCATTAATACGCTGAGATGAACCAGAGCACAGCACCCTCTCCCGAGTCCATTTGTCAGCGGTTAAGTGATTTCCTTCCCTCTCCCCGATGACACTGCGTGGTTGCGGGTGTCAGAGGATGGACCTCAGCGAATTACACAACTCTTTTTGCGTCCAGCTCCTCTCATGGAAATGGTTTCTTTATAAAAATGTGCAGCTTGGGAACTAACTCACGTTCGCCTTTGAATAAAATGAATAACTTGCCGGAGGAACTGCAAATGTATTGCTCTTTTAGAATACAGTAAATGAAAATCCGGCCTGGTCTCGGTGTCGATTGGAAGTGTCAAGTCCTTGGAGGCGGAAGTAAACTAAGTTAAACTATTATAAGTTACACTATTTTATGATTTCTGAAGTGCAAAAAGAAAGAGAGAGAAAAAGACGCCGCTCCCCTCATTCACGGGGAGACATTTCTCTGTGAACACTGTGTGACCCCATAACTATGATGAAACCTCCCCGTGAGGTTTCCATCTCAGGAATAATACGCTCGTACTGAAGAATTCCTTGCTTTCCAGGAAATATCACCGCCATGAAAGCTATAACACACACTGGAACAAAAACACACTGCGGTGTTGATGAAGCAAACTGCGGCCTATTGCCGAGACACGGGATCGCTTTAGTGTTACAGAAAGTTTAACGAGGATACGTCTTTAAGGCTCTCTGTGAAATTCTACAGTTTTATGCTTTCAGCTTGGTGTATTGACTTTCGTGCACGATGGATCAGACGCCCTGAGGCAGCGTATAGTCTTTTGTTCTACGTTTGGTATTTGTTTCCTGACAATTAATCTAATTTGATCTTACAAAGAGTAACCTTTAAGGTGTAATGCATTGATGACTCCTTCCTCAATGCCTTTAATAACGCCGTAGTGTGATTATCTGATCCTCCTGAAGGCACCGTGGGTCCATGGGTACCGCGGGGCAGGAATGAGGATTTCCCACAACACAAAATGTCCTGGTTTCCTGTTGGCCTAACTGTGCTTTATCTTGGCTTGTCCCCCCCCCCACACTGAAAGACACTGGAGAGCTGCCAAAAAGCCCCTCTTTTGTCTCCCATCATCTCCATATACCCATTTCACATGAAGCACATGTGGAATAATGGACAATCTCCAGTGCATGGGCGTAAAAGTGTCCCAAAAAACCCCATCAAACGGACAAAAATGAGGTCCGACGAACGACTAAACAACCGAGCCCCAAAGCATATTTGAAATGAAGGTTGAAATGAATGGTTTAAGGGTGAGAGGCTTCAGCACGAGGACCAGGAAAGTCGTCCCAGATGGCATTAGTTAGGGGATATTGTCTTCTGGAGGGCCCTCCACGCCTGGTTGCTCCGTTTGGCCGCCTATGAAAGAGATGCAGCTTTCCTTTGGCATCTCTGATGACTGACTTCCTGGAAGCTGTGTTGCGTGAAATGGCCTCCTCTGTACCAGCCGCTCTCCTTTGCCAATCCTCATCCTCTCACACACACACACACACACACACACACACACACACACACACACACACACACACGTCGGCTTCCCGCCACCAAACACGCAGGCTCCGACTGTCGCTACTGGCGATAACCGCAGCAGACGGAGGTGCGACGGGCTCTCCGGGTCACCAGCAGTTCCACCTGGAATCCCAAAACGGGCCACCTCTGCTCACCCGCCCTCGTCCTTCCTCCAACGCTCGCAGGACCAAGTTCAAGCGTAACCAAGGCAACGCAGTGGCGGGAGCATGTGAGGATTCGGGCGCGTGGGAAGTCTTGACAGGTTTCAGGCTGCTCTCAGTGGATAAAGAGGGGGGGGGGAGCGATTGATCAGCTACCCCCGGTGTCTCCACGCTCACTAGCGACGGGGCAGAGAGGCCCGGCAAGGCCAACACACACCACCACACACACTCCGTCTATGCCTCTCAGTCCCTCTCCATCTTGTTTTACCCTGCACTTCCTCTAAACAAACGCTCCGAGGAAACACTTCTTCGATCTAAGATGAGAGTCTGGAGGGACCCGGAGTAGGTGGTAACCAAGGCAACTGGGTCAGAGGGTGACACTATAGCCCGAGATGGCCGACAGACACTCAAACAAACATGTACGGTACTTCACTTTGGGCCAGCTAAGTTGAGAGCGTTGTGTGTGTACACCGTTAAGATTCCTGCACTGACCCTCAGTGTGCCATACACAACTGCTGTAGAGATGAGCAGGACACGCAACGTACCGTCCTCAAGTCGCAAACTGTTGTTCCGAGGTATTCGGTGGCATTCCAGCTCAAGGAGACTTGACTACTTTAAGACTGAGAGTCTTTTGAGGTGTGGAAAGAAGGGAGTGGGATGTGAAGGGGGCACACAAGAAGAGAAAGAAAGATATTCACTCCTTGACCTCTGAGGATCGTTGACTAACAACACTGTGGCCCGTCCACACTTTACTCGACGTAAACCCCGTAGACTTTCTGCGTCTGTGATCCTTCTCTCCCAAATATTTTCCTTGGCCTGACACATGTTTATGCTCTGATGAACCGCGAGCCCGAGGGCGGCCGCTGTGAGGCGGATGTAGAGCCTCACATTTGCATCTCGAGCATCCTATGGAAAGCCAACGGAAAGACACTTTCCTGATTTTGATAACACCTACACCAGGGACACGTGCTCCCTTTCCCACCGCCTCCCCGCCGTCTCCCGCTGTGCTCGGACTAACAAGGAGAAGCAGCATCGGACATACCATTTACACAGGGGGGGGGGGCTTTAAGGGGAGATGAAGGGGATGAAATATCATCTTGAATTGACCAAAAATTATACATTTTGGAAAGTTATAATAATAATATTTATTGTTTAAGTCACTTGTCAAGCAGGCCGTTGCCGGTTCAAGCATCCCAGATGTGAGAAGAAAAAAAAGAGTCTGGGAATTGTTATATTGCCGCAGGTCTTTGTGTCGATATGTCTCATAGCTGAGTGAATCCAGGCATACTCGCCGTCAGCTCTGATCATATGGAGTCACAATCATTTCTTTTGAGGCAAGAAAGAGAGTGATAACTGTGGGGACAATGGCATGTATAGCCACTGTGTTTGACCACAGGTGCTGCACACAATGCTGCTGCCAGAGTAAATGTACCGTCATTATTTGGGTCTGTTGGTGTAATTGTACTTAAATCTGTTTTGGATCAGGTTGTTGGGATCCTGATGGTTCAGGAAAAATAATTGTATGCAGGTCAGAGTCGGGTAGATTTTCCACAGGTCTGTTTAGGATCAGGTCCAAAAGTTTGATATGGTGAAAATGTTTATACAGTTAATTGGAAAACAAAATATTGAGAGATAAAGTCACAGTTAAAATAGTTCCATCCAAAGGGAAGTTGGAAAATGGAGTGAAATCTTCATTGTAAGTTACTCCAGCACTCTTGTGCTTCATTAGGGATATTTGGGGCTTTTTCATTTTTAATCTCTCCTATAATAAGTAAATAGTAAACTGTGTAGCCAAAATACACTTTGAAATCCATTAAAATCCCTTTTTCTGATAAGAAACAGCAACATTATGCAAACAAACTGGCATTTGAACGGTTAAAATCCTGAAAAGAAATGAATATCTGGTAGTTAACAACAGGACTGATGTTGGCTATAAAGTATAATTAATACATTGTATATTCATAGTAGTTTTAGGAAGGGGGCATTTTTTGTCTTAAATTTTCTTTTATCCGACAATGCACAAAAAAATCAATTATTGTTAATCATTGACTTTTCCCAGACTTTGAAGGAAAACATCTGGCCTTTAGTGGACAGTAAATAATTACATTTTTCTTTATAGTTTTCATAAAATAAACATCAGTGGCATTACGTAAGCAAACTGGCATTTAAAAAGGGACAGTTCACTCCCAAATCTAGAATAGATATTCCCCCTCTTACCTGTAGTGCTATCTATCAGTCTGGATGTGTTGGTGTGAGATGTCTGCCTTCCCTTTCAAACTAATGGGTCTGTATGGGACTCGGCTAGAGGTGCTCAAAGCACCAAAAAAACACATTTGCAAAAACTCAACAACAATCTCTCTTTCCAGAAATCATGAGCCGGTTAGTCAAAGTGGAGAATATTATTCAATGAAGTGGGTTTTTTTTATGGAAATGTTTGTCCTCTAAGGACATCAGAGCAGCTTTTTTAAATGAGGTAGACGGGTCAAGTTTCAGTCATTAATTAATTATTGCAACAAAAAAAAAAAATGAAAACTGGAAAAAAAACAACTGACTTGGAAACACTAAGAGAACCAAATATGTGTTTTGAAACAGAAGAGTCCAGGATGTAATGTGCAGCACTTCAACCCGTTAACAGCAGTATAGAGGCTGTTAATGTCTGCTGCTGAACTATGATTACAGCTGTTTACCCACTGGGCCAGGCGAGCCTCGTCTGAGTGGATCACACCTCCAGACAAATGCTTTCACACTGACATTTCAGTCCTCTTCTTATGTAGGCCGATGCGTTTTATACACCCACTTCTCCGGCTCTGTCACTTTGTCTGTTCGCCTCGCTCCATCGCCGTCTCCCTTTGTCTCTCTCTGTCTCTCTCTGTCCAACCCCCAGCCCCCCCCCCCCCCCCCCCCTCCTCCTCCTCCCATCCCTCTATAAACTGCGGGGATGATGGATGCCACTGATTGCCTGAGGCCTCTCTGAGTCCGGCACACTAAATCCAGAGTGCTGTTTGGAGCTCCGTGCCATTAAAACACACACCTACACAGCGCAGAAATAGACACGCGTGATCACTAAGTGAGAGGTGGTCTGTGTGGTCAGAGGGAGCTGTGGTAAACGAGAGCAGGACACGTGTTCGCTGCTCTTAATTAACACTAAATCAATAACAATCACGGACATTTGTTTTACCAGTTAATTATCGCGTGCTGAATTTTAACAGCTGATTTGCAGCGAGCCTCGTTATTTTTTTAAAGTGCAAATTACTCGAAGCTCCAAGTCGTTTTTCGGACAACAAACAACACGATTCTCACAGTTAAATTTACTTATACTGCAATTTACAATACATGCCTATTAACGCTGACCAGAGGACGAACCAACCGGTCAGCCAACAGCCCAGTTTCTTTAACTGGTCACACTGCAGTTCTACAGGACAAACATATCTGAGGTGAGCCAACATGTGGAAGGAAATGCTTGTACAAACAAGACCGACTGCGTGTTAGGACACGAGGTATTTCAGTCTGGACCGAAGTGGAAGAACGGCCGAGTGACATTGCCATCCCTGGAGCCGTGCCGCTGAAAAAGTATAGTCACGGTTTTCATTAAAAGATATTTTATCTTGATATAGATTTTACATGATGTCACCCAGCCTGCGCAGCAATCGTTGTTCCACAATCCTACGTAGAAGCCGTGGAAAGAGACAATAAAATGAGTTGTGGCACCGCGGAGACCACATGTATCTACACGGTGTAGCTGGCGGGCGGGACGAGGCAGCACTTAAGTTTGTCTGTGTCTCTGTCCCCACGGCCCAAAGTGAGAGGCCGGAAAGAGGAGTAAGATGAGAGGAGACGAGCATGGCTTTGAGGTGACGCACAGTCTTCCATGGCAGAAAGGCTTTGCATTGTGTCTTCCCCTCTCTCTCTCTCTCTCTCTCTCTCTTCTTCTTCTGCAGTGTCCTTGGCTTTCTGTTCCCTCCAGATGGGCCCCGGTTGCTGCAGCACCTCTCAGGATGACGTGGACTCCAGCTGCCTACCGCCGCTGCTATTTCTAGGCCTGTACCCACTTTCCACCTCGGAGGAAACCCGATACCACCTTCAAACGTGCACATCTGTCAGGCATCATGGAGCCGACTGTGTATCACTCGTGCAGGTACAAAGAAAAAAAGTTGTTGACTTCTATAGGAGATAAAAGAAAAGGGGCAAAATAATGAAACGTTTTGCGTACAGATTGTATAATGGGCATCTGTCGTACTCCTTTTTAACAGAAGATAGACTGCTGAGCACGAAGCACACAGGCACAAAGTGGAGACAAAAGTCACATTACTCATACGAATGACAACCCCCCAAAGGGTCAGGGTCAAAGATGGACAGAAGACGGCATTCTCCTCGACACAGTTCCTCTTTTCTCCTCTCAGGCTTGAGATCTCTTTTTCGTTTCGTCGTCTCCGTCGGATCCCTGTGGAGGCTGGAAATGAAGAATTAAAGAGGAGAGCGCTCGAAAACAAACCAAGTCGCAGCCAAGTCGGCGAACACCGCAGTCCTCCAATAACAACACTTCTTGATAAAAGTCTATTTTCTCTGCACACTGTCTCCACATGATGTTATCATTTTTCTTTAAATTCAATAAAGCCTTCTCTCGCCGCCCGCATGAAAACGGTATAGTTTTGAGGTGAGCACACGGGGGCTTTTGAGCAAGTTTCCCATACGAGGCCGCCTCGTGCAGTATGACTTGCTGAAATGCTGAGAGACGTGCTGCTGGGAGGAAGCAGTTATGAGCGCCGATCGTTATTAAACCTTGGGCTTTGTTTTGATTTCCACTAAAGAAGAACAGACAATTATCCGCTGAGTAAAGGACACAGTAGATCAGACTTGGATCAAGCTCATATAATAGGTTTGTCCTCAGCAATCGCAAAGTAAAACTATTTTGTGGAGGACACATGTAAAAACACCGTCTGTCTCCCTTCGGCCTCGCTCCGCTGCCTTGGGTGAGAACCGGGTGAGTGTCCGTGAGGCCCAGGCGGAGAAAACACTCGAGTCAGACTCGTTTGTTTGGGAAGGACACCAAACGGCCGGCTTTCAAATCTTCAATTTGGAGGTTTTTTTTCTTTTTTTAATACATGTATAGAAAATACACTTATGGCTGCTGTGTGAATTATCATTTTCCCGGTTTTTAAAGAGCAAGCCACTTTGGTGATGTGTTTACGCTCCTTTTAGTGAACTTCATTGCCAAATTATCGGGTCCGTCATATCACATGCTGCATCTCCTGCACCACGTATGGAAGGCGGGGCGGTAAGAACTGCAGCGAGACAAGACGAGGTGGAAACTTGACAGAAGGCCGGACCGTGTGTGATCAACAGATGTGGCCAAATTGTTCAAGGGACGGTCAGCCATAGAGTCCATTATGTGAATTCCTGGATATTAAATGTTCATCTGCAATTTCCCGTAGAGGTCCACTCATACTCGTTCTTAAAGTACACTGCAGTAACATAAACTACTTTTGAGACAAATAATTGAGGACTAGGGCTGTCCTGAACACCATTTTTGGAGCTTGGGGTGGGATTTAACAATAGAATCATGCTATTTTCAACAAGTCGTTTGTTGTTGTGCTACTTCGGTCGCATGCCAACGCACAGTGGACAGGCAATGGCTTAGGTTGGTTGGTTAAACAGAACAGACACGCAGGTTGCTTCCCATGACAATTATGAGCATGCCAGCAGTTGGGAAGCAAGACACTGGATCTTTACTTGGGTGTTGGTGGGCTGCAGCATTTAAAAACACAAAGTGAAACCTACACTGTATATTCACTACTAGAGCTGAGCTCGACTAAAGAAATTCTTAGTCGACCAACACTTGTATGATTTAGTTGACGAATGGTTTAGTTGATTAAAATCGATTAAAATCATGCAAAAGCACCACTTTAAACCTTGTGTTTACCAGAGATGTGCTCATTGGTTCATTGGAAATAAGTCAGTCAGTATGAAAACAACATAAAGAACGACTAATCGACTTAAGACATCGGGGTCAACTGAGACCAAAACGACCGACTAGGCGACTAATCGACTAAGAGGGGGCAGCGCTTTTTACCACCACTTCACAACTTTACTTTACTATTGGAGAAGTTCAAAAGACGATCGATCAAGTAGAGGCAAAGATGTCACCAGTGGAAACACTGTCGCGCCTATCCAACGTGAAAGAGCAACGACCGATGTGGAAACAATGACGTAGCTTCAACTCACACACTTTCATAGAGCTGGCCCCTTGCTTTGCTGCGGTTCTGCCCAAAAGAAACAAAACAAAAGAAACAAAACAAAAAAAGACTGATCCTGCCACTCTGCACCCCAGTGGAGCATAGCAGGGTACGCATGTAGAGTCATGAGCACATTCCAGCCCTCCTCTAGACTGCTGACACAGGGACATGTCAGAACAGTGGCCCTTGGCCCCCTGAGAGAGCTAGACAGCTATACTGTCACTGTTTTGATAGGACTGTACTGTGATACCGACGCACCACCACCTGTCAGATAATGACGCTTTTCCTTTTTTTTTTTTTTTGAGTGCTCTTTTGGTCTGCGGGAGGGGAAATTCTGCTGTCAACCTTGGCAGCCGATTAGAAGTGCTGCTAGAGATGATGATAGATTGGCGGTTCTTAGTCCCTTTTATCACCCTTAGCTTTAAAGGCACTATCAAACTAAACAGTAAAGAACAAGAAGCAGTGAAAAAGCACGGAAAGCACCAAAGTGAGGAAGTAGCTGTGGCACTTGAACTTGACTGCATTCAGTCATTAATTAAGTTAATGAAGAGCAAGCACTCATGTGCCTGCCCTGCGGTGATAAGAGTGCAAAGGGAATATTTGCTACTCATGGTGTCAGTGATGGTCCTCTCTGTACCAAGAGCTTCCTGCCTCACTGGCACCAGAACACGGTCCTCTGGAACAGCAAAGGATAGGATGCTGAGCTGACAACTCACAGGGCAACGGGAGGAAAAAACATCAAGAGACACACAAAGATCATGTCAAGACTGCAGTTTCTACACAACATACATACATACCAGTGGGGGGCGTGGCCAAAGGCCAGGACAAGCTTCATCGAGACACATTCGGAAAGTTTACAACTGCAGAATTCTTTATGTTTAAACGGTGCTAATAACGGATTGGGATCATTCCGCAGCATACTCACAGCTAACGGTGCTAACAGTGCAAACGATGGCAACAGTGCTGACAGAGCTAACGGTGCTTACGAGAGGGAAAAAACTGGAGCATTTTTTTAGCACACTGATTTTCTTGGCAAATCTTGGTGCCCATTGCCACAAACACTATTCGGACGTACATGTTTTCGTCATATTCTATTTTCTGCTCTGTAGTGTAATCCAGTTGGCCGATCATGTAAAGTGAACATCATGTCATGCACAGTGCGGAAAAGAATAATGTGTCAGCTAATGAACATCACTTTTTGCTCCTGTCGTCATTTCTCAGGGGCGAAATGATTTGGTGCACACCCGAGTGTTCGCCAACATCCAGCAAATGGCCAAACCAACGATAAATCAGAAAACACCCAGGAACACCGAGTCAGCTCTGGAAACTTCCTGATTTATGCTCGTCTGAGCCATCAATCTCAGTAACTCCGTCAGAAAAGCAGTAATGGCTTCCGAATCCACACTCTGAGTCTTCCTTAAGTTCATAGGGTCTAATGAAACTATCATTTGAGGTTTTGGTTTATGTTTGGTGGTCAAAGTTTTCAGTGTGTGAGATGCATTTCACTGCACTGCACAACACAAATCCTCCTACTGCAGCATGTGTCCTCTGGGGCGGAGAGAGGCCATGTAGGCTGCTGCAGATGGAGGATCACACTTTCCACATGCTCCACGCCCTGTTTTAAATAGCCTCTAAAGCTGTGAGAAAGCAGGGTAGTCTGCTGCCAGACTGACTTTAATTACCCATGGTACACATACATAGCCGGGATGCGTTTGTGTGCATGTGTGCGTGTGTGTGTGTGTGCCCCGTGTGCAGTAAGAAACAACAGATATTGCAATAAGACTCCAAACCCTTCTGGGTTTCCTTGTTTTCTTTTCTTCATTTTTTCTCCTTATCATCCAAATCAGGCCCACAATGCACACTCGGACCTCGCTCAGCGCATCCTATCTCTCCGGCAGATAAATGAGTGTGATTTCTTTTGACAGCTCGGGTATGGAAACGGAGCTACGGGGCGAAGAGAGGTGACATGATATAGACAACAAAGTCAAGCGAAGAGTCTGCGAGAAAGAAGGAGCCCCCTGAAGTGAGTTTTGTTGTCGATGTGTTGATCTGTCAAAGTGCCAAAAGAATTTGACGTGAGACAATGAGGCATCAAAAAACACAGAGAAGGAAAACAGACGAGGAGAAGTTTCATGGATACGCATAAGCTGTGCTTCCATTGCACGGGTGCCATTGACGTTAGTTTTAAAAATAGTTTGTGCAGGATGTCCCATGTGCTTGATTACGAATCCTGCTATGGCGAGGGCATGAGCCACCCTACTCTGCCTCTGATTGGCTACTACACGGTAGTTTGCCTTTGTTGGTTGGATTGGTTTAGGCATGACGAGTGCATTTGGTTAAAGTGAGAATATCGGGGGAAGCCGATGAAAGACAGAAGGATTCGTAATATCACGTCTCATTTCACCCTAATGATGAATCTCTCTGACCGATCAATGATCTGCACTGCTTTAACTCCACTTTCTAGTATCGGCTCCAACTGCTTCGACCGAGGTGGTGCCTAGAATGGAGTAGTTCTTTTGGTACCATCCACAACTTTTGCTAATGGCAACGGGAAATTAAACGTTCTAATGTGTAAATTGAACTGAACTGTTTGTAGGAAACGTTGCTGTATAGCGTGCAATTAGACATGACAAAAATGAACTTCTGCTTGTGGTACGTACTATCACACAGTGTGGCATTTCGCTGAGCTTCCACCCACAGTGATAGTATGTGTGAAAGACTGCTTGACAGCTCGGCAGCTATTTGACAAGGGAGTTCAGACGCACGTCAGAAACGCCATCCAGAAATGCAGCGTGTGCTTTCCGCTCTGGAATTTGACCTTGCGTGGCCGAATCACTTAAAAACACAGCGGAGCCAGCGAGTGCATTGACTCGCACCGTAGAAGCGCTACGATGGTAAGTACGGAACCTCACGAGTTGGCAACGTGAGCCGGTCCTCACAGTCTGCAGCGCCCCCCTGGAGGGCAAAGGTCTGAGAGAGCAGGGTTTGTGTTAGGCACTCGGTCACAATGTAAGGAAACCCGAGACATCCAATCCTTCCTGCATCAACGAAAGAACCCGTGACCTCTACTACAGCACGCAAGGAAGCGCTTGAGCAAAGAAGAGGGCAGCACAGACATCGTGAATCATTTAAGCGATGGTGATGGTGAAAGGGCAGCAGTTTATTTCTATCACATTTTTCAGAGAAATCAATAATCACTAGCGAATTCAAAAGACACAGATAATGAGGGATGTCCAGCACCCTCTGTGTTCCATAAGGTTCCTTGAGCAGAACATAGTCGGGACTTCCAGCAGCAGCTGGTGGCGCATTACGCCTCGATAGAAGCAGTAGGCGTCAGGAGCAGAAGTAGAGCTGAGGAGTAGGAGAGCTGTGTTAACCTCCCATACAGCCCTGAAACCTCCTACTGGTTGAGCGGGATGACTAAGGATGACAGGGATGCCTAATGTGACTTTCATTAATGACATGCTACAGGCCGGAGGCTGAGGCAGGCCGAGCCCAAATTGAAAAGTGCTGAAGCATAACTGTGTCGGATGCCCAGTTTCCTAGCCCCTCAGTGCGACTGATTGAATTCCTGCCTCGCCCAGTGAAAGAATTCCTAAGCTTCCCGTATTCCCGCATCAAGCGGGTGGGTTTGGCTGGTTGACTTTCTCACTAACCTGCAGTGAATCACCACGATCAATGGCAGCCGTTAAGACATTTAATTTCACCGTCACCTTTGACTTGACAGACATCCGGTGACAGTAAAGCAGCTCTGATGAGCCGTGTGCCTCACACAGGACATATCTTCAGGGCTCAGTGACACATGTTGATAATGTAGCACAGTGCATTTATTTAGTTTTAATCATTAATCTTTAAACTACATACATGGTACCCATGACAACTAAATAAATAAATGAAGTAATCTTGCAATTAACTAAATGATAACTATCAAAATGAGTTAATGCAGCTTTTGATACTCATAACAGTGAAACCGTATTTTAATAGCATCCAACATCAAGTGATTGCCATCATCACCCAGCTTTGTCCGGCTTAATATGCATATCATGAATTTCCCTCCTCAATTATAACAACTGCAGTTTAATTTCACACGCTGGTCAAACTACCTGCTGTGTTCTGTAGCTGTTCACACATCAGCGAAGTAAAAGGTCAGGAAGTCGAGGTATGGAGATGTAGCGCGACGCCCGCCGAGAGAGCGAGAAGAAAAACTGTTTGCGTACACGCAACGACGGGACGACTTGAGGTGCGAGGCTGCCGGGGGGGGCGACTTGCAGCTGCTAATTAGAGGCGGATTCTAATACGAGAGCCTCATCTCCAGCATCGAGGGCCTTGTTAGCTGACAGTGGAGCCCGAGTGCTCCGGCTGAGGGGTTGGCTGGCTGTCTGCGGAGCCGTCTTCCTCCGCCGACATCGATAGCGGCTCCGCGGGAGGGTGAGGAAACAATGGTGTTGACAAGCAGTATCAGGCCCAGCAGCATGAAGGCAGGGCATAACGATTCCATTTCCCAGCCAATTCCATTATCAGGACACACAGACTTTACTAATGCCTGAAAACAAACAATACACAAGCATCCTTCTAATTAAGCCCTTGAGTAGCGCTGCTTAGTGCACCGGCATATCTGTGTTTGACGCCTGCGAACGGGCTGATTGGATTCATCAGCACTTCTAATGTGCTCCTGTTTCCTCCCATAGGCCTCCAGAAGACTGCTGGATTCAATGGGCCATCCAATACATTTCATGTTTAGAGCCCTGAGAGGCAGATTGGGGTATTGAGGCTGTCAGTTATTTCTTCAGGAGTACACGCAATCGGACGACAGCGCGCGCTGAGATACGGTGCAGAACAAGCATGTCAAAAATCATAATCTCTAATGTATTGTGATGCTAAATATCAGACTTATTACCATATACCTAGCCTAAACATATTTTTTGCTTTGTAGTCCTAGTTGGGTTTGCATTTTTTTTTTTTTTTTGCACAAATAAACCGAGGGGTCATAATGAAGATGTGGCTTCAATTAAGTCCCAGTTTCATTACATTCTCAAGGAGGTTCAAAATGAGAGCAACAAGTTATCATTCCAGAGAGGCTCCCTGTGTCTTCACTCTTCACAAAGATAAAGATGTTAATGACCGAAGACCGAGAGAGAGAGAGCGTGCAGGCCGTAGAAAGACAAAAAAAGAATAGCGAAATAGCCTGAAATGGTCATTTAGCAAAACGCTTGAAAGAGAGGTGGACTCACAATACCCCGAGGTGATCGAAATTAATTAAATGTTGGATGACAACGCACATTCACACCGTCCGCTCTCTTTAAGAATGAAGCAAATTAATGAGGTGATAACCTCAGAGCTCTCTGAGCTTTTATTTTGAGGATGACTGCTCTCTTTAATGCTTCCTTTGATGAGACGGGGAGTGATACACACAGCAGCGAGGACTCATATCTGGCTAGCTTGTCATTTTCACTTCACGAGCAGCTCCGAGGCTCCGGTCTCTGCTCGTGTGACAGAAACGAGGTTTTGCTCTTCTTGAAAGACATTCTTGTATCTGTAAGGATAAACTCTACAATACACAGTTCATCTAAACTTCTTTTAAAACAGAGCGCTGTAAGGCTGTAAGGCTCCCAGTAGACTTGTGTCTGGTCAACGCAGCTTCAGAAGCACAGGAGCCTTCAAACATCTTGTGCTCAATATGAAAAAGCCATTATACTGTAAGTGCTATTGCCCCCCCCCCCCCATCGAGAAGTTCAAATCGTGTTATTTTTTTCCGAAGCACAATGAAGCGGCTTCCACTTTCGCGCATGTATTTGCTCAAGGTTCGCCCTCAAGTTCAACGGCCCTCTCCAGCACATTCTTTTCAAACCCGGCCGAGCAGAGGAAGCACACACGATGCATCCAGCACACTAACCTGAGAGTAGCCTTGTTTGACCAAAACTGTCCTTTGAGAAGTTTGGATTGAATTGATCAACACATTCAATACAATAACACAAGTACACGAGTGGATGAACAAGGCCCCCTGAAACAGGCCCCCTGCGTCAAAGGGAAACGGAAGAATAAGTCTTTATATCCAAGTATGTTGGTGATGAGAGAATCGTGTCCTGCTCCCCACCCTCTTATCCACATCACTCACATACAGTACAAAGGCCTTTCACCCAGGAATGTGGAGCTCTAGCCAGAGCCTGCCGCCATCGAGCCTTGTGGCTATATTAGAGTTCAGAGTTTTAGAAAAAGGGGGCATCTGAGCTGCCCGAATACGCTGGGAGAAAGCGGCAAATGTCCTCTCTTCAGAAAAAGCAACCTTTTCAGTAATGGAGTCGCCTGCTGCACTGAATGAAATGCGGGGGGGGGGGGGGGGGGGGTCAAGTTCTATGTTGGCGACCCGAACTTCACTGCGTCTCAAGTGTGTGACGTACAATGTTCAATCCAGCTGCGCTAATACGTTGTTACATCTATCGACTCCCCCACGGTGCCTGTGGACTGTAGGCGGAGAACGCTGTGGATGCGCCGGTAATGTGTCAGATTCTGTGTAGGTTAGAGTGATTACGCTAAAGGTCAGGGTCTTTCTGCACCTCGGAGGAATGCGATAACAATACTGATCTTATGCAGGTCCGCACCAGCCATACCAAACGGCTGTGTCTTCCTCCTGCAAACAACGGAGGAAAGTAAAGAGGGCGAACAGCCAGCAAAAAAAAAAAAAAATTCTCAAGGTTTACAATCTTATAATGACAGCAGGGTATGCTTCGTGCTGTCAGTCGGCGTTAAAGGTCTCCTCCTCCACATGCACAGCTCTCCGTCGGAGCGGATCAGGCCCGTCCTCCCTCCCTTCCTCGCTTGCACTATGGGAGAGATAGTGTAGATAAAAGGGGGCGTTTAAGCTCCGCCACTTGTGGAGAGGTCTCATCCTCCAGCCTCGGGTGGCGCTCAGGCGCACAGCTGAGATTGAAGGCGAATCACAGACACTCGCTCCGGGGCCAAGCTGCTTTCTAGAGGCAGTACCTACTTCTATGCGTGCAGGCGCACAGGGGGAGGGATGGAGAGGAGAGACATGGGGAGGGGAGGACAGTAGACGGAGAGAAGAGGAGGGAGGGGGAAAGGAGAGGAGGACAATATCTTTATAACAAAGACAGAAATGCCCAGGCTTCGTGCCATGCCTCCTAAAAGGTGTTGAGATGTGTCGCGCCGCCTGACCAGAGCGTCAGAAAAGAAGAAGAAAAGAAACGAGGCCGATGCGAAAACACACGCAGGCACAAAAAAAAAAAAAAAGGCCAACTCCCTCACATGCATCAAGAGGCTCAGATTTGATTTCAAGCCAAACACACGTCTCTGTTCCTTCCTTCCTCGCTCGCTACTTCCTCCCAGGCAGACAGACGCACAGACAGATACAGTCTATCTCTTCATTCCCGGACTCGCATCCTGCCGGCCTCTGCGCTCTCTCCGTCTCCGACAGATTAACACAAAAAAAAAGAAAAGTGCCAGCAGTAATTCCAACGCTCATTATTCTTCATTACAGAAGACAAAAGCACCCGGGGCTAGATCATATTTGCTGTTAACTAAAGTTTCGGAGACAATTAGCCCAGGTTGTTAAAATTAATCATTGTTACAGCCATAATCTCTGAGGCCAGCAGAAGCCCCAGCATTTATGGTTTGTTTATTTGAGCGCCTCCTGTGGATATCGACCCGGCCCCGTTGTAAACAGTGGGATGAGGCCTTTCTACGATCGTTGGCTGGATTTACTTTCTGCGCGGGGGATGAGGCATCCAATTGTGACCTAGATTTGACGCACAGAGAGGGAAAACACAGGCTCTCTCCGTTTAATGATCACGGACGCTTTATCTGAACAAACTTCTCATTGTTTCTGTATTGAATCGCTCGGCGATTGCGACAGTTCCCCTCTGCGTTATGAGGATAATATACGATATGACTTGGAATTTCAGTCCCTTCCTTGTCTGAAAAAAACAACCTTACAGCAGCACATTCCGTCGATGCTCGACTATAATCAACGGAGCCTCATAGGATCTGATGGGAAGCTCCATTACGCTAAACTAAGCAGTCTCTTTTTATTCTTGCTGAAACATGCTTCAATCTCTCCAATATGGAGACATGCCTTCTACGCATTTATTTTTTTCCCCCCATAGTGCTTTGAGCGCAACTATATCCAATATCCGGCTTAAATTATTTGGCATCCATTTTTTAATAGGACTTGTGGACTTGTGGAAACTAATAGCCCCGGTCACGCCGCATGAAACCCATATAAACATCCCCGGCCTGTTTCACAGGAATATACACTTGCATCCCATCGCTTAGTTTCCTACTTTCTACTCCAGTCATGGGATGGCCACTCTCTCTTCAAAGACGCGGTACAGCAGTTGCGATCCTGATACATATTTATGCCGTTACGCTCGGCTGTTCGTGGTCTGTCATTTGCATTAAACCTTTGCCTGTTTTTTTTTCGTCAGGAGACGGGACACCTGAGAGACATACGGCGGAGCGCTCTGCAGGTATATAGGCATGAATATCCCAAACCTGAGAAGGCGTACGACGCGTGAACGTGCACACGGTTTCTGGAGAGAGGTTAGGACTCTGAGGACTTTGCTAAGACCCAGTATAATACCCCACATCCCTCACCGAGAGCATCTGCAGCCGGCTGACTAATCTAGAATGGATGTGCTTCAGGCAGCTATATAAGGAATTCTATTATTCCCCGCAAAAAAAAAAAAGAAACAAGTATCTATATGGAAATTCTTCGCCACCCAATATATGGGTCTGCTGGATGGTTACATGATAATCCCGGTGTAATTAATGGTTCCTCCGGCAAGGGGCTGATTAATGCAGAAGCAGGCATTGGGCACATATGGATTTTAGTGCTAACTATTGGAATATTTAATGAACATGGTAAACACGCCTGTTCTCCCACGGGCATTAAAGAGACCACACACACACACACGGGATTCCAGTTTAGCCTGAAATGCACAGTGAGAAAAAAGCTGTTTGAAATAATAATTTGAAATGTTTTTTTCATTTTGAATATTAAAGAAGTACACACACTCAGATACTGGCCAAAATGACCACGAACCAACGCAATCGCAGAGCAGAAACACAAACGAGAGGAAAAAGGAAAGAGATGTAGACCGTTTAAGTGTGTCTTTTCATGCTGTATTGTGCGTCTTTAATACCTTGTCCTAATGCCTTTTATGTCTTGTGTAAAGCACTTAGATTTACCCTGTTGTTGAAAGGTGCCACACAAATAAGCGTACCTTGCTTTTAAGGTAGTTAAAGTAAATTGGGTCCTCTTGTGGCGAGGACGGCTCAGAATTAGCCTCCATTAAAACAAAGTGAGGAGAAAGAGACGGCGAAATAACACATTAAGGTATCGACATGCAAAGAAAAGAGAAGACAGAATATACAGCCGGATTTTCCTTTTTGTTTATCGTTCAGAGCAAGATTATTGTCACTATGAACAATTTCAATTATGAATTTAAATATTTGAATACGCCAAAACATGGCTGCCTAGAAGGAGTACAGCAATGCGGCTGCAGTGCGTGACGGCATATTTAGGAACAAAACAACCTGTGCATCTTTATTTTCTTGCTGGAAATGGCACTACTGCCCCCCGCACCACCACCAGCTCTCCATCACTCCTCCGTGTCCATCTGTTATTAGCGCTTCTTTAATAATGAGCCCAACAGGCGTCCCCTTCATTAGGCAGGCGGGGGGGGGGGGGGGGGGGGGAGAGAGGCCAGCGAGCCGGGCTGACCCTGCTACACTGGTCCTCATCGGGGATCTGGCAGCGGAATTTTAATAGGCGAGCGACGCGGGCAGCCAGGTCGCTCCAGGAGACACACACTGTGCATGCCAATCTGAGCCGACCAAGCGGCGTGAACGCGGCGCAGACCTGACGGTCTGTATCGAGCCTGGAGGAAGGTGAAGGAAGACGGCGAGTGGGAGAGCGGCGGTGAAAAGGGATGAAGAGGGACAGCGCCGAGGTGCTGAGCACCCCTCTCTGAGAGGAGGAGGAGGAGGAGGAGGAGGAGGGGAGGAGGATGGACAGCCGGGGTGACAAGGGGCCTACTGGAAAAACAATCCATGTCGTGCTCCTCATACTAATAAAGCAGCTAGGGTTCCTGCTAATTACTTTTTTTTATTTTTTATTTATGCTTAAACCCAACAATTGCTATGGGAGAAAAATATGAAAATGGAGGTGCAACACGGGGCCTGTTATGAAGCTTGTTAATCGTAATCTGAGAGTAAAAACGCTACCGGTGGATGTCTCCCTCAGGAGACAGAATGAGCTGTATTTCATGTCCCTTATATCAGCCACATGAGCGTACGCTACATAAAGGGGGTGAGCTTGCAGTGGGCTTTTAGAGCTACTCTGCAGGGCTGGGTAATAAACCCCTCACTCTCTTCCTCCATGCTTAGACAGTCTGCCTTTGAGCTACACTTTATATCGCCCATTTGTGAATTTCCAGCACAGGTGATTTGTTGTGTATTCGCCACCGGGCCGGCGGACTTTTCTTTTTTAGCTTCTCCCCCGCCGTGGTAATTGCCACGTCGACCTTGATGCAGATAGGATAAATGAAACATATCCTCTGTCAAGACTCCGCCATTAGTGGCTCCACAGAATTACCTCATTTCCTCTGTGATCTGGGTAAACATTTCTGATGCAGGGCATGCCCGCCTGTGCTGCTATACTTCCCGTGGCTATCTGAGAGAGCGCTCGCGCCGGCGCCTCATTGCAAGAAAATAAAATACTGTATGTATTCCTATTATGGCCCTGTAGCTCAATCCATTTGCACTATAAATTGAGCAGACCCAGCTTTCAGCCAAGAGCAAAACAGCTCCTCTGGGGGAAAAGCTGAGGCTGTTTGATAAACCAGAACACTTTTTTTTTTTTTGCAGATTTTGCGATCAGAAAAAAAGGCAGCAGAGAAGTACATCAATTTGTCTGCAACCCAGAGTAAAGCGTTATATAAATTCACAGGGACTGGTGGGTTACAGCTAAAGAGTACATCTTAAGCAGATATGTAGATATGTTGCGTGCAGACGATAAATAAAGCACCTTGAATGATTAAGAGGGAAAAAGCCTCAATTGAAAATGAATTGGAAGATACAGGATTATAGGAAAAATACACTCTTCATGCTCCGCTTCACCAAGTGTTGGTTTTTCCAGATTCCTTGATTTTAGACAGAGGCAGACAAAAGCAGGCTTCCCTTTTCTAGCAGATAAACATCAATTTTGCAACAAAATGTCTTAAATGTTTCCAGCTGAGAGTCTTAAAACGAGTGCCTTGTAAAAGAGGTCTTAAATGCACCTGACGGCTACATACCTGATATAAAGCTCATGTGCCAAGCTAAGAAATCCCCCGTCCTCAGCAGCAGAGCATCACTGTAGAAACAACAGAGAAACGGCACCGTGCTGGTGTCGTAGCGTAAGCTAGTCCTTGTATTTAAGAATGATAAGGGAGAATGTAAGATCACATATTGTGTTGCAACATAACCCTGTGTGTATTTTCAATCACTTTCAACATTACGAGATAAAACGACAAACAGAGGAGATAACAAAGAGTAGTTTTGCTATCTTTGGTATAAACTTATAAACTAAATCCAGTAAAGAGCGGGAAACAGAGCCGGTAACGTTACTCTAAACTCTGATAGCATAACCGGTCATGAACGAACAACTCCCAGACCGGACAGCGCTGTGGTAGCGAATCACAGTAAGCCCGCCCTAAAACACACTGCACTTTATGGTCTACTTTACTCTAAATGGACCATAATGTACTAAATGACCATCATGCTGTATTGAAGAAGACTTGAAGCTAGAGATTGAGACCATAAACTCATGTTTACAATGTTTACTGAGGTCATAAATCTTCTTTCTGCAGCCAGAGGAGTCCCTGGCCCCCTGCTGGCCATTAGAAAGAATGCAAGGCTCTTGTGCATTGGCTTCATTTTCAGGACCGGGGGTTACCAGCTGGTCACTACTGTATGTTAGTCATTAGCTCATTAGTCGGACATGCAAACGATTGCAGCTTACATTAAACACACTGTTTAGTCCTTTCTTTACACTATTGCTCTTTTGTTTGGGGTTTTATAAAGGCTTTCCTTTTCTTTTGATATTCTTTTTTACAAACAGGGTGCATTAACCGTCCTCAAAGAAACCACATAACACATTTCAAACAGTCGCATATCTGCCTCAGCACCACTGAGGCACACATTTTCTTTTCACAAATATTCTGATGAAGTCAATAAATCTGCAGGGGGGGGGGACAATAACAATACACAAAAGCAGAAAAAAGCTAATAAAAATAAATCACTCCTTCCGTAAACAAATTCTCTTTGACTCCGTCCTATTACCGAGCATCGAATGTGAATATGGACCTGAGTCCTGTCCTGGTAATGCAGTTCTATACGGTGCGTTTTTAGCACTGACAGCAGCTATATTTCAGATTGGATCACACCGAAAAATCCATAAATACATCACTTGTAATTGTCCACAACCCGTCTGTGCCACAATAACAATCTGCTTCGTCATGTGTGGAGGACAAAGACTTTAATGAAGAGCGCGGTACTGGGCCGAAGTATTGTTCTCATTTCTTGCCCTGTCAGCTTTGCAAATTAAGAATGATGTTCCTATTTGTCTTGCAGTTTATTTGTTGCAAAATGGTTGATTTAGCTCAAACCAACACAGGGCGCACGGCTCCTCCCATTAGTCCCGCGGCAGTAAATACTGTCGTGAGAGCCGGTTTTTGAAAGCGAGAAATGGGAAGTGGTCGGACAGAAATGAAAACATTTTTTCATGAGATAGCTGACTTTCGATCAAAAGCGACACTTCACACATCAGAGCGACTGAAGGAGGACAAACATTCAAACAGATGTTACCCTCCTCGCAATTTAAGTCCATGAAGTGGAACATTATCCTGCACTGTTGTACAGAGTCTGGCACAAGTGCTGCTGAAACCTCCCCAACTTATGAGTCACCCAAACTTGTTGATTTGTGGAATCAACAACGTGATCTCGTCGACAGACTCTGTGCCAGTGGTGGGTCATCAGAGGCTTTGGAAGCCGTGGCCGTGATGATACAACAGCAAACTATCCGTTACTAAATGATGGTGACCTCATGGCATCACCGGCAGCAGCACAATGAGGACATTTTGCCTTTGAATCCTGGCAGCAGTCTGTAACGATGGGACAGATGGAGACGTGGGAAGCCAAAACATTGTAGGGTCTACTACACCCATCACCCTCTCATCCAACCCACGCAAAGCACACAACTTCGGTCTGTTGCCGAATTAAATGTCAACATCATTTTCCTTTAGCGTTATTTACCATAGTCGGTCATGATGTGGGGCATGTTGACTTTTACGACTAGCTAAAGTAGGGCTGTAACGAAATATAGATACACTTCATTTGCAAGTATGTTTTGTGATCCTGTATTGCTTCTTGAAAGCACTTTTTTAATTAATGTTTACATTATGGCTGCATGAAAAAAAAACTGATATACATTATGGTATGAAAAATACAGAAACATTCACCCCAAATGTTGTAGGCAAGTTCACATTTTACAGTTAAATGCACCAATCTGGTGGACTCAGAGAGCAAAATGAGGACAATGGTGTGCTCTCGTAAACAATTTGATCATAAACATTGGTTGTGAGGATATGAATGATGATGACGCGACAGAGAATCAACACCCACAAAGCTGGGTTATTGAGACATTGCAATATCGATGCTGAAGCAATATATCGTGCAGCTCTGTTTTGCATGCAGAGTCGTAGCAGGCAGTGGCTCGGATTGCACAAAAAGTAGTTCTACGATGGATGTTACAGGGACTGAGATGAATGCAAATGCAGCCTGAATCTGGTTAACTTTACCCCACAAATATGAACATCCTGAGTGATTTATGCACAATTCACATGCTTTACGTTTTTTCGATCCAAAGTGGCAGAAGAAGTGACATTTGTCTAAACATGTGCGGGCGCTTGTATATAAGTGCGCGGGTGTGTGCTAGTGTACATATTGTCCACGTGTCACGTACAAGTCTCCAATGGGTTCCGATGCATCAGATTACCCCATCACGGCCCGCTCGTCCAGTGAGGCCATCGGCCCGACACTAATCCTCCTTTGATGAGTCCGGCTTCACAGGAGAAGCGCTGACATTTCGCACTAAGGCCTTCTCCCTTTCCTGCCGCCACGCACGGAGGGACCTCGGCTCCGTCGAGATGCTCTTTCATCCCGACCTCGGCGAGATGAGGGGTCTGGATTCAGATGACTGGCGAATTAGATGGCGGCTCACAGGAGACCGAGAGGCCGACGTCTGGGAGGAAGACTCAGGAGGCAAAGCCTCGAGAGAGCAGAGGGAGGTCCGGGGGCCAGCGTTAGTTAGTCAACTCGGAAAAGCTTTTGGCAGAAGGCAACTTCACAGGAAACAGCAAAGTTGTTTAGTCTGAAACTTTTGGTTCTACCCTCACAGACGTGCTGCCGAGGTGCTGCTTGCAGATGGTGAAAATGGAATGAAAACTTACCGACATTACTAACTGGAAAAAAAAACCTAGATTCAAATAGTGTGCGTGAAATACAAGGACAACAAGACACGGTTAATTAACAATTCTTATGGAAAAGCAGAAGGTAAGTGCTCAAATAAACAGAACAAATAAAAAAACAAGCCCATCATATTTATCTAGAGAGTTAGTTTTGCTATTTAAAACACATTAGGGAGAGGCACTTAACTTCAACATGCACGGCGCATTAAATTACCATCAAATGGAGTTCTATCAGCGTTAACCAATGATCACTGCCGTGTCATTACATCGAGAGAGGGAGCAATTGTTAAAGTCAGTCATTAATGTTCAACTCGTCGCTGGCTTCTTGCGGATAACAAATGTATCAGAACCTTCACTTAGGAAGAAATCAACAGTCTACGCGAAAAGAAATGATTAAATGTCAAAGATGAATGCTGTATTTATTTATTTTTTCATATTGCGGCTCAGAATTCATTTTAATGTGTCAATGTATGCCACAGTAGCAGCAATAACATCCACCTTTGAACATGAACCTACCGGAGCAAAACAACTGACAACAACAAACTAAAAAGATTGTTCACAGAAAAAAAAAAAAATCTATGATCAGCAAATAAACTGCTGGCAACTGTCACTGATCCTAGTTTAAGAGTTCTGGTTGAAGCTCTCAGGTGAGTGGATGTATCCTCTGAAAGAAACCAAATGTCTGCACCCGTGGGTTGTAAAAGAGAAAAAGTCAAACCTGCGATTACTTTTCTCTCGTATACTGTAGTATTGTGCCACCATTAGTTTCCTCTTGAATAACAAAATGCTGAGGCTGGAGTTTTAACGAGAGAGCGGGAGGGAGAGAGATCATATATCCAAACACTACTGCACCAGCTCCCGGTGGATTTTAGAGTCCTTTTCAAAACCCTGCTGATTACTTATAAAGCACTGAATGTCCAATTTCCTGTTTACATTACTGGGCTTTTACGGTATGTCCCCACTCAACGCTGTGAAATCAAAAGGTCTCGTGAGAAAGTCTATATAACTCGACTGCAGATGGAATGCAATCAATCTTTGCCTTTCAAGAGCCAACGCGCGTCGGATTTTTCTCAAAACTGCTTTTATTCTTCAATTTGTCCGACTCTATTGTCGGTTATGAACACTGCAGAACTTAACGTTAACTGTTGCCTTGGGAAACCAGAGGCGATCTTGTTGCTTTGAAATAAATGGGCTCATTGGACTCTAATAACTTCCTCCAGAATGTTTCAGAATTAGCTTTTCAAAAGAGAGAGAAAAATACTCACTTTCTCTCCTCGGTCGATATTTTGTCCTAATTGCTTTGTCATCGATCATTGTTTATTTCATTCTAACATCAAATCAGCCTTTTCAATGCAGCTTAGTCACAATATGTGATACTTATATTGTATATGTATCCTATAAAACGCTGACTCTGTAATTACACCCCTGGTAAATAACACGTGGCTGCTGTTTTACATCATCTACGTATCGTTGTTTATCACCTCCTGACTGTCAATTACAGAACCAAACAACAGAAAATCTATTTTCAATTGCAAAGAAAAAACAGAACCCCAAAAAATATTGAAAAACAAACAAACATGTCCACAATAAATGTCGCATTTTCTGAGTGGTTGCAACAAACCCAGCCTCAGACTGAGACGTGTAACGCAGACATCTCCTGCTGTATTCCCAGCAAGTATAACCAGGTAGTCACACTGCGCTAACCACATTACACAATAGCACTGCCGCTGTGGAAGCTGTAATACAAGATGAAAACCCTCTCGCTTTCACAGCACGGATCAATATCTTCATATACACCTTTCAGAGGCATGTTAGCTTTATGAACTAAAAGCTCCGCCGTTGCTTCTGCCTCCACTCCGGGAACTTCGCACTGCAGACCTGACTGATTTAAGAAATAATACAAAACCTTAAAAAAAAACCCGGACGGCTATTGATTTCCCTCGGCCGAGGCGGATCAAGAGGTACATTTATGATCAGACGGGGTGCGAGGTATTATACCGGAGCACCAACCTGCTATTGATTGGACGGAACAGTGTGAACTAGTTTAAAAAAAGTTAACCACTGTGTACAACGTTGGTGGCGAGAGGAGAGGAGAGGAGAGGAGAGAGAAATTCAACCAAAACTCAGAGCTCCATCATTCCGATCATTAATGTGAATGAGAGCTCATCCATCACTTTGATTTATTTCCTCACACTTCCGTCACCGCGAGTTTAATTATTCAGCGTAGTATTTTTCTGTCACTGCCGATAATTATTTGCATAAAAAAAAAGTGTGCTTTGCAACATGGAGCTTTGAAGCATGTTGGTATTTAATAAAGTGGATTTAAGTTAAATGTACACGAGCGTGTCTGAGTGAATCCGTGCGTGTTGACTCCCCCATCGGGTAACCATGGGGACGTCCTGCTGGAAGACTGCGGCGGTGCGTCCGCATGCAGCCGTAAACACGCCGACCAGGACGCCGCAGAAGGAGACGCGGTGGGAGACGAGTGGAGAAGGTGTAACTGCAAATGGAGAGAACAGTGAATACACCACAAAATATGTTTGTTTTTTCACATTTCCCAATTACATCCGTCTCCTCTCATGACATTTAACAGAAGGTAGCGCTGACAGACCTCCCTCTATATATGTTGTCAAAATAACCCATGGTTATAGAAGAGCTGGTTTGCTAAATTAACAAACTTTTAAAAAAAAAAACATATTTTTTTGCAGGGCTTTAGTGGTGTGTTGTTTATTGATGAGAATCTAATAGTTCTAGCTCACTGAATATCATTTTTTCTCTGTATGCATGAGAACAGTTATTATTAGCGCTGCTATCAGCTGATCAGATTAGCTCTCAGGCTAGTTTTTCTAATTCCAAATCAATTTGGCGGTCGTGGTCGGCTAAAGTAATGTCTCTTTATGTACTCAGATTTACATTTGTAGTTTCAAACATATCGTTGAAGATGTTCAGCTCATTGCTTCAAAAATACAATATTTATAAATACAAAATACTTTCTTCTACGTCCATATATCATTACTTTTAGTTCCTGGGGGGAAATATGGATTTTCAGCAATTATCAGCTGCTGTACCAAGCTTAACATTCATGGATTTATCATTTATATTATTAAAGATTTTTATATATATTCTTCCCATCAAATAATATATCCTCTTCCTATTATAATTTGAAGAGGTTTCCATATGTTATGTTTCATTCCAGACATCCTGATTAAACAGGAAACATGTCAAATAATAGATGCTGGAAGCCCTCACAATGCAATTTCATTGTAACTTCGATATTTCATGAAGACCCGGCTGCAGCAGCCCTTGAGGTATAATGTCAATAAAGATGCAGGACTTCTGCAATGACTACAAGCCAAATAATAATTATTAATTTATTTTCCCAGCCGAGCAACTGAAGCTCCGACATGGTAAACACAAAGTGATATTTTGCATAAAACAAGATTGACTTGTCTGGTTCATTAACTGAACAGGTGAATGAGTGATTAATTGAATACGCCGGTGACATCGTTGTGGAGAGAGCTCCTCCAGCTCCTCCAGCTCCTCCTGCTCCTCCTGCCACAGCGAGGTGCGTCACTGCCTCTCTCTGGTACAGCGAGGAAGCACACACCTCACCGACAGCCATCCTCTTTATGAGTCTAAATGGCAGCTGAACTGGTCTCTGTTGTCATGTCACTTGAAGCGGAGCGCGATAAAGAATTCCCCCCTTTTGCATAAACAGCTGCAGTAATTCACCAGCAGAGGTCAGAGCCTGAAACCGAGGCCCCTGCAGCAGGTAAACTTTAAGGAGTGCTGAGGTCATCTAGAACTGCGGCTCGACCTCCTACTCGGGTAACGCGAGTCATCCGCTGGCAGCGCTGCTTGCCGCCTCTGAGGCATCCGATTAGTGGTAATGTGGCGAAAGGGCCCCAAAACACGCTTTACGGGGGGCCAAGGCGCGATGACGTGAATCGGATACCAGATGCATGAGAAGGGCAAAAAGGGGTGACGGTAATATAGGGTTCCCAAAAAATAATAAAACACAAAATCACATTTTCTGCAATGTGGCATTGATACGACGTCACTCAGTAGAATTGATCGGATAGAAAAGACGAGTTACTGTAACAGGTTGAAGCAGATTCACAAGGTTTGAACAAAGCCGCTGCTCACCAGCCAAAACGACGGCGGTGGTCACACTGCTCTCCGCCTTCTGTCTGTGTTTGTCTGATAAGAAGGCCCCGAGCATCCCGACTAAATCCACCTCCTGTCTGCGTCACGGGAGCTGAGAGGGTGTAGTGGGAGCGGTGGGGCGGATTAGGGAGAATCCACTCCATCATCCCCACTACACCCTCGTCGCCCTCCTCTCCTTCAGCCTCCACCCTCGTCGGTCCCTTTGCTCTCTCTCTCCCTCCCTCTTTCTCTCTCTCTCTCCCCCGTCTCCGCAGACTCCATAATGGCATTTGGTCACCGTAAAGAGCCATGATGGTGCCGTTAACTGCGCGGAGGGAGGTGGTTGTCACGGTTACCTGATGCAGCATGGTGCTGGCCCATCTGCCATGCAAAAGACAGCTCCCTGCTTACTGCGGTAATTACAGAAAACCCCGAGCAGCCAGCGAGCCCTGGCACACATGAGGACGAGAGGTGTGTGTGTGTGACGGAAAAAGAGAGAGAAATAATTGGGAGTGTGTGGGTGTGTGTGTGTGTGTGTGTGTGTCACAGCCAAAAACAGAGCCAATAGCCAATGTATAAGCTCAAACAAAATGTTGACATTTATGCTCCACAACAGGATGTCCCAATCCGATCAGGGCAGATCAAAGTCTTTTTTTTGTTTTTTTTAAACAGATCCATCCGTTCCAGCCTGTTTTCCATCGCCGTTCCTTTGTTTTGTTGTAACCCATTGTGCTCCACACACACCAGCTGTCAGAAAGTCCCCATCGTGCTCCATTAAAACACTGGAACTGCTTCCTTACATGCGGTGCAGTGAGCGAGGCAACCGCGAAGTGCACAAACAAATAAACAGGGGCCAGAAGTTTCAATTAACGCCATCCACAGCGAGCGTTAGCGGGCAAAGTGTCTTTAATGGTCCATTTGCTGCACTTCGCTCCGTGTGTCCCTTTTTGCATCTGCACCACACCTGAGAAGTGCTGCTGTTGGCTGAAAACTGATTTTGTTGCTTGTTGCTCTTCATGCTGGGAATGACACAGACTGTGCGAGATGTTATAGAAAAGCTGTGATGGCGGTTTAATGCAGCAATACTTACGGACAAGTGTGCACTGTGGATTCAAATTCAGATTCACTCTCAAAACCGCTGGTATGTGCTCGTGGTCGAGAATTTCTCTTCCAAATACATTTTTACCTTAAAAAACTTTCCCTGAAACCTGAAGTGGATTTCCGTTTCTGTGATTTTCCATTTTGTCGTGTTCCACGATATTTTCTGTGCAAAATGAACATTCACAACCTCACGAATACATGTTTTTGTGACAGCCAGATCCCCTTTTGATTAGATGCTGCTGTGGAAAATAAGCTGTTTGAAATAAAGTGATACCGTTTAGTTTTAGTGCTTTTATGATTCATCTGTTAGTCGTATAGTGAGCTTATTGGACTTGGTTTCAGCACCACGCCCTCGCTACGGGATTCTCCTCTAAACATTCTGCTGCATGTAGCACACAATACGGCAGAGCGCTGGTTTGCATGGCTTCCTCCACTTTATTATTAGGATGTTGATTATTTTGTGGTCATTTTCAGAGGGATTTAGATCGGTTCACTCATATATGTACAGCTTTGATCAATCCAAAACATTGTAAAACATTTTTGGGTGGAATAAATCCAATAATATTGGCCTGCGAGACAGATTTGGCCGACAATGCGCTATTTATTAAGTCCTACTTAATGGGACTATGATAAGAAAATAAAAAATGATTTTTGCAGAGAGCCAGTGGAAGAAACATAATAAAAACACAAATAGCGCTATAAGAATACTGACATTATAATCCTCCATAGGCCTGGTCCATAGATGACTCTCACTGTGTGCACACAGCAGCTCGTCTCACATCATGACGTTGTGTACAGCTCCGCAGGGGTTGTGTTTCATTTCTCATCCATAAAGGAATGATCCTTTACATCAACTGCAGACATTATAGGAACATTCAATGTATAATGAAATGATAAATCTGCTGTTTTATACTGTCATGTACTGCCTGCTGACTCCTCACTCACTAGTTTGGTGTGTTTGGCTAACAGCTAACAGAACCGTCAGTCCGCTGTACATCAGCCGCAACTCAGGCGCTGCTAATCTGTTTTGACTGTATTACGCGGCGATTTTGAGCCGATAACCTGCATACGTACACCGCAGCTCATTTTTTAAGGATGGATGAAGAGTGTTTCTGCCAAATGTGGGTCGTATTCATTCGATCCCACATTACAGCAGCGGTCGTTGCAAACACCTGGCGGACATCTGCACTGAGTTTACCTTTCTAGTTAACATTGTGATAAACAATGTGACTACACAGATGTGATCATGAACAATATTCAGCTGCAAACCAACAACTACTTTTAAAAAAAATACACCTCCACAGCGACAAGGCAACTGGTGGATTTGACTCGCTGATCCCAGACGCTGAGCACAGTCAACATTCCCGTGCAGAGAGCCGGGGATGAAACAAACAGCAGGAGAATGAGCCTCGGCTGTGGCATCAGCAACGCCGATTACAAACTGCTCAACGGCAACGGCAGAGGTCAGACGCCGGTGTCACCGCGCTGCGTCGGCCAGCCGAAGGATTTGGTGAACAGCCAACTATTGCTGCTGTACTTTTTTTTTCTGTAATAAAGTGCAGAAAAAGCAATTAAGAGCCAAATGTGGTTTAAATTGCTTGGTGATCCAATTAAAACTGAAGGCCTGCAGATAGCAGTCTGCTTCTAATGAGGTAGAATTAACACCATTAACATTGCCTCCTCCTGACTGTCTCCCATATAAGAACTTCCTCCTCTCTGCCTTTTTCATATTTTTCTTCCTGTGGGCATGTTCTGTTCGGAACGTCTGCAGGAAAATAAATATGTGTATTTGGAGTTATTATCGCGCTTTAATTTACCATAATGAAAGTACTAGCCTGCGCTGCCGGATGAGCCATTTTAATTTAAGCATCGAATGCGGGCCTGCATATTAATGACCTTATTTGCATAAATCATGTCACTCCACTCGGGATTCCAATTAAACCCTTGATTAATTGCTCGGCTGACCCGTTAAATAGAATCCTTTAAGTGGTTCAACAGGCCACCAAAGCCTGTTGACACACACACACACACACACACACACACACACACACACACACACACAACTGTACACTCGCACGTGATTTGCTCTGAATAAAATTAATCAGAAGAAAGGGATCTGCTGATTTTGAAACGTGAACATCCTCTGGGAAGTGTGAAACCTGCAGGATGAAGTGCAGAGTGAAAAGCCCGACGCACAAGAGTCAAAACTCAGTTTAGGAGAGAGACGCTCCGACCAACAACATGATGACATCAACCCCACCCCAGTCAGGAAGGTGTTTGCGGGGGTGAGAGACACATTTTTTCCTAATTTCCTCTTTATGCTAGAGCTATCATCTTTTGGGAAAGTATATATTTTATACAACAGAATGCATAAAATAGCGTGTAATAGTGACTTAAACTCCTATTATCGTCAACGAATTAAGGATGAGGCAAAAGACTAAATCAAAGTAAAAGAATGACAGCGCACACACACACATTTACTCTTTCACTCGTCTCCTTTCGGACGACTGATAACACCTCTGTGGTCCTGTAGAGGCTGCCCTGCTCTCTACTCCTGTTTGTACGCTCCAGTGAGAGGTCACATGTCGCGGTATTTCTACGTGGCCCTTATCTTTCCTTAAAGTGCTGCTGGGATACAACTGCACCGTGTTGAAGACACGGCAGCATAACCACGGCCTGAAAAACAGCCAACACGTGAAGTGTAAGAGGCTGCTGTTGAAGCACATGCCCCGAGTTGTTAAGAAATGTGCAAAGATCAACCCCATGTCACAAAGCACTGCGTTCATGAGTGATGTCATCACTAGAGAGGAGACGGAGCTCTCGGTCAGTTTAGAATGAAATGAGAAACAACATGACGGCGGCACACAGATCGGCCAATCAAACACACCAGCTAAGTGACAACAAACAGCAGCTTCCATATTAATGAATTACATTTTGATGACATGGTATTCTTTGATGGTACCGTGAGGTTTGGCGTTGTCACCATGGCAACAATAAGCACATGGGAGTGTTGGAAACCGGCCGTCTGTTGGCTGATCTCAGTTCTGTGGGTGTGTCAGAATGTAACTGTGCTTCTTCATATGGCATGTAAAGGGTAATACAGATCTTTCACTGCTCTCAGTGATAAATGGGACAGATTACCCACAACGTCTCCAGCAAGTTTCACGTCTTCTGCTCGTTTTCAAGCAGTGTGCTGATCTGTATGGGGCGAGGTAGTGAATGACACATTCTGGTTGGAGCAGAGCTCCACTTCCACCTCAGCACCGTCAGCTCTGCGTGCCTGCTGTCCGTCACTGGCTCTCAGGTCACAGAGCTGCCCTCTGGCAGCCTGACTGACAGGGAGCGGTGTGTGAGAGAGAGTGTGTGTGTGTGTGTGTGTGTGGGTGGCTGGGTGTCTGGCCAATACATCGGTCAGCCACAAATCAGATATTGGCTTAACACAGCTATATCAGTATCAGTGTACGCATTGGCAGATATTTAAAAAGAAATGTCACTCTGTACAATGTTTCATGTTGTATTTTGACGTATAACTGAGCTGTGCATTTTCCCAAAAACATGATTTTACAACTTCATATGATTTTAAATTACTTGCTTTTATTCATGGATATTTGTAGTGCTGAAAATATTGGTCCAAAAATGTATTAGAAAAATGAAAAAATTGTATTAAAAAAAATTATATTTAATTTATAACATTTTAATTTAAGGGCTTTGTATAGATAGATAGATAGATAGACAGATAGATAGATAGATAGATAGATAGATAGATAGATAGATAGATAGATAGATAGATAGATAGATAGATAGATAGATAGATAGATAGATAGATAGATAGATAGATAGATAGGTGTACGTTTTAGATGCCTGACTCCTTGCTGTATCTGCTGGACTTGGCAGAGACCGGCGCTGTCATCTGACCGTCTCCTCTCTTTCGCTGGCTCGAGGCCAACCTGCCCGGGTCGAGCCAGGCACATCGGATTATGTGCTCTGTCCTTACATCACCGTCCTCTGCTGCTGACTGGACGGTGAAGCTGAGGCAAGGAGGCCACACGCATGTCAAATTACACACACTGGTGTCCACACTGAGGCGGCGTACCGGATTCCAGTGTCTTTGAAAAAGGTGCATTTGTGCACACTACTCTTGCTAATACAACCTTATTTTTAAACTCAAAACGTCAGTCTAATGTTCAGATCCATGCATTATTTCATCAGCAAATATATTCTCCATGAATTGCTCCCATTTTCAAGACATTGAGCTGCTTTTCGGTGCACCTGCATGACTAGTTGTTCCTAATCTGCTAGCCTTACTGGATTTCAGCCGTCGGGTGCCAAAGTGAGCATCTTGGAGGGAGAGGCTTGTGATTGCGGAAGCCTGCAACGCACACTTGACTTTCTGCCTTCTGTCTTAGAGGATTTAGGGTTGTTAGGCTGAAGTCAAAATGAGGAAATGTGTTATTTCTCTTTTAATTAATGTTCCTTATCAAGAAAACATTGCTTGTGATGCGCCCGACTCTTGTTTCACAGCAAGCTTCCTGTTGTACGAGGCAAAGATGAATTAGGACACGTTATATTTAAGTGCATTGGTGGAGTTTGTGCTTCTGTATCCGTGTCTGCATATTGCGTTCACGCTCTAATTAGCACTTCTTGGCTTTGTCTCGAGTCGCACGCCTTTCATATTTTGTTACATGTTTGCTGAATAGAAGGAATATTTTCAGAGAAGATGCGAAAGATTTCCCCAAAGAAATCCTGAGGAAGAAAGTGAGAACATTTTATTATTTTGGAATTGTCCCTGAATTTGCTTTGCTTGGCCTCGATGTTTCTTCAATATCAGAAACTCGACACAAAGCCGGTGCACTCTGAAGTATTAGAGGATCTCGGAGTTATCAGCCTACATGCAGGAGCCCTATACAGTAGCTTGCCAGCTTTTACTCCGGGAATTGTATCATGACAATAGTGGAGCCGCCTCGGGGCCCTTTCAAGCTTCCCTCATTTCATTTCCATCTCTATTGCTCTCCGAGTTCAGTTACATTTGGCTGTGCATCACCATGGCAGCGGACAGTGGCCCCGGTGTCTGACTCAGACATCATCCAGAGCATTTCAGCCCTGAGTGAGTCATAATGAGTCCCGCTCTCCAGCGCCACAGCGCTGAAAATAGGCTCACTTTCCTCCTTAAGATTCCTCCGGGGAGGACGCCTGTGATCATCTCTCAAAACGCTCCTTTCATTCTGCAACAAACATGAGCCAAAGTAAGAAAGAGCTGGGAATGTTGGGACCCGGCCAAGTGGAGGGAGACAGTTTCTCCTGTGAACAGATGTGCACACAAGGACAGAGAAAAACAACCGAGCCCGGCCTCTCTTATCTCGTATCATAGAACTTAAAAAGCCCTCAAGCTTGTAAAATACAAAAACTAACTCATTTCATTCACTTTTCCTAAAATACAGTATTTGGTATATATTTTTTAAACGTTACAAGAACCTCAAATAAGATGCACCACAAGTTAAAAAAAAAGGAATAGATGAACCTTCCACCAGATGAAGATAGAGCCCAGCGCAGTGGGGCTGAGATTAATTTGGTGTGTGTGTGTGTCACATGGCTTTCTATGACTTAGCCTCCAGGCCCACAGTTCTGCTAAATGAGAAGCTCCCTTTTTATTGTGATGGGGGGAAAGAGGAGACACGGTGAGGGGAGGGATATTTCCCCGGCAGAAATGTGTAAATGAGATTTGCTCACCCTGGGCACGACATTCATTCTGGGTCCCACGTCTGAGAGGAAATAGTCATTTCTGTCCCTGCTTTCTCTCGATCTCTGATATCTATACACTCTGAGATAATGTGGTGCCGTCTCTGTGCTGGCCCGTCACTCATCCAGACCTGTGGGTCGTTAACCCTTTACATTCTGCTCAACATCGCCTCCAAATATTCATATCACATTAATAAAGTTAAAATGCCAATTAAGATATTAGTGGCGCAGCTTACAGGCAGCAAACCCAATACAATCAAACATACAGAGAGAAATGAGAGAGGTTGACTCCAGTCCCTGAGCGTTTTTCTTTTTTTAAGATTTATAATACTTTATTTTTACTACTGAAAGTGAAAGACAGCGTCATTAACCATGAGCAGGAGAAAATAAATTAAAGTCCCAGGAGGAAGTTGGTGAGAAAACAGTGTGAGTGCGGTTGTTAACACAGGATGAGAGATTTTTTTCTATTTTTTATAGTGAAATTAGTTTTAATTAAAACATTGTGGGCTCATTTAAGTGACATGGCTATTTTGAATTGCTAATCTAGACTGCTAGTCTTAGTTCGAGTCTAATTAAGGAAACCTGCAACTTGTGTATTTGGTAATGTAATGTTAACTGGGCTGGTTAAGGAGAATGAGCATCTGCTATTGCTATTGAAGCAACAATTGAACAGAAGCTCATTTTCAGGATGAAATGGTATCTCTTATGGTTGTGTTGTGTGGCAGATAAAGACAGACAGAGATGGAGTGGCTATTACTAAATATATACGATCTTATCATCACACTTTCATGTTTCTCCGTTTTGTCAAACTGGCTTCTCTCCTACAAAGTCAAACTGGCTCATTTAACAGTATTTCAACATGAGTATTTCTATGAACATGTGGAAGTCAGTTCAGATTTATACATAGCTGTTGGGGTGAATGTGGCGCTTCATGCATGTAGCTAATCAACGTAACCCGGGATGTTACGTGGAATGTTCACTAGATGTTGCGATGGGCTCCCAGCAGCCACGACGCAAAATCAGGCCAATAGCTCCTTCCCTACTTCCTACCCCCTTACCTCCTTACAGCGCCCTTGCTATTTTATTTTGATCTCAATTAAAAATCTGAAGTTTCACGACTGCATTTTGCACTGTTGTGACGCAATCATTGTGACAAAATTCGTCCACAGACTGACAGACAGAAATATAAGCTCCTGGAAAAGTGCTCTGTGGTTCCTGCTGCAGTAGACGTCATGAGGACCACATTTTGCCTCAATGACTCACACACAGACTCAAGCGTTGCGCAGATCCAACTTTTTCAGACCGGCTACCGATCAGATACCAGTGTTTAGTTAATAAGCTGTATCCCTCACTCCGTGGAAGTGACTGGGATCCTTCTGTTATGTGCAAGGAAACATCCCGATTGACTTAAACATCGCTTTCCCAACTTTGTAAAGAAACTTGCTGCAAAGAAATGCTGCATACTTTTGTTCAAATAATTTCTGCTCAAATATGTTGAAAGGACTCACTGGAGTCCTGTCATCACCTTTATATGTTATACCTTATTTATGTTGTATCTGCCGTCTATAATTATAACTAGACTTCACATTATTATCCTCTAAACTTGTGGCCCCTCAACCCCTTGATATGATCCATGAGCACACAGTACACCCGCATGCATGAGTAGCCACAGAGCACACGCCTGCAACAAAGACTTATCGTTCTGTGCAATAAAACCGTCCAGTGTGCTAAAAATAGGTCCATTCACAACAGCAACAAGACGACCTGCTCCCGCTCTCTCCTGTGCACAACGGTCTGTGCTCTCAATCCTTCGCACCGCCCTTCCGATGGGATTTGCCAACCCTGTGAAAATGTGCCAGTGACCCAGTCTCCTAGCTTTCACTGCAAGGCCTGTTAAGGTCTCCCAAGACGGTGATTAACAGCATTACAAGTGTTACTCAAGTCTGCCGGTGCAGGGACATCGGAGAGAGAGGTAATTACACACAAAGAAAGATGCACAGCTCATGCTTAGTGAGTAGAGCCATGAAAAACACATCGCAAAGGTTTGTTTTGTATCGTTATCAGTCCACTGCCTACAGTAAGGTCACCAAACATGCTACTAATAAGAATATAGCTGTGCAACAAGAGCAACAGGAGACTGATGATAATCAAGCACACGTAATCAGGTCAAATACTGTCAGTGAAAACACCTGTGTGGGTGGATCGTGGGTTAGTAAGGCCTTTAGCAATGACTCTTTACACTGCGAGCTTCATTAGTTAGTAATCAGTGCTTACTTGGCAATTAAAGGAAGGAAGGGACGTTAAAGGAGACCAGCTGCTTTAAGACTGCAGAGGAATTATGGTGGCAGGATGGCAGGAAGTGGAGAGTGTGATCGGGATTAGAAGGCAATCTGGATTAGTCAGAGGATCTGGGGCTCACACGGCTGCTTCTGCTGCTGCTGCTGCAGGCATCGGATGACACATGCACAAAAACGCCAAGTCAGGGTGAGAGCCCGAGACAAGAAATGCGTGCGTGCATACTTATGTGCGTACATGGTGACGTTTTTTACAGCTCGCTTTCACCGGCTGAAATGGGCCATTGTGACACGTAAATTTGATAAAGACAGAAATCGACGTAAATATTGCCATACACCCTCGCTGTGTAGTAGCTCTTTGCTTTAATATATATAAATGAAAGCACTGGCATGAAGTCAAATATGTATTCTATCCTTTTAAAGACAATTGGCTCATATAATAAGCAAACTAATAATACTTGAGAAATAACTTAATTAGCACTCACTCTCCGCAGCACTCTAATTACAGCCTTTACAAAAGAGCATCAGTAATGCACTTTTAAGTGTAATGAGAGTTTATCTAATTAGGCCTATCACACACACACACAGACACACACACACACACACACACACTCACACTGGTGAGAGAACTGTCAGTCAGTAATTAGTAGTGGTGATGAAACCCTCTATTAGCGTTTCATTTACACACCATCACAGGGCACAGCCGGCTGACCTGTGCGCTTGCAGACAGCTAAGCCTCGCTAACGGCGTTTAAAACAGCAATATCTTCACGACACAACCGTGGCACACGGCACAGTGTGACGCATTGGCCGGGTCGCCATTTTATTTCCAGTTAAAAGCCGGCTGCAGTATTTTACCGTTATCTACTCCTGCCTTATATCTCCATCCGTGGTGTTAATGAGTGGGAAGGCGTGGTCCAAGTGCTGAGACTAATAGGGATTGTCACACAGTCTAACCAGGTGTGAACATATATATTACATGCCCCAGGGAACATAATAGAGGTGTTTGCTCTTATTATCACAGAGCTAATGATGCCCCTGTGAGCTAAGCAGCCAGCCAGCCAGCCGTCGCAGAGTTGTTCGGCTCTTTGTTTTAAACCTTAACAGATGTACCTCACTTGGCCCGGACCCCAGTTGTCTGTTTGAACTTGTGAGATATGAGAAACAGGACTCCCCGCTGTGCTAGCAGGGTTTATGAGATATGGAAACCCTTTATTTTACTTCTTTCTTTTTTTTTTAAAAGGTTCCACATCTGGTGCGGAGGGAATCCAGAGGCCTGAGGTTGAAATGAGGTAATTTCAATATATCCTCAAGAGTTTTGCCACGGTGGGTTTGTTTGCTTTCTCATTTTCACCTGGATAAATGCACTGCTGTTGCCAAAATCTCCAATCTAGATACACGAATTCCCTCATTAAATCATTTTCAGATGTGGCCAAACGTATCATGGGACATGGTTAAACATGTTGCTGATTTTCAGCACTGTATTTATGAGGTGGTCATGGGGTTGGTATGTCTTTAACATCCACAATAGATGCCAATGCTCATTGTGGGGTGGGCCCCGAGGATTCGGTCCCGTGTAGTGGGGCGTTTTCCGGCTTGGCTGAAGATAGTAAGTCGGTGCTGATGGGTGGGAAGCCAGTGAGGGATCACGTTCATCGCACTAGTGACAACTGTGGAGATAGCTGGGATCTGGCACATTGTTGTTTATTGCAATTGCATACGAATAAAACGTCTGTGTGCAGCTTGCTTTCTGTCGGCGTGAACTGAGTTTTAGGCTATGTGAACATGTTAGCTTCGCAAGCTCGGCTCATCTAATGCTTCACAATGCATTCAGGCGCATAAGCTTCATAAGCAAGGGATTGTTATCGTACTGCATGTCCAGTATGTGTTTACAACTAAATACAAAGGCTGTATGAAATGAAACAATCCTACGCAGCCTCCATTGGAATCTCAAATAGTATAATACTGAGTGGAGCCCAATCTTTATCTGCAACTGTGCAGAAATACCAGCTTTAAACCGAATAAATAGACACGCAAAATAAAGAAATGATACCATCAATGGATTCACACTGTTTTCGTTCTTACATATTTTGAGTTGATTAAAACCATAAACACATAAACACACATCTTAGCCATGTGCATTCACCCTAACCACACACAATTGTGGTGTCACATTCAATAGATCATTTGTACATTATTGTTATTTTGTAGACTATTTTCATATGCCCCCTTGATTGGATCATTGTTTTGAACATGTCACTAAATAAACCACAGGGAGACTTGAGAGAAACTACTGTCTCTGCTGTTATTTTCACGTCTTTTTATATTCACAGTGTGCACATTCATTTGGGCTCTGGTCTGCGTCACATTAAGTAAAACCACTTCTCTCAGCAGCTCTCAGTTAAGTTGCAGTCATGTGTCTCCTGTCATTATGCAATGTTAAAGGTTGTCACTGTGGTGTAGAAGAGGGCGGACATGTTTCAGCACACAATAATATAAAAGAAATACAGACGTAATAAATTACAAGTTGTATATTTTGCGGTTTCCATTTTAGATTTTCATATGTTTAGGTTTATATAAAGCATTATTTATTTTCAATAAAATTGTAAAGCAGCTAAAAAGGGTAAAAAAAAACTAAAACATATTGCTTTTTTGCTTCCTCAAGATGTTATGAGGACTGAAAGCCAAGTCTCGTCTAAACACTGGAAAATATTGATGCTACGGGCTTGATTATAATTAATCAAACGACATTTCCAAGTAGAAACAGATTGTCCAAATGGAAATATTTGAGCGCGTGTGTCACGACTAAACCGAGCAGCATCTGTCAGAGCAGACAGAACAGAGCTGAGGTCATCCTCGCATGTGAACGCTCTTGTCTCAGAGATGGCCCGAAAAACACAGTTATAGCATGTCCGGACATTTCATACTTAATAAATCATTATCGTTTAACAAAGAACATACATTCAGGTCGGAGGTTGTTTTTTTCTGCACAGTATGCAAAGTTGTTACGAATACAGGCAGTAGTTTTAAGGGAAAGCAGTATATGTGTGATTTGTGAGTGTATATATACAACACACATATAGAGGAGTAAACAAGTCATATGCAGGAAAAATAAAATGGCATCAGCGGGTGTCTCCAGTTCTGAATCCGATCTACCCTCAATTTCCAGGCTTACTGGGGTAGAGGAAAACAATGTTTTTGTAGGCAAATCAAAAGAACAAGCGGTTTGTTGGCATGACTAGAATATCAGCCAGGCAGGCTCCATTTCTTTTTCTCCATTTGTGCAATTGGTTGCCAAAAAATACTGATATCTTTTGTTGTTCTTTAGAAATATGGCAGGAATGCTTTCTTATGAGGTTTTATGTGTTTTTGTATTTGGCCAGATACAAAACCGACATGGGCTGTAATGATTTCATTCATTTGTAAAGGCCTAAAAATAACATGAAGACACACACGTTTTTGTCTCGTCGTGGTAAATGTGCGATCTTAAGACACATAGAATCATGAGAAACACAAGGAACAGAATAGAGCTCAGCTTTTCCTGCTTTTCCACTGATTCTGTACTGAAAGTAGCTCACCGGAAAGAATAAAATGCTTCCTCTCATTCATTGCGTTTAAAGGGGAACGCCACTTTAATTAAATATATTAATTCCATGGCCGAGGAAAGTTCAATCAATATTAGTGAACATGAGCGGCTCTCTTTAAACCCTCTTGTTTTTAACTTTGTGTACCTGATCAGCAGATCAGAGTCTTCCATCATGATGAGTGCAAAAGTGTTTGTCAGCAGATATTAGGAGGATCAGTTCAGATGTGCATTGAGTTTGCAAGGTCACTACAAGGAGACACAATTTACTCTTGGAAATAGGAGAGAGATGTTTGGAGGTAATAATACGGGGTACTTGTACAACCCTTTATGTGCACAAACTACCTTTTGTGATGCAGAATGGCCCCAAAAACCGGCCATAAACTATGTAATCCACGAACATTCCATTGAAGAAAGTGATTGTAAAGCTGCATATTATGTTCCTGTAATTCCACCACAAACAATGGCCTATTGAACATGTTGTGCAGAACAGTTTTATGACTCGAGGAGCCACATGATGTGCAGCCTATTGCCAGAAATGAGAACATTAAACATATTTTCTGGCAACATGTAGAAATTCCACCCTGAGAAGACCAGCATTGACTACTGCTAAACTAGCACATTTGGCAATCCCGCACAAGTCTTCCTTGACCTTTCCTTTGCTGCCAAGTCATCACAAACAGAGAGTGAACAGTTCCCAGCCTTGACACAGAGTCAGACACACAAACCCGTACCAACACACACATGCCTCCACACAGCAAACATCCGCGGGGTGCACAGTTCATTAAAAAGTGAAAATGCGAGGGGCTGAGATTCTTTTAATCACGGCGAAGGACTTTCCAGATGGCCTCCTAAACAGGGTGTGCTCGTGCTTTCCTTACCGTGCCAAATTTCGGGCCTGCAAATCAAGCTGCACGTCCAGCAAATATTTATTTAGGAACCAACTGAATGCGTGACAACAGTAGTAGTGTTTCTTTTATTTCTTATTTGTGGAGTTTATGGCTTTAAAAGAATCCCAGGAAACAAAAGGTCTGCTTTGATGCATCCTCCGATATCTGGCATTATATTTAGAAAAGAAGAACGATGTCATCACTGTACAGTCGTCACACACACTGTGCACAGTCACAAACGAGCACACGTAAAAGGAACCACCACCACACATCTCAAAAGGTGCCTCTCTTGCGCAACTGTAAACAAAAAAAGACGAACCCTGTTCCCAGGTGAGCGTAAAGGCTGAAGGTCAACTGGGTAGGATGTTGAAGTCAAGGCAGGACTGGTGAGTGTGTGTGTGTGTGTGTGTGTGTGTGTGTGTGTGTGTGTGTGTGTGTGTGTGGGGGATTAGGAGTGGTCGGTGATCCCATCAAAGCAATGTGTCTTACCACAGAGCCAAAGACACTCGGGCGAGCACTGATCCCCCTTAACTGACTCTCAGCGGGCCCGGCAACTAAGGCGAGCTGACAGCGGGGCTATTTTCGGGCAGAAAGCAGCCCCGGTTGGACAGGGCCACGGATAGAGATGGCCGCGGTCCGTGCCATCGCTCTCCATTACGGAGAATGAAAAACGCAGTGAGGAGCCCACTTTCCCACTTTGCAGCAGAGAGCAACCTTTTGCTCATGACAGCTCCCAGAAACAGATGAGGGATAAATGTGTTGTGACAGCAGTTAATAAGGTCCCTGTGATCTTCTGGTAGTGTTCAGAGTGTGTGTGTGTGTGCGTGTGTGTGTGTGTGTGTGTGTGTGTGTGTGTGTGTGTGTGTGTGTGTGTGTGTGTGTGTGTGTGTGTGTGTGTGTGTGTGTGAGTGCCCATGTGTCTTTGTACCAAGAGTAGGCTTTGCTCAGAGGAGTAAAATGCACTGATGAGAGATAAATAGAGCCGCTAAAGGAGGTTGCGTCTTGATACATGACTACACGATACGCATTTGACATGCTTGATCATCCCCTCTTCTTCTGTAGGACAGATTAAAAAAGAGCCAGTGGACTAAAATAGCAAGCAGGAACACAAATAAAGTCTCTACAAATAGCCAGAGCTGGTCGTGAAACGCATGAAATAGCAGAGCGGTCGCACTGATTAGCATTTCCTGCCGTCTATGCTGTTGCCGTTTCTAAAGAATCTACTGGACAGTTTTCTGAGAGAAAGAGCGATCTGAACAAAATGTTCAACCATAACTATGCGAGTCCACATGCGGCTGGCAAGCTTAAGTTTACCTTAGGCATCCATGCAGTGATCGCACATAAAAGGATTTCTTTTAATACATTTTTAATGCTCTTTCACCTTCTCACTAATGATCATCCGTTCCTAATACACGAGATCACGGACTAAGACCTGACCTCACCAAACCAGGAGGAGCTAACCCGATTACCTCCTGCTCTGGACCCTCAGGAGGCCCTGTATTTACCTCGCCTCACCTGATTGGATGTACTACATTCTTTTCTGTGTGAGAGAGGCACAAGCTCTCGAAGTAAAAAATAAATGCATTTACTTGTCAAACACAGCAGTCGTTTCCACGTCGGGTGCTGATGTAAATGCTGTCGCACCTCAACTCGAGACTGGATATTTTTGGAAGTGATCCTGCAGCGCTTCATTACAGTTTTGCCAAATTAGCACTCTGCAGAGGTTTCATCAAGCTGTCTGTTTAATTCCTGGCAACACTTAGGACTTAATGTTTGGAGGAGCTTTGAACATGTCCTCGCTGTTCTCTTTGTCTGTGAAATGCAGTACCAGTATGTGTACTGGTACTGGTGGGAAGCAAAGCATGTCCTAGACCCAAGGACAGTTTGAGTATAGGCCTTTATATACACAGCAAACAATTTGACTCATCGTGGTATTAAGACCACACAGTATAATCAACACAGGATTGTTTAGAAATGTAGTGGTATTAACTAAAAAAAAAAAAAGCTGCCAATAAAGCTGAGGATGGCGTTACAGTAAAGTGATTATCACATACAGTTATACTGTATCTGCAGCTCTCTGGCATCACACTTAAAGTTACACGTCACCTCTCTGCAGGGAAACCGTTTCCAAAAGGCATTTTTCCTTGAAATAGGCTGCTGCATGGCAGTGAATGTTTCTGCTGTCAAAGGATTAAGACGTCCCAGCATATCGAAAACTATTACAGCTACTATTTATTTGACTCTCCTGACACAGCTGAGCAGAGAAGCCACTCATTCCCTCAACAAAACTGAGCGCTAAGGACTTTTTTCTTTTTTTTTTTTACTTTTCTACTACTGTGAATCTTCTGAACTGCCGTGCTGATGCTCGATGAAAGGAACTCATCTGGTTTCATCAGGCTCAATTTGTTGCAGTAAAAAACAGGCTGACATTTGCGTCTGTAAATGTACAAGTATTTGACGAGGTGCCAGTTCTCAATTCGTCTGCTCGCAAAGAGCACATCTCAATTTAATGTGCATATTACAGTCATTTGTGCATTGTGCCGTTTCCATTATCAGGCATACTAGAATATTGATTGACCTGTGCTTTAGGAAATCTGCAGAGGCTTATGGGGCAGACTCCTGGTCTGCTCCCTCCACTACCCATCAGCCCACCTCCACCACCCATTGGTATCCGGAGGAGGGCTGTGGGATCGATGGCGTGCCGGGATGCTATTAGAGCCGAGGCGGCTAGGCGGCCAAGTAACCACGACTTCAAAAGCAAAGTGTGGGAGGAAAAATAACACGAGGTAATTATCTGAGCCCCGCCAGCCACCACCGAGGTAATCTGTAGTGAGGAGGACGGGGGGGGACAGAATGTCTGTCCACGTTTACCTCAACTCACTGCACTCTGCTCACTCCAGCACGGCTGATGGAGAAGACAAAAACCCTGGCACACATTTGTTAATTTGATTCTAGAACTTACAATTTTCACCCGGCATCTTTATTTAGATCAACCTGCAAACTACAGCAAAAACAAAAACAAGAGAGTTTACAGGCAACATAGCTTTTTAAGCTTTATAAAAAGACACAAAAAAACAACAACTAGCAATCAGAGTGAATCACATCCCAACGTGTCACTCTGCCAAGCAAGGTGAGAAGCCATCTGCTTTTCCAGTTAACTTAAAAGCCATGATGAATGAAAAGCAATTAGGCAAATGCTTCAAGAGCATCTGGATAACAAGTCATCACAAAGTCAAGAAAACTTCCACTTATCTGACTTGAACTCACACAAGTTGATTTTATCGAATCGATTCCAGTCCTGTCTAAATGGCATCTGCACGGATTTTAATTTTCTGATCGCTCATTTGGAAGTGCACACAAAGTCTTCAGTCGGAGCAATTTAATACAATTTGCTTCCTCTAATCGTGAATGTCTCTCATTTGTGTAATCAAATAACAGCAATAATCACTGGTACGACTATTCCTCTCCACGCCTAAAAGCTCAATCCCCAATGACTCACTTCTAATGGAAAGAAAACACTAATTACCACAGCGAGGGATGGATCGCTCTGTTTAACACACACATGAGATGAAAAAAAAAACACACACACACGCACAGACATAAACACACACTGTTAAAAACTGCAGGATCAGCGAGCTAACTAGGTGCGGTCCTGAGGCGTTGTGCTCGCCGACGTATTTCTCCAGAGCAGTTAACGAGTTAAAGGTCAGCCGGCTGTTATGACACCAATTAGTTCAATATTTCAGATCAGCAGAGTAGCTCATCATCAGTGGTGGTCTGCTGATGCTCTGACGATTCCAACAAAGCTAATTGCAGAATAATGAGCACAAACCGACGCCATCACGGTGAGGGAGGCTGCGAGAAGTAATCCCTTGGGGCGCTTTAGAGCTTGTGTACTGCCCCTCCCATTAACACACGGGTCAGGGTCCAGAGCAAGGGGAAGGGGCTACTGTGGAGGTTCAAGTGCATGGTCAGCTTCACCACCTTCTGTTCAACCCTTAAAAAAGGACGACTGATCCTGATCTTTCCTCAGTTGCTGAGGGGTTCGAACACAAGATGTTTTTTTTGCCAAATTCCCTGCGTTACTCGGAGACTCTGTATGTGCTGTGATCCGAAATACAATGGTGCCGACTGGAGCAAGCTGTAAATTAACTGGCTTGTAGCTTTTATTCTCCAAGTGGAACATAAAGGTAGGAGAACAAAATGCTAATGTTGCACCAGAGTCCAAAAAAAATGAAACACTTGGGTTATAGCTTGTATTGACACAAAGAAAAGTGAGAATACAAATTTCGGTTCCAGTTTTTTCACACGTAATTTTCCGTCACGGATCAACAAATATGATGCGAGATGAGAGTGCAGTCAGGGAGTCACGTGGTGGGGTATATTGAATCCTGGGGCTCGTTCAGCACAGACAGAATGTCTATTTGTCATATAAAGACAACGCATCCTTGCCCCTCCGACCAATGCATAATGTAATTATGGGAGTATTTTTATTTGAGTTTGACTGCACATTAATGCAGCATTTCATGAATGAAGCATATTAATCTTGTTTATTTCTCATTTTCAAGAGTTTTTGATGTTATCTAAATGCTTCAAAAGCCCGTTTTCTTTCCCAATATGAAGACCCTGAAGTGTTGCGTCGAGCCTGTTCAAAAGGACTCTGGATGAGCAAGCCATGACAAGCATCCCATTCAGAGCTGCCAGTAGCAGTCAGTCCAGTTATCTGGTGAACGGTTTTGTATATCTGTTGTGCCTATAAAGGCCTCTCCGGCAGATTGACGGAGAGCGGTTCTGGCTCCTGCCAGAGCAGCATGATTGACGTCCTTGAGCTGGAGGAGAGCCAGCGAGGACCGTTCAGTCACTCTTGGCTCCAAGATGGTTGATATGATTGAGAGTCGGCGCTCACACACGTGGAGACGTGCACAAGCCACTTAGGTTTGATGTAATACTAAGCAATTCTAAATGCACATGGCGTAGCCGTGGTTTGTGGTACTGGTGTATGTACTCTGAACTCATAGCAATGTGACAGCACACTACCTCCTTCCTTTGAAACCACCAAAGCCAAAGAGCAAAAGTACAGACAGTTTCACTTTTTCTTGCGACGACGCCGACTGAGCAAACAGCTCCTTCCAGCACTAGTTAACCCTTCACTTTCTGCACTCATCAATGCTCCTTACTGCATAAAAAACTGCACTGCAACTTGGCTTTGCAGCACTACAAGACATAACTGTGTGACTGAGCGGGACTTTCTCCATGTGAAAGTATGGGACATATCATCCAGAATAGCTCAGCAGACAGGCATGATCTCATCACTCTTCACACACATGTACAGACACACACACACACACACACACACACACACACACACACACACGGCAGCGGCTGCAGATGTGCAGCAGCAGGAGTCTGCGACTTACTTTTTTGTCGTCTCTCTGGTTTTCTGGCTGCGCATCCTGACTGTGGCTGTCAGCGGAGGACCGGCCGCTGGCATCCGTCTGTCTGTCGTCCAACTCATTCTGCTGATTGGCCCCCGACCGAGGAGAGCCCGGAGGGCGGGGCTCCGGCTGCTGAACGCCACTCTGGACGTCCATCTTCCTCTGCAGTGCCTTGAAAAAGGAAGGAGGATAAAGCGGGAAAAGGTGGGGTGAATTAGACAGGTGGACCGCATGGATTTGTAGACTTGTTCTCACAACCATCTCACACACACACACACACACACACACACACACACACACACACACACACACACACACACACACACACACACACACACACACACACACACACACACACACACACACACACACACACACACACACACACACAGATCAGTATTTACTTCCTTGACTGCTGATTTCTGCGGCGGATGAGCGCAGGAGAAGATGGTAAGAAACTTTTGCGAGACGATACTAAAGCCCAGTAGTTAGCAGCAACTTATCTACTTTATGAAAAGGAAAACAAGGATTTACAAAAGTATGTAAATGTGGGTAACTTCAATAAGCTGAAGATAATAGAAACCAACCATATGTATGTATTTAGCTTAGCATTTACATAAGTATACCTCATATTTGTTTTGTTTATATGTATGTTAGAGCCTTTGCCTAAAGCTTCCGCCCACTATAAGTATTACTGCAGCTTTGTGGAAAAGGTTGGTCAAATAAATGAAATGTTAATGTCTTATGGCCCCCGGATTTCTTTTGTCCTCAAACATTACACACTGTATATTCCGGCACTATATTTGCATTTCAATGCATGGCAACACATAGACCTAATGAAGAAATATGTGTTGGTGCAACATCATTCTTATCAAACCCAAATCTTTATTATAAAATGAAGACAGATAAAAATCTGCTGTTTAAGAACTCTGGATACAGAAAAGTAAAGTATACACCTTATTCACACGGACATGTTTGACATGTCAAAGCACCGGTGTAATTAACAATAACAACAACATTGAGCGATTGTTGTATTCCAGTTAGGCAAGCTAGTTCCAGGGAGCTGGTTTTGTGCATGCTGGTTGATTGTCACAGCTTACTGGAACTGAGCTACAGTTAACAAAATGTGTTGCACCTTTGCTTTTCCTGCTGTGACGAGTCAAAACATCTGTTGAGGAAAAAGGACTATTTTAACCCATCTGTGGCTGCCATACATCAAGGTCAATTCATTCAGTTACAAACCCCTCCGAGCCCAAAAAGACCTGTTGACTGCACAAAATGAATCCATATATGAATATGAATAAAAGTCATATTCAGAGCGCTGTACTGCAGCTGATCCCGACCTTTGACCTCATATCTGGCTCAGACAATGAAAGATCAAAACCTGACCTTTTTTTTCTTAGTAATAACTAATATCATCTAGTATGCATTGAAGGATGCATAAGAAACATTCCAATATCTAAGCCTGTTTGTGTTGAGCAACATGAGGGCTGGGTGCAAAAGAAATGCATTTGAAGTTTAACGAGGTTTCATTGCAAGTGCGCCATGTCTTTAAGTCCCTCAACAATAAAGCAGAGACAAACAAAGCAAAGAGAAGTCGCCTCGTCCGAAGGACAGATCAGAAACCACCCATCTGAGATCAGCGGCCAGGCTGATGTTTAGCATTGAGTTGCTTCATTCTGCATCCCGGGGGCCATCCATCAGTTATGAGGTCACCTGGTCGTCCCCTCGACCATGAGCCGCCTCATAAATACACGTCCCGAAGGACGTTAAGCTCAACATTTGAACGCAGCACATCGAGAGCAGCGAGACGGGCGGCGGAACTCGGCGCCCTAATGGCACAGGTGAACGCACCTGTCGGCCCATGTTAATTAACCCCTGTGACGCACGTGTTCTAATTGAGACTAACATGACAAAACTATGACTGATATGACAGTTTATTGTTGTACGATACAAACATCGTTTATGTACTAGGACTAGTTGCCCAGCAGGTGAGGCGCTAAACTGTATCGACTGCTGCAAAAACCTTCTAAGTTGGCTCCTTTCTGAGTTACTAATGTGCATCCGGCTGCTTTGCCTTCAATTCGCGACAAATGAAGCTGCAGTTATCAATGGGCATTTCACTTATAAAGATTAAAAAACAACTTTAACAACATATTGTCGCGGCTTCGAGCGACTTATCGACATCATTCCGAGGGCTTGTCGCCGCCGACATGGCAACCTTGCACCGCTGTCTGTGTTATAACGGTATAGCTTCAACGGCGCATGGCAGCGGCACAACATAAGCAAGTCGCAAAGAAATGCCGAAATACCTCTGTCACTTCTTGGCTCCTCGTTATGTCAGAAGCATATCAAGAGGAGGATGCGGTAGTGCAACTTGCTTTACATCTCTGTTGTTGCTCTGACACGGAAAGCCACTGCAGAACAACGGGCAGCCCGGTTAATTTAGTTGTATGAGAAGTTATTCCGTCAGAAAGGAGCAGAGCGGCCGCGAGACACTTCAGGAGGCAGTGCACGGTGTCAAAGCCGCGCGACCCGCCGCTGCCGCTGCTGCTGCTGCTGCTGTCACAGCGGGGCGTGTCTCCGGCGCGCGCTGTCACCAAACACTCCTCCATCGCTCCCACCTCCCGGTCACACCGAGCCCGCGTGTCAAAAACGGTGCCTTCAGGTGCTCCTCGAAAAATCCTGTATCCTAGAGAAAGAAGTTGTTGTTGTTTTTTAAACGCAAAGACGTGCCTCAACCTGTCCCAAAACACAGTTTAAGATGCAGGTCAAAGCACTTTTGATATGAATCTTCATCAGAAACTAAAAGGGAAAATGAGATACCCGACTGAAGTTTACCGCCTTTATGTGCAAACCAGTGAGTTGTTTAACATGAGGGCTTTACAAAAGGTCCTACTAAAGCACAGACAAAACAAAAGATAAACACAGATAAGATTGACACATTGTTGTAAACTTCATATTTACCCTTTTTTCTAGTCGGCCTTCATTAAGAAATAAATAAATTGGCAGAATGAGGAACATTTTTCAACCTCTGATTTTTTTTCCCTTTCCCCCTTCTATGTATCCATACAACAAACCTGTATTGGAAACGAAATTGAGAGAGAGAGAGAGAGAGAGATTAAGTAAATATATATATAGACTTGATCAGACTTATCAGTAATAATGATAAAACTGTCATTCATACCACACAGTTGAAAGTACGGCAAAACCCCTATTACTGGAAACCCCATTTCAGGCTTGACATATCAATTAGATCACATTGTCGATGCCCAGAAAAACATTTTTTATGTAGTTTAAATTAATTTGAATTTGATTCGGATTCCCCTGAATATATAATATAATGTGACGTTTATAACGAAAGCATAAACTTCACACATTAGCTGTGTCCCAATCCTGCGGCTGCATCCTTCGGAGGCTGCATTTGTAGACCGGTTACGTCACAGCGGCTGCGACGAGGCCGTCCCATTATGAAGACTCCTTCAAATGCAGCCTTCTGCTCCCAGATTCGGAAGACACAATTGATGGATCCGTCGCGGCCCACCATATCCCAAGATGCATTGCGTGCTGATGAAGATTTTATTTTAATCAACATGGCGGCGAGTGAAGCGCCAGCTGGAGAAGAGGCCGTATTCACTTTTAAATTTCATTTTTGGGTTTCAACTCACTGGAATATCACAGATACAAAAGTTAAAACAAAAAAGAGACCAAAAAGAGATTTTATAACAACATAAGATTTATTTGTATAGTATTTGTTAAATGTTATGTTGGTATTTGATTAGAATTTGTGAAAGACACTATTTTTGATAAATAAAAGTAATCGGAAAATGTTACGGACGTCTTTTTATTTGGGTCATAGGAGAGCCATCTGAACCCCCTTATTGCTCCATCGAGGACAGCAGAACAATTAAAGTTGAACTTGCAGGTTATCCATTTTCTCACTGAGCTCTCTCAGAATTTGAGTAACGGGGAATGTGTTCTTTTGACTGCCTAAAAATGTACCTTTCAGTAACTGTGATATGACAAGATGACCGCGTCAAATCACAATTTCATTTTGATATTGTGCAATTATTCAATGATCTATCCAGGCCAACAGTATGTACCTGACAGTACTCTTGTACCTCTACCTCTGTTTGTTGCAAAGTAAAAACACAAATGTACCTTGAAGTTATTTTCTATGTAGTTCCTCATTTTGTCATCATTTGTGCCTCTCCAGTGTTGGTCAGTTCTATATGATCATGTTGAAATAAACTACAGCAGTGTTGTAAAAAAATGATGACCATCTTATGAATTAATTAAGTTCCCACATTGCTTCCTCCTTATTCATTAACGTCACATCTTGTTCCCTTGCACCTACATGTGTGTGTCATTACATTCTGTACGAGTAAACAATCAGTACACATTTCAATTATTTATGATTTAGTTATAATTCAATTGGGAAGAATTATTCTGCACGTTGCGGGCTGTAATCTAAAGCTTTCCCCATTTTATTTATACCAACATGTAATATTATGATTATCAATACTTAACAGTACTAACAGTAATGCCTTTGAGTCAAATGAAAATGAAAATATTAAATTATCACTTGCACAATATTTATTGTATGTTAATTGTCATACATTGTCAGAATATATTAGAAATATTATCAGAATCAGAATCAGCTTTATTGGCCACGTATGCGTACGCTTACATGGAATTTGTCTCGGGTTTCCACTCCGCTCTCAATGTACATACACAAATTTACAATAAACAAGAAAAAATATATATAAAGAATAAAAAAGGGAACAGATATAGATATAAACATTTAACAGCTATATACAATATAAGTATAAATATATATCCAAAAGAAAAAGTGTGTATATATATATATATATATATAAATGACTGTACTGTAATGTAATATATATATACACATGTGAACATAAACCTAGAAACAATGGCAATGGAATTGAGGTGATATTGCAAATGGTGGTGATAGTGCAAACAGAGGTAGTAGTACAAACAGAGGTAGTAGTGCAATATGACTTATTTATTGTTCAACAGAGTGACGGCCAGTGGAAAGAATCCGTTGTAGTCTCTTTCTGTCCTGTTTGGTGGCCGATCCAAACCACACAGTGATAGAGGAGCAGAGGACCAGCTGTTCAACCTCCCGTCTGTACGCAGACTCATCACCGTCTCTGATGAGGCCGATGACCGCTGTTTCGTCTGCGAACATATTTAGAAAGTTTGTCATACATTTATTTGTATGCGTACAGTTCACATAAACATACGTATGTGACAAATGAAAGACCTTGAGGTTTTTAGAATTATCATTTCTCGTTCAGCCTGAACCGTCTGTCTGCTTCTTGGTTTGTGATCCGATGCAAAGAGCTGCTGACGGCTTCCTGTGTGTGTGAGGAGCTTCCCAAACCCACCAGCACAGAAGAAGCAGACGGAGACAAACTACGTCCTCTGTGCCGGTGGGGAGGGGGCGCTCCTCGTCCTCTCGGCTGGTGGGTGGAGCGGGTGGTGTCGGGTGGAGGGGCAGGGAGGACGTAACTGTACTCACTGGGGTGCTGAGAGTGGTTCAATGGTCTGTGGTGGGTCTGGGTCTTCCTGGGATGATGGGTTGGTTGACGTCCACTCTCAACTGCCCCAGGAGTGAGACAAAAGCACAGAGGAGTCCTGCCCTGTGAGACACAAACACAAGAGATGAACACTTTTAACTCAACTATACGACCTTTACATTGTTCAATGATGGAATCTTCTTACTGATACTTCTGTAGTCTTAGTGAGGGATTACTTACTCAGCCCACTGAAGGACTGAAAGATCGCCGCTCTCCATCTGGTCCTGTAGTCTTCCATCCTTCTCATCTGGTCCTGTGGTCCTCCATCCTTCTCATCTGGTCCTGTGGTCCTCCATCCTTCTCATCTGGTCCTGTGGTCCTCCATCCTTCTCATCTGGTCCAGAGTGAACACATCTTCTCTGTTGTCTAGGAGATCCAGGATGTTGCTTCCTGTGTTACAGCCATCGATACCTGAGTAAAAGAGACGTGGAAACTTTTTCTTAACGTTAGTAATTTTTACCATACCTCTGGCTGGTACAGCCACCTTCACCTAACTATGAAAAACAGATATAAAGTGAGTACAATGAACAATCTTTGAATAACTGTAAAGTGAGACTTTGAGTCAACGTGTGTTAATGTTGTTATTAAATGTTGACTTACCTGTGTCTGCTAAAGACATCTAGACTTTATAAAGAAAAATACACAACAGAATAACAACCATTCACTATTAACTTACCTCTGGTTTCTACATCTAGCATCAACCATTATTCAAACAGAAAATCAACAAAGAAACAATATTTAAAAGCTCTGCTGCAGGATGCTACCTATCGCCAACCCCGCCAGACGCAAGGGAAGGCTGTCTGGTGCTTTATCAGTCCTACCAGACACAAAGGTTTTACAATCCTGCAGCAAACAGGCTGTCAGTGTCAATCCGAGTCACTGTCTTCATCCGACATCCACAATCCTTTGTAAAAGCGGCCTGAAGTGGAGGGTGGAGACCATCTGTACTCATCTGCCCGGCTCTTCTTTGTGGAGGGACCGAGGCCTGAAGTGGAGGGCACCGACTCGCTGTAGTCCTCTTCTCTCGTCCTCTTCGTGGAGGATCCTCGCCTGAAGTGGAGGGCGTCGCGTCCTTGTGATCGTCCTCACCGTTCCTCTTCCTCTTCACACTCACCTGCTCCGGGCGGTCCTCATCGCTGCTGTCCTTGGTGGACTCTTCTGACCCCTGGAAGATTGGGGTCGGAGGCAAAAGACGTTCAACGAATTCCTCCTCTTCCTCTTCTTCCTCCCCTTCCACTACTTCATCGGGGACCATGGAGTCGTACCCGGAATCTTCTCTCTCCCAGTCGGACTCGTCCTCTTCCTCCTCATCGTCAGAGAAGTTCAAGGGAATAACATTACCCAAAATGTCGAAACCCATCTGACCTACGAAGCCTTGCCCAATCACAATCTCATCTTCCTCTTCATCATCAGAAGAGACGTAGTTCGGGAGATTACCTTGTACATCGTGGAGGATCCTGACGACAGGGAGGCCGTGTTCTCCAGGAGGTTCAACGATGACGTAGTCACCAGCTGAGAGGTAAACATCTAAACAGTCAGGATTTTTCGTAACATGAAATATTTCTGGATTACATGAAGCAATAATCAAAATTAAAATTAGAAAAGACGACAGCAGATCCAAAGTAACTAGGACTGCACTACACGACTCACATAAAGTCCCCAACACGCAAGAGAGTTCACCTTTAAACATTTATACCAAACATAGTGCAGCTCTGCCAGTTAGTTTGAACAGAGAACACATAACAAAAGAACTATATTAATAATGATAAAAGCAATAAATATTATTATTGTCATTATAGATATTATCCTTATTACCCAAACAACAGAGTAGGGTGAGAGGAGCAGCTGGCCACGCGCTTTTACGCACGGGCTTGTCCCACGTTTCTGATCTGGATTCAGATTCCAGCTGCTAATCAGTCAGTCAGCGGGTCAATTAACCGACTGTTGAGTAGTCGTGAGCTCTGGACAAAGACGTTCATTTTGCATTTGTGTGGACGGCGATGGCTTGCAATAAACAATGTGAACGTATTTGTTGAACTACGTGCGTCACGGCGCACAGTGAAACGTGTCCACATTAATCCAACATGACTAACCTCTTTAGTTTATAACTCATTATTCTCCCGGTTTATGAGTTGCATATCACAGCGCGTGGAGGAAATGCAGCACGCGCACATGCAGCCCCGTACAGTTACTTAACAGATCGCTCTCTTGTCCCTCGAAAACCAAATATCACAACAACGACCAAAGCGCATCTCAATGTTAAATGTTAAAGAAATAGATTATGTAATATGATGAAGTAAAAGGAGCAGATGTTTGTTCAATAACTCAAGTGTCAACAGTCAAACCCACTCAGGGTCGCATCGTGGCCTGGTTTGATGACGTAGCTACGTCCTGACATTAAAATGTATATTTCTGAAAATAGAACATTTTCATAAAAGGCTAAATGCATGCAAGTTATGTGTCATTAGTATGTCCTACAGTACTTGAAAGCAGCAGAGGCTCTACTACCGTAGGAGGAACCGACCCACCCTGCTGGAGGTGAGGTGAAGTCTGGCCAGTGAAAGCTGAACAGGCGGTGCAATTGCTGTGAGTGAAAATAGATGTATTATGTAAAGAATACATTGCTCTTCAATAATAATAATTGTAGTAGTGGTAAAGTGATCGACTAACACCTCTTTGAAAATGTAATTTGTGCGCTGTCAGAATTCGCCTATGAAGATGAATTTACAACCATATACAATTCTCTTTAAATTAATGCTTTATAGTTTAACTTAAGCTAATTTAATTTGACCTCATTCATACTGCTACTGCTATACCCCATGTACATCTAACATTGTTTTTGATATGCAACATAATATTCTTTTTCCTCTTTTCTTGCTTTTATCGACTGTGTTTCCCAGCGTGTTTGCCTTAAAACAAAGTGACGACCTGCTTTATGAGCAGCTCAACTAAAAAGTGAGCTTTTTCTTTTCAGAATGTTTCATTTGTAGGACAAGAATGATCTCTTACATTATCTTGTGACCCCCTCTGATTTATCTTGAGAGCCCTTGGGGGGGATTCCAGCCCAACATCGGGAACCAATTGGTAGGGAACTGTAGCAGCAGAGAGGTTATCAGTAAACCTCAATGATGGCCACAAGGTGGCAACATAAACTCAATAAACACTGAGGGGCATGAGGCACGTTTGAACCAACTCAGTTTGAATCGAAAATATATAGTGATACCCACCAAACCGCACTCTTTCAAATGATAAAAAGAAATTCAGGGACATGTAACTGATCTGTGGTCCACTATGTCAGGAAGCAGGAGTGTTGTGGTGTGTGTGTGTGTGTGTGTCGGGAGGAAATGATTAACCTCCAATAGGTGCCATGCAGTATATGTTTTTTCTACAGCGTGCAGTCATGTACAGTCTTTCTGCCGAGCTCTGTGTGCAGTGTTTAGCCTAAATGGGGCCTTCCAATCTGCTGAGCTGAGCCATAACATTGAGGGAGGCAGCATCATATGGGGCCGATTGTGCCATCTCCATCACCTCCCTGTCTGCCTTCAACTTAAGAGGCCATACTGGTGCGCGATCTCGTCCAAGCAGAAGGGTATCACCCAAACGAACAACTGCTCCGACAGGCTGGCCCTCATCTGTTCCCGACGGAGCTGCCGCCGTTTGCCAGAGAAGGCAGACATGCAGTCGGAGAGGCAGGTGGATCGGCACGGCGCCCCGAGAAGCAGGAGTACTCTCGGGGGCCCCTCTGCGTATCCAGGCGGGCATGTGTCCTCCATCGAAATGCCAGCAGGGACACACAGTCAGGCATGTCAGTGGCCCCAGCCGGCACAAGCAGATGTTTTCCGGGTATTGTTGTTCCGCTTCTCTGGTAATTGTTTTCCTTCAGGGCCAGCCAGTGGGACAAGATGCCAGGCCTCGTCGTGGCAAGGAGTTACGGAGGGATGGAAAGACAGAGCGTATTGTCAATCAGCAACGGCTTTGGAGGCTGCTACGCACAGACTGTCCATCTTTTTCCTCGCGCTCCGTGTGGCTTGAATTACAGCGAGGCAAAGGGAGAAGCGCCGTTTTATCACAATCAGGAGGACGAAGAATGTGTTAATGGTGATGGCGAGCTGTCATTTTCGGAGCTGTGCAGGTATTTTGACCGCAGTAGGGCGGTGTAGTGAGGGAAGAAAATGCAAGTCAGATTAAAGTACGTGAACTGCAAGGATCCATGATTTATGGATGGGTTTCTTTGCAGCAAACACACACACACACACACACACACGTACAACTGCTTGACGATTTTGCAGCATCTTGGTGCCGTGAAGTCAGTTTACCCTCACTGACATTTAGCAGCGTACACAAAACAGCTAATTCACTCCAACCGCGTTAGGCACCGGGTGTTATCCTGCGATCCTGTCGAAAAAGGCCCCTCTTAATTAGCACAGTGAACGACTGAGACCTTATTATAGGATCAAATGTTCTGCAGACCTGGTTTAGAGCAGAGACGGAAAAGACCCACTAGGGGGCACTTTGAGACTTTGGATCAAAAGCATGAGCAACAGAGATGCTTTTGTGTAAAGTAAACTGTGATACTCCAGTTTGGGCTTTTGTGAGTTGTACATTTTTGTGTACTTCAAATAAAAATGAATTTTTTTTTTGCCCGGATTTACATGCTACCGTTCCTTCTTCCCCCCCCCCCTTGGCAGTCATCTGTGGTGCATCGTGGGAACTGTTGATTGCGTTCAGAGGTTTTTATTCTTTGGGCTTCATGGATGACTTTATGAGACTTTTCAGCGACTACAGGACCCAATTCATCATTTGTGCTCAGTGGCGTACCCAAAAGCTGTACAACGTCCATTTCAATAGAAGGAGCACCAACTGAAGAGAGGGGGGTCTGGAGGTGTGGTGGAGCCGTGCTCTCAGCCGTTGCCGTGGCATGCCACACTCCTGGGAAAGCTGCAGCCTTCACTAAAAGCCAGTGTCGAGATGTTAAGCTTTTTACAGGCTGACGCAAGATGTAAGTAATTTGGTCCAATCATGTTTTCATTTTTATATATATATTTATATATATATCTATATTAAATAAATAATTGTAGGTGTTAAGAGCGCTGTTAAGAGCATGTGGGGAAGGCAGACAGAAAAAGCTTTAGCCGTGGAATCTGCTGTTCACACGCAGAGCATTGGATGAAGACTGTATTTCATAATCGGCCTTCACTGCCAACAGGCGCAAGTGAAAATAGAACCGATGTCACATCTGCCTCTTCCACTATTTCTGAGGCCGTGCAGCATCCCATTTCGCCCAATCCCTACCGTGAGCATCGTCCACGCCAGACACAGAGTGTTTTAGTCCGTGTTCCTGTTTGTTTGGTGTTTGCTGAGCCCCCCCCCCCCCCCCCCCCCCACACACACACCCCTACGGGGTCACGCAGCAGCCCTTGTGAAGTCGTGGCGGGTCACCAGCACGTCTCACCGTGTACGCCGGCAGGACGAGCCACAACAGTCCAGCGTGATTACAGAGTAGCACCTTTGGCCTGCCATATTTCTCACACCCAGGATGAAGGAGTGGCAGCATCTGTGGGATCAGCCTGTTTGGGATGAGACGCATTTAGAGAGAGAGAGAGAGAGAGAGAGAGAGAGAGAGAGAGAGAGAGAGAGAGAGAGGCTCACATACCTGAACAGAAAGCAAGAAGGATGTAGCAAGGGAAAGTTAGGCCCCATTCGGTTTGTTCTTTGGAAACCCACATGTGACATGTTGCATTTTATTAGATTTTTTTGAAAGAATAGCCCTGCTGTGCTGTGGCGGACAAATATTGTAATCACGGATTCATTGGATCTGGATTGTAATCATAGTGTTGGTTTGTGCACACACATGCCTGCTCCTCGCCACTGAATCATACCTGTCAAAGTCACATCACCGATGACTCAGACCCCGCCCACCGTCGGCATGATCGGCAGCTCAGGCAAAGTTCAAACACCACGCTCCGGATCATCACCAAAATACAGCTGCTGCCGCATGAGAGAGCGAGCACCTCTGAGTCACACAACAGGACCTTGAAAAAAAACGTCACACACAGATTTTTGTCATCGCTGCTTACTGGTCAACGGAAAGCTCGGAAGGAAGAATAGAGGCCTCTCAGAATAACACTATTCTCATGGTAAAATACAAAAAAAATAGAAATGGTATCTTATTATTATTAAAAAATCTGAAAATAATTTAATAAAGAAGGAAATTAGTAGTGATAATGAGTAGACTTTTGCATGTTCCTCTCATTTCTGCTCTGTTTTGGCATTTGCGTCGTCCATATTCAGGACAAAAGCTCAACGTGTTCCAAGAGTAGTGGTGTTGCTAAAACTAGCAAGAGGACAAAAGAACTGCGCCTGCTGATATACCATGTGTCAACCTCCCTGTGTGTGTGTGTGTGTGTGTGTGTGTGTGTGTGTGTGTGCATGCATTGTATGCGTGTATGCTCAAGTGTGTACGTGTGTGTGTGGGTGCCTATGAGCAAGCACATGCATACATTTGTGTCAACCACAGTGTGCAAAGAGGTGGCGATTCTCTTTCTTTCTTTTTTTCCTTTCACGGGTGAGAACTGTAAAAGAATTACAGGCCAATTAGTTTTATTATGGTTTTAAAAAGCTCTCAAAGATCCAAACACTAAATGGGTTTAATTCTTGGATTCAGTTGGTCTGAAACATAAAAGGAGAATTTAAGTTATTAAAAGCTAAAAAAACATATTTAGTTGACTCTCTTAAATTTTAGTTTTATGTCTGTGCAACTTTTGGCTGCACAGTTTGACTTGGTGATGGGTAAAATATTACCCAACACCAACGGACTTCCACATTTTAGTCCCGCTGACTTTAATTTCAGTCTTGTTTCATGGCTCGTCCAGTCGACCACAGCCGCTGCAACGCGTGTGCAGGCTCAATGCTTTCATGTAAAACTGCACGCCCAAGTGTTACTTGGTGTGTGTTGATGTTTCCAAGCTGGGTTGAATCATTAGGAAGTGATTCTCTCTAACAAGGGCTAAGGAGCTGTCAGGAGACATTCACAGGCAGGTTCCGCCATGGAGAGTGTGAGGAGTCTTATCAGGGTCTTAGCTGTTTTGCTGCGCCTGTTTATAAAGAGCCTGCTTTATTTGGAGTGAATGCATTCTAGCAAGGTCTCTGCTGTTTCCGTGCGTTGATTAAAAGTGTTTTCACGATTACCCGTAGTGAGTCTATTCCAGCCTAACAGGGTTACTAGCAGTTTTAATGAAGGGGAATAGTCGTTACATGTGAAAGGGGTTTTTGTCGGGGGTCTCGTGCTGCCTCTCTCTGTCTGCTTGTTGTGGGTGTGACGGGGAACTTTGCCTCCGCGAGGGTTGGATTACACTTTGCACTTCTTTGCCGGTTTACTTGGTTTGCTGACGTTTTTTTTATTTTGCTGCAAAATAAAAAATAAATTTAAAAAGGGACAGAGATGTCAGACTATTCCACTCTACCGTTATGTCATTTAAATTTTTTTTTTTTTTTTATCAACGTTCATAATAACACTTCCCTCCTCTGCTAAACGTCCCCTCTGTTAAATCTGTACAAAATGTTGTAAACTGCAATGAGAGTCATATATCTTTATTTTTGTCTCTCTGCGAGCTTGGGTGTTCTGCATCTCCCTTCCTCTTCCTCAGTCGCGTTTTGCTCGCACGCTCGCTAATGTGGCTTTTTTGCTCTGCTCCTGTCGTTGGCTGTGGTCAGCGTTCGCATTCGCTGGTGTGAGTGAATTTCTCACAGCTTCTCGTGAATGTGTTTTTCGAAAGTCCTATTCAACATTTGGTGCAACTATAATCGGCACTAAGCCACTACGCTCATGCAGACGTGTCTGTGCATTCACACATTCGGGCCTTCAAGAAGTGTCGTGCCATCTCTTTTTTAATTTCTTTCGGTCCAAGTAGCGGCTGAAGTAAAATGTTGCAAGTCGATTAAAGGAATTCTGAGTGGAGGCAGAGAGTGAACACTGAACATTTCATTTGAGCATCCTGCTTCATGCACGTTTGTGGTTTTGCTCGGAATGTAAAAGATACAAACAATAATTCAACGCTGTTTTTTTAAAGAGCACTACATGGTGTATCACAGATGGTAGACATTGCTTTGATTTTCCTAAAATATTACAGAAATAACTACCAACCTAAAATAGTCAACACAGTAAACATTTAATTGTCCATTAAAGCTTCTACTTTTATTTGCGTGCACATTTGGTAATAATTGTAGAAGTGTGCTTTGGCACCACTGAGGTTCCTCTTATCAACAACCTAGCGATCGTACTCTCACTTCTCTTTTCTTTTCTTTATAAAGAACATGTCTGTCGTCTTAAATTTAAACGTTCGTTCGGGCCCGAGCTTCAACTATTTGTGTATGCTGGAGAACGCGTGGCACTCTGCCCCCGGGCACGCTACGTACTTCTGTTATCAAATCAAACAATTAGATCTCCAGCCCCGGAGCAGAAAATTACATTTCTGACACAACGGTGCACCTTTGATTAATATATTGCAACATCTGCCTCCGTGCTCCTGTGATGGGGCCCAATAGATAATAAATGGATGACTTGTGAAGCTATAATGAAGTGACTGTCTTGTTATCGACAGGGGAGCCTCCGATGCTTTAGTGCAAAGTAGAGCTTCCAACGGAGGCCCTCCGGTGCACAGATTATTACACTGGCCGTTAAAATGAGCTAATGTTCTGCTGCCAGTGCACTCCTCCAAAGGGACAGATGCTGAATTCCCCCCTCACAGCTGCAAAACAGAGGTGTAAATTAAAGCCAAACAAAGTAAAAAAAAAAATAAAAACTCAAATCCGAGGGCCAGACTAGAGTATTTCTGTGATTAAAATGTGGGATTTCCTCTGTTTCTGGTGGAAACTGATGTAGGTGTTGGGCTTCTCTCATTGTGTTATGTGTGACAGATGATGCTGGTGCGGCTTTTGTTGTGAACTGTGTCTTTGTGCCGCGGACATGTGAAGTCTTTTCTAAAAACACAACATTTCCACTTCAAAAAAAGTCACAGATTTAAATTTGTTTGCTTGGATTTTTTTTTTTTTAAATCTGTTTTGGCTGTTTTGCGATTTTATTCTAAAATGAGTCTTGTATCACGGAAAGCCTGATCCAGAGTGTGTGTGTGTGTGTGTGTGTGTGTGTGATGAACTGTATGTGGGCGGCATTTGTACAGGTGAGCAGCGGCAATGAGCAAAAGTATATGGGGTTTGTTGCTGTTGTTTATTTCTCCGGTGGTGAGGTGCCACCTCTCCCCAGGTACTTATTAGCAATGACAGGGGATGTCTGATTTGACAGGAGTGTGACAGGTGTAAATTTCACACACACACACAATCCAACTCCACACATTAATCCAATTAATTTTGAACGTGTTCTTCTCTCTCGCTCTCCGCCAGCAGAACTCAATCGAGGACGGTTTGCTGGTTTAGCGTTTCACAGAGCACAATTTGATCCTTTCAGCCAAACATTTTCATTTTTTAAATTTAATTTGTGACACGTTCCAAAATATCCGTGTCATCCCAAAATCTCATTTTTTAATAAAATTCACTAACATTGTGAAAATAGGAATTTGCAAATACCAGAGAAAAGGAAAACAACCAAAGGAATGGAGACAATGTGATCATTAAAGGGTAAAAAAAAAAAAAAAAAGCACTTCACAAACATCAAGGCATCTTTGGGGGGTGGGGGAGTTAGGGGGATAACAGCGAAAAAAAATATTCCACTTTGAGAATGTGCAAGATCTCATGCAGTTGCCTCTCTCTCACTCTCTCATCCCTCCTCTCTGTTGGCGCTAAATCACACGTTAGTACAGCCAGTGGATGTGTTGACAGTTTTACAAACAGAAATGTAAAACGCCATACTCAAGGGGGTCTAAGAGATAAGTGTGGGGGGGGGGGGGGGGCCGAACGGGGCAGGAAACAGAACAAACATGGCCCGCAGAAGCATAAAACGCTACGTTGAAACACCTCGGCTGGGTTTTTTAATTACATAGGGTTTGCCACTCTGTCAGCTATAGCCACGAGTGGTGTCGGCGCACGGAGAGGAAGCTGCTCCGCACTGCTGGGATTTCCTATAAGCTCGTTTCCTGCGGAGCAGATGTAAAGTGTGAGAAAAGTGTAGAGGCGTGGTTTGCACATTAACGGATGATCCCTCTTTCCTGCAATGACAGTTCTCCATTAAAGCGTATATGAAGCGCCCAATCAAACCCTGTCAAACTGGCAGCTGACTTCCAAAATTAAACTTTTGCCACAGTGAATCCCTGCGGTCTTGAGCTCGCTTTGAATAAATACGGACTGCAGAAGTGAGAGACATTCCCAATGGATTGTCACAGCACAGAGCAAGGAGGTTTGGGGGGTGCCCTGAGTGACCCCACATGGCACGGATTACAAATATATATATATATATATATATTGAGTCAGAGCTATCTAGCAATCCAGGACCTGATATATACAAACTTGAACAAGCATGTCTGATATAAGCTTTCTTTGTATAATATATATACCCGGGTCACTATGTATTTCTGTCAGGATGCGACATGTACAAACTGAATTATTTTCTCTCGGCCAATCCGTGTGGCAAGAAAATGGTGTTACACTCGGACATTGCGTCCCTGTCGCCGGGCCTTCGGTGACTTGATTTAACAGGTAAAAAAACAAAGCGCTTGTGATCACTTCAGTAACAATGTTGTATAGCTCAATACGCTGTGATTTTCTAATGTGGGGACAGGCAGGTGAAGATTCACCAAAGACAAGCAAAAGGGTACCAGCGACAGACTTGGGACCCCACATTTCGAGTGTTGCGTTGTGTGTGTGTGTGTGTGTGTGTGTGTTTATATCATGCGCGTATCTACATGTGAGGGAGTTTGCTTGTGGCTAAATGCGAGGCTTTTCATCAGATGGAGTGGTGTTGGCGTGAAGACAACGGTTGGCCCCAACTGGTCCCGGTGCTGGTAGGACACAGGCCTTGCCTCTCTGAAAAGGCATCATTAGAAAGTGACAAAACTGCCGGGGGCAAAACTGGCCCCGGCACAATGATCAATTCGGCAGACAGGATTGAATTATAGGGGGGAGGGCGAGCCTTTAAAGAAGGGGAATTGGAGGGAGTTGGTATAGTACAAGGCCCCCTACTGCTTTAATTACTGATGTGTGCGTCTCCCAATTAACAGCGCACCTATGGTCCGCCGGCCACTCCGGGCCTGCACAAAGCTGGAGAGGAGAAAGAACATTCTGCGGGAGAAGCAGAGAGAGAGAGAGAGAGAGAGAGAGAGAGAGAGAGAGAGAGAGAGAGAGGGAGACGCAGAGACTCACAAACCGGGGTGCTCATTAGCGAATGGTAATCAGCGGTCGAGAGGTTGGGCACTCACCTCACAAAACGCCACATGTCAATTTGTCCCCATCCATTCATGAGCCCACTCTCATTCTACCCGGCTCCCTCATGCTCCCTTGTCGAGGAGAATTGGAAGGAGCGCCGTGGGGGGAAACACTCGAAGGGAATCGTAAACACGGGCCTTGAGTAGGGGCCGCTTCGTCAACGGGGGGGGGGGGGGGGGGACCCCGGCTTCTTCTCATCCGTCTCATCTGTAAGACATCAGCCTCACTTCCGTCGCCATTTATTGTCATCTTCACATCCCATGCGTTCTACGTTTACACATACAGCTGATGTGGCGTGTGGGCTTCGAGCACCTCCCTGCTTTCTATTTCTAGCATTTGAGATGTGCCAGGATAAAGTGTAATGTATATAATTGAAACACTTTCACAGCCTCCGGCATTAGCGGTTGTGCCCTTAAGCTGTATCTGAGTCACAGTGTGACACCGATCTGCTCCTTTTTCATAGTCACTGTGTTGTCTTGTAACAGTAGTGATTATACAGCGCATCCTCACCCTGCTGGGATAACTTGCCACCATCTCCCTTACCACTGAACCATAATGTTCACACACACACACACACACACACACACACATTACATCAGCAGTTTGGCGTTTGTCAGATGAGAAGATGGATTCGTGTTCATATTTAGACAAATGTGAGAAATGTCAGTCTTGCCACTTGTCACTGTCAGTGTCAACAAAAAAAGTGAATGGGTGGCACTTTCCATGACGCCCATGTCTACAATGCATTATAAAGACACTTATATTGTGTGATAATGTGCTTTAAGGCCAAGTATCATAGTACTTCATCATTCTGATTACTCACTGACCTTTATTCTTTTTGCAAGCCCCTGTCTAAAATACATTATAAACATAAGTATTATATGATTATACTGCATGAACTATGTGATTTAATGCATTATATGGCACTATAAGAAGATTATAACGTATTATGATTATGAAAACTATAATACATCATTATTCTTAGTGGCTAGCAATTATGAAGTATAGTATAAAAAGCTTTATAATGTGTGTGTGTATATATATATAAACATTTTTACATAATATTATGAATACTCATGAGTGCTTATAAGTATGATTATATGAGTGCTATAAGCGGATCATAACGCATTATAGGCATGTATTTGAATGCATTACAGACATGGGCGTCATAGAAAGTGTTACCATTGAAGGTGTCAAACTATTCCTTTAAGTTTCTATCACACAAGAACTGTCTCTCGCACGAAAACACCAAAGTGTTGTGGTGTAAACGTCACAGCGGAAAGTTTTGGATCTGTAAGGCACACATAATAATATTTCCGACCCTGTACTTCTTCCTGCCTCACACTGACAAAGCACTGCACCCAGCACGGTCCGCTGGGCAACGGGAGGGTATCTCATGCGCCGAGGCCAATTTCATCTGAACTGAAACCGGGGAGGGCCAGCTCACGCTCTCGCATTCAAAATTTAAATCAGATCTCCCCTCAGTCGAGTGGAAACAATGCGACCCTCCATCTTACTTTGAAATGAGACCCGGTCGTCCTCATGGATTATAGGTGGCTCATCACCGGCAGATATCTCTAGAGATCCATCTCCATCCCATCCTTCTGGTCTCCATCTATCCAGCGGTCTACCACTCAATCTCTCTGTGCCCCTCCTCCCTTTCGTCTGTATGTGGATGAGATCTAGTCGGGTAGAATGAAGTAAGATAATCCATATTTTAATCAGAAGGATCCTTTCGAATGAGACCTCAAAGCATGTGCACGCATCCTCAACAAGGTCTTCATTTTGCACTCATCCCTCGCTGTGTTGCAACATCGGGTTTTCAGAACAGTCAAGACGAGGTGGATAAATATCTTAAAATTGGAATTCCTCTGGATAAACATCCATAAAAAAGAAGCGACATGAATGAAAGCGGAGCATGGCTTTGATGTGTTTAGCTATTCCACATCCTTTGCACCTCCATTTTTCTCATCAGGGCAGCTTCAACAAGGTTTAATTGGTATGGAAATAGAAGTGGTGAAACATGACAGGAAGTTCTCAAGCAGGGCTATTTAGACCCATTATTACTGTATACTGTCCTTCAACCAATTATCGCCAATCTACTGCTCTGCAACCCCCCACCAACCTCCTCCCTCATGATTTAAGCGGGCCCCATGCAGCTGCAGAGAGACAGCTACGGGGTCGATAAATATAACTCGTAATCCAGTGTGGTGCAAATTGAGTTTCTATTGGAGAATAATAGTTAGAAGAGCCCCCCCCCCGCCTACACTGCTCCAGCTACTACACGCTATGAAGCGTGCTCAAATCAACTAGCAGTGCTCCCCGTTAATCATGGTTTACCGTCATCCACTCACCAAAGGACTCGCTTCTTCCCTATAATTTCTATCCATGCAACTCTCCGCTTCATTGGGAATTATGTCATCTCTTGCACAGAGAGCCACCTCAGTCTTTGTCTGTGACAGCGTTTCTCTGTGAGCTTTATTTGCACATAGCCAGGAAATGTCACCTTGCAAAGCATATTCACAGCTCAAGCTGTGTGTGTTTGCCACATAACGGAAAATGACTGGACCTCCATAGAAGCAGATAAAAAAGATGAGACATCTGCATAAACGGGCCGCTCTTTCACCTCAAAGCAAAACCACTTTCAGACATTTGCACACATGCGCTCGTGTAAAGTTAAGACGTTACCGCGCGGTATACCTTTTTTTTTTCCCCCAGTAGGGGAAAATAGCGTAACGTCGCAGCTAAATCTCAAACGCGCAACTGCATCAGTGCAGCGCTGTTACGCCTCCTGCAAGATTTGGTCCCTGGCACACTCATTTGGCACGGCCTTCCCGCGGACCAGCTTGTTGTCTGGGCCATTGTTAGCCCAGGAGGCTGGCCTGAGCCCCGAGGGCTTGGTCAGCGTTTAGGGTGTTTCACAGGGTGGGGTGTAGAGGGAGGGATGGGGCTGAGGCTTGGTGGGGGGGGGGGGGGGGGGGGCTATAGAGATGGGTGCAGGCCAAGGCTGGGCAGGGCTCAATGCCAGGGTCTCAGTGGGACGCCCTCCTTTCTGGGAGCCTGCTCAGCCCCCTCCTGGGGCCCCAGCAGGGTGCGGGGATACATGGTCAGTGCAAGACAGGTCCATCTGCCCCGCTACCTCTGTCCCGCTCATGCCAGCGCCCTCCTATCACCTGCTCCATCGGCACCTTATGGAAATGACCTACTGCTTGCCTGACCTAGCTGACACGCATGGCTCACCTTCAGCATATGCCACCGTGGCTTCTGTGTCTTCCGTGCTGTAGGGTTTATGAATGGCTGAGGCAACTTTAAGCATCGAATACAATATAGATAGTACTGACAACCGACATTAGAAATGGATTCTCACATCGGCAGTGTTTTATTCTTTTGTAGCCGTTGAAATAACATCAGCAGAGGGAAGTGTGTCTCTGATGTGGAGACGTGTCAGAGTTTGTGTGTGTTTGTGTGTGTGTGTGTGTGTCGGGGGGGTTCCTTGTGTGCATCTTTAATTGCTCCTCTTCTGAACGCGTTGTTTGTAGATGCAGGGTGGATTGTTGGCCATCACAGAGCCGTACAGAGGAGCGGGGTTCTTCATGTGACGGCTGTGCTATCTCACTGTGATCCCACTGAAATTTACAGCACAGTCTCACAAGCAAGAGAGAACGTGGAGTTGAATTCTAAAAATAAGACGTCCTGTGTTTGCAAAGCAAACACCTTCTTCAGAAAAGCTCTGGTGTGAAAATAAAGAGAGCGCGGTACTTTCGGCGACTAAAAAAAGTTCCCGAGCTGCAAGATCGTTTCTGAGGACACATCAGGCTGAAACCGATATTCCAAAAAGAGAGTTTGATCGTTGTTCAGCTATAATTGTTATGCTTCCATTGAGGTTATAATAAGAGGAAGAAATGTTGGGGTACCATCTCTTAAAACCACTTACATTTGGAGCATGTTGTATCTTTATCAAGCTCACATCTGTTTCCCTTTTTGGGCAGTGTGGTGAACAGACATGTTTTTTGTGACTTTGTGTAATAATAATTTCTGTCATTTTCTAGGTGGAGGTGTTAAACGAAGCAGGGCTGAAAAGGAGAAGTTCAGTGTGTTTAGAGGTACTTCACCCTCCCGGGGTGGAATGTTGATTTTCACCCTCTACCCCACTTTGCATGACTCGATCCTCTCTATTCCTCTGCAAGTTTCTCTGAAGCAAACATTTAACTGACAAACTTTTCTTTTGGCCTTTTCTTTTTTCTGGTACCGCAGATGTCCATCCTGTCTGTCCTCAAAACCAGCAGCTGTCAGTGCTTTCTCTGAGCAGAGCGTTCTTTATTTTCTCTTTACCTCCGCATTGTCTAGTGGGTTAGTTGCTGCTCGGTGCACACAAGAGGACTCAAATTATTCTGTTTCAGCGGAATAAGAAAACTCTGGATGTATAGGCAAAAAAGCTGCCAGGCAGCATGAAAGTCAGTGCAAATTCTGCATGGGGATGTCAAGATAACATTCAACCTCGCTCTCACTGGACGCTGTGGCCCATTCTTTCCATATAGTCTAATTCTAGTTTGTTTTAGACTATTAAAAATGATGAAAAATGCTGTTTTATGTGTCTATGGCCAGTTAAGTTTAGCAGCTCCTCTAACCTTTACCTTAGACGAGGGCGAGGTGCTCTCGTACTTACTCTGCCCTTGTCAGCTGTCGTCAAACGCTGCAGATAATAAGATAGCCATGCTGATCCGTAGACATATTTCTAATCATAAACTGAGATTTCTTACCCTCCACCAGCGGGAATGAAGAGATTTGATCTTCATAATAGGAGCTCATTTAGACCACAAACAAAATGAGCTCTCTTGCCTCTGCAAGCGGGTCAGCCGCCGCGGCCCATTGTGCCGCGGTGGCTGCCACCAAGCTGAATGCGGTGAATGGGGAGCAGTCGTGCCCTCTGTGCGGCCCCAGCTGTCTTCGACTGATAGGCTGGAGGAGGGGGAACAGAGAGGTGTAAGGAAGTTCAGGAGGCCCCGCAGATTGAGAACTGAGCTGAACAGACTGTCGTGGTAGTCATCTTAACTAACCGACCGAGCATCCGAGCAGCGGGCTCTCGTGCGCGAACACGCAGCGCGGCGGCTCAGAGCGAAGCTAATTAATGCGGCCAAATGAGATCAGCGGTAGAGGCCCAGGCCAGGGCCATACTGCTAAATAGCTTCCTTCAGTACGGGTCTGTGTGGTGTAATTACCACCGGGCCACCTCACAATGCCGCCTCTCTGTCCCACTGAAAGTGATTTCATGTCCCTCGTTCCCCCATTAGCAGCGTGTCTTTCAAATGTGATGAGAGAAGTCTGTCAATGGTTGTTGTGTGTGTTTGTGTGAGAGAGTGCCAGTTTGCTTTGAATATAATGGACGGCCTGGTGGATGTATTGAAGCGGGCACATGTTCACTCGACGCGCTGAATGTGAGGCCACCAGCACTTAATGATGGACTGATGGACATTAAACGAGTTAAACCTGTTGTAGTAATTCTAAGCATATATGTTTGGCTTTTAGAGCGTGGGGAAGTCAACACAGTGATTAAAGGAAGGAAGAAATGTCGCTGCAGTAATACACGTGACACTTGTTTCTCATTATAAATACATATTGTGTTGCTATACATGCAATTCTACTTGATTTACAACAAATCCCCACAGTTTTGTAGTTCTTTTCTTGTGTTTTGTGCCGGTTAATATTGATCTCATAGCAAAATCAGTGCCTTAACCCAAAGTGTGATGAAAGCGGTGCGGAGGGAGCTCAATGGGTAGAAACTAGACGCTGACAGCTTCCTGTGTCTCTTCTGGGTTCAAAACTAGTGATGAATTTTGTAAAGGAAAAGGTGCAGCATTTTAGCAAGTTGGGTTAGCTCATTGTGATCAATTATTCATTCAGCCATTTACTCATTTGTGTATTTCTCTAATTAACTGCATTAGAACAAACATCACGCAGGCTCATTTTTACCTCATTTAGGTTTGGATTAAAAGAGAAGAGAGCCGGCAGTCTGGTGGGAGACATTACAAAAATATGTTCCTGATAACAATTTAGATAATAAACCTATAAAGATAATAAAACACTATTGATGTTCAGTTGAATTAAATGATGAAGTAAGGGTGAAGTCGTCGTGTATACGCAGTGGATCAAGAATGTACGAGTTGTCTCCCTTTTCTTTCTCCTCGTCCATATGCCGCGGCCGTCCGCCGTCATAATCCCCCAATTCAAGTCAGCATGAATATAGACACCAACAACCGTTTGGTGTGTAATGTAGCAGAAGCAGCTAGCTGGCCGCCACTATAGTGCCACCCTGACACTGTCAAAGGTGCCACGTTTAGCCCCAGGCACTACTACTCAATCACTGCCTGGTTCACAGGGGCCAGCACACCAGCAGGGCCCACTAATGCTTAACTCACTCTCACCGCCTCCATTCCCCCCCCCTCTCCTTGTCGGGACAGGCCAAACCAGCATCTCCCTCACCCCCCCCGGGTCCTTGTGGATTGAGCTCATCCTCCCCTCAGCACTATAAGGGAGAGGACACGGGCCATGTTTCGCCGGGCCCCTCGAGCAGCAGCCCTCTGCTCAGGATGGAGGGTCCCGAAGGCAGAAAACTCACCGACTGCTACTGGAACCCCCCCCATGACAGGACATGTGTGGTAATGGGCTGCTATGTCCCAGACCTGTCACTGTGGAGCCCTGCAGGTTGCGCTCACATATGCCTGAACTCCTGCTGCAAGAAAACAAATATTACATATTTATTTAGTGAAAAAGCAAACAGTTTATAGAAGTAGATGTGGAAATATTGTTTAAGCTAAGAGGAGATGCATATGACTTCTCAGTCCCCATTTTTGTTTTGGATGTGTGCCTTTCATTGCCATTTTGTTGGAGCTAACAAAGAATTGTCATAGTCATAGTATAACTACTAAGCAATATGAACGTCGAAGATAAAAGCAAGGTGAACATGTAGTGCCTTTTAATTCAAACAGCGAGTTGGGGAGAAAGAGAGGCACAGAATATATAGAAAACAAAGAAAAACCCATTACAGCGAGAGGATGCTGTTGACAAATAAGAGTACGAAAAGACAGCAGACAAGAGGTGAGAGAGGAGCGGAGAAGCACGGCCGAGCCATCGAGATCAGATCCAGTATTCACAGGTCCGGCTGGGTAGGAGGTGAGAATTCAGGGTCAGGCTCCGACACGACTCCCTGACTTCTAATTTGGAGATTCTCATTTTCAGCTCCCGAACCGAGGGCAAGAAATCGTACCTGTGAGAAGCCCTCAGGCAGAACAGGGAGAGGTGTGGAAGAATCTGTTTCTGTCAGAGAGGAGGCTGCTCAGCTGCTTGCCTTTGCTCCATCTGTATGTCTGTACAATCACAGATGAGAGTTGGGGGTAGTGTCTATGCACTTGGAAAACTTGTGGCTGAGAGACTGCACATTTATTTCTTGTGCACAGCCACTTGTTTTAACTCTGTCGCCACACGGAACACTGATGCTGGATGATTCAAGGACAGCTTTTAAAAAAAATCAAATCTGGTAATATGGAAGATAACTGTTAGGAAAATATATATTGCTTTCTGCCATTGAGCTACATTTTAAATGAGCCACACTGGCGCACCGGGTGATGTGTTCCTTAAATACCAAAAACATGGACACGATACAAACACCATCATGCTGCTCTAACTACTCGCCAAAGTATTATATGTGTATTAATCCACAGAAGAATATAGTCCCCGACAAATGCACAGTTTCTTCCAGTTTGAGTTAAGTTTGTTCCAAACTACAGTGCCCAGCTGTTTTAGGACTTAACTGCTCCTATTTTAAAAGGAAACATAACTGTTTTAATGGATTCACTTTGTCAGTAGACACCGATGGGATTTGTTGACAATAACAAGAATACCAAGAGAATATTGGCAGCGTTCTTAAGGTAAGGGTATGTTTGGGTCAGGCAAGGAAAATGAGCAGTAATATGGCAGCAAACAAGTTATTTGCTAAGTGGAGTAATGGTGTCCTGAGCAAGCTGAGCTCCACTGTGCTTTGTTTATGTTGCCGTTCCGGCCGCAAGTGCATGTCAGTGCATGTGAATCCCAGTGTGTGTGTGTGTGTGCCCCACTGGCTAGCTAATTGCGCTGTGCTCTGCGCTCACATGGCAGTCACCGCTGATAACGACGTCCCGACCCACTGCGTCGACGGGAAGGTTAACACCAACCGCCCTACACGTTGTCGCTGTTAGCTCCGTCAGCACTGTTGCCGTTGTTTGCACTGTTAGCATTCTGACCTGCTAGCTGAGGCTCAGCCGTCGCCATGTTGAGAGCCTACTCAGGGACAATCAAGGAAGATTTACAACATTGTGTCTGCTTGGACCGCAAACCTTTTTTTAAATGTGACGATGAACAAATCCAAACACTCAAACGCTGCGGCTTGAAGCAAAAACATAAAGGGAAGCTTTGTGTTATGAAGAGGGCAGTACAGTCATTACTATCATCATCAAACTGAGTTGTTGCTGACCACACAGACACACACACACACACACACACACACACACACACACACACACACACACACACCGCACACACATTTCTATCACGTTCACAATTCAGAGCAACACAGATTTCTCCATCATGATACGCTGCGTGTTATGACACACGAGGACACACATGATGCATCCCCACCCCCTCTTTCTGACAAAATCACACACACAGACACACGCACACACACACACACACACACACACACACTCACACACGGCCTGGCTCAGCTTCCTGAGCCTCTGACACTGTTGTCTCATGGCTTCAACGATGAGGTCAACTTGTCGAAGAGACGAGCGTGACCTTTCTCTGTCACGGCCACCACAACCTCGCTCTGAGATGATCTGAGGCCCATTTTTCACTTCTTCATTATTTCAGAGCATCATTGACACATAAAGTCACACACAAACACACACACACATAATTTAGCTTATTATAAACATTGGCTGTGTCTCAAAACGTCTAGAGAGCTTTTGATGAATTGGCACAGTAAATGAATATCTCGTTCTGCCTGATGCCTTCTTATCTATTTCATATTGTTGCTGAGTTTTACTTTGCCTCGTTACGGACTTTGAAATCTTTGCGCACATCTCCAATTTGTTCAGCCATTTAAATACGATCAGTGCTCGACAGGACAGATAGATAAAAAGCATGGATGACATCAACACAACATAGCTGTACAAGTTGATGATAGCGCACAGAACCCGCCGATTCACAACCGTTAAATCGACTTTTGTCTTATAAGTCAGCTGAAATAATGATGTTGGCAGGACAGATAAATTATAGATAAAAAACAAAACCTGTGTGAGCCATACCCAGATGTGATGTAGGTACAGCCGTGCTGCATAGGTTGTGGAAAAAGCATGTTTACACCACTAGTTATCGGTGCAAGCAGGATTGTTGGGAGCCCATTTGTCGAGTCTCCAGCTTCAGTAAATTGCATGCTTGGATTCGGGGCAATTCTTTTAAGTTTTCTTTTGTTTTGCTTCGTGACAGTGACTTGATTTTCATTTGAATATTGTGTTTCTTTCAAATGTATTTGTTTCAATTAATCATATTCAGTTCATCTGTAACGCCACCAACCCCAATGTGTATCATCCACCCAAAGCCACCGTCTCTTTTCTGTTTATTTGTCCTGTTGTGTTTGTCTCCATTTAAATTGCTTTAGTAGAGATTTTTTTCTTCCTATTTTGTTCTTACCATCCCACTCGTTAAAGCCGGGACTTATTGTCTCAGGAGGTGTCGAGGGATTTGGTTGGTCTCATGCTTCGAGGAGAACCTTCCTCCCTGTTAGCCCTTCGCTCCGCAGGGCTTCAGGGTTCACTGAAGCAAGGAGATGACATCTTCCCTTTCTACAGAGAGCACCATGTCTCTCTCTCCAGAACCTCGTAGAGGAGACACAGCGCGCACACACACACACACACACAGAGTCCCCAGCCACACACTCTCTGACCCCTCCACCCCGAGTCCTGCTCCTTGTACTCCCCGCTCCCCCCACCTTCTCCTCCTCGCGGCCTCTGAGGAGAGGAGCTGTATTGAGCGGGAGCTTGAAACCATGCTTGTATTGTCAAAGGAGTTGCCGGCACTTACCTCCACTTGAACATTTAGTGCTGTCTTGCTGGGCCTGGACAGAGAATAGCACTATATGGTCACTGATGAATTGCTATTTCTGGACAAGAGATAAACACACTGCTTTGTAGGGATTATCGCTCCAATCTGTGGCGGCAGAGCTGAGATTTTTATCTTCTGTCCAAGTCACGCTTATGGGTTTGAATTTGCAGCACTGTGAATGGGACATGTAAACGTTGTGTCAGCAATGATTTAAATGAATCACGGTCCCTTATTTTCCCTCATATTAACTGTTGATGAAGGGAATGACCAAGTCCGTTCTTTTTTTGAGTCATGATCATAAATAATATCAATAAAACCTCATATGTCATCTTTCTAATAGATCTGATGATGTTGCTCTTAAAACACAAATCTGTAAATAAACGTGTTTACTCCAGTATTTCCATTTCATCATACAAAGTGAGTGTGCTGTTAATTGTTCATTTCTAAATGAAAGAAAAATACTAAAGTTAACTAGACTTTTTCTTAACCTATTTTATTTTGGCACACTTGAATATGAAATTATGATTAGATCGATGTCTGTTGTTCTAATTGTGCAGCTATCATGTGCTTATTATTTCACTCTTAAGCCCTCTGGTGGATCAACGGTTTCTCCGAATTCCGAATCGCCATCATGACACTTTGAATTTTTGTAGAGATTTGACTTTGACAAAAAAATGTAAAATAGAATCAAGAAGAACAGCTGCTCACGTTTAATCATGATGAGGAAATATATAGTAAAAAATATGAATGCTAAATATTACCGCAATATCTACACATTGACAACATTTTTTGTATCAAAAGAGTTTTCAGTGTGTGCAGAAGTTCAGCATTATGTTCTCAGAACGAAATTCATATGTGGGTTAAGACTAAGAGCTTGGGAGTGTGTGAGACGCCCTAAACAGCTGCCACTGTGCATGTGTGTCGGTCATGCATGTGTGTGTGTGTGTGTGTGCACATGTGTGTGTCCGTGCATTTTAATAATAAGGTGTTGACTCTGCCCTCTAAGGCTCACCTGTGGGGATTCCCAATGGTGTGTGTTCGGACATGCGCCCATCTATGTGTATGTGTGTGTGTGTGTGTTTTTGCACATACGTGTGTGTGTGTCACGTTGGGATGCGCGTATCTGTGCACCACAGCGCAACACCTGCCAGAGGCTGTGGCTGTTTATGACGGAGGCTGTGTGAGCTGGAGAGGACGCAGTGGAGCATCGCCAGCTCCATGCACACACACACACACACACACACACACACACACACACACGCACACAAACAAAGCACACAGAAATTTCAGTGTTTTTTTTATTGCAATAATTCATATTGTGCAAACACAAAATTCACACAAGCAAACGCTTCTAAATGGCCAGACATCACACCTACACTGTAAAAACTATGAGGAAAAACACTCCCCTTTACACACACACAGACACGCACACACACACACACACACACACACGCACACACACACACACACACGGGTAAATGTAATAACCACAGGGCCGGTGTGATCTGTGTCTCTCTCCCTAGGTCTTGCTGGCTGTGCAGGTCCCCAGCAGCTCCTATATTACAGCAGTAGGCAGGGGAGCCTGGCAAAGCCACCGGCCTACAAAGTTCAATATAAATGAACAGTGGGAACTCGCAGGGACCTGGCAGGAAAAAGCTTAGCAAAGTTAAAGCCTCACCAGCCGTTCCCGGCTGCCCATGCCAATGACTCACAACACACATGTGCAGCACAAGGCTGTGCACACTCACACAGTTGTACACACACTGACAGCCCACCTATTTCAGGAGTTGTGGGACAGGCCATACGGGGTTTTTTCATGTTATGTACTTTCAGTTAATTTGTTAATCGAAAGAGAAGACAAGCATCTGAAATACATAAGTAAGAGAAAGTAACATATATGATTTATTATTAGAGCCTTGTGCGATCCTCACATTGAAACCAGAGCAGAATAAGTTACAGGGAACACCAAAATAATTCAACATAATGGTTAAGAAGTCCTTAAAGTGCTCAGAAAATTAAATAAAAGTTGAACATCTGCAATCCCACAACGACTGGGCAACTCCATACCTTGAGGAAGATCATGTGATATGATTGAAAGCCCCAGAACTGCTATAAAATCATCTTTGTGTTGAGATTTTTTCCTCAAATGTCAAGTCAAGATTTGTTTTGTAGTTTTCTTTTTTAATACTTTTTTTTAATTTCAGATGCTCTTTTTAAATAGTAATAATAATAATAATATACACTTTTAGAAATAATACCAGACAAGGCCGATAAAATGGATATCAAACATATCTAAAAGCTTTCACAAAAATAGAAGTTTTAAAGTTTTATAAGTAAAAACAACAACAAAAACATTGCTTCCAGGCACCATCAAAATCAACATCACGATCACTGAAAAGGAAGGAGCAAATCTTGATGCGGCGCTACGTAACCTTATAATTAGCTCTGATTTTTACAACATACAGCAGAAAAAAAAGAGATAATGGTGCAAAGGAATAAAGAGCATATATTTGCTCCACTTTAGTATTGCCAAAGCAGTTTTCACTTTTAGGATTCATGAGAGTAAATCTCTTCCTTTGCTGGTTGACTCTCAGTGAAAGGACGTTGAAAGAGAAATCACTGCCCTCCTCCTCCTCCTCCTCCTCCTCCTCCTTTCCCGCTCTCAGCCTTCTCTCTGCCTGCTTTGCGGGGTTGCTCCCCTCTTCAGATGGCTGTGGACGCAATAATGACCCAACAGATGGGTTTATTAGAGGGCGGTTAAGGCAGCCAGCGGGTGGTTTGTTCAGGGGGAACCGAAAGCCGAAGCGCCAGGAGCTCTGGGTGAAAAGCAGACTGACAGGGAGCAAGTGGCTCTGCCTCTCTCCTCAGTTGTTGATCCAATAGGCACACTCTCTTCCTCGTAACCATCTCGGCCTTTAGGACTGTTTTTTGTGCTACGCCCGTGCATATGTGCACTCCCCCTTACGTAATGCACCCATGCTTTGTATTTGTACATTTCCGTACATATGCCTCTCCCCCCATGAAACATGTGCACGCCTTTTGACATGTAAATGAGATCAAGCTGGCTTTGTTAGCTACCTGCGTGTTAATGCTTGTTTAGGATGTCATCTGTCTCTTCTCGCCTCTCCATTCAGTGGGGCGGGTGGCATGCTTTGTGTCGCCAGCCCCCAGGTGTCGAGGGAGGTCCTTCAAACCCTCGTTAGTGTCCTAGCGTGTGCTCTGCTGGAGCATGCCTCTCCAGATCACAAGACAAAGTGGGCCACAACAGATCCTTATTATTCCCTTTGCACTTCTTGGTCTCCCCGACACTTGTTAGCTTTCACTGATCAATAGGCGCTCAATGGAGTTGATTTAGCGAATAAAGGCAAAGAGTGGGACATTAACTCCGGCATATGGATGGGATTCAGCCATCAGTGGGGAGGAAATGAGTAAATTAGTCTCTAATTACCCGATTAAAAGAAGATCAGAAGTTTTCTTTCTGTATATTATTATTCATTGTTAATGATTAACAATCACTTCTTTTTTTAAATTCAAGTTTCAAGACTGTCAACAAAATTCTTAAATTGCTGTCACCTCTGAATGACATGTTCTGCTGGCACCGTCGGCACAATTAGCTGCAAGCCACCGGCTCAGCCACCGCCATGTTGAAACCTATTGAGAGGCAATAGAAATGCTCCCAATCGTGTATATTGCACCTTAAAGTATAAACTAATAAATATCAAAATTGCAAAACTGTACAATGAGATCCTGATGTTCACCAAAAATCTATGTGTGTGTGTGGGGGGGGGGGGTCGCCAGTCAATCACAGGGCTGACACATTAAGACAGAAAACCATTTACACTCACATTCACACCTACGGGCCATTTAGAGTTGACAATTGACCTAACCTGCGTGTCTTTGGACTGTGGGAAAACCCACCGCTGGCATGGGGGGGGGGGGGGGGGGGGGGGTTAGCACCATCAACTCGTTTGATGGTGCTAACCACTGCACCACCATGCCGCCCTGACTTTGTAGATTTAAGTTCAACATGTATTCATACAAGATGGTCCAATTAGAGCAGTTCACTCTCTTTTGACTTTTAACTACATCCTATTAAGGGCAACTTGGGTATTTTTCAACCTGGACCATGATGTTGTGTCGATATGCCTAATGGGGACAACAATTAAAACAATGGATCCAGTATTGAGTGAGAGTGCTGCAGCGGACTGCAATGTCTTCTAAAAGTGCTTGTTTTTGCCACCGACCGGCTCAGGTGGCTAGTTGCTGACAATATTATAAAAAAAAAGAAATAAAGAAAGAGGAAAACGAGAATTAAAAAGTTTCTCTTTACATTTCTCTCGATTCGGTCTGCTACTGTGTCTAACCACGTCTTGCTGAAGAAGAAGTCTAGTTCTGAAATCTTGCGCTAAGTGAGTCGTTGCCTCAAGACAACGGCGGAAACGTGTGTGAGAGTTGCACTCAAAGGGATTTGGCGATTGCTCCTCCGCGCTCAGGCGACACACAGAATGGCCTCGGAGGATATTGTGCTGCTTTAGAGACCACTCATCTGAGGAGTGTAAGGCACACGACACCTGGAGGGAGAAATCAAATCCTTGTTTGGGGGCGAGGCGGAGGGCCCTTCACGGTCTCTCACCTCCGAAAACCTCAGCCCAGGACCCCCCCCCCAACCCAACCCAACCCCAGCCGGATGCTGGTGAACCCCCTCTCCTGTATCCTCCTCCCCTCTCCTCCTCTCCAAAGGTCATCCAATCCTGGCCACCGCCCCACTCCAACCCCCCAAAACCATGAAGAGAAACAGAATGAAGGGTATGAACACTGAGCTTTTAGCCCCTTCTCCCTCTCCGGGGGTGTATCCATCTCCTTTGTTGTCTCACTCCGGCAGTGTACACCTTCACTCTTCAATCATTTATGGAGACCATGTCCTCATACAGTATGAAGTCCCCCCTTTATGTAACGACGGAAGAGTTCACTACATTTCTTTTGACAGCTACAGTTACTAACGACTTGGCAGGTTCAGATTTTACATGTAAAAATACAAATCAGTTTATCAGGCAATTCCGTAGATTAAAGCAACAGTATGTAAATCAGTTTAGCACCTTAGCTCGACCAGCTACAATATTAAAATGCTGCCTACACATGGATGCATGGATATGAATAATCACGTAATATAATGGGAAATGATATAACACACTGACTTTACACACTGAAAAGGGACATTCCTTATAAGGGGTTCTTTTGCTTTGGACACTTGTATTATATGTCGTTGAGAATACAGACTTTTATTAACTGTATAGGCTCATGACACACATGACACATTATAAATTTGAGTTTTGTTGTAGGTCTTCTTTTTGTTAAAATGCACGATAAACTGGAGCCACTGTAGGCTGGTAGAAAATGATGCACTTCCAGTTCTGTCAGTCACCAATACAGGTACAGAATCATGTGTATGTATTTTTTTCTCTCACAGTCTGACATATTGATCCTCTTTGCCACTGGATGATTTTACATGAGGTATTTAAAGTCCCAAAATGCATGTGAACAGAAACCATTTCAAGTAAACGTAGTGTATTCAAAATGTTACTTATATAAATGAAATGGAAGTAGTGGAGTATAAAGGACAATATCTCGTAGTACAAGTAGTAGAAGTATAAATCAGCATAAAATAGAAATACTGAAGTAAAGGTCAAGTAGCTCATAACTGTAGTTGAGTAGATATACTTTGTTACATTTCACCACTTGCATGAATACAGCAAACCGGATATGAACGCAGGAATTTTAATCTTGTAATGGATTCGTTTTTACGTCCGGGTATCACTACTAGTTAATAAGTAAGAGATCTGAGTACTTCTCCCATAGACGCTCACATGAACACACACACACACACACACACACACACACACACATCCATGCATCCGAAACAATACACCTTGAGGGCACTCCTGCAAAGACACAATCCACCCATGTCTGTAATCCTCCTAATCTGTCACTATGACCCAGGGTAATGCCGTGTCACCACAAGTGTTTGGCTTCGCCTCTCAACTCAGCCGATTTGACACCCCACGTCTTCTCCTCAGAAACTCCCCCTGACCCCGGCTGCAGCCCTCTGGCCTCCCCTCCAACCCCCCCCCACCCCCACCACCACCACCCACCATGACACCGCGGCTCCTTCTGCCCTGTCTCAAGCGGCTACCATCGTCTCAGCCACAGCTTGGCCTGGAGCCGACACCGCGGTGCACGGCAAACCCTGATTCAGGTGGCGTAAAGACAGCCCGGCCTGACACTGAGTCGACGCTACATGCACCTGGGATGTAAGCAAACTTAAGCAAAAAAATGAAAAGAAACGCCTACAGCGTCGCTCAGAAGAGCTTACGATATCCACCCTTGACAAAAGACGATGCCAGGATCTCTCGCGTCTCACTTTTGCCTCTACTCTTTCTTTGCATGACACGGCCGTTTGCACCGAGCGCCAATTGGCATGACAGTGTGACCCCCAACCTTTTTTCTGCTTGTCCCCACATCCCATCCCCTCACATCCCTGCTCTCTTTTCCTTTCCTTGTCCCCCTCATCATCCATGTCACCCCCCCCCCCCCCCCCCCCCACCACCCCCTTCTCTAACTCTCACCCACACCCCTGCTCTTCCCTCAATGACAATATCCTGGTAATGGTGGCCTTTGTTTTTCTTGGCCCGGGCGCCTGGATTTGTCAGGACGCATTTCCTGCCCGCAGACTGAGGGGGCTGCTGCTGCGTGGCAATCTGGGCTCACTTCTCAGGCAGCTAAACCCTTTGACACTGTGCTTTTTAATTAAAATTACATTATGATTAATCAGGCAGAAGGAGGGGCCCTCCCCCTCACTTGCCCTCCTTCCTCCTCCTCTCTCCTCTCTCCTCTCTCCTCCTGCCCGATTTCCAGGCAGGTTTGATCACAACCTGTGACGGACGTTCCTCACTGCCAAGCCGCTAAAGATGTGCTGGCAGATGCGGCGGCCCGGCCAGCTTGTCGAGCCCCGGGGTTGCAGGCAGCCAGGGAGAGAGGGACGCAGAGACGGAGGAAGGGAGAGCGGGGGTAACAAATAAATACATTTTAAAAAAAGAGCAGGAGCAGCGATGGATATATGGCAAGGATAGTCTGTGTAAAGAAAGACCAGGTATGTGACAAGAGAGGGAAATTAAGAGGAAGGAGAGGAGTGACTTGAAATCCTTCAGACACTCCAGACTCTGTGCCAAGCCGTCAAGCAGTCTGACAGGCAGGCAGAGCTCCTGTATGGCCGTATTGATCTGGAGAGCTCTGTTGTGGCGCACGAACAGAGGAGGAGACAGGAAGACATGAAGCGGGGAATCATTTCTCCCTTCAAAGAGCCTGGAGACAAGAGCCTATACTTAACTCCAGTGTCTAGGCTGGTACTCTGGGCCCTTTATGTCGTAGTTGCAGCGGTGGCATGTAACCCGGAGCTGTGTGCGCTCACATGTTTGCTTACTCAGGCTGAAATGGTCATGTTAGAAGTATGTAGAGACATCAAAACAAAAGGCAGAGCCAATGAAGGGCATGTCAATGAGGGAGAGCACAACAGGCACTAAGGCCGAAACACTCTACACGGGGCATTTGACTGCTGTCATGTTACATGAGTGATGCCACAGCACTTTTTGTTTTTTTAGCATTTTTGAAATATTTTGACAGTAATATCCAAGCTAGGGGGAAAAAAAAGAAAAAAGAAACAGCTTTTTTAAGTGCCATTAATGAAAAATCTGATGTTTTCGTTCTGCTTTCTCCATGTGTATGTATATGGCAGTTCATAGGAGGAGCTGCATTACACTCACTGTAAATCAGGTCAAATGGCCGTTAGCACGTCACATACACTGCCATGACCCCTGCATGATCTGCAGTGGCCGCGAAAGAAATGTCATTTTGCGGCCGCGTCTCACGGATTGAACGTGTGTGACTCTGTGCATTTGCGTGCGTAAGTGTTTTGATGTTGTATTTTTGTGCGTGCGTGTGTTTACGCATGCTTGTGTGTGTGTGTGTGTGTTAAAAAAAGGGGTGCTGGTGATGAGGGGGTTGAGCAGGCGAGACCGGCACGATAACAAGCGCGTCTCCGTTGCTCACAGAAGTGTAACAGAGTTTGTATAACTCAGACAGGATCTGGAGAAAGGACAGGTATGCTGCTTTTGTGAATTATAAACCAAATCTTATATTTTCTTGGGCCAAACTGGTGGTCCACTGGTCAAAGTCAAACCTGCATTGAACCATTTGGCTAACTAAACATGTCAAATGTTAAACGTGTGTTTATTAATTTTTTCCAAAAGTTTTCTCTTCATCTAAAATGAAAAAGTATTATAAAATTAATAAAATGTTCTAGATAATTATGTAATTTCTATTCTTACAGGAAAATGAATTTTCTTTTTTTTTTGGTGCCTGTCTCTCTGCATAGCTCTCACCCATTCAGCCCCCCGAGCTGAAACAGGCCTGTATTGAGTGTCCTGTGGCCACATTGACAGGCAGTATTAAAAACCAGTAGGTGGTCTTTCACTGTCACTGGGCAGAAGCCCCTCGTCACAGCACATTAATTACACACTCTCACCAGCTCAAACAAGCCTCGCCTGTTCATGCGCGGCGATGGATTAAGACCAAAGCGGAAAGTGTGTGTCGCTTGAAATCAAGAATTTACTCCGCACGCTCGTCCTCGAGTTGCCGCGGATGACATTTTTTGTTAAGGACATACAGCGAAGATGGCAATAAATGGAAGTGAGCAGCCACTATTTTAAAATGTGAAAATGAGTTGGGTCAACTTCAGTGGACCTTGTGATGCTTCTCGATGAGTGGGCTGGAAAGAGTGTACAATCTGGTTTGCATTTGCTGGTTTTCTATTAACTCTATAAATACCAGTGTTGTGGCTGCTGCACGTGAAATAAAATGTCTGTGAGCTCTTTTCTGTCAATCCATCCGTGATGGCACTCCTTACTCGACGTGCAAACGTGTATGCACATGTATTGGCGTGTGCGCCTGTACATGAACATACAGGCATAACGTGTGTGTGCGTGCACACGTATTGAGCGGTATAGGTAGTTGCTTGCAGGTGTGCACATGCATGAGTGTATGCATGGATTGTCGCAGGATCCAGGACCATCGCCTTCCTCCCTCTGACCTGACCCGGCCATGAACCCTGTTGCCCTTACGATCCATACATATCGTTTACCCAACGCCCTCCCTGTCGTCTCGCCTAATGCACGGAGGCGTGAAACACCTCGTAATGCTCAATCACAGCGGGGCACAGCATGCTAGGAGCCATCCAGAGTGACAGCACAGGGCCAGGGAGGCGGCCGGCTGAGGGACGAAATACCACATCGCCCTCAGGGAGAGGAAGAGGGGGAGGTGGGGGAGGAGGTTCGGGGGCGGGGGGGGGGAGAAGAAGGGTGAAGGGCTAGAGGGGTTTGGAGGCAAGGGGGAAAGGGGGAAAGGGGGAGGGGAGTAGGGGTACAAGTGGGGGTTAAGTTGGTCTGGGTCCATGTCAACAACATGCAGATACATTTGAAAATGTCATTGGTTCTGTCGGCATCTTCTCAGGTGAGTTGTCAGTCCGCTCGCCAAAAACGCCAAAGAGATTGGACAGATTCCTTCGTTTTCTGTTGAAAAACATCGAAATAGAACGTGACTGCTACAGCATCCTCTCTGGAGTTGAGTGGATAGACATTTTTGACAAACATAACAAGATTTTTGCTCGGTCCCAGCAGCCTCTTTTTATGTCACCTTTCACTTAGTTTGTTTCAACACAGCTTAAAACAACATGCGGGCGTTCTTTGTTGTCTAACATGTGCTCAAGCGTAATCTAATGATTGATCACTGGTGCTACATGTCAACCAAGACAGTTCCTGGACAGCGGCTTTGGGTCCCTGATAGGGCTAAGTTATGTTCGACAATACCTTGAAGGTATTGACTGAAATATCCCAGTACCAAGTAGTACCAACTTCTCCAGTCAAACGATACCTACAATTTACCTTTCTTTGTGCCCAGATCTAAAAGAAAAAAAACTATTTGCACGGTTTTACTCGCAGCCAATCACTGCCAGCTTTTAAAAAGCGACATGTGATTGATCCACAACACATACAGCCGTGATTGCCTGCCTGCACACCAAGATGGCTGAGCTGTCAGCTAGAAGCTAACAGTGCTAACAGCGCTAACAAAGGCAGCAGTGCTGGTTGGGGGACGGTTTTATTAACACACACACACAGCTTCCATTCACATGATGGGTGTTGAGTAAGTACTTTATAGGTATCCGTGTCACATTAAGGGTACTGGTAATGGTACTGCCATCGTATGATACACCCAGGCTTAGGTCCTGACGGTAAATGTAAAAATGCACCGGCCGCGCCCGATCAGCTATACTGATAACCAAAATTGATCATGTCTGGTTTTTCAGGTATCATAGAAAGCGGCCTAGTACGGACGTGAGGCCAACAATTGCTCGATTTATCTGCATTCATGTGAGCACGACCTGGATGCTCAAGAAGTCCTGGGTGGGCTTTATTATGCTGAAGAGGATAACATTTTCATGCAAAGTGAGTGTAGTGCTGGGATTCGCAAGTGAAACACATTAAAGGGAAGAGAAGACGAGAAGAAGGAGGGAGAAAAAAAAAGATGGAGAGAGAGCGCGAGATAGACGCAACAGACGGAAGTCGCACTTGTGAAGTTGGAGGTGTGAAGAAAAAGACTTGATCGCGTTTAAAGGCAGCTTTTTGGACTGCTGTTTTAAAACCCATCAATGTGCTGCTTAACGCTTTCTGTTCCGAGGCAGCAGATCTGTTTTTTACACTTTACCAACAAACTTTGGTGCAAATACGGAAAAATACAGCCCAGTGTTCTGAATATGTGCTGCTGATGTTAGTGTGGTATAAGTATTATTACAACTCATTTATTTGAACTGCATAAACGTCAAACATTGAACATTGAACATTGAAACGCAAATACGGAACATGAGACACCTCAGCCATGAGTTTTTCTGACTCACTGGCACCTTTTCTACTTGTAAAAACCTAACTAGCTAGCATCTGAAGATTTTTACACATAGATACATAAGCCTCAGAAAGTGTGAGACACTGATGTTGGCAGAGGGATCCATCTGATGCATTGAGAATAACACAGCTTTTAGCTCAAAGTCAGCACAAAAATTGTACGAGATGTAAACAAGAGGAGAGATCTGCTTCCACCCTGGCAAAGCCTCCCTTGTCCTTGCCCGTGCCCTGTGGACTCATGCCCAGGACCTGGGCCTCTCTCAGGCCAAGCTGCCCAATGGTCCAGTTAATCATATGCAGCGCCACGAGGAAGCTTATGCTGGCCTATGCCAGTTTATGCCTCGAAAACTGCAGGGTGTCGAGGCCAGAACCGCAGCGAGAGGGGGGCTCGACAGACTGGCTTGGCAACAGAGGCCTTGGCTTGGATTTGAAGATGAGCGGACCCTTCAGAACCTGAACTGGTGCCCCCTCTGACCCCCTCCCTGTGTTTCTCCCAGTGTCCAGGTCCCGCTGTGGGGCCGCTGACCCCGCTGACTGTGTGGACAGAGACCCTGCTGACCAACACAAACACTGACATTACTGCCTCTCAGCAGGGAGATAAAAACTCTGAAGGGCAGTGTGTGGGTTTCTGTGAGTCAAGCACGTGTCCGTGTGTCGCTTCTCAAAGGAAAGGATGCATCACGCCCTGCCAGACCTCGCTGCCCCTCATAGCTTGACTGTTTAGAGAATTTATCTCAATCCCTTTTTCTTAATAGAATTCATGGCCTGTCAGTTTTTTTAATTAAACATTGTTTTGTGATCAATCCTCTCCGCTCTCCGTTTATTTGGCTGCGCTTTGAACATGCTACACAAGTTGCTCCTTTTCTGTTTTCTTTTCCGAGTTTGCTGCCCCCGGTGGTAGAAATCATTTTAAACACATGTCTGATACATTTTAGAAGAACGCACTTGCAATTTCAACCAGTAATCTCGGATGTAAATGCTAATTCAGCCCGGGCTAGACGTCAGGGCTCAGTCCATGTTAAGGGTGTTTCGGGGGACAGTTCACAGTTGTAAACGTAAACATGTGTCCCAGTTTATTTCCTGTTGCAGTGTATGTGAATTACATCAGCTGACAGGAAGTAAACGTATCTAAGTTTAGTTTTTAAGCTTACTAACTCACTGTTAATTAGCACTAATCTCAAAGTAAAGCTGAGGCTAATGGGGGTGTCATTAATTTTGCAGTACTTTGTTCATAAATCTAAAATTTAGACAAATACAAATTTGGACCTGATGATCACCAAATTGCTGGGTTCAACGGTGAAATCTAATTTCCCTGCCAAAAGCTATGACAATTCAGCAGAGCATTCGATTATGCACCAAATGTAATGGCAATCCTTCCAATAGTTGCTGAGAAAGTTCACTCAAACCACACGTGCCACCCTCACAGTGGCGCTTAAGGAGAAGTCGGGAAATCTCCAAAGTCAGACAGCTTTATTGTCTGAGGAGCATGAATGTCTGTCGTGCCAATGCATCAAATAGCGGCGGACACGTTTCAGTCTGGACCAAAGTGCCGGGCCGTAGGACCAACAGACCAATATTGGCATCCATAGAGCCACAGTAGCGTGGCTAAAAATGAACAGAAATCACAGTTTACAGTAATCTATGCGAGAAACAGTCATTAAAGGGGGGCCTTGATATCTTCAAAGAAATGCTTTTGGGAGCATGCCAAATCCAACTAACCACCCCTGCCCACTCACACACACAAACTACTTGTGCACATGCTTTTAATCTGTTTTCTAAACAGCTGAGCGACCTTGTGTGCGCCATCACAAAGCGAGCCGGAGGTGTGAGCCTTCGGCTGAGGAGACACAAAGAAGTCTATCTGCTTTTGACAAACCTGGATTTACAGTTAAGCAGCGCTTGTAATGTGCGCGTGTGTGGGTACGTCCAGGATTAGTTTAGCCACCGATGTGCCAAAAGTCCACATGAAGATACAATTATACATGCATGATGTGGTGGAAAGAAAAAGGTGTGGTGGAAGTACGTGGGCGCAAATAAAAGCATGAGTGCATTTTATCCGCGTGTTCATGCGTTTTGCCACAAAAGAGCAGCGAGGATTGACAGCGTAGTGGGGCTGGCCTCTGGCCGACTGTGACCTTTGACAAGTCTCTGTCACTTCTCACCTCCGCAAGACGAGCGCTGTCATACGAACGCACACGACACAACATGCCCCCCCCCCCCCCCACACACATCCTACCGTCTCTTCGATTAAAAGCTTAATGGATGTTTTAGTACTCTGCCACTTTGATGACAGCATGCTAATCTGCCACCCTCGGATCTCTGAGAAGCTGAAGGACAAGAGGAGGAGGAGGAGGGGATATCTTACAGGTTGGGAGGGGCACTGACAATATAATCACGGCGAGACACACTGCAGCGTGAGGATTTTTTTTTCCTTTTTTTCTCACTTTTCACACGCGGCAGACCCAAAGGGGTGGTCCTGGTCGGGGCATCTAGCCGGAGAGCCTAGTCTCACCTCACTGACATGGAAGCCACCCTGGCTGTCACTTTGCATCTCTGACGCCTAGAGAGGGAGACCATGAGCAGCCTGACAGGGGCAGCGGAAGGTGAGGACCCAAAATGCTTGAGACACACTTGGCTCAGAGCCAAAAGTCTACTCCTCCTTTACTTTCTATCCCCCCCCCCCCCCCCACACACACACACACACACACACACACACACACAACCACACACACACTAACACGCTCCCCTCCTCCTGACACTTCAGAGTGTCTATGTGAACTTTTATACTTTATGATCTTTCTAACCTTTACATTTTGAGAATAAAATCTAGACCTATTAGTTTCTCTCCTTAACAGGCTTTTTGACACTATACTGTATGACAAGTGAGAGAAAGGTTCACTGTATTTTGAATATGCCTGCTTTGGAAGACAAATGGCACCAGAGCGAAACATTATTAAAAAAAACGAATTTTAAAACAAAAACAAATTGAAGGTTAAAAGTTATTAACAATTACTGCATCCACTGCAATGGGTGAAAATTCATTGTGAGTGTAGAGGAAAGTTTTCACCGTCCACTATTGATTGGCGACACGCCGCCCTCAGACTCAACCACGGGTGGGAGAGGTGCCGAGGGTTCAGCAGAAACCCACCCACCCCTAAGTGGGTGAGGTGCATCGTGTGGGAACTGTTCTCATCCTGTTATATTGTTTCTGTCTGACGAAACGTCACATGATGCCGACAACATGTGATGAACAATGTTAGAAGGGCATTGTTAAAGTCTCTTCCATAAACGTGCGCTTTAGTCTGACTGTAATGCAGTGCTTCTATAGGCTGAATTAAATCAGCTTTTAACCCGTGAAGCTAGTTATGTAGGTTTTTGTTGTGTTCCTTACTGTTTTGTCATCTGTTTTGTTTATATTATAATTGCTTTTATTGTTTCTGTTTTTACCATGTAAAGTGCCTTTGAGTTCCTTTTAAAGCGCTATACAAATAAAATGTATTACCATTATTATTGTTATTAAATTACAGATGTACTGCATGCACACATAGCGTCTAAAAAATATTGATCAGGATCATGATCAGCATCTCACTGAATTAACTTCATAAATTCCTCCCTGTATTCAGTCCAACTGTGTAAAAAAATGAAATAAAATGCAAATATTGAAGATTTCTTGGAGATCCATTATTAATCCGTTGTTGTTTTGAATGATTATTGAATGCTTTTGAAAACAAAAAACAAAAGGTACTACCTGGGGCCATCAGGCAGTATCCAATAAGTTTCCTCCGTCCACAGGACTGTGGTTCAAACTCATTTATCAGCATCCAAAAGTATTTGATTGGCATCATGTGACTTATCAGAAATCTAATTAAAAAACAACAACACACAAGTGTGGGTATGCCGCACTGCACTACGAAAAGAAAAAAAGAAAAAACACACACACAAAGAAAACACTTTGGAGTAACCCCTCAAGACTGGCAGATGTGACACAGATGACTAATGTTCTGATACCGTGTGGGCGTTGCAAAGCGAACAAGGGATTCCACATCTCTTGCAAGACAATGTGCAAGAGATGTAGAAGATGTACTTTCTAAGTGCATCAGAAAACAGTTTCCGTGGTCTCTTTGGTTTGGATTTGATTTTTCTCTAATAACTGAACTGATCATGTCGACAGGGTTGTTCAGTGATAGAGCAGTAAATGATACCAAACCATTTGAAGCAATTGCAATTGCCCGTTGCATTGCAATTAAGATAAAAACAGTAGATACATAACTTAATTAGCATACAATAATGTAATTAGAAACTATCACATAGAAGAAAACTGCAATAAAAAAAAAAAGCATGCATCTTTTTCCTAGATGCATGCTTTGTTTTGTTTCCAAATGATCTCTCAATATTTTTCATATTCTCTTTGGGATCCATAGAATGTATGTAAGTTGATTAAACAAACTAAAACTTAATAATTGTACTCCTCAAAATAAAAACTTGATTCCTGCATGCGACTCGCTCACCCGTGAGAAAAATGACAGCTATGAGAAAAACAAGTGTGACTGTTGCCTCTCTGGTCCTCGCAGCGAGAGAGGCCTCTGGAGACGTCTGAACTAAAAGTAAAAATCAACACTCTGGTACCCTGTTGCTGCATAATATCCTCAGCTGGTGCATTTCAGGTGAACAATAAGAGACGGTGGACATTTAATGTGATGTATGTGTCACTTCTTTCTCTCCCAAGAACAATAACTTGAGAACAATTTCTTTCCCAGCCACACAACATGCATTTCATGCCCCTCACAAGGCCAACATGGTTGAGCAGCATTTCCTTTTTCAATTGACACTGACAACGTATTTGATACCTGAGACATCCCGTAATGCATTTTTCTATGAAGCAACCATTTACATTGTGCTGTGGCGTGACATTGCCACGGTAATCAGGGCCCAAACCAGTATTGAGAACATTGTATCATGAGTAGGAGGCAGTTGGCAAAGCATGTGTAGAATTTCCAAGACTCATAGCCAAGATTTTGTATTTTCTTTTGATACATGTAATAACTGGGGGTCCTTGAGGTGACTAGATACTAGATACTATGTACTAGATACTAGATATGTCCTTTGTAAGTACCAGCAATCTGTATCTGTACATTTGCAGGTTACCCATATGACTGCTCCAAAATGACTCATATGGGCGTTTTCTATGATTATGTTCTCGTTAAATTACGTAACCTGAAAACATTTGCAAGTTTAGGGGAAGGCTGAAAAGAATCATGCTTTAAAGAATCTAAAGTTGTCTGCTGGTAGAAGACATGGCACGAACAAAAGCATCACACTGTGCATTCAACCAACCGACCCTAAACTCCAACCTGACAATTGTTCCAGCTGTTGAAGAACATCACACTACTTTAGTTTAAGCCTTTTACTATTCAGCCCGTTCAGACTCCCTACCCCTCCACCCTCCCAATGGACTTTTCTAGGATGTCTAGCTCTATCTTCACTGTCATCTGACTCCACCCAAATGCACAGACTCATTTGATTAGTTGTGTATAAGACAATCTTCACATCATTTAAAGTGGACTGCAGTGGAGCAACGCTCCCTTTTTCAGCAAACATGGGACAAGGGAGACAAGGGAGAATAAAGGCACATTTAGATGTATTAGTTGTATTGTTTAAGTACATAGTTTGTATTCAAACTGTGTTCAAAGTAAACATGAGATGTTATGGTACCAGCAAATACGTTCCCATGCAACGGAGCTCCATTTGAATTACGTTTCGAGAGAATCCTATTTCGTTTGCTGCCGACGTATCACAAATAGGTTTCAAATGAGTTCGCAAAGGTTCATGTGCAGAGGTTGTGGTGGTGGATGAGTCAAAACTCACAGGGCTTAAATCCAGGAGACTTCTGTTTGTAGTACTTTAGTTGCCGAAACATAACAAAGCAACTTTGTTGCGTTATGCTTCAATTTTGTAGTCATTTTTAACCAAACCAATATTTTTTTTACTAAACCTAATAAAGTAGGTTTGACGTGTTTTTGTTAAAATTTACAACGTTAACTATGTGCTTCAAACTGTCTAAAACCTTTTGAAGCTGAGACTGGGTGAAATTGGGTTAAATACGTTTCCGTCAAAACATAATTGAGTGCAGGTTAGTTGTTCAGGAATAACATTTTGTAGGAGAATATGCATGTTGAAATCATATGAAGGAGAAGAAAACAAATGGAAATAAAATGAGTGTGTTTTTTTTGTTTTGTTAAAAAGTAGTCTTTAAAATATTTAGCGTGGTTTTTAATTAGGTGTTTTTTTTGTGATTCTCCGTCCATTGGAATAGACCACAAAGTATTTGAATCATTTATTCGTATTGCTAATGATTTATGAGTGCATTTACAGTGTAAATCTGCCATTACAATATATTGTTTTTACTTGGAAGAGAATTGGGCTCCGAACAGGTTAGAATGGATGCTCAGTTGTTTGAATACTGAGGAAGCAACAAGTCCTCCAAATGAAACAAAACACGCCGCTTGTCCATGCCCTCCGGAACAACGCGTTCTCTGATGTGACGGCACTATCATCAGGACCACATCATTTGTCTTTGCCTTCTAATACTGATGTTTTAAAAATGTAGACAGTTTTCTGATCTCACACTGCTATGGTTAAGATGCGGCTATAGGTTTGGGTTTCAGGTCGCATTCATTCATAAACCTGCACCCTTCCATCCCTGATCCCATTGCACAGTTGAACTTGTGCCCCCTGCCTTCTTGATGACCTCCTCGGTAGAGTGCTGTGAACCCACCGCTGCCCCCTCCTTCCATCCACTCCTCCTCCTCCTCCTCTTGTTCCAGCTCTTTCAGCGCGGCAGACTGTCGATCCCGCCTGGCCGCCCCTTGCCGTCTCGCAGAAGTGCGAAAATAAGATGGCATTGGATCTATTAACACATTGGGCTGAGTGTTAGTGAGGGGGCCCCAGCCGAGACCACTCTCCCAAGGTCCACCGACCGCCATTCTATCCCTGCTCTGGCCGGGGGCAAGATGGAAGGTTGTGGGGGGGGAGTGGGGGGGATGTGGTCCGTAGGCAATTAGAGATATCTGTGAGCCATAGGCGGGGGTAACGAGGAGGCAGCGTGTTCTTGAGTGTTCTGTATGGGGCATGCTGACACTTGTCCACTTGAAATATCACCTGTTCATCAGAGGCCCTCCTGCCAATTGATGGACTGATTGGAGCAGCGATCGATAGCTGCAGTGCAGGCCCTGGCTCTACACAACAAGATGTTCTTCGGGGGCCTTTGTGTGTGCGTGTGTTTGAGTGAAAGCGACAATTTTTCTTGTTTCTTTTGGACGGTATTGCCGTTGCTAACCTTTGAGATAGCTCCGAAATCATTATACTCCTGCGAGGAAAGTGGTTTTGAGCTAATTTGATGTGAAAGTGTGAGGATGAGATTTCTGAGGGAAGAAGCCTCCACAGGGGCATCAATGTTGATGTTAGAGTCCTCATGTATGTACACCATCATCTAGCACAATAACATAATAGCTAACCAACGGTAAGAATTGCTTTATTATCAAACTAGCTGACTATATGTTATAATACTTTATAGCTAGCAGCGATATTAGCTAGCTGTAGCACTCGCTAGCTAGCAGGAATTATTCGCTATGGGCATCCGTGGTGATGCGTGTGTTATGTAACATTTATGTGTCAAGTAATTTAAGGTAAAAAGATCTGCACTCATCGACATGTACATCATGTTCGCAGCGATATTAGCTAGCTGTAGCACTCGCTAGCTAGCAGGAATTATTCGCTATGGGCATCCGTGGTGATGCGTGTGTTATGTAACATTTATGTGTCAGGTAATTTAAGGTAAAAAGATCTGCACTCATCGACATGTACATCATGTTCACACCGCAGTGCGTATCACTTTGGGCCCGTGTGCGTCCGCACTCGTACGTGTGCAAATTCATCCCGACCATATTTTTCAATCCGTGGAGGTAAAACTGGCACACAAGCTGCCATTTCTCAGATAACCTTGTTCCAATGTTATGATGACTTTACATGTGCTCGCATCCACAGGATTTCACTCCTGAACTTGTTGGCACGTCGAGATGTAATGTGTGTCTGTCTCCGAGTGTCTCTACCTCGGTGCGATTGCACGCCCACAGATCTCCCAGCTCCATCACAACAGCAACGGAGGAAAATAAATAAATAAATAAACCTCACAACTTTTTGTCACACTTCAATCACATAACATTAACCGACCGCATGTTCGGAATTAATAGACGGTGTTTGCTGCTATTTTCTCGACTTTTTCTTTTTCAGCAAATGATGAATGAATCCGCCCGCACGGTTGTAAGACAAAAGGAACAGCGGCGCGGCTTTCATATGTGTTCATTTCTTTGATTTGCCGGATTACCGTGTAACATTGTCGTCTATTCTGTTTGTCATCCTGGCAGTGGAAGCGAATTCCACCATCGCCCCTCTGCTGTACAGCATGTGGCCCTCCCTCAGAGGGGCTGGTTACCAAGCAGATTAGACAAGATATTTACAGGTGTGAAAAGATGCATTCTTCTAATACAGTGTGAAATTCTTCTGTTAAGTGCGCTCTTTCCAATAAGCCTGTTCACAATGGGATGAGAGAGAGGAAGAGAGAGAGAGAGAGAATCCAAGAAGCGACTTGTCTTGTTTTTTGGCTCTGTATTTTAAAAAGAGCTGAGGCGTAGCTGAGCGCAAGTCTTAAGAAAAAGTGATAAAATATACAGTGAGAAAAGCTTTCAAAGTGTCGGGAAATTAAAGCGGAGTGCAGCAGCAGGGCGGGGGAAGCGGGTGGGGGGGGGGGGGGGGGGGGGGGGGGTTGGTTGTCGGGTGTCGGTGGTAGAGCAGTGCTCAAGATGACTGCAATCTGCTAATGTGACTCCAGAGTGGAGTTGAGTGGAGGCATCACATCAGCTGGACGATAACTTCGCAGGTTAATCATTGTTCCCGGGCAGGTGTACCGAACACAATCTGCAACTTTTTTTTGGAGCAATGCTAGAAGGGGAAAGGGGTTAGAGCAATGTCTTGGCTTTTTTTGTCACCTGGCGTGACCCTGCAAGCTCTTAGTAAAGGAAGTGAAGAGGAGGTGGAGGAAGAGGAGGAGCGGGCACTCAGACGGTCCAAAATTCAGCGGAAAGGGAAGAGGATGGGAGGTTGAAGGCGGTGGTTTTGGGTGAAGGCAAAGGAGTGTGTGTGGGGGGGGGTGGGGGGTAGGATATGGGGCGTAGTCGTGTTGTGACCACACGCCCTCACCCGTAGAGCGTGGCTTGGAGCCCAGACAAGTCTACGCTGGGCCTGCCCGCCTCGCTATGGAAAGAGGGTCATTCTGTTCAGGAGTCAGGAACAGCAGCGCAGGGATCAAAAATGCCGCGGTGCCAACTCTCCACCAAGTGAAAAAAAAAAACACAACAAACAAACGAATTTCTAGCTGGTGAATTCCTGCGACTGGCGGTTGCATTAATGAGTCTCAAGGTGGAGAAATGACACAGGGGTAAACCAGGTGATTTTTTTTACATTATTCAAATGATGAAAAATAAGTGTCATCAAATCAAATTACAGATCTTGTAATCATTTTAAATGAATGATATTAGGATAAATGTTCATATAAACAAAATACAAATATATAAATGGTTACTTCAAAAGAAATCTGCAACAACATATTGTTTATCATTTTTTTTTAAATCCAAAAACACATATTCTTATTTTCCATTGATACAGACGACAGTGAGACTTTACCAAAGAGCATAGTGCACTAAAGCTCGTACCACCATGGCTTCTTTTGAGGCCTCGCTAAATAAAACGCTGGCTCCTCTTTTATCCATTTCTGCCAGTTGTATTAGCAGTTAGTGCGGCCCCTCTCCCTGCAGCCCTCTCCCACCATTCGAAGCAGCGACACACGGCTTGGCCGAGCAGTGGGGCAGAGAGACCCCCCTAATTAATGGAGGCAATCTTGCAGCTTTCAACCAGCTTTAGATTTCTTTTAATGAAAGGATTAACGCAGTGCATTAAGACGTATTTAACCTCCAGCACTAGCTCTGTTTCAATAAGTATTAAACAGGCCATTAAATGGAGTGGGGAGCTCAATTAAAGCAGACAAAGGCCAATGTGCTGAATGTGGAGTGAGGGGTGGATCCGGGGTTCGCTGTTCGCATTTAGCATCTGCCCAAACAGCTCATGGCGAGCTGGAGGAGAAAGAGAACTGACGTGATGCATCCCGCAGATTGCTGAAGGCTCGTCCTGGCCGATGAGGAATACAGGGGATCAGAGAAAAATATACATTTACGAAATAAAACATATATAACCGTTATGCAAATAATTGTCCTTTTTTTTTCTGAGGTGACATTGTTTTTAAAAGATGTATGTAGTCTACCCACATTGGAAACAGGAGCCAGGAATCTCAGAAATCTATTTTCTAAGTTGTTGATTTTACAAAACAATCAACCGCCACCAAGTAAGCCGTGCCAGAGCCCCTGCTGAACAATGATGGTATTGTTCACTTGGAAAAGAAAAACTGGCGTGGGCTGCTGCATTTATCAATTTTCCCTTTCTCTTTTTTCGCCCACTACTTGTTTGTCATGGCATGGCGAAGGCCCGTTTTGGGCCCAGCAGGTTGTCCTGCGCGCATGGCATCACCTAAAATTAGTTCAATCAGCGGTGGCCTTTTTTTGCAGCTTTGCCACTGCGGATGTTTACGGATCCAATAAAAAAAAAAAAAAGAAAGTGTTTGGCTCACTCGCTTTTCATGTTTGTGACAATAATTGTCTTTTCTCTGTTTTTTGTTTTTCTCGGTGGAATAACAATAAATGAAACTAGTGTAAATTCTGAAAATGTATACAGGAATCATCTCAAAGTATGACGCCTTATACAGTTATCTCAGTTGTAATTAAATCAGTCAAACATCAAAAGTCGATCACCATATTCAGCACCTACGTTCCAAGAAGACGCAAATTAGAAAAATGGAGGCCGCGGAAGTGAATTGTTAAACTCTTCAACAGAACAGACAGTCATGCACTTAAGTGTTAATTAGTTTTCAGATCCATCTTTCTATCATGAGTGTATTGAGAATGACGTGGCTCAGTAGTCAAATACATTCATTATCGCATATCATTAGCCCCCTCCCGCATGCAGGATGTGGCGGAACAGCTTTTCTCGGGTTGTCTTCCATTGAAATGATTAGCCTCAAACTACATATCCAAAGTGTTTGTCAGGGCGCGTGCTACAGCGGATCCGGGAAAAAAAACAGATGGATTTGCTCATGGAGGAACAGACTGAACATGGTGCGCCTTAAACGAACACTATGCATACCGTGGCACAAACCCTCAGTCCATATCAGCATACACTTTAGATCCCCCGGCATTTATGGTAGCCTGCAGGCGCGCGTTATGGTGCCCTGTCTGCCGCCGGAGAAGAATGAGCCTGACAACTAGCAGTGAGAGTGAATTATAGGGGATCACGGTTGAGCAGACATTGATCGGATAACTCCAAGTCATTTTAAATGTCTCGTTTGATAGCTCTTCTTTATGCTGGTGGGTTGTTAAAAATCGACGAAGATTATTAGCGCAGAACAACATGAACATGCCCTTTAAAATGTAATAGTGGGAAAAAAAATGTGAAACCAAAATGCTCAACAAAAAACCCTACGCCATACATTCTGTTATCAGCACACAGTCTTTCACACTTTGTGACAAAATAGGTTCTTCCTAGAACCAACGCCATTCATGAAAAGACCCTAAAAACACTTAACTCCTGTTTGAAACCACCCTGCAGTTGTGGCTGCTACTCGTCGTGCGACTGAATAGATTTAAATGAAAAATGTTTGACCCAACCTTACGTGACCCTGAAGCTGTTATTTACCTGCGTGTGATGCACCGATTGCGTTCTCCTAATTTCCAAACTCAAGATAGCAGCGGCTCGGGGTGAGATTGTTGCCATGGAGAGGAGGTACTCTATATTGTAATGTATCTATTGTGCGGCTGCAAGATCCATTAATTGGTACCACTGAGCTCATTTGATTCTGGGGAAAACACGCTGTTGCTCTGCGCTGCACAGCGAGAAATATGAATATCATGTCTACTAATGTGTGGCACAGTGGTGTTTCTAGTTATTATTTCAATCTGGAAGCTGTTTTTCTCGTTCAGAACTGATGCCGTTAACGTTTTTTGTTTTGAATCGGTTTGTGACAGATCATGCACACTGAGGCTGCAAGTGGGATTGAATTTTCACTTCGACTTCGAAGTTCCTACAAGTATATTTCATGCATGCAGTCTGTGGACATCAAACAGAGGTCACTCTGAAGAGTCACTCTTTGGATGACTGCTCACCTCTGCAGCGATGGGTCGGGTGCAAAATGATGAATACGAGGGGCCTTGGAAATGAAGAAAATAAATTCCTCCTGCATAAGTTCCCCCAAACTAACTTGGGTAGACTTCACGGAATGAACACCCTGAAGCTGCTTGACATCCTCCTGGATGCATCTTTTTCAAATATGTTCACATTGTCATTTTGTAATACGGATTGTCTATATTGTGGTTGATCTTAGGTTGGTCTATTCTGCACACACACAACATTTATTACAGTCGTCATGACAGAGGAGTCCCTCGTCAGTCGCTCTTCCTGGTTTCTTCGGTATTTTTCGCCAGTTCAAGGGGTTTGTTTGTGGGAGTTTCTCCTCATGCGAAGCGAGGGTCGAAGAGGCACAGTGGGTGTCTCATGCTGCACGGATTGTAAAGCCCCCTGAGGCCAATTTGTGATTGGTGATATTGGGCTACATAAAAAAAAATGGGACTTGACCGGACTTGACTATAGTGTATTGATCCGCTTACGGTTTGATTTCCACGACTTTCCATCATTATTTCACAGCTTAGGTGTTGCCTGACACGCAGGTCAGACCTACCATCAAACACTCTTTATTGCTGAAAGAACACACCAAGTCCATGTGACAGAAAAGATCATTTATATATACAGTATATAATATATATGTCTACAATTTTCAAGAACCATGAAAAATTCATCAAATCAAATTGAAGTTTGAAAGGGTTCTCAGAAGCCCCCCGAGAGTACATTCAGGCTTTAACAGAGTTGGCTGGGGAAGAGCCAAGACTAACAAATACCACTCCTGCTGTGTTCTTTGCACCCCGGTCGCAGCTCTCAGAGGTATCCCCGGCCTGTTGAGCCTGTGAGGGAAAGAGAGAGGATCAAATGAGAGGAGGAGGAGGAGAGAGAGAACATATGAAAGTCAGAGAGAGAGCGAGAGAGAGAGAGAGAGAGGGGAGTTCTGGAAGTGTAAAACAAAGAGATGAGTAATGAGGTGAGACACACCTCGTGTTACGTTGCCTGCAGTAGACTCACAGCTTAGCACAGGTCAGATTTTTTTTCGCTGTTTCTCTCCCTCCTTGAGAACTGTCATTAAGTCATACGACCGTGTAGAGTGTAAAAAACCAGTCACTCGCTCAGCAGAGTGCCAACTGTGTGTGTGTGCATGCGTAAAAGGGCTCTTCTTCTGGCCACACATGCTTGAATATATTTCTGAAGTGTTTTCTGTTTAGATTGTTGGTCCCTTCAGTTTGCTTCACTATACTTGTGGTTACGCTGTCCAGCATTAAATGAAAATGTTCGTAATTGCAAGAGTTGGAAGAACAGCAACAAGGACGCGATCCCTCACCGGCTTCCCACCAGCAACCGCCGCCAATTGTGTTCTTTGGCATGCGCGGCCGAGGCAGAGGTACCGCTAGCGGGAACTGAACCCCGGCCTTTGTCGTGGTGGGTGAGAATTTTTGCCACCTCTGCGCCATATTTCGAGCCATTAATATATACATCCATATGGCATATCCATAGCCATACCATTCGCTAATAGACACGGCCAATTGCAAATGATTGTAGTTATTGACCACATAAAAGGGGAAATGTGGAGATTTATTAAGCACAATTATTTGTTCCTGTAATCATTTTCAAGAAGGAAACAAGAAACACAAGGAACAATATCAGAGACGTACGAATGTTGTAGGAATTCTCTGCCAAAGGGTCCCACTTGAACTTGGGTGAGACGGAGAATCAAGCCACTCAGTGCAAAAGAGTAAAAGAGGAAATGAAATCCTCCTCTATAAACTTCTGAACTCCGTCAAAGCTGCCCGGCTTCCCATTGTGTCACTGTGCTGAACTGTAACAAAGTTGAAGTGGCCCAAGCCAAGACTCGAGGCCTCAGCTGTGTCTGAGTGGAGCCAACGCATGGTGAAGGCCTTTACTGGGGTGACGAGAGCAGGGAGCAGGGAGCCAGTGCATGTTAGCTAGCTAGAGCGTTTGGTAAAAGTGCAGACAGCTTGGGAGGTGCTAATGAATGCCGGGCATTGCTAACCGTACTGTACCCAGGCTCCGGGCGCAGCCTGGCAGCCTCCTGTCCCTCCTGCCCGTGCGAAATGTGAAAGATCAACCGGTTGGAGGGAGCAGACGGGAGCACACACACACACGCACACACACACCACTATGCACGCACACGTACAGACATACACAGAGTCACACAGACAAAAAAGCCACGCACACGCAGCGACACAGACAAGAGCACCCACACCGCGGCACAAACACACTTCGGAGGCCTGGCTCACTATGGTATCACATCACGAGGGCTCCAGCCAGGCCAAGCCATGAGGCCTCAGCTGAGATGATTCAAGACGCCCCGCTGGGTCCTCACTCGATCAGCCAGGTGGAGCCCCGCACCAGAACGACAGCAGAGCTCCAACACGCCACGCTACAGCCTCTCTATAAATGTGGAAATGAATTTGTGTGTGTGAATTTGTGCTAATCAAAGTAGTACGAGGACTAATATGTAGTTTGTAGTCAAACGACACAAATGATGAAAGTTGGTCTTCAGTTATTTGTAAGTCACTTCATTTTTTTGTCTGGCCCTAAATACTAATAGAAATATACGTATTAGTTGTTACTAACCAGTGGAGAACATTCAATCTACCGATGCACCAACCAGATAGAAAAATAATGAAAAAGAAATATATCTGTACAGGAATGCATGAATTACAAAGGTTTTATAAATTAGAGGCAGCTGAAGATGTTTCACAACTTCAAGAACAAATTAGTTTACTTATTAATCCGTTAATCGGTTCCACCGCTCCCATTTCGTTCACCAACTCTTGAGCTAATCATGCATTCTGCAGTTTGAAAAAGACACCTCAAGTTTTCTGTCGCAATTTTTTGTTTGTTTTTAACAAAAAAGAAAGGGAAAGAAATAAAATGAAAGTGACAGAGCACTTTCGGAAAGTAACCAATAAATTGAAAGTGTCACCGGCTGAGTTGCATGTTGCCCCAGTATTACTCAAAGGGAGTACAAAGCATTACGCTTCTCTGTTGATGCTTTGATCATAACATTAACTTTACTTTAATAACCAGATGGCCACACATTTGTTTCTGAAGCAGCCAATAATAATTTTGAATTATTACATTTCATCACCTGGGTCTAAACTTAACACATTTCTTAAATCGTACAGCTCTTCATTTGATAATCAAATCAGACTACCACTTAAAAAAAAAATAAAAGATAAGCAAACTTCTTCAAAAGCAAAATGATTTTCATTTGTAAAATAAAAAGTTTGGATAGATCTTAATGCAGGTCCAGCAGAATTTACCAAATAAACATCTGCAGTCAATAAGGAACACAATTTGGAGTGTTTCACAAATTTGAGCACCAGTTTTTGCCTTAATTTCATGTAATTGTATCATCGTTATTTTTTTCAAAACATAACCTCATCTACTGTGATACAGACGAGAACGCGTGACAGCAGTGGGGTCGCACGGCAGCCTTCCCGTCTTCTGTTGTGCTTGGTGCAACTATCAAAAGAGAGCAGTCCTTGTGTGAGAGTATCGCGTCGTTTGAGAAAAAGAGCTGGAGCTATAGTGGTGTACTCCTTATATATGACCAACGTTTAACCTATAGCGTTGAAGAGTTGCATGTTAGGTATAGAAAAGCTTCTCTCCCGTGGTGACCCAGCTCTGGGACCGTGAAAGCTGTGAACTCTCATCAAGAACACGTCTTGATAACGGAGGGATCAGCAGCTCAGAGATGTAACTACATGGGGAGTTTGGTTCCTGTCCTGAAAACCTGGCAGGAAGGCTCTGCTCTATTCTACACATTGTCTCTGTGAATTATACCCAGCTGTATACGATGAATCATACTCACCATTTCGACTGATGAATATTCATAACTCAGTGTTTTGCATATACCTTATCTACATGGATGGTTGTGGATGTCAGTGTCACAGTTATAGTCTGCGTCCCACCATCTGTGGCGTCCTTTCATATTAAAACAAATGGATTGATGATTTTTGAAAAACTTTTTATGCAGCGTGAAAAGAGAAACGAACATGATTTAGGTGCACAGGCAGCCTTGAATATTTATATGAACGCCTTTACAGCAGGTCGTTGAATTCATTATGTTGCAAATATTCCTGCATTATCAAGTTTTAATTCGGAACTCCCACCTGACTTTTAGGTACAAAATGTAATGCCTCTGATTTTCCTCCTCAACTTTCCTCTTCACATTAACAGGCGATCACGAGTAAGTTGAGTCTCATTAAATGCTCTTTGCGAGTTGTCTGGAGATGTATCTATTCATTAGCTTCAAAAGGGTGTCATGTGTATGAATTATGCTAACAGGATCTAATTAGCAGATGCAAATGAGGTTAGTCAAAATTGTACTGAAGAGACAGAAGAAAAGCTCCATGGGATAGTTGGAGCTCGACAGCTCACCAACCGCCCCCACGCTGGGCACCAAATGTGATGGTTCGCCCCTGCTGCTGCTCTATACAGGAGGCAGGACTGAACCATAAACACAGACGTGGGGAGGGCAGCTGTTCAGAGGTGTTCTTATTAAAATCTGATTTACAGCACAGTTCTGCGTTTTATCTTAAAAAAAATGTAAACATCTAGCTCGGACGTCGCTAAAGTTTCTGGCTAGTAGCTTACTTTGGTGTCAATAATGTGGTTGAAGGTCCACCCGCACTGCTCTGCTCGGAGCCAAAAGTTAGCCCCCCCCCCCCCCCGTCCCACAAGAAACAAGTTACACAACCAGCTGATGGAACTCCAGAATCCGGCGTGAAGAGGACTCACTAATAGCAGCCGCCTACAAGCTCCTGCCACTCTGACATCAGTGGCCCCAGACTGTGGAGAAGCTGGCAGGACTCGGGGAGCACGCCTTCTGGCCTCGGCAGAGAGGAAGGCCAGCAGGGAATGCAGCACAACACACATACCACACACACACACACACACACACACTTCACCCTGCAAGCTCGCTCACATGCACGCAGGGTTAGAGGGGCAGGTGGGGGGGACGGGGACGGGGCAGCAACTAGTGACCCTGTTAATGGCAGGAATCAGAAAGCTACAAAGAGCAGAGATCGCTGTTAACTGGCATGAGTCGGATGATGCCTGCCTAACCCTTGTGTTGAACCCCGAGTCATGTCGGCCCTGCCAAGACTGGCAGAATGTCGCGGGTGAGCAATGCAAACTGGGATGAGTTTCAGCTCACATAAAACTACAGTGTGCCAGGTTGACTTGAATTGTGTATCCAATCGCATCTATCTTATCTTAGATTACTTCGGGATGGCAAGTCCCTGGATAGTTAAAAAAAAACAAGGGAGGGGTGCCCTGGTGGCCAAGCTCTTACGGCGTCGAAATGAGCTGCGATGATTGTGTCCAGAACTTTGTTGCATCTCCCTCTCCTCATATTTACTGTCATCTATTCACTGTCCACAGTAAGGCATACAATTTAAAAACAAAATAAAGCAAATTATATTTGGAAATTTCCAGCTGACAGGTACTGAAGCCTTTTTGAGAAAACTCATTGTTAATTTCGTAAACATTTTTGTGCTTGACACCGTTTAAATTGCTGTATTCTGTTGAGTTTGTCCATTTAATACCTCTCTTACAGAGAGTTTAGAGCCAGACTGAAAGGACCTGTCAGCCAGATGGACACTTATGGAAGTCTTGTATTTAAAGTCACATCGCTTTAACAACTACCAGCCACCACAAAGTCGTACCACTCGGTCACTCGTCACACTGTCACGGCTTTCTGGGACACTTGAATAGAACAGATCATTCGTTGATGCTGTAAGCCACACCTGTGCTTTTCCTGCAATGGCAAGTAAAATTGTCTGCTATGAAAAAGGCCTGTGAGCCATGATCTTGGTTTTACTTCAGGTTGTTTCCTGTTTTATTTTGAAGTTCCCTGCCTACTGTGTCCTTTGTTTGTATGATTTTCATCCTTTGTTTGTCTTCCCGCCTTCGTCATTGACTGCCCCGCCTTAATTAGTTTCACCTGTCTCTCGTCAGCCTGGTAGTCGCCTGTGTTCATGCTCACCTGTTCCCACTTCCCTGTTCCACAGTCCCTATTTATACTAGCCCAGTTCCTTCACTCTTTGTCATTTTGTCTTCAGTTATGTGGGATTCCTGCTTGTAAGTTTTATTTTGAATTAAATCGCTACATCGTTTTGTGCTGCATCCGCATCTTTCTCTGCGCTTGGCTCCATCCCCTGTCGCCTGCTGTCCAAAGCGTGACAACGGGGAAATTATGAATTGTTACATCATCAAATTATGGAAAGAATTTCTATCACATTATGAATGATAAACTATGTCACGTTAAAACTGATATTCTGTAAAACAACATTTGCAATCGAGATCACATCAGAATGTTTGTGAGGGCTGGACGGTAATGTGGGTTTACAACTGCCACTACAATTTGACTTTGCAATACAGCTCCCTCTAAGTGATTGTGAACAAGATTCAGGGAAATCCTGTTGAGAAAGTGAAAGAGAAAATAGCTTTAGGGTGGTGTGAGACCACCCACTCACATCCTCTGCTCTGGGTGACTCACCGCCAGCCACCGCTAACCACACAGGTACTTTGGTCCCCCAACACCTACACAGATCGCCTCTAAAGCAAAATGAAACACGGCAAACGTTGCCCCCCTTTCCCCGTGAAAGTATCTCATTTTACGTTGAGATTCTTGCTCATCGGTAGGCCTTTAACGCATGTTCACGCAACTGGGATGGTTCTTTTTTGAAGGACATCCCCTTAATATTTCTGACATGGAACAATTAACAACTCCATAGGCAACAAGCAAAACCAAAAAAGCCTGACAAGGAACATAATTAATTGCACTTTCGCAAGACGTGAAAACAAAGCAAAAAGCCGTTTTCTTCCTTGTTCATTTTGACTGCAGCAGATCCCCTGTCTTCACACCTCCCACGTTGGTTTAACGTGTTGCATTGTCCCCCACACAGCTACTCACGTACACTCACACACATCAGAAACACATAGAGACTCACGCTCACGCTCACACAGCTATACGAAGACCACATCAGCCTGGGGCTCCCCTTTTTGTCTGCCTCTGCTCAAAAGGTGTGATCGCTCGTTGGCCTGGTGAGGAGGTGGGGGACATTCTTGAACCAGGGGTGTGTCCTACTCTGCCAAATCATACTTAGATTTTAAGGTTGGCCATCGTTGGGGATCCCCCGATAAGCATCAGAGCTGTGAAGGACATCTACACCAAGCAGACACGAGGTTCCTTGCACGGTCATGGGTTTATGTTCTCATCCTCCTTTCTTTCCAGAAAATGAAAAGACTCTAAAACTGCAGCAAACAAATGCTGTGAAACTAGTTCATACTTTACTAACTGTAATAAAGGAATAGTTGGGCATTTTTGGAAATACACTTATTTTGCTTTCTTGCCGAGAGTTGACAAGCAAAGTTAGGTTTAAGTAAAATACATACAGACAATGGAAAAGTAAAACGTCGCAAATGTAACTTTGAAAAAAAAGAAGAACTCTTGGGGACACCGGCCTCGACCACATGGTCCTGGTTCAAGACCTGTGTTTTTTTGAGCCGCCTACCTGCCCCATCATGAACGGTCTCCCCCCTCATTTTATACTCGGTCACTTGTTCAGAACGTAGATGCTTTTGCATTGCATTCAGTTCAGACGACATACAAATAAAACGCCAAAAGGCATTCTTATTGCATGCAAAATGACTTCATCGAGTCATTTACCCGCCAAATTATACCGTTAATAGGGAGCTCAATGCCAGTTTGTCAAACAATACTGTTAGACGTGGGACTTAAATGGCATTATTCATTCCCATGAATCACTGTCAGCATCTGTTTTCCGTTTGAAAATCAAGGCGTGCCCCCTCTCTCTGACTTGGTCATGAGGTGAATCATCAAATATTTGCCAACCAAGTAAATAACACCTCGCTTTTTAATTGTTTCAAGTTGACTACAGGTTATTTCGACTCATTCAGACAACAGAAAACATTATTCATTTCATACCGTGTGCGTAAAACGCACGTCAGAGAGCACAGCTAAAAGTCAGATTTTTCCAAGTGGCTTCGATTGCTTCAACATACACCAGATTTTTGGACCATTAACGCTGGGTATGGGTCCAGCCTGTCTCGGCTGGTCTGTTCTATCAAGGTCCACAACCATCAGATGAACCTCGAAACAAGCGCACCCCCCCGTCAGACAGAATGTTTGGTCCATGTGTCTAGACCTCCACCATGTCTGACCCGCCAGCACAGAAGGACACACAAACACTCGACAGACGAGCATGAGGAACAAACACAGGCAGCCTCCTTCTCCTCCGCCATGTGACTTGGATATGCATGCTCACTGCTGTTCGTAATTTCTTATCGCTGACACCCACCCTTCCACATCCACATATACACTTGTCAAATATGACACCTCTACCCACAGGGAAGAGACCAGGTTATCAGCCCTCTTCTGGGAAGCCTGACTAAACTTTGCCACCAAGCCACACACGAGTGGGCCTTCCCTTCGAACGTAGACGACTTCTGCTTTGGTCTCGGGCCCTCGGTCGGGAGGGCCTTTGGTCCTCTACGTCTCTCCCTTGCTCTCCAGTCAGAGAAGGAGACCAAACCATGGACCACTTCCATGATATGTGGGAGTCCCTGCTGTTTCAGTAGCTGCCAGGCAGGCAGCCTCTTCCCTCTCCCATCGGAGCGTTTGGCTCCATCACCGCGGGAGCCCATCTGATGTGGCCCCCCCCCACCACTCGCCCCCCCCCTTCCCCCATCTGACTAGCAGCTCTCTTCGCCGGGCCCAGACGGCTGAAGGGACGGAGCCGACGAAAGGGGCCGCAGATTGTTGTAGACCATTTACATGTAAATACACAGACCGGGCCTGGGTCTGGGTTCAATATTGAAGGTGTCCGCTGCACTGAGGTCCCTCTGTGTGTGCATATATGAGCGTGTGTGCATACGCGCCGGCAAGCGTATACGATTATGTGCGCACGTGCACGTGTGCGTGCGTGTGTGTGTGTGTGTTTTCATGTATGTGCATGGCATGATCCAGTACATCTAAATTATACAGCTGCCAAATTGCTGCAAATGTTTTAATACAAAAGCATTCTGTGGTCTCTAATTATATCTAATGGCTGCTGGACGCATTTCTCCAGAGCAGGAATAGGAGCCTTTTCAGAGGATGATTTGGCTTTTTATCAATTAGACTAATATCTAATTGCACGGAGCAGGAAAGGAAAGGAAATAATAATATTGACTTAAATGTGTCCAGTGTTCGTATAAATGAGGCCTGAACGGGGGGCTGTGAGGGTGTGTTTTTTGTTTGACAGACAGGGGCATCAAAGGGCCTTCTAGCACTGTGAATGTAGCCCCTGCTCCCCAGAGGAGACTGAAGATGCCGAGGCTACATCACTGTATCACCGGGGGGGTCAACCTTAAGCCATTAATCATGTCTACATAACCTCCCTCCCACTAGCATATGCCCCTGGCTGGTAGACAGTAAGTCAGTTCGGGCTTTCCTCTGTGTCGCTCTAGAAGCTTTCATACCGGGAGAGAGAAGTGTTAAAACTCTACGTTCTCACTTCTGACTCACTGATTTAACCACATTGAGACAGGAGCAGCAGCAGAATACTCCTGTGGTGTAAATCTGTTTGTGTTCCCTGTCCCAAAGAAAAAAAAGAAAAAAAAGACGGAAAAAAGAAAAAAAAAGAAAGAAAGGGTCCTCCTGAAATGCAGTTTCTGAGTCAGGGTTAGCGATGTGATAAAAGCCCAGCTTGTTTGGCAGTAATAGTGCTGTGGGAAAGGACGGAGAACCAGGGGTGAGCTGGGTTGGGCCGCTCTGCGTCTCGCTGGCTGGTTGGTTGACGAGCTCAAGTGTGGGACCATGTCCCCCCCCCCCCCTGCCCCCCCCCCCCCCCCTCCCCAGCTCACCCCAACTCTCCTCGTGTGCCTATCCAGAGAGGGAGGCTTAAATGCCGAGTCGATACAACTCCGCCACCCTCCCTTACACCTCACGTTCCAGGGAACACATATATCCAGTCTACGCTGTCAAACTTTTAGCACCTGCTATTTTGCTCCGGTCCCTTATGTCGATGCCTCTGGTGTTTTCAGGAGGATGGGCCGGGAGAAGTGGGTCAACAAAGGTTGATGCTAAAATGGGGATGAGGGTGAGACTCGGGCCATCGGACTACCGTCCGCTGTTGGCTTCTTTTGCTGGTGACAACACAGTGGGTGGAAGTAAAATGGTGGATGTGTCCGAGTCAATTCAATGATCTGCTTACACAATTCAAAGACCCCAACAACAAAAAAAGAAAGCACCATGAAGTTAACATCCTGTTGTAGGCAATTTCTTTTTTAGGGTTAAATTTATTTCCCATTTTCTCAGTATCTGGAAAACATCACTAGACTTGAAGAATTTAAAACTTCCGTGAGAACCCAGCACGGCAGGCGCCAAGAGATAATGTATTTATGAGAGGATAAAAAGTCAGATAAGAGAAGCACAGCTACCTGAAACTCACCCTGCTTCCATACCGTGTAGCTGCCGCGTTTCCCCACAGGCCCTGGGTGACACTTTCTATAATGCAGTAATCCAAAAATCATGTTAGCATGCCTTGGGGAGTCAAATACAGTGAGTGCAATCCTATTTCCCTGAATGCAGCCAGTACACCTTATTTTTCAAAGATTTGTCTTAACACAGTGGATTATCATTGCCCCCTGAAAACCCTTCGCATCACAGAAGCATCTAGCTCACATATCCCCGTATACATTTCCGCAATAATCCACCGCTCCTTCCACGGGCCGGAAACACACACACACACAAAAAAATACACACGCACACACACAACATGCGTGCATGCATGCAACATGCTGACATTGAGACTTATCTGTTGATATGACGCAAAGTAGCATCTGATGGTTTTATGCAATCTGGCGTACTTTAATGTATTTTGAGAAAATTCAAACGTGCTGCATATATAGAGAGAATTCCCGCGGGTCTCCCCCACTGACTGCTTGCAGATGGGAAAGATTCCCATTTCAGGATAATTTGCTTTGTGAAATAGCCTACATGACATCGAACATGAATACACTTTACATATTCTAATGTTCTCTGAGTAGGGGTTAAGAAGAAAATGCATTATGACAACAAAAAGAAGTGAATACAAAACACGTTTTGTCCAGGCTGGAGGGAGAACCTTGTGCTGTTTAAATCATGAAGAAAATGGCGGGGACAAGGAAATAAGAAGGAAAAAAAAAAGGGAGTAATTGATGAAAGCAATATGCACCCGAATGGAAATTCATGAAAGCTGTCACCTTTGTATCTTTGAAGACAGCAGCATGTCTGTAACATAAGCTTTCCTCACGCGGAGGGCCACTGCTTTAATTAAACGCTAGCAATCCCCCCACACACTGGAAAATATACTGGGGGACATCTTTGATAAACTTGTGAAATAAATTCTTTCCAATAAAAATGCTCTGGAGGATGATGATTTGCGGAGGAGCGCAGGGCGCTGGCACGGTGCTCATTGCACTCGGTTCCTTTCCCAGCACCACTCCCTCCAGGGGTCTCGGTGGCGAGGATCTCTAATGAGACTTGCGTTATTAATCCTTGCAATGGGGTACATGAATTCACTCCCGAGCAAAGGCTTCAGCAGCCACCTTGGCCCATAAAACCTGGAATGTATGCCTTTCATGTGCTCTGTTGATGATCTACTCTGACAACAATATGGTAGGACTTCCCTTCCCCTGTCGCGCGGGCCCTGGCCCGGGGCCAAGGAGGGTCATCTCAGACACACTTGGACTTTTATAGGTGGTCAAGAAACACGCTGACAGGTCACGAGTGGGAGCTCCTTTATGAGTGGAGCCTAAACATCTACCTCATTTGGAATTAGTTCATTTACAGGCGGCCTGTAAATCACATTTATTTTGTTTCCTACATTGCTTTCGAATGGCAATGGAGTCTTTGGGGTCATTTCAGAGAAACCGACCTACTTTACTTTGGAAAGCGGGGCCATTAAAACAACAGCACTGAGTTTGGTTTTCACAGGATTTTCTCTTCTCTTCAACCTTCAAAGTTGCGAACCAGTTCAGGTGCCTGGCTTCTTGCGGGTGGCATGAAAGCCAAATCAAAACTTTCTCTTAACATCATTTATTAGAATTTTGCTGATCATGCAAGGGCCCATCGAATAAGAGATTGCACTAACGAGGTGTCAACAGCTCAGGTGTGAAATGCTCGACTTTTGTTCTTCCTTTGAACTCGAGATTCAGCCTCCAACTATAGAACGACTGCAGCAACACTGAGTCAAGAGAGCAGCACCTCTGCTATGTGTGTGTGTGAGAACTAGAGAGAGAGAGAGAGAGAGAGAGAGAGAGAGAGAGAGAGAGAGAGAGAGAGAGAGAGAGAGAGAGAGAGAGAGAGAGAGAGAGAGAGAGAGAGAGAAAGAGAGAGAGAGAGAGAGAGAGAGAGGACATTAACACACTGACATAAAGTATATCATTCTTAATCCTGGATCAGGCTCACAGGCCCATGGTGATCCTCCCAATGCATACTTGTTAATTTGTCCTTTTTGCATCAAAGCCCTCGGGATTCATGGAAAAACGGGCCTTCACAAACAGTAGCTCCTTCTGATTCTGCTGAAATGAAATTTTACATTTCACAAAAAAAAAAGAAAAAAGCTGCGATGGCACCTTCTCACAATGTCCCCTGTGGAATTCTGCAATCGTCGCACAAAGCCGAAGGAAGGAGGACGACTGGGGCAAACATAGGATTTGGTTATGGCTGCAGATAAGTGAGACTCTCTGTTGGAGAGACAGGTCAAAAAATAAATAATAGAATTGCTTTTCTTCCCCGAGCCATTTGGAGAAAAAAAAAGAAGAAGCTTGATCTCTATTGTCGAATGTTTGGTGTTTCCCGCCTCTGTGAAGGCAGTCTGGGACGGCTCTCCGGTCTTTGATTGACAGATTGTGTGCCGTGTGCATGTAGCTCTGGTCCCCTGATGGCCCAACAGCCAGCTCCACTGTCCCATTTATGACACCAGCCAATCTGCCTCCAGCAGAGACTCTCCCACAGCTTTTCACAGATCTGTATCCCCATTTTCCCCAAATTCATCTCACCCCCTCCTCTCCCTTCAGCTTACTTTAAGACACAAATGCCCAGACTGCCCACACACAGGCAGACACACACACACACACACACACACACACATGCAAACACAAGCTGTGTTCGCTGCAGTTGAAGATGCTGCAAAGTGAGAGATGCAAGTGGAGAAAGTGAGAGCCTGCATGCAGCTCTCGTACAGTGTTGAGTTATTTGAATATAAGCAAACGATGGGAAAGTTCCCCAGTTATCCTGGTCGCTCACTAGAGGGCGCTGTCTCCGTTCCACTGCTGACAAATCCCCTTATGATGCGGTCCGGGGGCCGTAACGACGTTTGCGACATGTTTCTTTGATTATTTCTGATTTCGGGAGCTTTCGATCTCTCTCGCTCGCTCCTTCGGCGTGCGTGCGCGTTTGTGTTTGTGTTTCAGACACAGAGGTGGGCAATTCAAAATGACCTTATGTTCAGTAAACGGGTTTCATTTTTGTTCATTTTATTTTTTTAATTATAACCCAACCACTGTGACCATGTGTCCTTTTTTGTTGTCGTTATCGTTTCTTCACCGGGAGTCATGCAGCAGACCTGTGCAGTGTCAGTGCTTCCTTTCTCTCAGTCCTGTATAGTAGGCTATAGGCCTACCGTTGTCAGAATGTCAGTGGTTTTAAGGGAGGTTTATTTACCATCATTTACAAACGGCAGTTCGCCTCTTTTTTAACCCCGTTACTTTAAATGCTAAATTTAAGAGAAAATAGAAAATACATAAAATATCAGTTGTCTGCTCTCAGAGAGCTCATCCCCATTATGTAGCCTGTTAATATTTATTTCCCACATCCCAAACTGAAACAAATTTAAACGGTTTAATATTTGAATTCAATGGAATTAGGAAATAGATCCAATTTTGTCTAAGAATATCTACCTATTGTTAATATCTCTCATATAAGTAAAGCATGTTTCGCGTTTTATTTAGTGACCAATTTAACAATAATTCAAATATTGGATTAAAACTTAAAAAGGTAGAAAACAAGGAAAACAAATTCTATTTTTTCAGTATCTGAAGGGAATTAAAGCTCTAGCAACAAAAATGCATTTGTCACCTGATAAACGGAGAAGGAAGCTGGAATAATACTCGCCGTTTTTTTCCCTCTTAAGCAGAAACAAATTAAGTAAATAAAAATCGTCTTTTTTTATTTTCAGGTGTTCCTTTTGAGCCCATTTTTTACGGTCGATTGTTTTACTACAGCCAATACTGAAAACCTGGAAGTGGAAGAGGCGACAGAGGCCAATTATAGGAAATAAGGTGCACATGGGATTTTTTATTTTTTTGCAGGAGGGGAAAGGGTCTCGGTGTTTTGCTATTCATCGAGGATACGTCTTAGTTGGTTGAGTGAGTGTGGAAGTAATCTGACAAGCCGTATGTGAAAGTACATTTTACACGATGACATGAAACTGAAAGTTTATCGGAGATTAGAAACGTGCGCGGTGCGGAATGCAGGACAGGTGAAGTGCGATTTATTTAAGTAATTTCTTAGTTTGTGGGTAAAATGTGCAGAGACACTGGTTGTCGTTTTGGCCTCTTAGAAATGATTTTTCACTCATGTTTGACAGCAAACTGAAGCTTGTTTGCACTTGTAATTTATTGTTTTTTTTTAAATCCTGGATGCGTGGCGCGTGGAGCGATCGCCACTTCGCTCAAGTCTGCACCCGGGACGTGAGAGTGAAAATAAACGTAACAACACTCGTGAAGACATTTTTACCTCCTGATATTATTTCCACCAGACGCTTTCTAATTGAATTAGAGTGGTGCGGCCATTGGCTGCGGAGCGGGCTGGTGCGCCCGCGTGCTTCTCCAAGAGCTCCTCCCCTCTCGCTCACAATCAGTTGGGTGCGTGGAGAACTACATCTTTATAAGAGCCGCTGAACATCCAGTGTCCAGCCTAGAATCTGATCCGAACGTCCGTAGGCGAGGAGCCGGTTTAACCTCCTTCCATCATTCGTAAGGGAGGGAGGCGTGCAGAGCCAGAAACTACCAGGGCGCAGGTTGGTCGCGTCGCCTCCTTTGGCTGAGATTCACTCCTCTGGAAACTCTCGAAACTCTTTTTTATTGTATTGCAAGGTCTAAACAATGCAGTTAGAGAACATCCTTCCCAGCGCCAGCATCAGTTTACCCAAGACCTTTTACAATCTTTCGTCGTCGGACAGTGCCAACAACAGCCCGAGGCCGTCATCGCAGCTTGACTACCAAGAAGTCGACCGGACGGAATCGGAGTCCAGCAGTGCCCCTAAGAAGTACGTGAGCGGGGTAGGGAACGGGATGCTGGGTGAGGCAGAAGGGGACACTTTCGCTAAAGCCGGGCCCGATGGGAGGAAAGGCTCCCCGGTGCTAGGCGAGGACGAGTTGACGAGCGGTCGACGTTACAACATAGACGAACTGGGCTCAGATAGATACTTCATCTCGTCCGCACAGGCGAGTTCCGACATGGCAAGCCCCTGTTCCCTCTTTCCTTACGCAGGACAGACCGGCTCGGTGTACACCGGGTCCAGCGGCTCCAGGTACCCGGCTTCACTTCATTACGGATCCGTCCTGCCGCCCACGGGCTTCTCCTCCTCGTCCATGTGCACCGGCCGGAGTCAGTTTAGCAGCGGAGGGTACCAGTTCAGCCAGGGCCCGGGCTGTTTGTACCCCTCCTATCCCGGGACGGGGACGGGCATTGGCTCCATGTCTCTGCCGGGGTCTGCCGCCGGAGCCAGAGCGCAGGTCTATCTGTGCAACCGGCCTCTGTGGCTGAAATTCCACCGGCACCAGACCGAGATGATCATCACCAAACAGGGCAGGTAAGCAGAAGGCCCAATATAAGCACACGACATGTGCAGATTGTGAAATTCGTTTTAATATTTCCCGTCAGCCTGTTTAGACTCTACTTCTCATGACACCGGTCATTTTTATACCACTTTTTTACGCATGGCCAACATTTTACGCACAGGATTCCTATCTTCCTTTTACGCATTTTTTATTGTGGTTCTGAACTTTTAAATTGCAAGTTTTCGTTTCTGGTAAATTGTAAATGCACAACTACACAGCAGACTAAACATGACAATTATGAAATGTACAATTATTTAAAATTAGAGAGACACTTTGCCAAATGCCACACATGACGTGAGCGTTTTTTTCCCTGCTTTTATGAGCACATCTGTTAATTATTCCTGTTTTTTTTTTTTTTCGTCTTTTCTAGACGGATGTTCCCATTCCTCAGCTTCAACATCACTGGACTCAACCTCACGGCCCACTACAATGTCTTTGTAGAAGTTATTTTGGCTGACCCAAATCACTGGCGCTTTCAGGGAGGGAAGTGGGTCACTTGTGGGAAAGCAGACAATAATATGCAAGGTGAGTTAGAGATTTAAGAAAACGTATTTGTCTCTGGCAAATATGTATGTTGTTTAATAAAAGATTGAAAAAGAAATCGAAAAAGGAAAGGAATGAAACATGGTTAGAAATAAATAATACAGCAATGTAGCATTCAGTCCTGAGAGCTTGATGAAGTGAGAATCAAATGTGGGTGTCAAAGATTAAGCTTGATTGGAAATAAAGATGGTTCTTTTAATTTATTATAATTATTTTTACCCATTTTTTGCTAAATGTTTTGAAAGGTTGTTTTGTAGTGTTTAAATGCATATAATTCAATAACTTAGACTCCTCTCGGAGAACCAACTCTAGTGTGAAACTTGTCTTTTCAAAGGACTAGTACCAGAGGGATTAAACTGATTATTCTTCATTTGATCATTTATTGTTAAGAGAAATATTATAAGAAGATCTTTTAAAACAGAACTTTTGAATTGTATTTCAATAAATCCCATTAGTCTGTCTTGAATCTACTTTCAATTCATGTTTTCATTAAAATAACCTAATTTAATAAGGATTCCTGTTTAAGTATTTTAATTCGATTTTCCCCAAAGATCTTTATTATTATTATTAAAATATGCATAATGTAAAAAAAAAAGTATTATTCTTTCTGTTTTGCATATTACTAACTGCGTTATTTAAATTTCAGGGAACAAAATGTATGTTCATCCTGAATCTCCAAACACTGGCGCTCACTGGATGAGGCAAGAAATCTCTTTTGGCAAGTTGAAGCTGACCAACAATAAAGGGGCCAACAACAACAACACACAGGTAAGATATCGATTTCTGACACGCTCCAAATATTGTTTCTGATATTAACTAACTGAAAATAATTGTGTGAGTACTATAACTTTCAAGCATGATTGCAGTCTTTTTTTTTAAAGATATTTGAGCACTCCATTTAATTTTTAAATAACAAAAGAGCACAAATCAATTCACGCAGCCCGTTGTGAAATCTCCGGCGTTGCACTCATCACACATCTCTCCTCTGCAGATGATAGTCCTGCAGTCGCTTCATAAATACCAACCGCGACTGCACATTGTGGAGGTGACGGAAGACGGAGTGGAGGACATGAGCAACGAGGCCAGAACTCAGACCTTCACCTTCCCAGAGAACCAGTTTATAGCCGTCACTGCGTACCAGAACACGGATGTAAGCACTGCAATTTATACATTTTTATTATTTGTGATTTAGAATTAAAATGTATTTAGCTGTTTAGATGCAATGCATGCATTTATGCTTGGTTTTTATAAAAACATGTCTTTAGTATTGCTCTCCCACATTATTGATGCAAGATTTCTTTTTTGTTTGTTTGTTTTTAGATCACACAGCTGAAGATAGATCACAACCCTTTTGCGAAAGGCTTCCGGGACAACTATGACTCGTACGTGTCTTGCAGTTCAAGCAGTGTGGTTGATCTGTTTTTCCTGTGGTACGCTATTTGATGCATGTCTCGGATGCTGAATTTTTCTCGTGTTCTCGTTTTTTGGTCGAACAGGATGTACACGGCCCCAGAGAGTGACCGGTTGACTCCGTCCCCCACGGACTCCCCCCGCTCCACCCAGATTGTGCCCGGGGCCCGCTACGCCATGCAGCCTTTCTTTCAGGACCAGTTCGTCAACAACCTGCCTCAGAACCGCTTCTACGCCAGTGAGCGGGCCGTCCCCCAAACCAACAGCCTCCTCTCCCCGCAGAGCGAGGACGTCAGCGCTGCGGCCTCTGCCCAGCGCTGGTTCGTCCCCCCAGTCCAGCAGCCGGGATCCAACAAGCTGGATCTGTCCTACGAGAATGACTATTCCACCAGCAGCCTGCTGTCCTACGGCATCAAGCCCCTGTCCCTGCAGACGTCCCACGCCCTCAGCTACTACCCAGACTCGGCCTTCGCCTCCATGGCTGCGGGCTGGGGCACCAGAAGCTCTTACCAGCGCAAGATGACCACGGGCCTGCCCTGGTCCCCTCGTCCAAGCCCCCCAGCCTTCCCGGAGGACCAGCTGGGGGCCACAAAAGACAAGCTGCCCGAGGAGAGCGCGCCGCCCGCCTCGACCTGGATCGAGACGTCCCACTCGCTGAAATCGGTGGACTCTAGCGATTCCGGCGTGTACTCCGTGGTGTGCAAGCGGCGCAGGATGTCCCCTGGGGGCTCAAGCACAGAGAACTCCCCCACCATCAAGTGTGAGGACTTGACTACGGAAGAGTACAAGGACAACCCAAAAGGCATGGGTTATTATGCATTCTACACAAGCCCCTAAGACTGTATTTATTGAAACTAAATATAATTCTTCATTCCCTGTTAATGTCTGTTTTCTCTTTTCTCTAAAGGTGCCAAAGCTTAGTGTGTCCCCCCCCCCCCCCCCACACCCCCCTTCCCCCCCAAGCAAGCTGCACACGGTTATTTTCCCAGGCCAGCCCCTCTCACATACCTGAGCAGAAACATGCATAGTGATTGTTGTTTTTTGAAAAAGCATGTCCCTTTTTATTCATTTATTTTTACAACTTTTCCTTTTTTTACAAATGTACATTTTCTTTTTCTTTTTTCCTTCCCCCTGCGTATTTAAGTCATTTCCGTTGTACAGTATTCGTGCACTTTAGAATGTGATGTATCTTGTACAAATTGTCTTCATGGAGGTGTTATTAAATGGATAATAAAACGGCTTTTCACAAAGCAGCTGTCCAAATGTCTGCCTCGGTATGTTTTAACGTCCCATGTCCACGGTGAATGAATAAGACGGGCCTTTGGCAGTCCTGAAAATAATCTACCATTTCATCAGCTATAGATAAAAGTCTACACATGCATTTTTTTTTTTTAAATGTACAGTCGCTGCTGGAACTGAAATGACTGGATCTGATACATTTTCTGATGAAAATAAATCAAAAGTGTGTGTTATGCAGTGAATGAGTGGCGGTGCCTGTAACCCTACTGTATTTGTATGGCTTGTTATATAGAGGCCATGAATTTGGGCCTCTAAAATAAAGGCTCCCCTGTGTGACCGCTGCAAACAAGTTGACATAGCAACAAGCCGTCATTATAAAATATGAATAAGACCATGCTTCCAAATGGAGCGGCGCAGTGATAAAATGTACCCAATTTTGGATTCAAATTGAGGCATTTTTTAAAGATTATTAATCAACATTTCTCCTGTAAGCGATTTGAGACCAACTACAATTGAGTAGGGAATTAATTTCAAGCGACGCTCCTTTGTCACTTAGAATTGGATAAGCTTCTGCTGTCTTAAATCTATCACCCTTCTCCGCTAATAAAGCACATAAGCGTCATTTTTCAGAATATTTTCAGATGCAAAGACTTGTAATCGGGTATCATAAATCCAAATAATCATATGCATAGTAAACGACAGAAGATGATCAGGGCATGGGATGGCATATAGTGTGTGAAAGCCTATTTCTGTTTTAAGGTCACAGTCGGTAAGCACTATCGTTTAGTTCTTCTGTTACGTTTCCTTGAAATTCTCAGAGCCCATTATGTTTATACACATACACAGTGAGCGAAGTGTGATTTAAATATGAGATTTACATGTTTTTTAGATGACATGACTCACAACATAGACCCAGTTAGGTGAAAAGCACACAGTCCTACCATTCCTTCTGTTGTTGCCATGGCTTTTTCACGCATTTGATCATTTACCCAAGTAGTGCAACTGCATTGCGAGGCATGTGTACTTAGAAGATATGAAAACAGGCTAAATGAAAAATGGTCCGTCGGCCACCCAGCTAAGGGCAACGCACAGCCAAACACCTCTATTTATACGCCTCTCAAAAGTGGATTAGTGGAGATCAAACTCATGAAAAGAGAAGTCATAATATTCACACAGAGACTACTTGGCTCATGTTCTCAACACCTGTTTTTCCTCAAGTGAAAATACTTTGAATCCTCCCCCATAACGACTCCAATTTGAATTGATTTGCATACTCGAATTCTAATTAATTCTGTTGTCAGACTCCTTGACAAAGTGAGGAGTCTGACTAACTCCAATTAACACCTCCTAACAAGGTAGAGTGCTTGATTGCCCTGGCCTCTCAGGAAAGCTGTAAGAAGAAGGCTCTTGGGGGGGGGGGGGGGGGGGTTTCGAGCTGAGAGAGTATAAATGTTTGCACTTGTGCGTGTCAGCAAATTGTATTTCTAAGCATCTGACGATGTTTTTCTTCTCCTTTTCATGCTGCCTTGACCTCTGCCCCTTGGTGGTGGTGAGGTGGAGAATCAAGATTATGAGTGGACAACTAGCGAAAGAGAGTTGCAGCGATGTGACAGTAATTGATACCCTGACGATCGGAGGGGGAAAACAATTAGGATTTCACACGCCCTTAATTTATAACCCATAACTGACCTACAGTTTAGTGGAAATGGCGTGAATCTCTCAGCCAGAATAAGACCCTCTTATTTTATTTTTATTTTAACCTTTATTTAGCCAGGATCATCCCATTGACATTTTGAGTCTCATTTAAAAGGGGGTCCTGGCCAAGATGGCAGCGCAAAGGTTTCACATGAGCGCCACATAAAAACATAAATGACAAACTTAAAAAAAAAAAAAAAACAGCAAAAAGCTGTAAAAACCAGAAAAGAAGTTAAAGAGGCGACAAAACAAACGAGCAAATTGCATCAACCAAAGACTTGTGGTTCAGGGTCAGGACAATGTTCAGTGCTTAATGGTCCTTAATCCTGTTGTTAAAACTTGCTTTTAAAACAATGCAGTGTTTAGGATGCTAGTAGAAACACAATTCTAGTGCTTTGTATTGAGCTAAGAATTTGCATGTGTGATACGTACTTCACAACAATCATTAGAATTACTGCAATGTGACTTCCAATAAACACATTATTGCTGGAATTTGTCTTTCCAGCACACACACAACCAAACCCAAGCACACGTACGCGCTTCAAGGTGCATCTATCTGTTTGAATGGCTCGTCAAACGCATGACGGCACTGCATATGTAATGTCTGCCGTCCTCCCACTGGACTGAAACATCATACCCAGCGACAGCATGACTTCCATACACACATACAGGGAGATGCATCTTGCATCTAAACAACAAAACATCGTCCTCGGTCTCCACTGCAGCTCTCTCAACAATTCTCATATTATTTATTCAAAGGATATTCCAGGTGATTCATGGGAGCCCTCGACAACTCCAAAACAACGACATAGCAACAAGTCGATAAATTGTGTCTTTCCCAACCCATTCATGCAAGAAGTACAGTAATCAATAGACACCTCTACAGCATGCTACTGCACAGTCAGACCATGTTGACTCGCTATATGCGCATTGGGATGAGGCCTGAAGAATTGACTGCCGTTGTTAACATTGCTGGCTACAATCTCAGTGATTGACTGGGTTCTGCTGTCGTGTCAGTGAGGGCCTGGCAGAAACAATCCAGTGGTTTGCAGGATTTAAAGCGCATTAGTAAAACTTCTTCTTGCTTCATGTGTGTGACCAACCTTCCCCCAGGCCGCCCATTGGCGACCACGTTGAGAGTTGATGTAGGAAAGGCCAAGGAGGCTACGGAGACATTGTACCCAAGGAGGGCTGACATCTAAACACAGATGAAGGCCTGAGGCGGTTTCCTCACCTTCAGTCACACACTATTACTGCTCTCACTGGCTAAATGCAGCCACAGGCAGACGTGTGTCTGGGTCAACATTTCTTTAAGACGCCCCCCCCCCCCCCCCCTTTTTTTTAAAGTACCCCACAGACGAGCACGAGTGAGACGGTGGCGATTATGTTTCCTCTTCACACTACATTTCCCCTTTTGATGTGTTGATAAATGTCACCTCTGTTAAATGCTTATCAAGCCAGTTAGAATTACTGTGGAATTGTTCCTCAGGGACGGTTTGAGCCTCGTATGGCCACTCTGCTGTTTTGTGATGTATTCACGCATCATCTAGTTAATGGCTTTTTATTTTACAAAGACTTTCTCAAACATCTTGAGTTTAATGTCATTAGTCGACGTGAGTCAGATCTTTTTAACTGTCGGGAAACGATGGACACTGCAGACACACGCGGGCCCGCACACTAAAGCCAGGAACCAGGTCCAGTGGGCTATATTATATTGTAAAAGTAGCCCAACACATACAGTACATGTACTGTAGATATTCTCTGGCACGCGATGCAATGTTCTGTTTTACGTGTAATGAGCACATGTTCTTTGTGTTTTCAAGTAGAGGTCATGGGCATTTACAGTCCTAAAGATGCTGACAAAGGCTCTCCTTTTAGCTCGCCCCAGGTGTCGATGTACACAACACAATGCTTTATTTGGACCTGATTAATCAGCAGTAAATAGGGGGGGTGGGCTGACTTAAGTGCGGGTGTAATGCTCGCAGGTCTGCTGAAGTGAGACCCTGGTGTGAGATGAGTCTCAAGTTGGCGGGGCCACAACTGTTTGCAGAAGGGCGTTGAGTGTTGGCAGAGAGCACGGAGGTGAGAGGAACCGGAGGCCAGGCCGGGCCCTCGTGTGTCTATGCCCTCAGACGGTGTGTGCAGCGCGCAGGCAGGGCCCGGACTCACTGGTGCATGGATAACGTTGGAGTGAGTATCCCGCGGCTAAGCTGCACTTAACAGCACATTGATTTCAAACCCCCGTGTTCCCTCTCGAGGGCAGTGGGATGCACCTCAACAGGCCGGACCCCCACCCCCCCACTTTCTTTTCCCCTTCTGACCACCACCATCATTTGCCATCTCCGCAGCCTACCCCTCCCACCATCTACCCATCCCAGAGTCGATTTGGGTACACCATGCTGGTCACTGGCCTCTACCCCCCCCCCCCCCCAGCCCACCTCCTCTGAGTGTCCCGGAGGAGTTGAACAGGTTTCAGGGGCACTAAGGCTCCAGCAGGACCCTGGTCTTGAGAGCGATGTTTTGGGTCAGGGCGTGCAGAGGCAGCCGCGTGGAATAGATCTGTGGTCAAAATCAATGCATTGGCACTTTGATGGAGCGCTCCGACAGATTTGGGTATGTCACATTCGGGTCCTTCTCTCCTGGCGCCATCAAAAGGCCTCGCCACAGGAGAAAAAAACATCATCCACTAAACCTTCTGGGAGAGAGGGACTCTTCATTTCTGCAGCCTCTGGGACAAAACATGACACAGTCAATATTAATTTGGTGGCGTGCACCTGACATGTTACTCTCTCCGAACTGTCGCCTCTTGCTGCTCAATGCTAAATGAAAAATGTTTGTGTAACCTTTGCACACATTCTACAAGTTCTGCAGCCATTAGTTCTGGAGTTTACATTTTACATTAAGAGGCAACGGTTGTATTTCTTCCGCTAAAGTAAGTTCAGTACGCCTACACTCTTCACTCTGCTTTTCTTTTTTTCTTTCTGAAGGTTCGGAAAAGAAAACTTTCTCTGTCAGCATCACCACACCTTGCAGTCGGCATCTCTTTGCGTGAGTCCCCCAGCACAGGTGGATGCCAGTGTGGCGCGTCTTCCACTTGTCTAACTTCTGACTCATCTCCCAGATTCATTATGCGGATGCATGTTTCATGAGCAGTACACAACACTCTTCGTTGTGCGCTAATGGGCTCCCAGCATCTTTAAGACTCGGGGTACAATTAAGAGGTGATAGTTTGATCTCCCACCTCGCAGTTCTATTTCTGAGCTGCCGCGTGATTATGCCGGAGGTTGATGGGTGGGTGAGGAACGGGCCTCTATTTAAAGGAAGACACCCATGAATTCTTCTGAAAGAATAGATTACTTTTGCTGTTTGCCCACGCCTGACGGTGTTTGTACTCCATTGGAATACAATGTATGACACCATCACAAAGCGATTTTGGCATAATGCTACTGACTGATGGTGTTCACTGTAATGGAAGTTAACTTTCTGTTTTTTTCAAAAGTATGTACCAAATCCCACAGCTCTGTAAGGAGGGTGGTCCTACAGTTGATTCCTATTAAAAGTAATTGCAAAGATTAAGAGCATCATGTTGTGTATCCACTCCAACTTAACCTACCATACTTTCTTATTTCTTATGTTTAGTTTGTGATCCCTCACATCACAATCTCAACATATATCTGATGCTTTAAAAGTCAGTTAGGTGTCGTTTCACTGGTGGTTTTACTTGACTAATGATTTTGCATAAAAGACCAGAAGTAAAAGAGTGAAACTGAAAGGGTTGCCTCTAAAGAGTGAATTAAATATGTTCATGTCTTTGTGGTCGACTGCTTTCTTACACAGGATAAATGGTTGATACAGCATTGCCATCTGCTGGTGAGAGTGAATCATTACACAGTAACAAATTATAACAACATGATAAGCAAAGTGGATGACAAGCATGTGTCAGGAAGGTGTGGGATAATAAGAAGGATTTAATTTAAAATTTCTGATTTGTTTTAAAATGTGACATTATAATAGCCTATAACAATTTGAATGTACTGTAATATCAATATCGGATGATTCACAGGCATAGGCGGTCATGTAATTTTTGGGCAGAAAAGGCCATAGCACATTAACAGTAAACTCTTATATTCAAATCCTTTATAAAGTAAGTCTGTGTAGATTTAAAAATGTACAGTGTTTGAATGCTTAGCCATTATCAAACTAATTACAATCTTATTACTCTCGTCTGGACTGTCCGTTATCTAATATTTGTGATTTCATTTTATTTAGAAGTGAATACACTTCAGGTCATAATAAACATCTTATAACAATGTAATATAAATATTGGTTATTTATGTATAAATTGCAGATATATTGTATATGCATTTATGTAAATACAATTGTGTGTATTTGTGAAATGTTGAGAATACAGGTATTATTTGACTGTTAATACTGCTAGTGTAAATAACTCTCTAACATTATCAAAATAACTTTAAGGCAACATTTTGGTTGTTGTCTTAGACCTGTCGGTTGGTAATGGTACTCCTTTCCATTATTTTTGTTACTTTGCCTTTAAGTAGCTCTAAAGTAAGATAAAATTAAAAAAGTGATACAAAATTGTTCTTCGTCTTAATTCAGGCTATAGTGCCCAAAACTTCAAACCCAAGATACCTTATTACGGCGACATGCATCATTTTCATATCCAGTTAGTTCAGATATGAAACTTTGGAATCTAGACTTCTAAATAAGTTGTATTTATTTCAACAGTCATCATCTGTACAACTTACATTTCAAATGGCCATGGAAGCAAACCGTCCCAGCAAGTTTATAGAAGTTAAAAAAAAAAAAAATCACACAAAAAAGATAAAACAAACCGCTTGAGACTTTGCGGGAGCCCGGAAAATAGCCCCCGCCCACATCGTGACGCATTTAGATTTGATTGGCTGAGAACGCCGGGTATTGCACGTGAATTGGCAATCAGTCCCTGTCAATCACTTTAGAGGCGTGTCCTCACCGTGTCTCGTTAGGGAAAGCATATCCAGTCCTTACAGTTCACTAGTCTTTACCGGCCCGGGACCTTCCGTTACATCAACTGTTAAAAAATAAAAGAGCCAGTGGGCAGAAGACCGGCTGCAGGCGAAATGGACGAACCGTCGGAACAAATGACGCCCCTTTTGAGAACCGTAAGTGCCCGCCCAACACAGTCAACCGTTAGCCCACCATTACATCTGTGCGGCTCTTTGTCCGTGTTTGCCTCTTGTTTGCCCAGCAGCCGCAGAAGTAACGTGTTCTAGTGATGCTTTGGGAGTCAGATTCAGTGAGGCACCATCCGACTGCTATTGTTAGCCGGCTTCTTCTCTTATGACACGTGGCATGGGTACAAGTTGTGTTTCGGGTCTCCCGTTTGATTCAACCAAAGCGTTCATTCAAACATAAGTTTGAACAGAAATGGGTTCCTCTGCCGAAGTTTTAGGTTCTTTAGTTCATCTTCACTTGTTTTTAGATAGCACCTGCTAACGTTAATGGGATATCCGGGGTGCACGAGAGTCTGATAAAGTGACGTTATTAACGTTACTTGGGGTAATAGATGTACTTTTTGGACGTTAGTGTGTGCCCACGCGCTTTAATCAACTAAAACGTGCACATAACCACGTGCCTTTGGTGTTGCCCGTGTAAGTTAATGAACGTTACGTTTGTACCCAGCTTTGTAGCGTTTCCCCCTCACGTTCAACAGGTCTGTTACTACATATGTGTCCCAGCCTGCCAGTCGATACCATCTACTGGTACATTTACAGAAATAAAAGGCTCATTTGCATATCAACTGCGACCAAACTAGACCAGCCTTCCTGTGTGACATTTCCAAGTCAGGAAACGCTGCTAATTTTACTACGAGGGACTCGTCCAGCTAGAGAGGAGAACAATTGACATGGAGCTGAAAGAGGAATTGCGTTTGAACAGTATCAGACACGTCGGTTAAAGTTGGTCACATCTACCAAACTCTTCTGTGTGCTATTTTAACTTGTGGCTGAGTAGAGACTCGCATCCTGTCTTCTTGGTGAGACTTTTCCTGTCACAGAGAGAACGATGAGCATCAAACACACCCACAGCAGTGTTAGCGAGCCCACCCCAAAAAAAGAAACTGGTGTGAGAGCTAAGTTTAAAAGGCGTGCTGGCTCTCTGACATCAATGCTGGTGTTGGGTTATCCACTACTATGTTTGTGTGTGGGCCTCATCCACGTGCATGCTCTGAGGAAACTTGACCCCCCGGCTGCCCTATGAAAAGGAGTTGTGTACTTCATGGACGTCAATACATTCACTGTGACACAGAGCCCTGTAGACAGACATTCAACTGCTGGATGCCTTTAATCGCCATTGTTGCTCTTTTGAGTGTGACATTTAACTGGTGTGTGTGCATGTTTAACATACAGGAATCTGGTTTCAAACAGAAAGTCTTGTTATATTCAGGCTTGCTGGTTGACCAATGGGACTCCTCTGAACTGAATAGTTAGCTGTTTAGTTTGGCCTGTGTTGGAGTCATATCAATGGGCCATGGGGACACACAGCATGCAATGTCATTGAGCATTTGTTGTTCGCCTGCCTTTATGTCACTGATTATCATCTCAGGCTGTTTGTGGCATTTATAGAAGGCTGCTTAGACGGCTTTAGCTTTGTGTTTAAGTGACCGGTATTAGCCTCAGAGTTGGAGATGAGCTTTCTTTCTCCGCCTGTCTGTGTTTTGCATGTTTAACCATATGAATGCTTAGTGGCCAAAGATTAGACATATCTGCACTAGAGTGTAATCGACGATATGGTTGTATCGGAAAGACGGGTTGGCGGCGGTGGAACGGCTGAGGATCGAGACACTGAGATTACAATAGTGGGTTTTATAGCTTGGACCATTTGGTTTCCCCATAGTTTGCTTCATAAATGCACACTTTTGCTTTGTCACCGACACCTCGAACTCTTGTTTTTCAACGATTTGGACTATGCTAATGTGCTCTGACGTGTAATCTCTCACTGAATTTAAGCTCAGGTGAAGAGGGATTTGTGCGTCCTGCTGTTCCACTAGTGAAAAAGGGGGGTTTTAGTTCAGCCATGGTAGGCTCTATGAGCTGCACTATTATTGGCTCAGCACTTACTGCCGGGGTTAGTGAGTGTTTTGTAAAGCTTACTCACTGTACGACATTGCTTTGAATGGGCAATTACACACAATGAGCCTCTTTGCCAGTCAGATGGTGCCGTGTACTGTTCAGCTACACTATTACAATAATACGCTAGAAATAATTAATTCCTACCGTACCCAGCTATAGGCTAATTGGCGTACACAACAGAGAGCCTGTTTGTTTACATTGTTCCCGATCTACTTTCTGCGAGAATCAAATCTACTTTCAGAAAGTACGATGCGATTAAACATACCACAAGCGTTTAAGTGCTTGTTGGAGGCAAAGATCAATGAAGTCCACTACATAAATTACAGCGTGACACAGCTATGTGTCCCGTCCTGTACTTTGTTTCTTGCGCAAAGAAAAAGTTGTATTAAATTTTGGGATTCTTTTGCTCGTCCACAGGGTATTCAGAGCAGCCTCGAGAATACTGCTGGGAGTAACCGTCACTGCTGTAAAGGTCATTTCATGATTGTAAAACACAGAAAAGCAGATCAAAGGGCACAGGATTGTACTAATCTGCATGGTAGTATGGTTTTGTCCACCATGTGAACTGAGAGGATTTGAGAGTTCATCCAATTACAGGAAAACTTAAGAAAGGTATCAACCCCATGCTGCTAGGTGTGGTCTGTCACTCTTGGTAGTTGCATCTAATGGGAAAGTGGACCCAAAGCCTCTTTCCTGTGCATGCACACTGGACTACACATGCTACCCTTTGCCAGAGAAATCTTTAATCTCTTTACCTTACGAGAAGCAGAACTTATTGGAAGGCTGTCGGGATGAATATGTTTAGATCGCAAGCAGTACGTCAATTAATTGATTGATTATTTGATAAAGTGTGCGGTTACTGTGACACTATATTCTGTTGTCACTCATAGCGTGTTACTACTATCCCACCTCAGTGACTTCATGACTTTAGCTTTGGTTTGGTTGTAGAGTATCGCTGTGTCCGTAAAAATGTAGAGATGTTTTATCTCGGTTGCAAAGTGTGCAACATAGCACGATAGCTCCTATTCTCAATGAGTTAGTAGGGGCGCAAATCCGTGGCAAAAAAAGTAGGAATCTAGGTCGTGATTCGCTTCACCCTTTCCGAGTTGGGTGGAAGAAGATAAAGCGAAATGCTCCCATACGTTAGCAAATAAACCAAGGGGTGCTGGTCGGATCGTATCCATATTTGGCTGCTCAAGCTCAGCCGCCCTCACCAAAACCCAGCTAGTATTTAGCTTACATGAATTTATTTACTATTTTCCATAGACTGCATTCAGTTATCTAGTAACAATACTACAAATATGGGTCTGTATTTCTGTTCTCCTTTGGAAGCATGTGGTCGTCGGTGGCATGCCAGTGCTCTGGATGTAACCTACAGTACAGCTTTGTACCAGCGGCATACTATTATTGTACATTTCTGTACTGCCTCTAATTGTGACTTGAATTGAGATGTAACCATGACACTAACTTGGGCAGTTCTTGAAAAGCCATTCAGGAAACACCGGTATTTTATCGTGCTTGTGCTGGTCAGCTCTGGGTCCGCATGTGTTGTAATGCCCGAGTTGTATGAGATATAAGTTCATATTTCTTTTGCTTTGAAAAGACACAACAAGACACCTTCTCTGTCCTTGACCATACAGTTTGCTAGTATACAGCTCTGTAAAATGATGTTGAAAGAAGTGCTGAGTCAATGATCAGCAATAAATGGTTTCAGCTTCTCAAATGAGAGGATTATCTGCTTTTCCTCGCTACACTGAATATTTGGGGTTTTGGACTGGTGGTCTGGGAAAAAGGCTATTTAAGGACATCACCCTGGTCTCTGATGATGGGGCTTTCATTTTTTCGTAAACAATTTATTAACGCCAACAATTAATTCCAATTTCAATATTGTCAGATTAATCAATAACAAAAATAATTTTTAGTTTTAATATTAAAGCTCGTAATTCTTATGCAAATCCTTGTTAGCTTAAAGTCACTTTTTTCAAACATTTGCAACTTGTTTCAAACATTTGCAATTTGCCTGATGCCAGCGTAGGTTCAGCCTTTAGATGGCACTCTTTCTATTTAATTTAATGCACACTTTATATCCGTGACCATGGTGCTCTCTTAATTTTAGGTTTGCTTTCACATTTGCCTTCATGGTTTTGTGGTTACTTAGAACTGAGTGGTCCTGTTCGGCATCCAAAGGGTCCCTCAGGCCCGACATCTATAGCGCTTCCTTCAATTAGAAAATAGTTACTGCTTATGTTTCAGGAATATGTTACTTTTGCCCTACTCGTGTAACAGTTGACAAATGAGACGTAGTTCTTCGTAAAATTACAGGTTGTCGAAAGACGTGTGCAACCTTCAGGCCACGATAAGGACTGTGAATGTCAAAAGGCACGGACGCATTTGAAGTCTCAGTGAATACGCAGCTATCTGTCCTTTCTCAATTCAGTGCAACCTTTGAGGAATGGCCAAGCTCACACGTGTGCTTGTTTCTATTTATCTGTGTGTGTGTGGGGGGGGGGGCGCGTCTTCATTTGTGACCTGAATACCTCAGCGGGTGAGAATTTGAATGTCCTCCAAATGTGCATGTACGTCCTCTGTGTGTACGGGTGCGTTTTTTAGCTCTTGGCCAGGAGAATAAAATATTCATGGTGGCATGGTGGGATTGGCCGCTGAGCAAAGAGCGCGCTGACAGGGTAGAGCAGAGCACCGTGTGTTTAGAAGCAGCTAGCTCTCTCTGTCTCTCTCTCTCTCCCTTTCTCTGTATAAAGAGATGAGCGGAGGAAGAGGGAACGTACGAGTGCGACAGGGTCTCAGCTCACACACAGCTCCCCCAACAGAGATAGTCGTAAAAGAAGGAACTGGCTGACGTCTTCGCTGCCTGTGCTTTGCCGATGTTTTAGTCTAAATGGATGAACAGAGCGAAGGGGAGCATGTGCTTACGGTACGTCTGGTCCCGTCTGTGTGGTTTTCCGTTTGCATGCACAGAGCCCCTGGATCCTGTTCAGGTGTAGAACACGACAGTGTTATTGGTATAGTTGTGCTTTGTATCGGTTCGTCCTCTTGTGCTCTTCCACGGTAGAGTGCACTGGTCTGTGCCGATGAATGGGGCAGGTGGTCGGTACACAGAAGCTGTTGCCTCATGTGTCTTTTGAAATGGAAACGTTTCCTTTCTACTCTTTAATCGCCTTTGGGGAACAGGAAAGCGAGGACGGAGACCGTTATGGCTGCTTGAAGGAGAGCGGGACAAGGAGAACAGGAAGGAAGAGAGGAGAGAGAGAGATGAGGAGTGTTAGGGAGAGGAGGGTGGAAAATGGGTCTGCCGAGGTAGCCGAATACAAAACAAGGTGCATGTTGTCAATAGAGATGACATTTATGGACCGAAGTGAATTTAAAAGAAACACTTGTTTCCATTCAGTCCAGAACACATCACAGAGGGTGAGAATGACTATGCCCAGAGTGGGAGCAACACGCAAGGAGGGACTGTTGGAATCGGAAGGAAAATATGTGTGAGGCAGAGAGAGGGGACGGTTTCCATCTTTGTGTTTATCTGCAAAGTCTGTGCATGTTTGGGAGTATTGACTACATCCAATGGAGACTATGATTAGTATCCGTTTGTTTTCTGCCTAATGAGCTGTTTAAACTATAAGATTGAACTACATCTTCACTCTGGAGACATCAGGGACAGGTCACCAGCTTGTGCCTGCCTCTGCCGTCTTTAGTTTTGCCCTGTCCAAACACGGTGATGGGTTCCAGGGAGGTAAATAATTGAATAGCTAGTCTGCGAAAGCTAAATGTTGCTGCCTGATCAAATTATTTAATTATTATCTGTGTTTACGTTCGTTATCCAGCCCCTGCTAAGCATGTAACGTTTGTGCCTTCCTGAAAAGATTTCCCCAAATTACATATTACTTGTGCTAATCATTTAATGTACATAATTTGGTTAGCAGCCATCTATAATAGATCTACTTGTCTTTTTGTTTTCAGACATCATTTAATTGGTTGCATAATTTACCATTAATTGGCAGTAAATAAATGTCAATATTCTCATACGTAGTATGCAAGTGTCCATTTTGGCAGTGTAAGACAGAGCGATCTTCAGTAATCTCGAGGGACAGGTCTCTCACTATGTAACACCTCTCTTACGTCAGTCTCCATCGATTGGATCGGGTCCCAGTGAAGCAAGCCTGGCAAGGAACCAGGCCTGTTGGGTGGCTGCTTGTTTTTATTCACTGTCTGGTTGGCGGAAGAGGCGTTTGGCAGCTGCGTGGTTAGAATCACTCCCACGCGAGCGCACTAACAGAAGAGAGGTTAACCTTCATGTTGTCAATGAATAAGAAAATTACTTTGAAGTGTAAACGATGCAACGATGACGCGATTAGTCGATCGGCAGAAAATACGCCGGCAACTACTTTTTTCAACAGTGTCAAATATGTTCTGATTCCAGCCGCTCAATTATGAGGACTTATTCATTTCAATAACATATAAGATAAAAAAATAAACATCTATGAGTTATGAGTAATTCAGCCAAATGTGCCCCTTTCAACTCTGTCATTAAAATTACATAAAATAATAAGAGTGTCTGACCTCTAGTAGCGCCTTCTCTCTGTGAGTGGGTCACGTTATACTGACGCATGCACACAAGGATATGCATGCACGCGTGTGACATGATACACATTCCTGCCAATGGTGTCATGCTATCCCACTGATCTACAGGTGCCCAGTATGTGCCAAGATATGCAGCAGTGTGCTGGCAAATGCAGGAGAGAAGCAGACTGCTTTCCAATACACAAGCTTGTAAATGAGGCCGTCCTTGACCGAATACAGTTTGAGTCAAGTAACACTCAACATACGATAAGTTGATTTAATCGACAGATCTGTAAAACTGAGTTTCTCCACAAAAGAAATCACACAAAAGCAGCGCTTTAAATCTTGTGTTTACCAGAGATGTGCTCATAAGTTTCTTGGAATTAAGTCATTCAGAATTAACAAAACAAAAACTTAAAAGATGACTTATTGACTGAAGACATATTTGTCTGTTGACTGATTTTAAAGAGGAAGCAAAACTTCACACGGCATTAATTGAGAAAATATCCCTAAAAAGCTCCAAAAAAAACAAAAACACATTACATTTGAAAGAAATGGTACTTTGATATTTGTCACTAGTAGTTGCCAATATGAAAAATATACGCCAAGCGGCTAATTAAATGTAGCGTGTAATTGAGGAAAGACAGGTTTGTGACACCATGACATGAACTGTGACATGAAATGTTTATTCAACTGGTAATTACTGAGGCTGTACGTGAATAATATTAGACGATATTGTAAAACAAAATGATATGACACAACAAATGCCATAGAGTTATTCATATCTTGATGACAAACACCACTGTATACATACATGAACAGCATTTCCAACACGCCTATCTTGAGCGTGAACATTAATATGGATCGTATCGCAGTCTTCATCGTGTTCTTGGAAAATCCTCGTATAAAGTTGAATGTTGAGTTCAGATGGAGTGTTTTCTTTGCTATTGGATGGACTCATGGTGAGCCTTGATTACTCTTAAAGCTTCACGTGAACCATAAATCCCCCTCCTGCATAATTCCCTACGTTGATTGTACCACCTCAGCTGTTATTATTATTATCCTCATATACTGACATACACGATTACAGTTATGCTTTTAACAGCCCTTTATGATTTCCTTTGTGGATACAGCATGGACAATAAAGTAGATAGTGGAACATTTATATTTTTTTAATTAATATTATTTAATATTTGTTGTACTATCTAGAACATAGTAGGTCTCTATCTTTATTACTTATTGAGTGAGTCTTTCTCTCTGATGAGCAGTCATGAAAACAGATTGTTTTGGGGTTTGATGAGATGCTACCACTTCATTTTCTGCCACCTTAGTAGTTCCTCAGTGACCCACTTCAAAGCAATACAATTAAACAAAACAAAAAACAGCATTTTAATCACCTAGTCTTCACAGTTACTTTTTAAATCAAACTACAAACCTTTGCAGCAACATTTCAAGTCCGTAGGCGGTGAGAGTTTCATGCTCAAAATACTTTTTGTGGAGTATAACTGTAAAACTAAGAGCAACTGGGGTCATTTTTGGCCCACTTGCATCATTAATATGATACAAGTTCAACTTCATATTGTTCTTTGCTGACTGATCTGGTCGGGAGCAGGTATGTTAGGGTAATTGCAGTCGTCTGATGACAGACAAGGGGCTATATTTCCGAGGTTCTGGTGTGGCCAGCAGATATCTGGGCCTGGACTTCCTTTTCCATACCCTGCTCTTTGTTTACAGTCCAATTAGCAACATGAGATGCAAGACTAGAGCTGGAGTTGAGAGACGGCCTGTAGCCGGCGGTTTACGTGCTGATTTTAAACCAACATAAAGCAGAATCATCGTCTGACGATAGCCGGTGGGTTCTGCCTTTGCATTTCAGCCAACGTGGACTGTTTGCCTGTATTTAACCACAGCCGGCCGGAACATAATACTACACGGTATACAAATGGACACCACCACGCTTCTGATACCTAAATCTTGTCTAGTTGCCTAAAACAATTACCCTCTGAAAAACTGATTCTGCATATGAATCACATGGCAAGATAATTGCGAATAAACTTAAAGAAAAATTATCCTGATAATCCCCCCCTCTCTAGATCTTCACCATTTTATTATAACGGTAGTCCCACAAGACGGCCGTGTGAGAAAGAATAGAGGATGAGGGGGCTGCAGTGGAGAACAGAAAGATAAGAAATGATGAAGAGTGACACTTTACTTCATGATTTGATTGTGTTGTCTTGGCAGGTCTCCTGCTGGTGTTGCCTACCTCTCTTTTGATTGCTATCTCAAGTGTTTAGAGAAAAGCCAGGCCGGGCTTATCGCGCACCAGACTCCACGCATGCTTTCACTTCTTCCGAACTCAGACTAGAGGTGGCGTGATGTTCCCTGGTGACTATCGAGGGGCTTGTGATCGGAATTCCCCACCGTGCTAGACATCTGTTTTGCCAGTGATAGTTGGAGCAGAATGTAGCGCGTTCCCACGAGTAATGTTTCTGTCGTGTGGCGGCACACATGTCTCAGTGGACAGGCCAGGAGACATTGTTCTTACATTTACGGCTACAGCGTTTTTCTAGATTAACCCTCCTGTTATGTTCGTTTTTTAGGTACAGCCATGATGTTCGCGGGTCAATATGACCCGGTGCATGTTTAATCATCCAAAAGTTGTCAGAAACCAAAAAATCCTAATAAATATAGTTTGTACCTCATCACCAACACCCTTACTAACAATTCAATCAGTTTTTAGTGGAATGGAGTTATTCCCCCCTCCATAGATCATAGTTCAATGAGGGTAACTCACTCGTTTTAATGAAAAATACATGTTAAAACAATTTTTTAGGTATATTGGAAAAACCTAGATGTAAATTGCATTAGTCTACCATAATATGTATTTTCTTCTAAATTTTTTTTACATTTTGAAACTTTCTTTTTTTCATGGGGTGATGTAGATAAATGGAGAAGAGACACCTCTGCTGTTCAGGGTCATATTGACCCGCTCACTCAAAATCAAGCCAAATGAGTCATAAGGATTTGTATTGAAAGTAAACTGTATTTATGTTTATTTATAGTGTTAAGAAACACACATTTACAAAAATGAACAAGATATCAACACAATGAACGAGGTGTGTGTGTGTGTGTGTGTGTGTGTGTGTGTGTGTGTGTGTGTGTGTGTGTGTGTGTGTGTGTGTGTGTGTGTGTGTGTGTGTGTGTGTGTGTGTGTGTGTGTGTGTGTGTGTGTGTGTGTGTGTGTGAAATGGGGTGAAACATGTTGGGAGGAGTAAGAGATACTTTGTCTCACATTTTCAAAGAAAGAAATGGTCTAAACTTGACCCCTCTGACCCCTTATAGCCTCCACTTCACTGCCGGGTCAAATTGACCTGAACATCATCTCTGTTATATAAACATGCAGGGGGGGGTTGCAAATACATGATTGGGTAGGACTCCCAAGCAACCCTTTCGTATGTTTCTCCCCTCTCCTGCTAAGTGTGGGTGGAGTTTTCCCGCGAGAAAAAAAAAGGTTTCCCTTTCCTTTCTCGCACAGGTGCGGTGTGTGTGTGTGTGTGTGTGTGTGTGTGTGTGTGTGTGTGTGTGTGTGTGTGTGTGTGTGTGTGAAATCGGGTGAAACATGTTGGGAGGAGTAAGAGATACTTTGTCTCACATTTTCAAAGAAAGAAATGGTCTAAACTTGACCCCTCTGATCCCTTATAGCCTCCACTTCACTGCCGGGTCAAATTGACCCCGAACATCATCTCTGTTATATAAACCTGCAGGGGGGGGTTGCAAATACATGATATTTTTTATTTATTTTTTTTCACGTAGATTACCCTAATTAAGGCAAGCAGAAGAAGTTTCATACAGAAAAAAAAATTGTAAATATTTTTTCTAGATTTTCAAACTTTGAAACGGGTCAATTTGACCCGCAACATAACAGGAGGGTTAAGCTCATGGTTCCATTGGTTTCCATCTATCTTTGTATCTGGATTTTATTGTGCAGTGTGCTGTTGTATTGATCCAGATCTACTTGGATAATGTGACCTGCAGCTATGCTTAACACTCATTAGTTTCAGACAGGTTTGGTGGCATATTTATAACAAACGCTATAATATAATATTGGTCATGACTAGACACCCTCTGGATCCACACAGGGCAGAAAGCAGGCCCACAGTCTGGCTGTGTAGATGTAGCCAGAGATGCATCTGCCTTTTGTCAACAACATCTATTAATGTTGCCGGATTATGGCTTTTCTTACCCAGCTGGCAATTCTACTGCCCTCCCCGCTGGCACTGCTCCTGTAGCCCAACCACAGCTGTGCTTCGTGGGCATAATGGCCAATTGCCTCCCTGGCCTGGGGGCCGTGTGTGATAGACTAGGAGTTTATTTTGGACAAAGCTATGTGACAGGTTGCATCATGTTTTCTTAAATTGTACAAAGCAATGTGGGGTTGAGGGCACAACAGACACGTGCACACACTCCACTAAACAGGCATGCAATAGAGTACATGATAACGGGATGTAAACTGGTGTTTATACAGTGAAATGAAGAGATTTGTAGAAGTGGCATTTTAAGAGGCTTAAGAATAAGAAGCAGGAATATGTTCACACCAGCTTTGTGTGCTGCGCTTGTAAACATTGGTACATGTGATTCTGGCAGATTGGGAAACTAGAACTGTGGCTGGTAGCCAAAAACTGTTGAAAAAGTTGCTCCATTAAATTAGTTTACTTTTAATTTTATTTGAAATAAAAAAGAATCGTTGTTTTACATTTACAGCAAATTGAAAGGCTTTTAATTAATAGTAATTACACAATACTCAGTCAGGTACAGATGTAATCTCTAAATGCGTCAGCTAGTGTGACTGACACAAATGACCATGAGGAACCAGTCCAGTTTTAGTCACCCTTGGTCTGTTTTACATGCCCTTGGTGTGCCGCAGTTGGGGTGGGGTGGGAGTGGGGGGAGTGGGGGGAGTGGGGGGGGGGGGAGAACTCCAGTAACTAGAGATAGATTAATTTCTCTCGGCTCTCCTCCATGCAGCTGAATTATTCCCGCTCCTCATGAAGGCACCGTCAGAGAGCAACACGGCTCATTATCATGCAAATCCACTAGCAACTGTGAAACACGGGCACACAAGTGCACACGCAGACACAATCACAGATGGCATCATTCATCCTACGTGGGGTTCTAACAGGAGAATGATTATGGTAATGTATGTGTGAATCTGAATGTCATTGACGTATCCATAGTAGGAAGCTGGTAATGAAACAGGGAAAGCAGGGGATAGAGCCTGTGCTTTCTATCAGAATGAAACTTCAGTGTGTTGGTCGTGTTGGGGCTAAGACACATACAAGGCCCTGATATCATCCACGTATCCCGTGTCTTTTCAGCATGCGGCTGTCATCATCTTTTTTTGTTTCCACACTCTCCTGCTTGGCAGCAGTGCCACTCTGCGATTGGCCGAAGGAACTGAAAGGTTCATCCAATTGAGGGATTGTGTTGCATCAAAGAGTTTGTACACAAGGCAGGAGACCAGCACATTTGTAGTTGTTGCGGCGCGTCTCTGATCCTGTTATATGGCCTCTGTAGAAGACCGAATGTTGGATATTTAAAAAACAATTCATAGAAGTGTATGTTTTTTTATCACTTTGGGCTCAGTTGAAATACGCAGAAATACATTTTTATATTGTATTTTGCAACTTGTCCCAACCTGTTATTAAAATCTAAGCTGTCCAAAAAACTGGACTAAAAGAAACCACAAGATAGGATCCTTACTACCGGCCATAACTGTCACAAACTATACATCTCTAATTCAGGCTGATCTTATCAGCCTGGCTGTCCGACCCACCATTGGCTCACTGCCACCCTGTAGTGTTTATAGACCCGGTATGAATGTGTGTCTAAAATAAGCGTTTCCTTCCTAGTCTCAATACATCATGTCGAGTGTAAAGACACTGATCACGGAGCACAGCTGGCCAGACTTCTATCGATCCTCTCTGTGTGGTCTTGGAGGGGGGGGGGGGGGATGATTAAGTTCAGTATATTGGCCACACATGCAGCAGTAATTGGAGACAGTGGCTGCCAAGAATATAATGGCACTTAAAGTCCCAGTGAAACGGAAGTTTGAGGAACTGAAGCTTCTGTCCTTTTACATATTTCACAGTGAAACGGGATATTGGAACGGCGTGCAGTTACAAGATGGAGTTAAATCAAATCCTTCACATTCAATTGGACCTCTAACAAGTGGGCAGGCGTAGTGTTTCTCACACACACACACACACACACACACACACACACACACACACACACACACACACACACACACACACACACACACACACACACACACACACACACACACACACACACACACACACACACACACACTCTCCCCCCCTTACCTGTTGTCTGATAAGGAGGATGACGATGGAGAGATGAAAGGGAAAGTTAGTCGATTTTCAACTGCAGCGCAGGCAATACATTCAGCCTCCCTCCATGCCGCCAAGCAGCACCCAAACTTCCTGCTCACCCGCTGGTAAAACCCTGCCGGGCGTTTCACATGTACTATTTGTGCTGTAGGGACGCAGAGCTGGTTAAAAAGCAGCAAAGTTTCCCTCAAATGAATTAGGCCTTGGATTTCTCTCTCTTCCTCTTGCTCTCTCTCTGTCTGTCTGTGGATGTGTTTTCTTATAATTCAGTCTTTGTGAGAACCGGTTATGAGTGTAAGACTGAGCAACGTTTGGTTTAGGTTAAAGGTAAACTAAGATTGGGCTAATTTCTTCTCAAATGTTGAGGTTAACCGTGTACTGCTTATGGTTAAGGCTGCGGTTGAGGGCTGAGTGTCCTCACAAGTATAGCAATTGTATGTTTGTCTAGTTGCTGTAGTTGTAGTTTGAAGGCACTATAATTTGATAAAGAATATTAGTAATATGCACCTTTGCCGTCTTGCCTCCTGACAGATCTATGTCTCCTCTCATTGGATCTTTCCATCTTTTGATTTTTCCATGACATTGATATCAGGCTAATTATTTTAGGTCATGACCTCTTTTCTTTAATGAGTGTAGCCAGCCTCTTGAAATTCGACCTTTTGTGGCATGGACCACATTAATATACTTTCCAATACAGACTAGTTGGTTTGTGAAAAATAACACGTGTGGATATATAAACCCTCATAAGGTTCCAATGATACCTTCCTGCATTAAACTGAACTTCAAGGTGCTGGATAAACTATGCTGTTATCAATCTGCTAAATGTAACCTGTTTGTCACAGTATGTAGCCTCATTGTGTTCTGGACTACATGTGATTTATCACACTCTACTTTTAAACGAGGTAAAAACACGAGTAGAAAAATCAGCACTGCCTTCAGATCTCTCCACAAAACCGACAGGGTGATTAACATATTTGGAGTGTTTAAGGAAACATAAGGATCTCTCCATGCTGTGTTGTTCCCACCAGTCTTATCACAGCCGAGCCAATCCCCGCCGAGCTACTCGGCTCAATGGAAAACCTGCAGTCTGATAGACGGAGTTCCCACACGTCCTGGAAAACCTGGAAAACAGTGGACCAATTTTTCCATTCACAGAAAACACATGGAAAATTAGAGAAAAGGTCAAATGTCCTGAAAAACGTTCTCCTATCTCTCAGAGCCCCCCCCCCCCCCCCCCCCAAAATAGATAACGTTGCCGTCTGAAAGGGCTGACTTATGATCAGGATCATATTAACGTTTGTACTTTGGTTATGTTGTGAAAGCGCTGTGAGCACACCACTAAGTCATGTCACAGGTCAGACGGCATTGCAAGTAAAATGGCCAAAACTCTGAATATTGTAAATTACATTATCCTTCAAATGTAAATATCAGTCACTGCTTGCTGGTAAATTTGTATTATAATATTTTTAGATCCTACATCTGTCATTCCCGTTCATCAACCTATCAGCTTAGATTGCTTTGTGATGACAGTATATTGGACTCAAGCTGAATTTTGATATATTTTCATGTCATCGTTCCTAACATTGTGCTCCATTGCAGCAATGAGAGGTCTTGTTGACTGTCTGCTGTGTCTCTTATTATCTTTTTATATTCCTTCTGTCCCTTATGCTCTCTCTCTCTCTCTCCTCCTGTCGTTCTCAGGGTCTAGATGAGGAGGCATTAGTTGACCATGGGAAGTCCAGCTTCACCACTCTCACAAGCTATGAAAGGGAAGATTTGGAAAGTAAGTTTAAAGCTGAAATATTCTTCCTGTGACGAATGTGTTATAAATTGATGGTAAGGGTGGGCACCTAAGCCTGCACATGTAAAGCAGAAACGATTGTTGCCTTTTCTAATTCTATTAAATGAATGCTTTATTTATTTGCATTCATTCACTTTCTGCTGGTCTCTTTATTAAGTCTGATATAATTGAATATTATTATATATTTTTATCGACTATGTGATTAGATGATGAAGTGTCAATGCTGTTCACATGTAGAGCACGTAGCTGCACAATATCTCCCTCGGCCCACTGCTCTTCCTTTATGTGGGTCCACCACACTTCATATCCTCCATCCTCTATTCAATAATATCTCCATTTATCCTGTTCTCCTCTTTTGTGACACCCCTGGAGCCCTCTGCTCTCTGTCCGGCTAAGCTGTTTATTTTCACTCCATCCTCCTCTTTCATCTCCTCTTTCTTCCTCTTCCTCTCCATCTCTGCTTCTCCTCCATCTGTTCGGCTCGTGTGTACTGTATGTCACTTGTGCCTTGAGTGCTGCATCCTGGTTTCATTCCTTCTGGGTTCCCTTCTCAAATCAAAGAGAGATGACTCATCTGTGAAAAATGAGTATTGGCAGAGAATGTAGGGCAGAAATAGGGCGTTTGCATTTCAGAACACAGTTTCTGTGTGGCAGTAATAATAATGAGGGGAAGTAAACATTCGGGAGAAAGCAGAGGGGTGAAAAATGTCAACGTCGTACTCTGGTTTCCTTCAAGTCGATTGTCATGAGAACTAAAAAGAAATGGAAATAGGTTCTCTGTCGTTGGCCTAACATCTTAGCGTGTCTGTCTTTTACTGCAGTTGTAACCGACTGGGACAGTGACACTGTTCTTGTAGGCTTAAACTTTCCGTTTTACAATGTAGCCTTGGATTTTGAAATTGAATTTAGACCGTTTCATTTTGAATTCCATTCATATTCATGCTGTCCTCTGGGAATCATCTGACATAGTGCTTGCTTTGTCAGTTCATTAGCTCTGTGTGTGTGTGTGTGTGTGTGTGTGTGTGTGTGTGTGTGTGTGTGTGTGTGTGTGTGTGTGTGTGTGTGTGTGTGTGTGTGTGTGTGTGTGTGTGTGTGTGTGTGTGTGTGTGTGTGCAAGAAATGGAAAGTGTTCTACTGTAAAACCTGAAGCCTCCCGTCTATCAGCGGTTCTACTCAATTTCAACCTTTTATTTTGTTTACAAGATGCTTCCCTGCTTTGTTTCATTGTCCAAATTGTGTGAAAGTGGCTGTAGAGGAAAAGGTGTCTTATTGGTGTTGCACTTTCCTTCTCCCCAGGCCACAGAGCGGTGTACGTAGGCGTCCATGTTCCTCTAGGAAGGGAGAGCAAAAGGAGGCATCGCCACCGAGGACACAAACATCACCGAAAGAAGAAAGAGAGAGACTTTGAGGAGGGGAAGGAGGATGGCCGGGAATCCCCCACATATGGTTGGAAACACTCCTCCTAAATGTCCCCGTTTACTACCAAACCACACTCTATTCTCCCTCTAAATCCCTCTCTACTGAGTTTCTATCAGTCAGTACTCTACCTTGCAGTTGATGTCTACGTTTAGAGCCTTCAACTGTGTTTATTCATACAAGCGCAGGACTCTCCTCAGACAATAAACAGAAACCCGAGCAATCCACAATGGAGAGACCTTTCACAGCACACTAACTGCCTACTAAGCTGTGATTTGCCTGCTCATAATGGCCATGATCATTTAATTTTAATGCAATAGGAATGCTTTAAGACATCTTCATTTAAACCACAGGAAAAGCTGAAAGCTGCTCAACATTGTACAGTTTCCCAGGTTATAGCACCAGTCTGCTGTTTCTCACCATCTTTCAAATAGCTCTGAACAAAACATTCAGCTCTAAAAGGCATCAAAGGCCAGCGTGAACGGGCCTCTGACACTGATTGACGGCAGTGACATTTTAAGTGATCCGTGCGTTTGTGTGAGAAATTGGTGCATCACCGCAACTGCAAGACTTGTGCGCACCCAAACAATGCTTTGAACTCTGAAGGGTTATCTAGGGCATTTCTCATTTCCCCTGTTTCTACAGCCCCGATTCCTTTCCTCGCCTCCTCTTCTTGCGTCTTCGTCCCACTCACGGGAGATGGGAGCGGGGGCGAGGAAAGGAATTGAGGATGCATCAGCTGTCCATTTTATCTAATGCATAGCATAACCGTGTTCATGACCATTTATATATTTACTAATAATTGAATTCGCTTTTTGTTTTTTTTAATACACATTTATGTCACGATTAGAGCAGTGGAATTGTATGTAGCCTGTATTTAAGATACAAACAAGTAATATCAAGGTTAGAACAGTGAAGGGCAGAAAGTTGATCGTCATAAGTAACTACAACTTATGAATACCGAAGGAACAGTTACGTTTTTAGAAACCTGCCACGGTTTGAGACTATTTCCAGCAGTGTGTCACACCTGTTTTATACGTCGCGGGTGCCGAAAACACTTCCACCAAGGATACACCAGTGTTTCCTCGCTTACAGGTAAGCCTGCTCGCTCCTCAAGATGCATTTTAGGAATGAGAATGTCCGTCAACATTGAGCGCTGAGATTGATTTCCGAGTCACAAGCCGGTGGATCGAGGACACCAGCAGGCACAAAATGGAGAAAGTATAAAAGCCCCCAATTGTTTTTATGACAACAACACAGTTTTGGTCCTGTTCTGGTGTTCAGCACTGACTGAGGGCACACAGCATCGCCATTTATAACCTTCTGAAACAACACTTTTATATACTCATTTATACAGTTAGACCGAAGCAGAATCACACACACACACAGTTAAATGTAGCATCCGTAAGCAGCGGCAACACCAATATGAAGTGTACTCGCATGTGCATGATACACAACAGACCACCACACAGTGCCCAGTCGTTCCATCTCTGCCTCTCTGCGACGCTTAGTCTTGTAATCTGCCTTATCGATTTCCGTTTTCTCTCTCTGGTTCCAGATATCCTGATATCTGCCCTCTAATTTAATCAGACATGAATAGAAAATTGCTGAAAAGCTTGCAGGTTTTCATTAGGCACACTTTCTCAGCATCAAGCCTGCAGATGTATTGCTTCTTACGTAGTATAATGAAAGCCGTTACAGTGGTGTAGTGGTTTTTATTGCACCCTACCCCAAAAAAGTAAAAGATGTACTGGCCAACGACACGCATGTCTTTTAATCCTACTACAGCTTCCTTTTATTATGCTCAGATACTCTGTGGAGTTTGACCAAAGTTATGTTTACATTAGAAATTGTATTGTGTGTCCTCTTGAGCTCAAACAAACAAAATACATTTCCTTACTCACCAAACATTTCCAAAGCAGAACATTTTGGAACATGCACTGTTAACACCCTTGTTCACTAGCCTGCAGTCTTCGTCTTCCCCGCCTTTACTGGCACATTGCTGCATTTCTTGGCACATTACAGCCACCTGCAGATCGGTGGAAAAGTGTGAAACCGTTGGCAGGACTGTGCATGTAATGTGCGAACAAAGGTCAAAAACTCCACAGGTTACCTTTTTTAATAACACCTAATCCCTGAAGAGTTGTACTGTTGTTGTTATTGTAAACATTGTAAATATGATCTTTTCCCTTTTGTGCAGACACACCATCCCAGCGGGTCCAGTTCATTCTGGGTACAGAGGACGATGACCTGGAGCACGTCCCCCACGACCTCTTCACTGAGCTGGACGAGCTCTCCTTCAGACATGGCGGTGCCACTGAATGGAAGGAGACGGCCAGGTCAGAAAGAAAGCAACTCGAGGCACAAAGGGCATGACGGCAACTGCAGAAAGTGAAAGCAGTGCAGAAAGATAGACCTTTTCAAACTTAACGTAAACATTTTAAATGGGCCCCATTTGTATTTCCTGTTGCAATGCTTGTTAATGCAAAATCTGACAGGAAGTAAACTTAGACCAAAGCTGTTGAGTGGCAATGAAAAGGTTTATAGATCTGTTGGCTTTTTGTACAGACAAAGTTTAGTTAATTTAGTTTTCAGAATTCTTTTAATGCATCTGTACGAAAGCTTTGAAGCATAATTAAAGCATATTATTGAGTGGAAAGCCTGATTTCGGTATCATGATCATGGTTATTAGTCACTATCAGCCTCAGTGGCTACATTTACACGACATGTGCACATTACTGTGAACATTTTTAATACCATAAGTAAGCCCGTCTTCATCGCAGATCTGAAGAGAGCCAGACTAGGCTCACACTCAACCTCAGGGTCATTTTAGTCAAAGTTTGAAATTATAATTGTGACTTTCGGAGATCCGTCTCTTATAATACTTGAACTATAATCAAGCTTTTGTTCATTAATTGTAATTCGTGGATTCACAAACCGTTTTGTATCTGTATGTGTTGTGCTCTTGGTGTTTACCTTCAGGTGGTTGAAGTTTGAGGAGGACGTGGAAGACGGCGGGGAGAGGTGGAGTAAGCCCTACGTGGCCACGTTGTCACTACACAGCTTGTTTGAACTGCGTAGCTGCATACTCAACGGCACGGTCATGCTGGATATGAGGGCCAACAGTATCGAGGACATTGCGGGTACACTTTTCAATACTCACTGAAAGATGCATGACATATTCACACCATTTTACTGTATTTCTTCTGTAGCCGTGTGGTGACTAGTATGAGGAAAAACAATGCAAATAACTTTTCCTCACTATAGTAATATAACATTCAGTGGTCCGCATATCTTGCTGTGCGTTTACGTCCCTGTCTTTGTACGACTCAGACATGCTGATAGACAGCATGGTGGCGTCGGGCCAGCTGAAGGAGGACTTGCGCCACAACGTCCGGGAAGCCATGCTGAAGAAACACCACCACCAGAACGAGAGAAAACTCAGCAACCGCATCCCTCTGGTGCGCTCCTTCGCTGACATAGGCAAGAAACATTCTGACCCGCTCTTGCTTGAAAGAAACGGTGAGATCCAAGCGACGCACTCGCATTTCTTTTTCCTCCACATTCTCCACCGCTGGGTGGAACTCTTCCTAAAAATCCACTGTTCAAATCCCCCAATGCCATCGTAGAAGGTGGATGGTAAAAGTGAGTAAAATCTAGAGAGTGATCTCAGTCGGCCCCAAAAATGAAAGAGAAATCTGGGTGCTACTGACTGTGCTAACCTGTATTGCTGGCCTGGCTCTGGGTTTTGAATTAATGATTGTTTTCACTCTAAAGGTTGACACTCAGGAAATATTGCTTCACCTGCAACTGCAGTCAGCATTGTGTGTTTTTTTTAATTTATTTTTTTACTGGGCATGGCCACAGTGGTGTTGATGTGTGGTGTGCATTTTAAGATCCCGTAAGATTTCTAAGAATGAAAGAAATGTCACATTCTCCACCTCCGTGCCTGTGGTTTTTGTTAAGCTTGCATTTTTAATCTCATTAAAAACGCAAATGTCAAAGGTAAAAAAAAATATACATATGTCACATTGATGGCTGGTGATGATGTATGTCTTGTGTCAAATGAGTATGTACGGTGTAGGATTTATGACTGGTCTGTTGTGGTAGAGCACACGTTTGCTTACTGTGCACTGACATCGCGCTAACTCATCCTCTCCTGCATGCACGTCTCTCTGAACTCCCGAGTTTCGCCTCCGACGTGTCGTATGATCCGTTTGTTTGGAGTTGAATGAGACGAGCTGTTTTGGCCCTCGCGGACCCTCACACGTGCCTCACTGAATCATTCTTAGTGTCTTCTGCTCACAGCCATGCTTTCCGCTCAAGCACGATTCTCTCTTAACTACACCTCCTGCCCCGCTCCTGCTGCCCACCCCTTCTGGCTGTGTCTCCTCCAGATACCACCTCTGTGATGTACTCCGACTTCACGTGTTTTTCCTCTCTGCTCCATCCCTTATTCCTTTTCCTCCTCCTATCCCCTGTCTGCCATTGTCTCCTCTGTTAGGAGAGGGCCTGTCCTCTTCACATCTCTCTCTCAACAAGGCAGGGGCAGCCTCCTCTGTCTCCAACCTCTCCCAGAGACGAGAGTCCAGGATCTCCGTCCTGCTCGGCCAGCTCCTGCCCTCTTCTTCTTCTTCCTCTTCCTCCAACACTGGGCACGCCCCAGGCCCTCCGCTCCTCGCCACCCCTCAAAATACCCCATCCGCCTTCCGCCGCTCCTCCCAAACCCACGGCGCAGGCCTTGGCCCTCAAGGCATCCCCGAAGTGGTGGTATCGCCTCCCGAGGACGACGACCCACAAAACTCTGCAGAAGAAGAGGCCTCATCACCGGAGTTCTGCCGACGAGCATCCTCGGCATCCCAGGGCTTCGAGCTGATGCCCTTAGAAGGCAAATATCTGTGTAGCCTGCTAGTGTGAGTCACGGCTTGAACAGAGAACACTAGCACTAGCATGAAAGCTCTGCTCCCTGTTCAAGGGACAGTTCACTCCAAAATTAAAAATGCATATTTTTCCTCTTACCTGTTGTGCTATTTATCAATATAGATTGTTTTGGTGTAAGTTGCCCAATTATTAGACATCTCTACGGCTGATATCTCTAAAACTAGACGAACCGCACCAAAATAATCCACATTGATAAATAGCACGACAGGTAAGAGGGAAAACATGTCTTTTTGACTTTGGGTTGAACTGTCCCTTTAACTTCCAACCCTGCGGTCATCTCATCAATAACAAGCAAGGCTCACTCACTAAGACGCTTCTCCCACTGTATTTATCCACCGTTTTTTGACACTTCTCTCCGCCTCATGATTCTTGCTTCTCTCTCTTCTCTGTGTACGTCTATTCCACTGACCCATTCTTTTCTACTAATATCTCTCGCTCTCTGTGCTCTCCACACTCTTTACTTGTTTTTGCCATTCAAACTTCTCTCTGTCTCTTAACACATTTTCAATACATTCCTCAGCGTCTATGACTTGCTTGGCCCCGTCCCCATTCACACTTCCGACATTGTCGTTGCAAGGCTGCCTTCCAAATTGTCTTGGTCTGTCTTTCTCCCCTCCTGCATCATGTGATGTTTTATTGCCACGTTTAGCTTTCTTCCCCCATCTCTTTTATCTCAGTCAATGCATTGCACGTAAGACCCGTTAGAAGGGATGTCCCGGTCATTTTAGCTTTTTGTCAAATTCACTATTTTCTCTCTTTTTGCGTGTCATTTAATCTTGGGTATCTGTAATACTTATCATATGCATAAGATAGGTGCATTATACAGTTGCCCAATATGAACTTAACCTCAAGGAGGCCTGTGTTCAAATCATTAAAGCCAACCCACACCGGTTTAACAGCTTGATATCTGCATCAGTGCTTTCCTATTATACAGTAATTTAACCACAGAATTTAAAGCAAGGACCTTTTTGTGTGGATTTTGTCGACACCTGTGGACATAAGCGGTAGTGTTTACATGAGCATCAACCCCTTTTGTTGTGAAGGTCTTGATCTGGCTAGCACAGGCATTTGTTTTGCAAGTTAGTGAAAGAAAGACTCGATGTATTTCGTGAAAAACAGTCTAGAAAGAAATGGTCCAGTTCAGGATTAGTATTGAAACCTTTCACATCCCATAATTCAAATCTATAAATAATTAAATAATCGGCCAAGTTTCAATATTGTTGTCAGCCGTGTTCTCTCACGGCCCCTTTTTTTAATTTAAATTTTCATTCTCTCCTGTCAATTATTTTCTTTTTCTCTTTGCTGATCCTGCTCCAGTGTCGGCCGTAACCACAATATATAATGTAAGAACGGACCAGATTTGCAGAGCATCTCTTTATTCCTACTGGAATACAATATGAACATTCAAATGCATTTTTTAAGGTGCACCTGGAAAATATAGTTGTTTTTCAACCCAAATTACACATTCTCTTAGTGTTGATATCATTAATTAGATTTGGCTGCAGTTTATTTTTCGTGCTGCTCTGCTATTCGCTCACTCACAACGTTGCATTTAGAGGAAGTTATTTTTGTTCAAGCTCAGTGCATCGGGGCCTTTTTGATAGGCTACATTTTCAGAGCACAATTTAATATAATGAAGGATTAAAAATGGATTGGGGTTTTAATTAGTGATACCGATAAATGTAAAAATAAATACCTTTAGTCTCAGTCACAGATCTTACAGATAGGCTCGGGACATCCCTATAATATATGTGTTTTATCCCCATTTTGACCACACACACACACACACCGATGTAGACGTCATGCAACTTGCGCTTTCCCCATTGATTCAGTTGGCACACATGCTCTTCCTTTTCATCAATTCCCAAGTGTAAACATTCTTTTACCCGATTTTAAGAGTAGTAATATAAGCCAGAGACCAGGGTGGGCGTATTGGTACTGTATGTACCATCTTATTGGCACCAGCAGTGACTTTTTGTTCTTCCCAAACCAAGCCTGGTCAGTTTATTAATAGACTGTGTTTGCATTTCAGCGTGTGCGTCTGTTTGTGTCTCACTCTGGGAATGGCTCCATTTCAAAGTTTGGGTCAATAGCGATCACTTGGTGGGAGCTCTATCTGAAGGGTTGCGGTGGTCTTATTATAGCTGAGAAGCTTCTATAATTGTACCCTCTCGGAAAATACTCAGTATTTCACGAGAAGCCAGCGTCTTGACATCAGTGTGTGGGTTATTATTCAGAGGGGGAGTTTCAAGCCTTCATCATCACAGTTTAATAACACGCTATGTCGTTAAATCAGCTCTATTGTGCAACGTTGACTCAAAATAGCAACTGTCTGACTGTATTGAACAGCTATATAGCATTAGACAGTCAAGTGCCCTAATATGCCTTTTGAAAGTAATGTCTCTGGATGAGGTTAATAATGAGTGAGGACATAAGTCTAGTAGTCAACGGTGTGCTTGCCATTTCTTTAGACACGGGCTGTAATGGTCTTGACTTGTCCGCTGGCTATTTATACATAAAGAGGCCATGGATCCATTGAGCATGAAGTCATGGGTGGAATACCTGTATCCAGGCCATGCAGGGACTCACTGGTACACTCGCTCCATGTTATTCTAGACCTGTGTGAGAGCTTTTTAAACTCTAAGCATTTCTCTTTGAAAGTTATCTAAAACATTTATCTTATTAAAGATTTTTATAAATGGCCGCATCTAGACTTATTGGAACCTAGTATTTAACATGATACCTGTACATTAAATACATGCATTCATCCGTACAACTACTACAAAAATCTTTTCACCTTTTTGTCAGAATTGCTGTATAATTTTAGGTATTTATGTTACTGTTTTGCAAATGAATGGGGAGCGTTATGACGCCATGTTTAAAAGACCAGTTTGGGGGAGCATTCCAGGGCTTAGCTTCCTGAATGAAGCATGTTTGCAATTGCAACCTAAGCTAATCCCTCCCTTATTCCAAGAGGCTTTGTCGGGTATGTGAGCAATCCTGCTCCTGTTCAGCAGTCACAGCTTCCCAGCATCCACTGGGGTTACTCTGTGGTACAGTTCAGGGGTATGGATCAGTGGCCAGACCACATGCTGTTTATATATGGCTCATATTAATTTTTGTTTGGGATTATTGAAAATGAAAATGCAGCATACTGCGTAAGCCTTTATTAATGCATTTTGTTTGACGTTGGCTTGATTACTTCCTGAAGGCAAGATGAGAAATGTGTGTATGTGGGGAAAGAAGGAAACCCTGGTAAAAGAAGTTTGGCTTCAGAATTTCAGAGGATAGAATGCAAATGCTATCCTTTTGATTCAAATACACGCCTCCCTCATCTCATCTCCTGCTCTCATGTCACCTCAAGTGCTAGCGTTTCCTGTGTCTGGTAGGGCTCAAATCGCATAAGCAATGTTGAAGTGTGCAGCCAATTATGCACAGAAATACCGGAGCATCACCTCTTGAAGGTGCTGAAGTCCGAGGAAGGTTGAACTGTCAGGCACGTCACCTTTAGCTCAACATGAATTCAAGCAAAGCAGGACTGACTTAAGCATCAGAGTTAAGAGCTCAACAGACGGGCAGCAAATAGATTTCACAAAGCACTGTTCCTATCGTCTTCCCCGTGGAGAGACATCACAGTGTTGCTGCTCTGTACCAAATCATCACGTCTAGTGAATGTTGTAGTGGAAGAAGTCTTTTCACTTGCAGCCAAAAATGTGAAATATTAAAAGGCTAATCCAAATACTACTGATTTAGGATACATGTTTATTATGAGCTTGATCGCCTATTTGTTGTATTTAAGTTAATCATTATCATTGTAGAATACTGGATTTTAATCACATTTAATTGTAAAGCAATGTGGTTGATAAAGTAGATGGTATAATGGAATATACTCGAGCTTATACTAACCTGAGAAGTAAAGAAATGAACTTGGGACATTCTGGCACTAACACTAAAGTGACCACTAAGACTAACTAATGAGGCTAAGTAGCTGCATATCATGCATATGATGCGGAGATTAAGTGACCAAAACAGAATGTAAATATCCCACGAAAACAGTTCTGATCGGTTTAACTTGTAGCATTGTGACTTCTGGATTTAGTTTAGCAAAGAACTCACCTCTGATCAAAAATGAGTACAACACCCGTGAAATGCTATCACATTGTATATCAAAGATGAAAATACCGTGGGCATTTATTTCAGTAGAGAGAAAAATGAAAGACACATGGCATTTGATAAATAGCCTTAAGTAACGAAATAAGAAAAGGCATATCACGGTGACGCTGACACTGCAATTCTCAACTTCTCGACGTGTCTTTGCTTTCCAAGTACTGACGCAGTGTCCATCGCCACTTTGTCCCTCCTGCCCTTCTTGTCCCCTCCCCCTAGGACCACTGGTGTCTCCGAACTCTGTCCCAAACAACCTGGATGGCACCAAGGCGGTGGAGAGGAGACCTTCCAAAGTAGGGGTCAGTAGAGAAAGCAGCGGTGTCGACTTCAGCAAGGTAACCTAACCACAGTACTGAGCACAGAAACAGTCCATCATGGTGGAAGGGCCCATGAGTTCATCAGTGTCTTTCTTCAGTTTCTGGACTTCCACAGACATTACAATGGTCTGTGTTGAAAATTGCCTCACTGAAGCCCACCATCACATACCCATCAGCGCTTTACTTGCAGTCCCAGTAAGAGGCTTAGGCTAATGGACTAAGAATTGATCAACAAAGTAAAAGTCTTTCATCGTTATGTAACTGTGTTTAGTTTTGAAAAAGTCCTCCCTCGCATGGCCTCCATTCAACCTACCATTTTGTTCTGTGATTTTGTTCATTTTGAAAGTGAAATGGCAGGCCGCCAGAAGTAGTTATCATTATAAAAACATCCTATGACTGCCAAAAATAAGGTGCAGTGTTTATGAGTAAGAGGGATGAGGACACAGTCTTTTCTACACAGAGATAAAGAAATTGTTGATGCTCAGATCTTTATGTAGCATCGCACATAAGAGAGATTTCTTTCAGGAAAATAAGACGGCAACTGACGTTCTTTGCACAGTACTATGTAGTCCTACGTGTAGCTACTAACTTGCCTTGTCTTTAAATAGATATCATTGTGCCCAACCGACCTGCATGTGTGTCCCTGTAAATGAATCCCTCATTCTTTCTCTCTGATTATCATTAGTATTGGCTTGCTTATCTGACTCTTTCATTTCTTCCATTGGTTTCAGGTGGACATGAATTTCATGAAAAAGATTCCCCCGGGTGCTGAAGCTTCCAACGTGCTGGTGGGAGAAGTGGACTTCCTGGAGAAGCCCATAATTGCTTTTGTTCGACTGTCCCCTGCCGTCCTCATCACGGGCCTCACAGAGGTGCCAGTGCCCACGAGGTACAGTCGATTTGAATTGAACGACATCATGATGACTGAGACTTAAACTCCAAAAATTCTGACTCTGTCAGTCTGCTTTAAGTTGCTGCTGGAGAATAAGAACTCAACAGTCACATGTCACTAGCATGACCTGGGGATTTACTGTGGTTCTGAATACAGTAAATCTGTGTCCACAACCTTGTTTTCCCTCTTTATTCTCTACAGTACCACAAGTAACAGTCTGTAGCTCTAATGCTCATTACACACCAGTCACAAGATGGTGGCTTTGGAAAACAACTTTGGTTTGCTTTTGCATATATTTTAGCAACATTCTTTAAATTTGGCCTCAGCATGGTACATGGACACATAGACGATTTCACTGTATTCCAACTAATCAACTATGTCTGTCACATGTCAAGAAACATAGCAATGTGTCAGTCAGCGAAGGCAGGAAAGAAGACTACTAGCTAGCAAACATAGATGTAAACAATGTAGCTATCAAAATATTGAGAGAGAAAAAATTAACTTTGCAAAACCAATTATGTAGTTTATCATCCTCAAGGATGTCCACAATTAATTTAAGTGAGAAACAATGAGTGTTGTTGTGTGTTTAATTGTTGATGTGAACACTGAGTACCTTAAGTGAATATGTGCTGTTGTGATTAGTATTGAGATCAGGTTTATTCATGGTGTATTTCATGATTATTTGTCTTTTTCAAAGGTTTCTTTTCCTGCTTTTGGGTCCTCATGGCAAAGGGCCCCAGTACCATGAGATTGGCAGATCCATGGCCACACTAATGACGGACGAGGTGAGACAAAGAAAGAGGTCTTTTTGGTAACTTATTTCAGCTTGAAAACTGTATCAAAAACTAATTAGGTTCAGTTTAGAATTTTAGGGATTTAAAGATGCATCCTGGGCTGTTATCTATTTCTTTTTTTTTTTTATTGCAGAGATGTTTAATAACTCTGAATAATCTTCATTATGTAGATTTTCCACGATGTGGCATACAAGGCCAAAGACCGAACGGATCTCCTCTCGGGGATAGATGAGTTCCTTGATCAAGTGACTGTCCTGCCTCCTGGAGAATGGGACCCCACCATCCGGATTGAGCCCCCCAAGAATGTCCCATCTCAGGTTAATGACTCTCTCTGTCAAAGTGTGTGTGTGTGATAAATATATAAAAATGTAACAAACGTTGTTCACCAGCTGCAAGCTAGCACAGTACACACTTACTACACCTCACATACTGTATTTAAGTCTGGTCTCACAAACTGCAACATAGAGGTTTCTGTGTGTTTTTCTGTATATCACACTTTACTTCACACCACTATAATCACAATGAGAGTGCCCCCTCATGGATTTAAAGCATCATGACAGCAAAGGAACTGAATTGTGTAAAACGGTGTCATTTTTAAATGGCTTGACTTGACCTGCAGATGAAGAGGAAGGTCCCGTCCCAGCTAAACGGCACCGCGTCTCCAGCTGGAGAGATGGTAAAGGTTGAGGACCACGCAGGACCTGAGCTGCAGAGGACCGGCAGGCGAGTTTGTCACCATTGGGTTTAAATGAGTTGTGGAACTTACCCACTCCAGGAGTTTCTATTTTATAATTAGCTTGTTCAATATATCATGTTCACGATGTGGAGACAAAGTGCTTTTTGTTAACAAGAGCTGCAGGAGAAAACTCATCAAGCCCCTCTCCCTCTGGACAAGAAACCCCCCACTAATACCCACTAACAGCTGTCTTTTGGCTTTAGTGGGAAAGGTTATACAACCGGCATTCATTCCAGGGACAAATGACTCTGCAGTAGTTGTGCGTATTTATCAGCTCCAGCTCCGAGCCGCAGTTATGGAAACAGGACACCCAGATGGACACGCTAATTGTAGCCTGTTGCACAGCGCTTTCTTTCTCATCTCAGCCACAAATTCAGTCTGTCTCTGTCCAAGTAGCACTCAAAGAAACTGAATGAGTTACAGATATATATATAAGAAGTAACCAGCGTAACTAATTCACTGGCCTCCATGCTGCTTTCTATTGTTTACTAATCTGGTTTTGCGGCAGGTTCCTGAAGTCGAACTTGACGTGCACTGAAAGGCTTGATCTTCTACTTTGTCTGGTGGGAAAGGGACTTGAGAGACTAAGGACCTCATTGTATCTTCTTAAGTTACAGCGACTCATTTGTGGCCACAATAGTTTGAATTTCCTCGCTGCAAACACTCTTAAATGACAATGAGATATATTACAAGTATTTTTACAGTGCGTGTTTCTTCCTTACCCAGAGCGTAATGGTACTTTTATAGCGTTCAGTATAAGCTTTTAGAATTATTTTTGAGATTCCTCACATATCGTTAAAATTTGAATGTGTATGTAATGTCAAATTTGATAAGCTCAACATAACAGTGTTTTAAGCAGGTACATGTCTACTGTACTCTGTGAAGTCAGTTGCTGACATTTATGGGTAACTCATGCTGGGTCTCGTGTGTGTGTGTGTGTGTGTGTGTGTGTGTGTGTGTGTGTGTGTGTGTGTGTGTGTGTGTGTGTGTGTGTGTGTGTGTGTGTGTGTGTGTGTGTGTGTGTGTGTGTGTGTGTGTGTGTGTGTGTGTGTGTGTGTGTGTGTGTGTGTGTGTGTGTGTGTGTGTGTGAAACCTCAGACAGAAACGCGCACACACACATCAGTTGCGAGGTACTGTATTATTTACAGTTTCACTCTGCTTTTCACCGCTACTATAAAAGGCTCATGCTACGAGGGAGCTACTGGAGGACAAAGGAGTGCAAGGAAGTGTAAGAGGATAATACAAGGAGAAGCTGTATAGAAGAGACAGCAGGGGTTGTGGAGACAGGCAATAGAGTTATTCCAGAGGTGTGGGGGGGAAAGAGAATGAAAGAAGACTTCTCAGCAGAGCAATTGGACAGGTGTCAGAGGAAAGAGAGGAAGATTTACAGGGTGAGAAAAGGAATCCCTCAAAAGCAAAGTAAAGAGAGTCAGACGGAGATGACAGGCAGCACCATCACAGTGTCTCGGTTTAGGGGTTGAGCATTATAAAGATGCATACTCCAGCCTCAGCATCAAGTAAAACAATGTTAATACCTTTTTAATTAGTGTTCACGCAAACAGTCCTGACCAGTTAACTGTGTCAAAATGGCCTCAACACCTAGTAAATATGAATTAATGCTAAATCAGTTTTAATCACATTCTATTAAGAAACACTTAATTTGAATAACAAACTATAAAGAGAACAAGGAAGGAATGACCATAAAATGACAATTTACAGGGTGTTAGTGTTCAGAGACCTGCAGAGCCACTTTAGTTAAATGGCTGCAAACATTTATCATTTTTATTATTCACGTTAGAACCATTACAGTAGAGTCACCATTTTATATCTGAAACTATCTCAATGGAATTAATAGATGAACCACTGCTTCATATTCAAGGATTTTATGTGACACTAAATTAAGTGTGTCCTCTTGCCATTCCTCCTGCCTAACGCACTGCTGTATTATGAATTAATGTCTGTTATTATATAATAGCATTGTGCACTCCTACTTGAAAATTCAAACATAACTTACCTCTTCCAGGATATTTGGAGGTCTGGTCCTGGACGTCAAGCGGAAGTTACCGTTCTACTGGAGCGACATCAGAGACTCCTTCAGTCTGCAGTGTCTGGCCTCCGTCCTGTTCCTCTACTGCGCCTGCATGTCCCCTGTCATCACATTTGGGGGTCTGCTCGGGGAGGCAACAAAAGGCAACATAGTGAGTCTGAAAGCTCGACACTCAAAAGTCAATACTTTGTGCTTTTCATGAGCCCAGTGGGAATCAAACCCCTAACCCCTGGTTGTCGAGATGCCGTGTATACTTAAACGGAACATAGTACAATTTTGCTATCATATGGGAGTATATCATTTCATTTTGTGAGTATTGTGCTGGCACTGTGTCAAGGAAAGTCACCATAATCTTTCACCCCCCCTTCACCGTGCTATCGCTTTCTCATCTAGGTGGGTGTCTTTCACTGTGAGGTCTTAATTCACTGTCCAAAACAGGATTTGACGAATAATCAGCCTCCCATGCACCAATCTGTTATCATAATGCAAGCTTTATAGTGTCTCTCTTTCTATCGCTCCCTCTGTCTGCCTCGCTCTCTCCTTTTTTAACCAGATGTCCTTACTAGGACTGGGACTGTTTGCATAGGCCCAGTCTGTGTGCTGGTGTGTGTGATGCGTCTGAGTAAACTCAGCAAGCGAGGTCTACGCACACACAGATATGTCTTCGGACAAGTCAGCGGGGCGGAAGCATTCAAACTGTTTTTGTCTAGCCTCTCAGACGCAGCCCCGAGTGTCTGTTTAATCAAAAGTGTCTGTGTTCTTGTTAGGGGGGTCTCTTCTTCACCTCTCTTTCTCTCTCTCCTCCTTCAGTCTCTCCCTCTCTATTCTCCTTTTGGTGGTTTCACCTCCCACATCCTCCCTCACTCCCTCCCTCTCCTGTGTTTCTACAGAGTGCCATAGAGTCTCTGTTTGGGGCCTCACTGACAGGAGTGGCGTACTCCCTCTTCGCAGGCCAGCCCCTCACTATTCTTGGCAGCACGGGTCCGGTTTTAGTGTTTGAGAAGATCCTCTTCAAGTTCTGCACGTACGTTCAAGCAAGTCTGCTCCATGATACGGAGTCAAAATACTGATAAGACGAAATAGTCTACATAGTATGCAGCATTTAGTTTTTTAAGTGAATACATTTTCTTATGGATTCCAATCATCTAATTGACCCTAATGTGCATGCGTGTACCTGCGTCCATTCTCCTCTGTGTCACCTTTGTCTGTCTTTCCTTCCCAGTGACTACGGACTGTCCTACCTGTCGCTGCGGACCAGCATTGGTCTGTGGACAGCCTTCATGTGTCTGGTCCTGGTGGCCACAGATGCTAGCTCCCTGGTCTGCTACATCACCCGCTTCACAGAGGAGGCCTTCGCTGCGCTCATCTGCATCATCTTCATCTACGAGGCTCTCGAGAAGCTCTTTCACCTAGGAGAACACTACCCCGTCAACATGCACAACAACTTGGACAACCTTACCCTGTATTCGTGAGTACTACAAATACAGTTCCTTTTAATATTTATTTATTTTATTCTTGTTCAAAGAATGAGTTGACTAAACTGTGAAATTCTCTGATAACTAATATGTTCAGCGTATGTATTTACTGTTTAAGTCAGAGCTAAAAGGTCCCTTTTCTGATGCACTCTTTAGGTCAGGATGTCACGTTAAATGCTAAAGAGTTGCATAAAGCAGCGTATTATGCACATGAAAATATCCCATTAGGAACAAATTGCTCTTATTGCTGAAAACTGTGATAGCAGTGGCTCGAGCTGTTCCCAGTTCATGTCTTCCCCAGAGAGGAAAATTACCCCCGTACAAAATAACAAATTTAAAAACAACCGATGCCAGCAGATTTGCTGCATCCTGTGTTTTTAATTGACTTTAAAATGAACCAAACTTAAGCTAAGCATCCGCACTTTGCTCAGCATTTGTTCTCTTGTCCCCAGGTGTCAGTGCTCTCCGCCGGTCAATGCCTCGGAGGAGCTCGTGCAGAAGTGGAACAGCACAGGAAACAGCTCGGACTCTATCCCGTGGAGCAGCCTCAATGTTTCGGTGAGACCAGCACACAATGATCTCCGCTGTCATGTGCAGGAATCACACCCATATATAGGATCCTCGGCCTACATCCTGTTATGTACATACATTCTCACACTCGCACCAACTCACTAATTCACGCCGATTAAGTCAAACACTTTAACATTAATGCAACAACTGCAGCCACCACAAGACCTTCCAAAAACACCTGCAACCAATCAGTCAGTACTGTCACAGCTTATCAAATTTTGTATTTCAATACTAACCTAATACTTTTTCTCTAGATGTGTAACACCTTCCATGGGGAGTTTGTGGGTCCTGCCTGCGGTCATCATGGGCCCTACATCCCAGATGTTCTCTTCTGGTCCGTCATCCTCTTCTTCACCACCTTCTGTCTGTGCGCCTTCCTTAAGCAGTTCAAGACGGAGAGATATTTTCCCACCAGGGTGAGGTGTTTGCTTCGTTTATGTGCATTCTCTTCTCGGTACTACTAGTGCTACTCTTAAAGGTACAATACGTAACATTTCCAAAATGAAATGCCTAAACCTATTATTTGTTAGCATAGCATAGCATTCCCTCTGTTATCGCAAATCATATCTAAATTGAAAAATCAGTCAAAATAATTGCAATTAGATAATTATCATAATCGTTTAGCACTAATCCCACACTAAGTCCTCTATTCCAGGAATGAATTACATATGCAACAAAGTAAAATACATTTTTAAATGACTGGTTTATAAAAAAGTAAATTCCCATGAGAGAGCAGGGTGTTCTTTCTACTCCTCTGTGCAGATCTAGCTTAAAGCGTCTCGCGCTATGTAAATGTTAACATTGTGTCAGTCATTAGCATGCTGGAGCAGTCCCATGTACAGAAAGAAAAGACTTCCTTGCATCCGCCCACACAGCACCAGCTAGTCTGTTATCACTTGGTCTTCTGTGTAGGCAGGTGCTGGTATTGTTACGCTTCTCACTGTTGACATCAATGTAATTATTACTTTGTTGGATCTCGACAGTGACCTTAAGTAAAAGGCTGTGTGTGTGTGTGTGTGTGTGTGTGTGTGTGTGTGTGTGTGGGTGTGGGTGGGTGTGTGTGGGTGTGTGTGTATGTGTGACAGTAGAAAGCACATAATAACTGTGTTGCTTGTGTTTTGTGTTCTGTAGGTGCGATCCACCATCAGCGACTTCGCTGTGTTTATAACCATCATGGTCATGGTGTTGGTGGACTATCTAATGGGGATCCCTTCTCCTAAACTGAATGTCCCTGACCGCTTTGAGGTAGGCACCTTAAATACATTTACACTTAATATACTATTCCTTAAATGTTGTTCACATCATCAAATATTCTCAAATAATGAAGCTGTGCCTAATATAGTAAATGTAGACCATTCCTGCTTTTCCCCCACAGCCAACTTCAAAGAACAGAGGCTGGCTGATGGACCCGTTAGGAGAAAATCCCTGGTGGACGCTGCTGGTGGCGGCGCTTCCTGCCTTGCTCTGCACCATCCTCATCTTTATGGACCAGCAGATCACTGCAGTCATCATCAACCGCAAGGAGCACAAGCTCAAGGTCAGACCGGCCGCTGGAGATTTACTTTTGGCAGAGTTTCTGTGGTGGCGTTCATCCCTTCATTTAACATCCAGCAGTGCAAACTGTAGCTGTGCAGCATCTAAGACAGAAGTCATGTTTTGAATTTATGTTAATTTGTAAGCAAAGGTATTAAAATGTACCTTGTAATTCTTTTTAATTCTCTTTTAACTTCATTTTTACCGCCTCCAGCTCTTCCACTCTCCTAATTTGCTCTCTCTAAACCTCTGTAGCTCATTCATCGCTCACTCACCAGTCCCCCCCCCCCCTCCCTTCTTGTCATCCTTAATTCTTTTTGAAGCTAACATATTCTCCTGTCTGTCCTTCTGCTGTGCTCATCTCACAGAAATGCTTCAACTATAATCTCTTTCAGCTTTTTTTTCTGAGGTATTTTTATGCCTCCGGGTTTAGCAGTGCCGCCATTTAAAAAGAAAAGACTTTTAATCCACCTTGAAAATACATAAAGCAAAGATTTGAAAGTATTCCATGAGTGGATGAGCAAATTATGCAAAGATTGTGCTCCTGAATCTTGTAATTCTATTTTTACTTGAAGTACATTTGCTCCCCAGTTACAAACACTCATTACTGCTTCACTGGCTCTCAAACGTATTTGCGGTCTCTCGTCTCCCTGTGTGTCCCACAGAAAGGCTGTGGCTATCACCTGGATTTGCTGATAGTGGCGATAATGCTGGGTGTGTGCTCCATCATGGGCCTGCCGTGGTTCGTGGCTGCAACCGTCCTCTCCATCTCCCACGTCAACAGCCTGAAGGTGGAGTCCGGCTGCTCCGCTCCGGGAGAGCAGCCCAAGTTTCTGGGCATCCGGGAGCAGCGTGTCACTGGATTTATGATCTTTGTCCTCATGGGCTGCTCTGTTTTCATGACATCGGTGCTCAAGGTGAGATTCGGGAGTGACCTCTAAGTAGCTACATATCGGTTCATTATTGTCACAAGTTTTCACTACTTGTCCTGGTGCAACAAATGGCATCATACAAGTTCCTTTCCTGAACTGCAAGTTGAATAATGTACACTGTTGTTATACTTCTGCTCTTTACAGTTTATTCCTATGCCAGTCCTGTATGGAGTCTTTCTCTACATGGGTGCCTCTTCCCTCAAAGGCATTCAAGTAAGACTCTCGGATCAAGTTTTTTTTTTAATGTTATTAAATACATCACAAAAGACAAATACAACTTGAACATAGTACACTTAAGTCAAGTTCTTGTCCATCCCTTCCAATGCCCCCTGTCTCCCAAGTGCTGGACCACTAAGACATGTGTGTAGAGCCAGACATCCATACACAATATGATAATACATTGATCTAAATATGTTGTAAGACTAAGAGTCTTTGAAGATAATCTGCCCTTTTATCCCGAGCAGAGCAGCAGTCATCAGCAGATAAGTTTTCCCCTTGTAGTTCCAAACCTTTAATCGTTATTCAGAAGAATCCATCTTCTGACTACGGTATTGAATCCCCCCCCCCCCCTCTCCTCATCTCCTCATTAGCATTTCTTATCTCTCTCACTGAGCCTCTCGTGTCCTCCGCAGTTCTTTGACAGAATCAAGCTGTTCGGCATGCCCGCCAAGCACCAGCCCGACCTGATCTACCTGCGCTACGTGCCGCTGTGGAAGGTGCATGTCTTCACTCTGGTGCAGCTCACCTGTTTGGTGCTGCTCTGGGTCATCAAGGCCTCCACAGCAGCTGTCGTATTTCCCATGATGGTAATGACCTCAACTTCAGATTTCATGATATGTTGAAGACAAAGATTTAAGATGTCAAGATATATGTCGCAACACATAGGAGTTCAGCTGTAAGAGGATGAAATCAGATTTCTAATATCACCATACATCATTGATGTTCATTGTGGTTTCAGATGAAATTAAGATATTATATATTTTCTCAGTGTAATATGTGTTTTTATTCCGTTTTTATTGCATTTTATTTATATTTAGTGATGTTCAATCATTGTTTCATGTGTCTTTTAGGTTCTGGCGCTGGTCTTCATCCGAAAGCTTCTAGACTTTTTCTTCACAAAGAGAGAGCTCAGCTGGCTCGACGACTTGATACCAGAAAGCAAGAAGAAGAAAGAGGACGACAAGAAAAAGAAAGCTCGAGAAAGTCTGGTAAATCTGGAATGGAATGTATAGTTTTTCTATTCTTTAAAGGGGAAATGTGACATTCGACTACTACTGCTAACAACGGGAAAAAACTAAGCAAACTTCAACGAAACTGCTGAAACTCTGACAGCCGGTTATAGTTTACATTTAGCCATCTGCGTGTTTACTTTGCTGCTGACTGGGGTCTGTATGGTCCTTGTACATTTTGATAGTTTGTTTATTGGATTGAATCCCAAATGGTAAAAACTAGAAACAACTTGTATTTTTTCGACCAGAAGACTAATTTCACCTCAGGGAACATGGAACGGCTTCGGGAGAGGGACCTTATGATACACAAACGTCTTTAACATAATGCTAACACTGTAACCTCTCCACATTCTGTTCATTTTCAATTAAGATTCTGGCTGCATCTTACTTTGCACCGTTTAACAAAAAGTTGACTGTAGCGGCCTTTTCACGTTCGGTGCGTTCAACTTCCAAATTGGAGGAACTCTAAACTGAATCAACTCGGTCTGCTTGGTTACTTACAATATAATACTAATATTGCTCTGAATTGTTTTGTACTCTATTCATATGTGGGCTGGAACAGTAAATGTTCAAACCTACTATGCTACCTCAGTCCCACACTGAACTTAAAACCCGTAATATTACAAAAGGCATCAAAATCCTCGTTTTTCTCAGAGTTACATTAAACAGAAATACTAGAGCCTCACAAGTCATGACGATGTCGTTCTCAGTCTGGGCAGCCGTACTCAGTACAGTCACTCCCAATGTAGGTCTGTGCAGTGATGCTTCAATTCAAGTGGTGGCTCTTGATGCATGAGAAGTAATGTGAGCTCTCGCAACACCCAACCTTCAGAGTTGATTATTAAACTTGGCATGTTTAAGAAGATGTGAATATGACAGTTGTGACTCGATACTGTACCTGTAGTTTACCTGCCTCACTGCAGTCACTGCGCTTTTGTGATTTTAGGGTTCCAAAGCTGTTTTCACTCAGGAAGAAGAGTCCAGTCTGTACAAAGAAGAGGCTCGGGAACTGAACGTCAACTTAGAAGGCTCCAACCTTCTCAACATCCCGGTGAAGTCACTCTCGGGGAGGTAAGTGGTGCGACGCCATGGAGCACACTGTGACGCCCAAATCAGCATTTTATTTCAAATGCTCAGTGAGACGTCACGTCTATTCTATTTTGAATCACACAGAGATGGGGATGTTATGGTCTGACCCTTATGAGGCAACAAAACACATACGCTTATGACGTCTTAAAATGCTTTATGGACTACATTTAATACAAAAATAGTTGTTATGGCTGAAAACCTTTCCGGAAACTTAGAGAAAACAATAAACTAGAGCTGTAAGCACATTTTCTGATGCATCATGTGGTCATGTACATCTTGTAATGGCAATTCTGACACTGCTAGTCAGCTGTGTGTTGTTATGTCCATCTTGAACAGATCTTACAGAATAGGACTAGTGACCCACAGCCTCCCAATGGAAGAAGAGGTAGCAGGGTTGTGTGTCTGATGGAAAACATCTGACCCACATGGCTGCGCTCTAACCCTCCTCACTGATACTCAGACAGTTGTCGCATGGCCAAAACTGTCAGTCAAACAAAACACACTGCTTTGTGTGTTGATGTGTTGTTTTTATGTTGAGGGTAAAATGGTCTGTGATCAAACGTTTGTCTAGTTAAAATAATCGTATCCTTGTCTAACTAACTAATGATGTGTACACAATCAACTCATGACAAATAACCTTTGCCTCTAATGTAAAAGGCCGACATTTCTTGATCCATGTAAACCTGGAACATACTGTGTGTGGCCTGTCTGCTCAGCCATTCTGTGCTGTTTATTTGTTTTAATCTCTGATTTCTATGCATGTTTGTGTCCGCTTGTTTCAACTGTCCTGCACTGAACCTCTCCCGCTGATTTGACGTCTACATGCCTGTCTTCTCTTTGTGTTTTTGTGTGCGTGTGTGTGTGTGTGTGTGTGTGTGTGTGTGTGTGTTTGCATTTTTCGCATGCAGTTCTGATACTGACCCCTTGGTTGTAAATATCTCTGATGAATTGGACAAAATGGCAGTGTGGAAAGCCGTGAACTCGAGTGCAGAGTCATGTATCCAACCTGTGAAGCGTAGTGAAAGGTAGCTATGCCATCTGCTGGAGTTTTCCAGAGCCCCCCCCCCCCCCCCTTCCCCTCCCAACTGCATTACTTTTGATATGATAATGACTAATAATAATTTTATGACTCTGCAAGATTATTTCCCCCGAAATAAACGGAAGCTTATTGCTACCTGGAAGGTAGATCAGCTTAATATTTAAAGCAGGTTAACTGTCCATACAGTGTTAGAAAAAGCAAAGATAAGCGTTCCTTCTTGTTTCCTGTCGCTAAAGCTTTTAATTGGATTATGTCAACATGAATACTTACAAACCTTATGAGGAAATCCATAAAACATTGACAAATAGAAATGTCTCTATTAAGAGCTGCATATTTTAACACAGTCCTCACATAACGCCCCATCCTCAAGGTGTACTGTTGGTGGTAATAGCTTGTCCTAAGAGCACTGCTAATTGGGCACCATCACTCCTCTCCGTGACAAAAAAAAAAGGTTGCTCTCCACCCGAATTAGCACAAGCGCTCATCATTTATGTCCTCTTCATCTCTTTGTAACAGCCAGGAGAAGATGGCCTGCGTTAGAGTCGACGTCAGCCCCGAAACACCAGGAAGGAGCTCCACTTCCGAGACCTTCCTGTGATAAACGGAGGCCATCCTCCCGTCTTGACACCTCCCCCCCCCCCCACACACACACACACACACACACGACACCCTACCCCGCTGACGAGCACCATCTTAATGGCATAAGGGGGCATAGAACTGGAGCAGCACAGCCCACCTGCAGCGTTCCCATCTTGGGGGCAGCGGGCGAGCTCCCCCGGGGCTGTGAGTCCTCCTCCACCTGAAGTCTTGTAAGTGTGCAGCGCGTGTGCACTATGGCTGCCGCGATGCACCGCCGAGCGCACATCTCCGAGTAATGAAGGAATCCCGCTGTTACTGCCCACCGACGCTCCCTTGTTTAGGAAGTCTCCTGTCACGCATTAAAACCACAGATGCCAAAGGAAGGGGCCTCACTGGTGAGGATCTTGGACTGGTTGAATTTTAGTTTCACTTTTATCCCGCTGTATATTTTTGATTTCTGTTTACTGTTATTGTTTTGGCCGATTACCGTACTGTACATTTTGGGGTCCTTCGTAGCTCATACACCACGAGTCGCCCTGCGCTGTTTGTTTCCATGTGTTTTCGGTTGGATTTAGACCCGTCGCCCAACTACACCAGCTTCACAACTCGTTTGATGAAAGCCATTCAGGTACTGTCAGTGCCAGCTGATTCTTTTTCACAGATTGTATGGCACAGTATAGGAAACAAACCAAAACAGAGGTACATTCAGATAGAAACTGCTACACCACACTACTACACACATCTTTGTAGAATGTGCTCATGAATCATCTCTGTCTGCCGGGGAACACTCAGTATTGACGTCGCTGCTCATACGTTGGTCGGTTGTTTTCACTGTAAACCTCACTGTTGATATTGTATGTTATCTTATAGAAATATTCTGTATTTATGTATGTATGTATGTATGTATGTATGTATACTGTGTTCTTTTAATTTGAAACATTATAGGAAACCTACTTCAGAGGCCATATGAAGTCTGTACTGTACAGTAAGCACTTTGCCAGTATAGTTTCTTACCAAAAAAAACGGATTATAGTGTAATATCTGCGTTAATTATCTTTAGAGCTGTTGTTCAAATGTCAGTTAAACAACTCAGGAATCTTGAATGATTTCTGACTGATATTTAATTTTTTTTTGTCACAAGGCAGTGAGAATTAACTGTCCACTGTATTCCTTTCATCGCTGGTATCACAACTATTTTAACAAATGCTGTAAATCATAAAATATAATAAGTTGTTGAATAAAAAAAAAGAAAAAGAGTATTTGTGACCCAGTTAGATGCACCAGTTTTTATACTGTCTGTATTACTGTTGGTAATAGTTTGTATGTGTGCGTGGCGTAAAGATAACTTGGTATGTTTAGCGTTGCAAATCATTTTATGCAAAATATTTCTACAGTAAATGTAAAAAAAAAAAACTATTATATTCTATGAAGTTGTTCTTATTTTGCTAAGTGCAGTCCTGTTTTAGCAATAAGTATTCCATACCGTGCAATGTATGGACTCTATGAACCTATGGCTACTATTCAGGCCTATAGAATAATGTGGAAATGATTTGTTGTGTGTCCACTTCAGCGGCTCCGTCTGTGTGTAGCTACAGTGACTCTACGGACAATCGCTTACGTGCCTTGTCGAAGCGCTTTATGTTTAAAGTCTCGTACCGATGATGTGATGTATGTGTTCAGAACACATGTACCGGCGCACACCCGATGGCACACAAATGCCAAAGACGGACCATCCTAACGCTGCGCTTCTGTCTGTCCCAGTGTCGTTCCACGTCTGTGAGAGAGTCGTAGCCAGAGCCACCGACTCCAACGATGTAACTCAAATTAACTTCCATTTGCAAATGTTACTCCTGATACTGTTTCCTTGTGAGTGTGTGTGTGTGCGCGCGCGCGTGTGTGTGTTCTACTGTCGCAGCTCTGGTATTTGCTCACATGTAAACGCTCTGTTATCGATATTGAGGTACTGTTTATTTTTTTTGGAATCGATCAGTGAATGGAAAATTATTTATTTTTTTCTACCGTCAAAAATGAAGTCGGTGACATTTTGCCAAACCTCTATTTTCAAAAAGATCTTGGATTTGAATTCAGTCACAGGTATTGCACAAGTTCTTTCCTTACGCCTCCTTGTTAGAGGTGAATAAAGTGTGAGCTGTCGATCGGTAGAATCAACACAGCGAAGTGAACACCCACCAACCAAGTACTTATCATTTCAGAATGTTTATTTTGATGAAGAATAACCTATTTTCACATGACATCGGTTTTAACGTTGATGTATAAACTTAAAAGAGGCGGATTTTACACTCAACCATCACTTAGTAAAAATGCATTAGTTCTGATTGTACAGACGCACAACATCAGCGAAGCACATGGCGTCCTGTTGTTCGACTGAATGATGCATCTTCTGTCATGACCGATTGGTGCAAAGCAATAAAAGTGAATACATGGTGACGTTCTTCTGTCTTCATTTGTTGGCTCTATGGGAGACGATGCTCGTTGGTTGTTAAGTGTTTGTGTTCTCAGCTGGTGAAGAAGTGAACACTTTTTAAATCTGGTTCTTTCTTCAGATTATGGACTCGTCACAATGAGAAAAATGCTCTATTAATGAGATATGTCTATAAGTACTTACAGTTTATACCTGTAAAGTACAAGTACATTAGTCTCTAATGTACTGTACAGTCAAAACTATGACGGGACCAATTCATCAGGCAGATGTCTAGTTTATCTTATTGCAGATTTATCAGTGTCGGATGTCTTCTATTTTAGCTTATTGCATATATATATATATATATATTAAGTAAGATATTTGTCTTGGGCTCCAAGCTGCTGCATCACACAATCCACATGTCAACAATAGTTAAGAATAAAACCAGGTGTGATCAACACGGATCATAAAAAATCAAGTAACAATAAAATCAGATATAATGCTACTTGTCTCCAGTATCAGATGTCGGCCAATAAGTAATAAGACACTGATACACAAAAGCTATTTTTGAGGTTTAGAAACTCTACATTGTATTGTTTAAGAACAAGTTAAAAGTTTATTATATGCGTTTGTTTATAAAATGTCCCACAAAGTACATATCTTAGTCACAATTCTTAAATACCCAATCTGAAGCAGTCTTTATGAAAATGTGTATGTTGTAGGGAACCGTCCCATTTGTAACATTTTCATCATTAAGACAAAAGGTGGCAGCAGAGATCTGTTTTACACAACTGTCAAAAAAAACCTCCATGCTAGATTTTAACTAAACAATTCTAGCCAGCCAATAAAAACAATGGTAATCTAATTTTGTGGTTGCCAGATTTCTTAATCCAGCCGTCACAAAAAAGGAAAACTCCAACCCTGCCAACACACAGCTGAGTACTGCTGGCACATTGAGTTCCTGTGTAATCCTGGTTATTCGACTAATTACACCTCCTCTCAGGCCTGAGTGGGCATGAAGGCTACAGGTTGTGTTTGATTGACATTTCCTTCACTGTTGTAGCAAACAAACAATTACAGAGAGATCTAATGGACTTTTATTCACAGCAGACATTTTTTCTTTTACTTGTCATAGTAGAAAAAAAGCACAGTAGTGAAATTTATTACATTAACGATTGCTCAGTGCCCCAGAAAGTGGAATGCAGCTATCATTAATGTTACTAAATACACCCGCACTTTTCCTGCCATCACCCACTAAGGCCTGGTGAGGCGCACACACACACACACACACACACACACACACACACACACCTACCAACAGTGACAGGCGTGCAACCCAAACACACTCATCACTCCTACACACTCTGGTCTTCTGGTTTTGTAGGGAACCTGTTAAGAGTTGGAATCTAGCAACGTTAACCCCCTTTGCGTCCAGACCAGATCTTTGCACAGTAGAGCTACAGGTTAACGGATTCCATGAAGTAAATATCTGCGTCTGTCTTTCTGTGGCCAAGGGAAATGAAGTCAGTAGTTGTGTGTGTGTGTGTGTTGCTCTTAGCTAAAGTTATAATCTGGAGGAAAAAAAAAACCACACAGCATTATCCATCTTAATCCACATAGACTACATTGCCATGAATGAAGGTTTAATGAACTTGATTATTATTGGTACAGAACATGTCAAAAGGTAACAGAATCAGCCATTTTCACACACTCGAGAGAGAGGTGTGCGTTTTGTCCAACATGAAATCTGAACTTTGGCAGTGCAAAGTGTCTCCTGTTCGCTCGATGCCACGTGACTCCAGTCCCATCAACGGCCGTCCTGTTTGATACTCCAGTAATGGCGGGAGATCAATTCTTCAGCCTCACTCAGCTCTCACTCCAGTAACAAAAAAAACATCACTCTTGAGATACACTTCAACACAGTACACAATGTGTTCAGACACATTTTTATGAACGTCATCACTCATGTTAATTATCACAGGCGCTACATGACTCAGGATTATTCTCTGAAGTTTAGCTTCTGGACTAAAGTGGCCCATTTTTTTAAAAGAAAATGTCTTATTTGAAGTAGAAATGTGCCTGTTGTTCCTATTTCCATAATGCAGAATCAATTATTATTTGACCTATGTTTACATGGCATCACTAGCAATCCTTGTGTGGAGCAGCTAAGCTAATTATCGTGTCATTGTGACAGTTCAAAAATGTTCTGACCCCTTTTCCTCTTTTCACGTCCAATCAGTCATTTGTGTTTTGGCTCAAAGTCTTGGTAGTAAAGTACACTAATGGGAAACTATAACACGGTGCTGCAACAGAAACGGTTTCCCTAAGCAGGCGGGATACTCGTCGTCCTCTTGAAGAAGAAAGAATGTGCCCTTGTGGAGACCCCCGTGGCGGCTCGTGGTTCAGTTAGCAGCGTTTGGCGGACCCTCCGGGATGAGAGACATGAAGAAGGTGATGATGAACGACCACGTGGAGGACAGGAAGCCCGCGTGGGGGGCGCTGTTTGGATCCTCCGCCCCCTCCTCTCCACTTTCCCCGTCGTCGTCCGAGCCGTCGTCCATCACTCCTTCCTGTACGGGACGAAACCGAATTATAAGAGGAACATCGGGCGGGACACAGGGACACGCAGTGCACTAGACCAGACATACAGGACTGTGAAATGTGACAGACACGATGTAAATTAAGTTAATTTAAATTAAATTACCATGTAACTTAAAATCAGGGATGAAAGTAACTAATCACAATTACTTTTCAAACTAAGACAACGTTTTTTTGTGTACTCAGTACCAGAAGTATCGGAATTTATATAGCGGTTTATGTAGCGGTCATATATTTATAATTGATAATCGTTGTATGCACAATGGCATTTATTGTTGGTTCAGACAGAAGTGTTCATGTGACATTTAATGCAATTTATTTAAACGGCAATACAACTTTTTTATGTTCCGTTTTAAACGTACATTTTAACTTTAACTGAAGTAAAATTGTTTTATACTTGCAGCACTTTTACTTTTAGTCAGACAATGTAAATCCCAAAAGAAAATGTTCTTAATAAACGGTTCAAACGATAAATCGATGATGAAAATAGTGGGTGGTGTATTCCAGCCCCACTAACACTTTTACTTGTTTTTCGATGTATTTAGATTTTCTGTAAACCGGCATCTCAGTGAACCACTTGCACTTCAAATACAGCCGCTGCCACAGATAGAATGTTCTTGGTAAGGCTGAGACGGACGAGAGGCCGCTACCATTTCCTGTATGTCCTGGTTCTGTAGCTCTCCCTCCACGTCGTCCTGATTGGCTCCGTCTCCAGGAAGCTGCAGCTCGTTCTCCAGGTTGAAGGGAAACCAGCCGGCCTGATGCCTGCAGACAGAAACAAACAACAACTCGCATTACAAACTTTGTACAGTAGCATTTAACATCCCATCCATTCATTATGAATCATTATTTTGAGCAAAACGTGAGATCTGTTATAATCAGGAAGACTCACAGGTAAAGCACGAGCATGGCCATCATCACCATGACGAAGCGGCTGAAGGAGGAGTAGAAGTACACTATGCTGAGGAGGATCGCAGCACGTGAGAACGTGTACACCCAGTCCAGCCAGTCCCGGTTCAGCTCCTCCTCGTTCAGGACCTCCCCTCCCTGGGCGTTCATCTGGACTTCCGGGTTGCCTCGGCGGTCCGCCTGAGGTCGCTGGCTCAGAGGGTCGGGCTGGTTGGAGTGAGTCGAGGGCTGGTCCGGCCTGAGGTGTTGAGAGGAGGCAGCCAGTAGCTGACTGGAGGGAGAGAGGGGGGGGGGGGGCTCGTTTACTATGGGCTGGATAGGGAATCGGTTAACACATTAAAGAAACACGCGGGGACTCACTAGTGCATGTAGTACTGCCGGGCGTACAACTGCTGCCACCACATCAGCGTCATGGGGTTGATGTATGCGGGCATGTTTGTGGGAGCAGCTGGCTGTGGGGAGTACTGATTCCAGCTGCAAACAGAGACACTGTTATAGAAACATTTGACTTGGCGCACACACACCTTCTATTTGTCTTTGATTGTAGATACATTAGACTGATGAGTTATTAATGGAATTTGCATCAACTAACAGCCAAGGAAATGATGTACAGAATGTACAGAAAATCAAACCTTGCACTGGAAAATAAGCTCAACTAATTAACATTTCAAAACAAAAGCAGCTGTTTGTAACTACAGCTCTTTTCAGACATATGCTGCAGTACAGTTTGCTTCATAAATCCGTGGAAGTGTATTTAATGCTAATCTTCCTTGTGGCATCATTCAGACATTACAGGACTTTTCTTGGAGCAGCAATGCTCATCAAATGATCCTCTTCAAAAGGTTTATTTTTCTCCTATGTTCTAAAGCTCCTTACTTGCTGTAGTGAGCCTACCTGTGCATAAGTTGTGGATACATCTGCTGGTAAGGGAAGGGTCCGGTTCGCTGTCTGAGTCCATCACTGCTCTCTGCTGGAGGTGGCTGGCTGTGTGGACCAGTGGGAGGACTAGCAGAGTTCTGAAGGGGCTGAAACCAGAAAAAAAAAAAAAAGTTTTTGAATTTGAATTTTTTCAAATCCTCAAGGGAGGTGTAGATCACAGCAGTGAGCTGGATGATGAAAGGAAATGCGCTGATGATGAAACGAATGGAAAGGTGTGAGGAGCGCGCGGCAGGACCCACCGCGGGACCGGCCGAGCTCTCCCGAGGCTTGTTACTGCGGCTGCGGGGGGGCGTCGGGGAGCTGGGGGGGGTTCGCGAGGCGCACACCAGATGGAGCATGTGGTACTCGTCCTGCTGTAGAAGCAAACACGGCTCATTATCAAAAGCACAGTCCAAGTATTGCGTGTTCAAAGGAATAAAACGTGTGAACTTAATGGATGTACGGTTAATTAAAAAGAGTTGTTTTAATGTGATCGGTTTTTAATGTCAGTAAATGGAGTATAACAACATGTCCAGTTGATTTTCTCAATAAAATGCCATACTGCAGGTAAATCTGGGTACAATACATTAGTCTAATAATACCACCCATCACACTTGATAGTATCTTTACTGGATAGCATGTTTAACCGTTAAATAACAGAGCGCCCTGGTATGCTGTTACACCAGTCTCTGGCCGATGAGGCCGGGCTCACAGTCGCATGTAGCGGCTTCAAAAGGTGTTCCACGGGGCAGAGGTCAGGGCTCCGAGGTAGAGTCCCGACTAAACCGTGGAAAACCACTTCTTTATAAACCTCGCTTTGTCTTGTTTAAAGACGACGGGACCTTTCCCAGACTGTTGCTCCAGGCAAAGCGTTGTCGTCTAAATATATCATTGCATCAGTAAGATTTATCTCACGAGCACAAACCCACGGGAGTCCGACAGCTGTCCACCTGCTGAGGATATGCAGTTGGTGAAAGCAGAGATTTAGGCGGCTTGTGTGCTTCTCGGTAGCTTAACAATGACTAAACTAGCATCGCTCTGATGAATACGAAATCCTGCACAGAGAGAACCTACCTTTCTGAGCACATCTTTTAGAGTAAAGTGATCCAAGAGCAGCTTCCCAGAATACACCAGCCTCTGGTCTTTGGAGCTCTATAAAATCCAAAAGTGTGAGGATAATTAGGTCACGGGAGATAATAGATACATTTAGTTTCGACCTTTCTAAGTTGATGTCGACAACAATGAGCATGACAAGCGGCGAACTCTGAAATGTAGATTACGACATCAAAAGGCAGATACTTTGTGTGAGCGAGTAATGAGGATGAGATTATAGTAACCTCAAAAGGAATAAGTGGGTTTTAACAGTGGATTAACCTGGCAGTGGAACAAGGTTCAGAGTGTGTCCTCGAGCCTACATTCACTGTACGACCATTCAGGAATTTAAATGGCCTTTTTTTTAATTTTTTTTTATCCTGGCTCACTTGTTCTGGGTTCAAGACGCCTCATTGTTCAAATATGTCACAGTCAATGTCCGCGAACTCCTAACAAAAGTGCAGCCCTTACAGAGATTACTCCGGAGCTTTCAAAGGGAGCCGTTTGTTCCTGTGTGTGTTTGCATCACAACTATAACCCGGGCAGTGAGGAAAGGGAGCAAAAATGTGATTAGTTGCACAATACGGCAGCAGTCTAAACGCCTTCTTTTCATTGTGACTCCAAGGCTCTTACAGCTACTGAGAGTCTGGAAACCTAACTTTCACTTCAGAGAATAGATCAACGTCAACGGTCTGTGTGACTATGGTAATTCAACACTAATTAACTCACAGAGGGACGGCTATCTGAACATTTTTGAACTCTTGTTACAACACCAGCCAAATCCATTTCTTCTACATTATGCTTCCCGAGTGGACATTCAACAACGGGCAACAGTGTTTTGGATCTTATCTCACATAACTCCCTTCCTGGGTTTAACATCTACAGACATCATACATATCACATGATTATGATCACATGATACCCAGCAGTCATAGAAACGTGTTTGTTTCTGACTGGGAACATTTTATCAATGGTTATGTCACCAGTTTCTCTCTCACTTCATGTTTCAGGCTGCCCAGTACAGGTGAAACAACAACAACAACAACACAGGTTGAGCTCTTTCTGGTGCTTCAACAAAAGGTGATCAGCTGACTTGAATGACAAAAGGGCAGCAGGATGGACCAGAGGACCACAGGCATTAACTGGAGCAAGAGACAATACTCACAGGTTTGCTTGGGTACACATCGGAGATGTGCGCTTTGAGTTCCTCCACAGTCCAGTTCTGGCAACAGTTGATGGTGTGGTCATTGTACTTCTGGTTGGGTGCCCTGATGACCAGGGTAACAGGACCGTCCACAACACCTCGATCCATGACTTCAAAACCATTTGTCTCAAGTGGAGAAAGAAGGGAGATCTGGACTGTCCTGTCAGGGGTACACCGGCTCCAGTCCTCCTGGTGGTTTTCTAGTGTGTTCCTGACATCGGAGCGAAGCTTGTAATGTTATTGTGAAGTCTGATGTTGCTCGCCTGCAAGCTGCAAGGTGGTCCCTGTCATGTTGTGGAGACGGCACACAGCTGGAGCCTGAGGGCAGAAAGGACAACGTGAGGTTAGCGTGATCCCAACAACATAATAGTAATATTACAGATTAGTAATGTGTGCTAATCTCAAACATACTTTCTGGCATTGCGTAAGACGCTACAATAATATACAAGGATTAATTACTGGTGCGAAAGCTTTGTGTAGTAGTGACAGACATTTAACACGACCGACGTGTAATGACAACTAGCGTTACGCTGTTATAACGAGCTCGCACAGACGGATGGAGACGCCACTGCATGTGTGCGATTCAATAACGTTTGTCAACAGATGCCTTTAACTTGCCCTGGTTAGGAGTATTTAACTGGCTAAGCTAACGTTAGCCTCAGCAGGTTTTTTTTTGCTGCTAATGTCAGTCAACTCGAGCAGAAAAAAGTTGTTAGCTAGCATACTTAGCCACCCAAATCAAAAGGATATAGTTATATATATATAGATCGTGTCAAAGAGCGTGTGTTGTCTGCCTACCTTGTTTACCCCCAGTGACCGGAATATGCAGCCTACTTTTAACTCCGAGCCCAGACTGAACCCGGAGGGTTGTCGGTCTTCTTCGTTGGATTTCGTGATGTTGTCGATATTCAATGTTAACGGCGCATCACCGCCACCCACTGATAAAAGTCTGAGTTACAAGCACAGAGAAGTGATGATCAAATCTAACGTGGGCCATGACAATATGATATCTGACTGTATATATATACAGTTTATGGCCATGATTTAATACAATAATGACGATATTAATTTAATAAATGGAACCATGCCCAATTATATAAATTGGATTGAAAAAATATAAACATCTTCTATGTATCACGCTATACAACTGAACAGAGCCACAAACTACAGCCTACAAAAAAACACATGAGTGATTGATTAGGGCTGGGATGTATATCCCATGCTCGGCATGCTGGGCTAAGATCCATTGCGGTTGAAGTGATTCAATGTGACTGCCATCTGGTGGTGGCACAGCGTAACATCACGGACTCCATCACTCTTGTTCCCTGTTTGATCTAAAGCAAGGCATCTCTGTCTGCCTGCTGGAAGCTGGTTAATGCATAATATTAGATCTGAATCAGAAACGTAACTAGTAAATCTCGCTGCCTGGTAAATATAGTACGACAATGTTTTCCTCTAGTAGTGAAAGTACACAGTAAGTAGTAGGCAGCTGAGTTGCATATTTTGTACATGCGTTGGGGACCTTTTATAAGTTATTTTCAGGGTAAAATTAGTTAGAATAGTAATATAATTTAATATTTTTTATATCTAAACATCGTAATACAGAACGGTCCTTTATATTTCGGCCCCAGGCCCAGGTTGCCTACTCTGCCTAACGGCTAAGTCTTTCCCTTGTGTTTTCCCCCCGTGAAACCAAAGTGTATTTCACCAGTGTTTCTGACTGTGAGTCGCTGCGACTTGAGTTTGTGATGCAACTATGTCATGGCAGGTGTGTTGCTCAGGACCCCAGGAAGTGCAGTGTCAAGGGTGTTTGTATGAGTGTTTTTTTTAAGAAAGCTGCAAGCAGCAACACCACAGGCCAAGGGCCCGTCCTGGTTCTAACATTTTTCTAATATGAGTGACTTGAGTCACTCAAGGGGGGAAATGTGGGAGAAAAAATGTATTTGGGTCTTGAAATATATTTGAATGCATGTTTTGAACAGGCACTGCACTAGTTGTATAAAACATTCAGAACTTTGGGAGTCCTTCTGCAGATTTATACGTTTTTTTTGCCTATTTGCCGATTTGCCGATTTAACTATCATAATTATGTTTGATACATGGCTTTATATTATTAAAGCTAGAAAAAACACAATACATTTAAAATGATCAAGCCTATAAAGAAACACATAATGGTCGATAATGACCTTCACTGAAAAACTGAGAAGAATGTGTTCAATCTGCTCTTAAAACGGGTTAACAGACTTCCGCTTGAGTCATAGAACTCAAGAGGTCTTGCAGGTCCTTGTAAATAACTATTTTCTGAGGACATAAGAGCATCGCATTATTACTCCTTGTATGTGTGTGTCACATAGCAGCGTATTAGAGTTTTTACGGAACACAAGAGTATATTTGTTTTTAAATCAAACACAACTATACCTAACCAAACCACGACAAATGGCACCAGTAAATCCACAATGTGACTCTCCCGAGCTGGGTTGAGGCTGTGTCTCATATAAGACTTGACCTGTTTGAACAATAGACCACTTCTTGACCCAGATTTCCTCAAGGTGCTTTTCTCGCACAATCCACACGCATGCAGTGGAAGTAAATTGGAAAATTCTCAGCCATCTATACTGTCTCTTGCCCAGACTGCGCTGTGATTGGTTCCAGCCTTACGGAGAGTGGGCGGAGTCAGAACAATTCCCTGAACATGTTGATTAACCCTGGCTTGTTTTTTTGTTTTTTTTTGTTATGATGGATGAAGAAAATATAAGTTTCTCTCAATATGTTCAGTTGTGGGACTGCGAGTGTTACTTGAGAAAGTTAACCAACAGGGCCATGTTAGCCGACCCTTACACTGCTGGCATCCACAGTGTAGGAATGCACATTAAATGACACTTTGTTTGGACGGTTTGTTTGACCAGTGTTGTGTGTACATATATACATGTGTATGTATCATGGTATCAGCAGGCTTTCTGTTTCAGCCATGCTTTGGTGCTGCACTGCAGCCCATCAGCAGGCCGTCTCCTCATCTCTCTAAAAGTTGAACCCAATAGCATCATTTCTGTCCATTTTCCTCATGGTTTATAGTGGTGATTATTATAGTGGTGATTATAGTATATTATCGTGGTGATCTAAGCTCAGTGCAGCAGCCGTGACAGCTCTGGAGGTTAACAACATTTTTACTCCATCTCTGAAACGTTTCGCCAATATTGCAGCTCGCTGGAAACTAGAATCGCCGTTTATCGTCCCATGCGTATGTGATATCGATTCTGGCGCCCAACAACACAGCAAGATGACATTTTCAAAGTGTATCCATAGTGTACTACTCTGAGGAGATGGGTTCGCCTCCAGTCTGTTCTTTGTTTTGCTTCCAACAAACCCCGTGACATAATACATTTTCTTTTGTCCTTTCTTTGATGTGCATTCTCTCAAGTATGCTATTCAGAATCAGTCATCAAATAAACACAATGAACATCATCCTTCTGGATGGTTGCTAGCACATCAGTGATTGTTCCCGATTTGATTGATTTCACTTTCTGATAAAGTGAGCCCCTAATAATGATTGCACCGTATATAAATGGACATAATTCATCTTTTCATATAGTGATTGTAACTTATAACGGATACATTTTGTTTTAATCCCTCCCAATAATCTCTTATTATAGCTAAATACACTACAGTTTACATGTAAATGTTATTTTTTAACATAATTTACAACTCATTTGAATGACTGGATCCTGATGTATAAAAAGTTAATGGATGATTGACAATATAGTAAAGTAGTTGTTAATAACATACCGTATGAATATTTATTAATCAATTATATATGAATTATTTATTCATAGTAGCCGTCCCGAACAGCCCGAACAGCCTAACAACCACTTAGAAGCGTCACAGCAACGAACTCAAACACCACAGCAACCACTGGGCAATTGTTTGTTTATTTGATCAGATATCACATTCATTGAGGAAGTGCTTATCATAATTGTTGTATTCAATAATGAAGTACATACTTATTCACAAACACTTTACTCTCAACCGTCAACTGAGCAAACTACATACACTGAATACACGGATGAGATGCAGCTAAAAGCTGCAGAAGAAATCCAGTGAGATGAAATGTTATCATCAGGTTAGAACACGTTTATTAACTCTGCATGTGTACAAACACTTAATATGAAAATGTTTTATTAGACACTGCAAGGATTTGTTATTGGGTGTATTCATCTATCATCAGATATGATCATAGCTGTGTGTTATGAATCATTTATTAACTGTTTACACCAGTCACAGTATAAGGAGTTATATATGTAGCAATTAATACAAATGTCCTTACAGCTGCCTATAAATATATTGTTAAAGTTTGACGGTTTATTACGTGTTTACTGCTTATGAATGCGAAATAGGAGGGTAAAGTGTTTTCAAAGCCTCCTGTATTCATCTTCTGATCTTAGATGATGTTGATTTACACAGCAGAGTGGAGACTCTCTCCAGCCAAGAACGGCAGATAAAAATGCTTTCTGACATCTTATTCTTCCATTTCTCTCACCTAGTAAAATGTCAGGCTGCAATCAGAACCCTCAGGGAGCTTCCTGTGACCTCAACTGGCTTTAAGGAGGGTACCCCATAAGTCAGGGGTATTCAATTAAAATTCCGAAAGGTCCAGATTGAGAAAATCTCCTCGTGCAAAGGTCCGGAACATTACAATAATATCTAACTTGCGCTATTTAGTGTCATATATATATTCAAGAAGCCTACAAACAAATGCATATGTAATATCCATATATAACAGTGAAACACTGACAGGGATCATGTTTCTGATAAAGTAGTACTTTTATTACTTCTGTTTGTAGTAATAAAATATTACATCATATGCAGATGATGTGTTTTTGACAGAAGGACGTTCAATGTCTGCAGGATAACTTGTCATTGCATGAAAAGGCCTCATCTGCGCGGGTGAACTGGGTCAAGAGTGAAGCCTTGTTGGTGGGACGGTGGAGGGGCCGGGCAGCGCCCCGTCTGCCTGGTGGACCTGAGTGGGGGAAAGAGGGAATGAAAGTCCTGGGAGTTTTTTGGGGCAACGAGGGCTTTCAAGCAAAGAACTGGGAGGAAGTGAAGGAGGAAGTGAAGGAGGAAGTGTGTGCTCGGTTGTCTAAATGGAAATGGTTGCTACTCCAGTTGTCGTACAGGGGAAGAGTTCCGGTTGCCAATAATTTAGTTGAGTCAACTCTTCGGCACAAACTTATTGCTCTGACGCCACCGAGAGGCCTAATAGAGGACGTCCAGAGAGCCATCGTAGACTGGCACTGGGTCCGGGCAGCAGCTCTGTACCTGCCTGTTGATGAAGGAGGGCACGGACTGATTGACATCCAGTCCAAAATTGCCTCCTTTAGACTCCGGACAGCTCAAAGACTGCTTCACAACTGTGGCCCAAGCTGGCTCGACACAGTGCTGAGGAGAGCTGGGTGGTCGGGCTACGACAAGCAGCTGTTCCTCCTGCAACCAGAGAACTTGGACCTTACTGGACTAACATCTTTCTACAGCTCTGTCGATAACCCAGAGAGAGTTTGCCGCAAACCGAAGTCTGTGTGACCAGTGGCATGACGGCTTTGAGTGCAGTTTCCCCTCTCTGTTCACACCCCCCCCCCCCCCGGTGGGAGAGTGGCAGTCACTTTTAAAACACTGCACCTGGACAAGTTTCAGGATGCATGAAAAAAAGCCGTCTACCACACCTGCGTCAAGGTTGTGAACTTGCGCTCTTTGGCAGGGATGGAGTCGTCGAGGTGGATTGTTCTTTGGTCCAGATGTTTCCTCGTAAGGCAGCTGGCGGTCTCTGTACAAGCTGCCCGTTGAAAAGCGGACAGCAGACCTTCAGTGGAGGGTTGTACACGGGGCAATAACTACAAACAGATACAGCGCGCACCTTGATCCGGAGCTGGGGGAGGGGTGTTTATGTTGTTCTCAGGCGAGGACCCTGAACAAACAGATGTACAAGATCTTCGCTCTGTCAGCACTTTTAAAAAGGTGGTTTCAGGGTCTTGGGGGGGGGGGGGGGGTCTTGGTTTGTTCATCTTTGGTCCGAAATACTCTGCTAAGAGGAAAACGGTACACACTTTGGTGAACTTTTTCTCATCTCCTCCTCTCCTCTCCATCTCCTCTCCTCTCTAAAAAAAAACAAATACAGACAACAGTAAGTAGAGTTAAAATCTTCACAGAATAAAGGTGAACATATAAATTATGCAGCTGTATAGAAAGAAATAAAAATGAATATTTACCTTTTGAATGAGAGGGTTTACACTCGCCCTCCACCTCCCCTCCTCTCTCTTCCTCTCCTCTCCTCTCCCTAAAAGAGAAATGGAACACAGGTTATAGAGTTATAGTTAAAAAATCAGATGAACAGATTATTTATTTATCACAACATCAATTTTGATGATAAGAAATAAAATGATACTCACCTCTTCCTTAGAAGGATTCACACTTGCCCTCCACCACCCCATCTCCTCCTCTCCACCTCCTCTCCATCTTCTCTCCTCTCTAAAAAAAACAAATACAAACAGTAAGTAAAATCTTCACAGAATAAAGGTGAACATATAAATTATGCAGCTGTATAGAAAAAAATATAAATTAATATTTACCTTTTATTTGAGAGGGTTCATACTCACCTCGAACCTCCTCTCTCCTCTCCTCACTCTTCCTCCTCTCCTCTCGCCTCCTCTCCTCTCCTCTCCTCTCCTCGTCACTGAGGACTCTTGTCGGACTAAGGGTGGGCATCAACAGACATGTGAACCCCCTTGATATGCTGTGGACATCCTATTAATTCTCTGCACAGAGGAGCTTCCCTAGGGGGTCGAAACACGTTGGAGGTTCACGCTATCCCCCCCAGACCACTCTCTGTGTGCAGACACCCTGCCTGAGTCTCTGTGCAGTGACCAGGAGAACCTTCTCAACAGAGCATGCTCCTAAAATCTAATACAACTTAATACATATAATACAACTTAATACTTCTATCTAATACAACTTAAACAATTCAACACAATGATTTCAGTCTAAATAAGTAATCTCAAAGTCAGCTAAATTCAGTTCAAATGAATAAAGGTGCTTACCAGGATTGCGGTGCTGAACATTACCTGGAGGTTCAGGGCCTCTGTTGCACCGCCAGCTGTCAAACTGGTCTCTCCTCTCCAGATAAAGACTCACGTTCCTCGCCCACTCCGGCCCAGGGTGGTCCCATAACGGGCGACGCTGACCGGGACTTACCTTTATAGGCTCACCGGGTCCCTGAGGGGGTTTAAGTGTACTTACCTTTACAGGCACACCGAGTCCCTGAGGGAGTTTAGGTGGACTTACCTGAATAGATCCACCTTGTTCCTGGTGCTTCACAATGCCTGGAGGTCCAGGGGCCTTGTTGCACCACCAGCTGTTAACCTGGTTCCTCCACTCCGGATTCAGCTTCCTGTTCTTTGGACTTACCTTTACAGGCTCACCGGGTCCCTCAGGGTACCTTCTTTTGCCTCGCCTTTGGGGTGAGCTTGGGGGGATGCTACGAAGGACCCCAGTAACCGTGCTGCCAGGGTCGTAGTCAGGTGGAGGTCCAGGTGAGGGTCCAGGTGGGGGTCCAGGTGAGGGTCCAGGTGAGGGTCCAGGTGGGGTGCCGATCTGGGAGGCGGGTCCTCTGATCCTGAGGATGGTCCGTGAGACTCCGGGCCGGTTAGGGTCCGGGATCTGGACGCTGCTGTACGCGATCCGTCGGGCCATCTGAGGGTAAAAACACACACAACCCTCAGACCACTGATGCACATCATGGTACTTTCCCACATCACATATCACATTAAAAGGATCAGTAGCACAAAGCATTGTGACTAGACAGAAAGTAGATGTCATACAATAAACTATATGCTATAACTATATGAAAAAAAAAACACAGTAAAGTTTAAAATGTTTGCAATTGTTTCACAGTGTTGTTACTGCAGGAGGCCTTCCATATGTCTACAGGCTGCTGGTATCAAACCAATGAACACAGTCACCACTGAGAGTTTCACTGTACACAACACAGTTTACTGTCACGTGACTAAAATGACACCTGACCTGCTCTGATATTCACAACACCATTTTGTTTTCATAATTATTGAGCATATGAAGGATTAGGCTGGATAATGTACTGATTTCTGTCAGCTGTTTATTGTAAACATTAATATGTGCGTGCACGTAAAAACGTGTGTAGATAAGTACAATCAGCCTCGAAGCTTAGCACAGTTTAAACAGAGTACATCTACACTCAGATACATTTTACACAGCGAGATTTACACCAGACTACCTTAAAAAAAATGTCAATTTAAAGCGGTCTTGCTGATTGACTAAAAGTGGGAAACATGTCCCCGCCTTTTTTATAAAATAATTATCCTTTTGTGGTTGTTTCACTATCTGTTGCGCATCGTGTTAATGTTCAGGGCACGAGGACATAAAAGTGACACGTTTTTGAGCGAGGTTTGGTGTAAAATAGTCTCCTCATATATGAAAAACATCACGAGTATGTAGGAAACGCGTGAATTGTGAACACGTTGAAATAATACAGATTAAATATATTGTCATGCGTGCATCACTTATGATCCATATCCCCTAGAAGTTGTATAAATATATAGAAACAATATTTGTATTAACATTTCTCAGTGTGTGCTAGCTTAATGCTATACGGTCAGGTCTAAACAGCTAACGTTAGCTAACAAAACAAAAGCGTTGGGTTTAAATTAGACAAAAACGTGTTTAAACTTGGTCACAACAGTCAAAAGTCAATCCTAGTGGATGAATTTACACTGATAATTGAAAATATTACCAATATTAGCATACATATTGGTGTATTTTGGGGATTCACAGTCTCAATGGTAAAATGCATTGAAGACCATAGGGGTTTAGAAAGTGTATAAATCTCACTTCTTTGCAGCAAATAGTTCTCACAACTTGACAGTAGGTCACAAGTAGAGTTCCTGATGCAATTAAAATCACAGTTTGAAGGTTTCTTTCGAGAGATTTTGTCGAGTGAAGGATATTTCTGCTTTTCTGACTGACTGAACTTTCGTTTCTGGACAGACTGAGTGAATTTTGAAAAGATGCGCATTTTGGTAGACATGGTAACGACAGAACGTTCAGGTGAGAACAGGTCTTACCTCAGAGTCTCCATCAGGTCCGGATCAACAGTCCTCCGCTGCACAAACAGACATTACATACAAGCTCATGAGGAATATCCTTATGGACATAAGCTAAAATAATAAAGCTAGCTTTCCTGTCACGTTTGGGAGTCACGTGACCTGCAACCATACTATAGTATGTCTTATAGCATGTAAAAAGATGCAATAAAGTATATTATGTGGAAAAAAGTCATGAAACGGTAATAGTATAGCATGTCCAAAAAGTCATAGTATAGTATGAAAAATACTATATATAATATAGTATTAACTAATATGTAATTACGTTTTCAAATTTAACTGGATGGATTATTAATAATACATAGAAATACATAAATAAATGTTGTTCTCTCATTTCAAGTAAAATAAGGGATCCATCTAAAAATGAAATACACAAAAATGAATCTTTGAAAAGCTTGCATCAGATATTGCTTGATTTGAGAAAAATGTATGAAAAGGAAAAAAGGAAAGTGTGGCTGGAGTGAACTTTTTTCTTCTCTTTTGTTAAATCCATTTCACATCATAACTGTCTCAGTGAACTTTATAATAAACAATCTCTACACATTTCAACATCTTGCCCTCAGTTCAGACTGGAGTGTTTGGTCTAAATATGTGTGCAAATCTCACTCGGCTCACGAACGATGCGTTTCAGAATACAGATATTCGATTGGCTGAGTAGCGTCACGTGAGGTGATTTACAACGTATGTGATTGGTCGGTGTATTTCCTGGACTGCTGAACGAGTGCCGTAAAGGCTGGAAAAGCTGTGCAGGTTAAAATAGAAGCGCTCCGCCAAAATGTATAATTCTCAATTATCCATCAGTTATTCGTCCGGGTCCGGATAGGACAGCGTCTGGGTCCTGATCCGGACCGCGGTCCGCCTATTGGTGACCCCTGCCATAAGTCATGCCACCCTCTGCGGAGAGAAAATGCTTCACATGCATGTGGCAAGTCACTGGAAAGCTTCTGAGCAGCAGGTTCAAATTGAGTGTGCACATTTCTTCTGGACACGATACAAGACGAACAGCTTCCATTCATTCATACACACATACAGTTAGTCTATCTGCCCCTCGGTGGCCAGGAGGCATGGCAATTTCTATAGATAACTGATGTCTATACATACCGAGCTTGGATCATTTTCTTCCTTCAGCAATACGAGGAATAAGTCTCATAAATGATTATTTCAGGAAATCGCTTTTGTAACATTTGCCCTTTGACATGTCGATAGTCAAAGAAAGAAAAGAGCTTGTTATTTCTTCAATAATGCTTTGACGTTTCTGTTGAACTGAACAGATTGCCCCCTCTGATTATATTGAGCGTCTGTATCAGTGAGTCACTAGTGTGAAAAGGTCCCTTCCTGGAGGAGGTTTTGAAAAAGCAGTAACAACAAGTGTTCTTTGTGTGTTAAATTGCATCCATAATCCATCCGTCCAACGATCTGTTAATCCGTCCGCACAGCCGGTATAGATCCAATTCATTTGGGAAATCATATTGAGTTTTTTCAGCTCAATGTGATTACTTTTAGGGCAATAAATAAATAAAGAATACATTATTTTTCACCAGAATCTTTTTTTTTTAGTGCGCTCTTAGTATTTCTAAAACCCTAGCTACGGCCCTGCTGAAGGCCTCAGAGTAGGGCTGCTTGATTCTGGCAAAAATCATCATGATTATTAAAAACATTTTCTCATGGATTTTGGAAACATGCACTGGACGGTCCACCGCAGCTGCGCCAGGAGCGTGTAGCGGCGAGGTCTCGGCAAGGATGCGTTAGAGCTCACAGTCGACAGTAAGACACATTAAAGTGATATAAACTTCCACGGGATTACAACTAACTTCTTGCCAAAAGTTTCAAGATATTTCTCTACACTCCAGATATTCTCCCTCACTCTGGTCTCAGAGCAGCCAGCTCATGCCATGAAAGATTAAACGAGTTTGCTTACGCAGGTTGCTTTAGTTAAAGTTTCTACCTGCAGCACCAGGTCAAATATCTCAGTCATCCTTCGGCAGACGATGTACTGTCTGACAGAGATCTATATTGACTGTGACGATAATGATACGCTCAGTGAGACTTGCTAGTCCGTCACTTTGGTCCAGGTTCAAGGTCTGTCTGTCCAGAGATCTCCACACAGCTCGACTCTGGCGTAGGTATTACAAGAGCAGTAAACGGAGAGCTGCACTCCTTACTAGGATGCTACAGTGTCTGCTAAGATTTCTAGTGCTAATCATCAAAGCTCAAAGGTATTTGCACATTTTGTGAATGGATGGCGCTTATGTTTATGAAGTGATTGAGATTTACGTTTCACTGAGGTGGACCATGGAGTAAAGTCAATTTAAATTGATCCAGTATTTCATATGGAACCATGCTATTGACAAATCCTTTTGCGGATAGATGGAATGTTTTGTTTTTTTGTGGGTTTTTTTGCTCAAATTCAGCTTTATTGTTTTGATATTTGCCCTTTTGAAATATCATTTGTCACAAAGAAGAAAAGGAAAGCTTTGTCAATGCTGTCGGTTTATGTTTCCATTTGTATTGTGCTGAATAGATTCTGAAGCCCTCGTGCCCCCTCGGTGTAATGCACGATGGTTGTCTGCAATTAGTGAGTCACTGCTGTTTAGAAAGTCACTGGCTTGGGAAGGAGGGGGCGTTAATTGCATATCCGGTTTTTGACTGTTAAAGACCAAGTCAAGCTTGTTAAAACCCTTGATTGTGCCATACTGATGAGTGGAGCTCCTTCACTGTTTAGGGCCATTAACAGAATATCCTGCCGCCTGAAGGGTCTCACTTTATCATTTAACGTTGTCTTTACATATTCTGTACATAGTGTTGTAATAGTCAAAACATACGCAGATGTAATTGACAGCGCCGCAATGCAATCTAATTCATAATGATGTAAAAGTATCATTTTACAAGCACAGCTTTGTATGAGTCATACACAGCTCTCAGAAAACCTGTTGCTTGCACTGGGTGGCAGTGTGCATTCATTTTTACGGAAAAACCAAACGGTAAATTCACTTTTGATGAGCAGCATTCCTGCATGTCCTGCACTTAAACCTCCAATCTGATCACACTGAACTGTATATATTTATTTATTTCCATGCTTGCAACATTTGAACATTGCAAATACATCCGGTGCACGACATCTTCATCCTCGACCTGACCTTTAGTGGAAAAACTACTTTTTGCAGCAAACAATTCTCCAACATTGGCAAGCTGTGTACTCGCTGCCTATGCAAAGTGCAGTATTGCTTTCATTTACTCATGCATACATAAACAATAGCTTGGCATGTGAGTCTAGGATGCATCCGCTGTTATTTTCTTTTACAAAGAAAAGACATACTGCTCAGTCTTAAATGGATGTCCCTGTGACACTGGCTGCATTTCCTGTATCTTTCGTAACAGCTGGCTTAACCTTGTGCACTTTGATCCACTCTGCAGAAACAATTTAAACTCTCAACTGATGCTTTTACACTGGAGTAGGCCATTGATTAGTCGCGGTGAAATTGGTCGATTAGCCTGAGCAATTCATCCTGCGTCAATAGCTTGGTATATCAAAGTGGAAAACTTCATTCTTTTCGAGTTGCATGACCGTCTTACGCACACATGTCTAGCCGGTCCCCATGGAAACAGGTTTCCTATCTGCTGGAGGTCCATAAAGAGATTTCCTGCTGGAGAGGTTGGCGAGGGAGGGAGAGAAAACAAGCGAGGGGAGAGAGAGGAGAGAGAGGACATAACTCAAGAGTTGAGCTGTATGACATACTGTACATGCCTTACCGTCTACAGTAAGTATAATAACTGCACATATAAGGATTTGTGCCCGGATGAAAAAAGGAAAAAAGGTACAAACTAGGCAAGGGCAAATGCATGCTATTTAGCAAAATAAATCCCCCCCCCCCCCGATAGTGCTGAAAATGGATGCGAGGAAGGAAAGGTAAATTGCCCATGAAGTCACAGAAATGGTATTTGTTTCCTCTTCCCATCTTGGGATGGGTCATTACGATGCATCAAAGGCATGATGACCCAGTGCCATGTCACCCCAAAGGGGCTATTATTGATGCATGTGCCCCCGGTGGGTCTGTAACTGCCTTTGTTAGTTTTATTTCTGGCAAGCTCATAATGGTCCTATACAAACCACGAGTGATGTACCGAGCAGACTCTGGGTGTGCTCAGGCAGAAACATCTTGGCAGAGGCATTGTGATCAAAAATAGTTCCCCACGCGGGTAAATTATTAGTTACACCAACTAAAAATACTTCCTTGAATCCTCTCCCAGGCAATAATGATAATCACTGGTGGTGGGCAACCAGCGGCTCATTTTGAAGACATGTATTTAGGGAACTGTGATCTAAAACGGAGCACGCTAAAGCTGAACCGGGAGACCGATATTCGACACGGCGTTGTAGATATGCGGCAGTGGTTTTGTTGCCGAAATCTTACCGTTCATGGTTTTCTTGCCTAAATCTAAACGTTTGTAGTTATTTCAAGCCCAACCGTGATGTTCTTTATTAACTTAACAAAGTGATTTTGTAGCTTAGAGTCTAATTTTAACTTCATGTCATCCCGAAAACAAAGTTGTGCCATTGCCAACCATTCGGAGAAATTGGCAACGATTCTTGACATTTTGGTGACTAAGAATGGCAACCATTCTACCTGATCGCCAGCGTGGCAACCGCTTTCACGTTAGTGTTGGGCCCTGTGTGGTTTTGAAAAGTGTGACACAAACTAAGTTGCAACAAAACTTTTGATTATTTCGATATTTGCCAAATTGTCAGTGGTGTTTACAAGGATACTTTAAAGGGGGTTGACTGGAAAAACATTTGACAGCTCAGCCCACTAAAACACAAAAGATGTTCTGTTCTCCCTGATAAGTGGCAACTGTTCTTTTACCACCCACAATGAACACAATCAACAGCAAAACTGACAAACTTAATGATAGCATCTAATTAATTCTAGCTTAATTTGGAAGGCTAATCAAAAATAAGCTAGGCTAAAAATACCTTTTGAAAACCCGTCAGCTAAATTGAACATATCAGTTTAAACTGCACATCTCAGTTTATTTTAAAGCGCACCCAGCATGAGCACATTTGCAGCAGGTGTGACTACGCAGTTGCATAGAAATATTTCGCAAATAAGTGTTACCGGTTATTTTGGGGGTGACTTTTTCTGATCACTTGATTTGCATAAATATTTTTCTCAACCTGATCTTGTTGCTCAGTTGAATTGCAATTTGTCCGAAGTAGTTGCTCTTGCGGTGCAATTTTGGCAAATCAGGGCCCCTGGTGGTAATCATGGCCCTTGGCACAGTCAATATAAAATATAAACTGTATTTTTTATAGGTACCTACTTTTTAAAAATGACAAAGCATCGCGACCCAAATCACAATAAATATCTATAAATCGTGAGAAGTGCGTAAATGGCGAACTTTTAACGCCATTTCCACATCACCTAATATTATCTTAAAGTTAATTCAGCCATTTCGAAGAAAAATATGTTTGATAAATCACAACCTTCTTATATGCATGTGTTCTTGAAAACATGAGGGGCACACAGGCCATCTCATACTTTTCATTTCCTCTCATCAGTTAAACAAACAGAATGTATGCTAGCCTGTCATTCTAGACTCAATGTTATAAGTCGGCTACAATTAACAGGACATTACGAACCTTCAAGCCCCCTCATGTGGCTCAAAGGTTTACTACAGATATAAATGTTTAACAAAAGACTTTTCTTTATGCAATTTCTGCGAATGTTCTGCAAATTTATTTGGCGACCCGAATAAAATCTCCTTCGACCCACCTGTGGGTCCTGACCCAGTCTTTGGCAATGGCTGCATAATGTAAACATGTCCTAGTACAAACACAAAATCAAATGATGAACATGAAAGTAAGTTTAGTAACTTTCTTTAAAGGACATTCTGGAGCTGTACTTTCATTGCCTCAATCACTTTTTGAAATGAAAGGTAACCGGTGATTGAATGTGTCGGGCTCTTTACTTTTATAAAAGGGGACATGAATGTCTGAGGGTTGTGATGAGCTGCAGTTATTATACGGTACAACCACGTTCCGTGTCAAGTCAGATCCCATTCATGTTACCCTACTCCCAGTTTTATTCAATGAAAAATATTATGCTAATAAGTATGTTTACTGCCATCCCACTGATGGGCAAAAATAAAACTCCAATGAAGCGTTGGTAGTGTGAGGCATGACAACTAGTAAACCTCCCTCCTCTTAGTCCTCCTCCTTTCCATAAGCCAAGACACAAAACATGAATGTCAGCACTGTCAATGGGCTTGACAAACTCATTCAGGAGATACAAATGTATACAAACTGTTGAAAACAGACTCTGTGTCTATCATTTGATTGTCCATCAGCGTTGGGATAATGAGTGCAAGGCCTCAGAAATGAACGCGTCGAGCGGAAAGCTGCACTTAAGCGAATCCTGCCGTGCAAAGCTCAGAGTGCGTCGTATCGAACAAGTTGCTACTCGAGGACGAGTTTCCATAGCTACGGGCTCATAAGAATGCAGGACACATGTCATTCAACTCCACTTGAGATGTGAGAGAGGGGGCAATCGGGTTGAATGGATGCACTCTGCAGAGTCACAATTGGTACCATTAAGTCCAATTAACAGGCATCCGATAACTTCAGGTCTGTTGTCTGGATAGTTAGTCCTCATGGTCTTTTACACCACAGCAGACCACTGAATGGCTTCTGTCTATATCTGAAAGTTAACTAGTTGCCATATAACTGACAGACAATATCTGTAGGTCAATACTTAGAGGGCTTGCCTGGTTTCAGACCTCTGGATGGCTGCACACACCTCCCCATTGTTTCAACTACTCAGTCTGATTTTTTTGGAGATGTGTGCAGCGCTGCAAATAAGGTATAAGCTCCATGGCTTGTGAACAGAGGAACACTTTACGTTACACCTTGCTCGGTTCATTATGGTCAAGCAGTCCAAGGGAGACCCCGGGGTTTTGGAGGTTGTTAAGAGAGATGCTATTATATGGAGTTAGGATGCGGGTGGGCAGCCAGCATATTTGTGTAATTGCCATTTTGTTTAGCATATGCAAGTAAATTGTTCACAACATATAAATGCTTTATTTATTCTACTCCTAGTTGCATGCAACTTGCCTTAGTCTGCAAAAGAAGACTGCACTCAGCCTAGCTTTGCAACTTTTCTTATTGTTACATATTCTGAATGCAAATGTGCAGGGTCAGAACCTGCCAGGGCAGCATTCAAGCAGATGTGGGAACCTTTGGAAGTGGCTTTTTCTCTTGATTATCAGAGGGATAACCTGTAATGATCCTGCAGCACTTAACCTTGACATGCCAGCTTTACCCCCTCCCCATTGTTGTCGGTGCAGGCAGCCCACAGAGCCTTACTGTGCCAGCTCGTTCCCTCAGGTCTGAGCAGGGAGCATGGCCCACCTGACAGCAGCCACTAAAGCTCGTCAGTATCAGAGCGATGTATTCAGCTCTGTTCTCTCTCCTCCCCTCAAGGGCAGCCAACTTCCTGTTGCTGGGTTACACTAATTGCAGCATTAGTATTCTGCATTGAGCTGCCGCCGGAAGCTGACGCTCTACCAGACACCGATGGCCAGTGCAAGCCATAGTAATTACAACACCACAGAGACTCTCTGTACTCTTTGTCTGAGTTTCTCAAACCAATGCAGCTTTCGTTTTTTTAATGCATTCATTTTGCGTTCCCCATTTCTCAACCTCACCTTTCTGCTTGACTCTATGCAGGAGTTGTGCCTCCTGTTGATCTTGCAAGATCATAAAAGAACGAAGTGCCATCAACCAAGGGAATAGTCAGTGAGACCGAATGGGAGTTAAGTTGTTTTAACTAGTGTGTGCAGCAGGACACAGCCGTACCATCTGAAATATGGAATCAGATACAGTTTAAGACACTCAGTAAAATATAAAAATGCTCAAATATCAGTTCTTTTATCCTTTTTTGTGACAATGACTTGCCCTAACGCCTTTTATATAAACTCGTTTGCAGTGACATTCTGTGTTTGTGCATTGCTGTTATCTATTTCATGTTGTTAATTGTTCATTTGAATGCTGCCTTCGGCGTTCACACTCTAATTGTCCAATTCATTACATTTCATTCTGGGAAAGACGTCACCACAGCAACAGGCCTATGACAAGCTCGGGGTTCCTTCATATGTCGGCCTTCAGTTACCGTGACAACATGTTTAATGGTGAAGCTCCAGCACCGAGGAGCTCCCGACGTCTCGATGCAGAATACCTGTAAGAAAATGTGAGAAAGAAAAAAAAAGACAAACATTCTGAATTTGGCGTTTCCTTCCGGCAGAACAGAGCATGCATGTGCTCGTGCAGGGTGTGTGTGTGTTTGTATGCACATGCATGTGCGTATGAAAGGGTGCAGTGCGCAGAGGCGTGGGCGGTCATTCAAAACATCAGAGTGGTTGATGCTCACTCAGTGACGCAGGAGATCTGTTACAGCCTGCGTTTTCGGCCTGACCTGGCCAACGGCAGCTGGAGGATTTGTGTCATTCTGAGAGCGAGGCGTTGATCAGACATAAACAAGCCTCGTTTTGTTTCTTGCAGTGCTTTCTTAAATTTGCTGCTTTCAGACATCGCCTGTGTGCACAGAATCCATGCGGTATCCATTTTTTGCAGAAACTTTCAAATGATTTCATCTTGATCATTTTGCATGCAGACCATGATTCTGTCCTCCTGCATGGATGAAACCTGAAGAAAGCTTCACTAATCCACGTTCCTGCTGTTCACCTTCCTCTCTGCCTCACCGAGCATACCTTTCTTTCTTTTTTCAGGGTTATGTGCGTCATCAGACCTGCGTGAGGCTAATCTCTCAGCAGCAACATCCTTCGCTCCATAAGGATTTGTCACCGGGTTCTTGTGACCAAGTCTTATGCTCCTGCATCTCAATGAGAATGAAAGACACGGACTGACACATTCATAGGTGAAGAACATATTTCGGACAAACATTTGGACACATTAATGGCTGGAGGCAACTGCAAAAAACAAAAGAGTAAAATCGCTGTGCCGCTTTTATGTTGTGAGGAGCATTTGTGTGGCATGTTTAGATTGTGCAACCCACTGCTCAAGCATTGCAGAAGGGGTTTGTAATAGCATAGACATGCCTTGTATTTGCAAAGCACAAATTATTTCTTTTTATGTGACAGAAACCGGTAAGGGAAATGTTCTTGAAGGAAACGGAGAACAGGGTTAATGCAACAACTTATAAGCTTCTCTGGAGTACGATCTGCGTACAATTATTTATTCATCGCTCCATAATAAATCAAATTAGATTGGTTATATACCTTTCGCACATGGCCATTTACACTGAAACTGTACTTTTAAAGCTGCACCGACCAACTTTTTTTGTATCGACAGTGGATTAAAGGCTGACTTGGAGGTCAGAGGTTAATTTTCTTTGCCATGGTATAAGCAGGATAATGCCCTTTGAGGTGTCCATCATTCATTAATAATTAATTAATTAATGGACGACAGGGAGGCCAGAATCGGACGGTTACCTAAATGATAATGGACACTTCTTTGGGCATTATCCCATACATCTACACCTTCTGCCTCACGTTTCAGGTACTTTGCTTCCTGCCATTGTGTGATTCCTACCCGTGAGATAATCCACCCCGCCCTGATTGTTCTCACCTGTCCCTCATTAGCCCTGCTGTCACAGGCCCCTCGTTATCACCCTCCTAGTTCGTCTTCTTCTCTGTCTCAGTTAGCTTTCCAGCTGTACATTCCTTATGTTATTCCTAGTGGTCATATAACCGTTCTTTAGTTCATACACTGCTTACGATTTTTGGACTGTTTACCCGTGTTCCAAACCCTGTGTTCCAGTGAATACGTGTGTAGAGTTATTGAGTCATCTCCCTGCTGGTACCGGTGTACCTGATATTTCCGTCCATTTAAGATTTTGGTTACCATCAATGCTTTTATTGCATTTTAAAGTGGACTTAGTCAAAGCTTTAAACTGTCTGTTTCTGCTTTTCCTGTAGGAAAAGGATCACACTGCAAAACACTGAAGTGACGGCTTTGAGCTGGACAATAGCAGTGATGACAATGATCTGGTTACATGTAAAAAGGATACGCCTCTGTGATTCTCGCATGCCAGTTGTTGCCCTCTGCAAAGGCACCATGTCATTACCTGTAAATTGAAAATCCATCTGTAGCCTCAAGCATGTGATCATTGCACAACCTGGCAGAGTGCCAAGCACACATACACGTCCATGGCCTCTAGAGACTCTCTCCATCATTTGGACAGACACACTCGCTCTGTAAAAACTCTGTATTTATTTGCTTGTTTTCGCCGATCTCAGTCTGCAGAGGTGCAAAGATGAGAAAATACTCATATAGTGCATATAGTGCAAATGCATATGGGAGGTATTTCCTGTTTGCTAGATGGAACAGAAGCACTTAGTCTTTTTCAAAGAGGAAATAGCTTTGCAGAAAAAAACACTCAAATATAATGTATTGTTCTCCTCGACTAAACCTTCAGTCTGTGTATCAGGCATTTGCTGTGCAGAGAGGCATTCGTCAAGATATGCCGAATACTTATTGTGAGAATGACACCATATTCTTCTGCACACATTGAAGCCACATTGCACAAATGTCAGCATATATGATTCTTTCAATTCAGTTAAATTCAATTTCTTATTTCCCTGATATGTGAGGTTGGTTTGCAGACAGGAGGTGGATAAACAAACCCAAACACAGAGGAGACCAGAGATCCATGCCTGATCCACGCTTCCTGTAGATTAATGGGGGGCAGTTTAACTGACATCATTTTGTGAGTTTCATTGATCACCTCTCGAGGTACATTTCCTATTGCAGAGTTTGAATCCCCCCCCCCTGCCTTTGAGAATTACTTTCAATATTTCATTTTATTTCGCTGTCTTTGTCGCTCACACTCTCTCCGTCTCTCTCTTCTCCATCAGTGTTTAATGACGTCTGCTTCTGCTCGGGCCGCTGAAGTGCTGTCATTCATGTTTTCATTGTGTTCAATAGCTGCAATCAGCCCACTCACTTGGCGTATTCTCCCTGTGCTGGATAAGTGCACGGTTGTGAATGTATGCACTGTTAATTTGAGTCTGACTAGGAATGAAAATGGTCGGGGAGAGATTGTTCAGGTTGGCAGTTTTTTTGTTTGTTTTAACTCCAATGACGTCAATGACATCTTAAGGGAGGCAGCAACTACAGAAAATGAACACCTACAGCGATCATTTTCTCGGAAGAACCAGCTCGCCGAGGCAATTATAATGAGGTGTTGAGTGCTTCGACCAGACCTTGAGAAAAAGGGTTTTCTTTTTCAATCCCTGTAATTGACAGAAGGCTTTTCTGTACATCAACACCTTCAGAGGACTTTCCTTTTGTTAAAGGATTTCCTGTGTGCAATGTAGTGCTCTGCCGACATTCAGTTAGTCATTCTCATTCCAGAGAAAGCCCCAGCTACTCACCGTGGAGGAGCAACTGGAGTGAGTGTTTTCAGTCAAACAAAGTCCTCTAGTTTAGATAAAGAAGTCAATCTGACACAGCGGAAGTAGTTTTCCACAAACGGCAATGTAACTAACTTTACTGTGAGTCGCCTGCTGCTCTACCTCGAGCACATTCTCAAACGGCCCCTTTACAAAAGAAATGCTGAAAATGACTCATCAACTTTTGTAGATGCAGTTTAGATGAACATTTTGCAGTTAGTGCTAACCTTGATGACAAATACATTGTGTTACCTGTGACTGCTTCACAGTAAAAGCCACCGCTTGTTCCACCGTAGCAGTAACATCAGGCAGCTCTGGAACAGGAAACAGTGAGGCTGATATTGATGAATCCACAGTGAGTGGACTCTGCCACTACTGTTAAAAAAGAATATATAGAGGTATAATTACTGAATGTAAATACACTGAATGACTATTGCTGAAAAAATGCTAACCAAAAGCCACATCGAAAATGGTTTGATTTTAGGAAAATGGTAGGAATTATAACGTAGTAAAGTAAATCCACCGCTGCCTTTTCGCTCTCCCTGATATGTTTGCTAACTGCAACACAAATAAAACTTAAAAACTTGAGGTAAATGTACTCCCTTCAAGGACTTAGTCATTTGTGCATCAGCAGACCTTTTCTCTGATTATAATTTATCATCAAAAAGATGTCCTTATTCACTATTTCCGGTTTGAAACTATTTGCTGAAAAGCAAGAGCTTTGGCCTTCATGGGCAATGAAAGCCAGATTGAAGCTCATTGATTTCTTCTTCTCTGCTATTTGCAGACAATGTGGTCCTGTTGGCCTCCTCGGATCTTGACCTCCAGCATTCATTGGGGCGGTTTGCAGCCGAGTGTGAAGCGGCGGGGATGAGAGTTAGCACCTCCAAATCCGAGGCCATGGTGCTCTGCCGGAAACCGGTGGATTGCTCCCTCCAGGTGGGGACGGAGTGCCTACCTCAAGTGAAGGAGTTTAAGTATCTCGGGGTCTTGTTCACAAGTAAGGGTAAGATGGAGCGGGAGATCGACAGGCGGATCGGTGCGGCTACAGCAGTAAAGCAGGCGCTGCACCGGACCGTCTTGGTGAAGAGAGAGCTGAGCCGGAAGGCAAAGCTCTCAATTTACTGGTCGGTCTACGTTCCTACCCTCACCTATGGTCACGAACTCTGGGTCGTGACCGAAAGGACAAGGTCGCGGGTACAAGCGGCCGAAATGAGTTTCCTCCGTAGGGTGGCCGGGCTCAGCCTTAGAGATAGGGTAAGGAGCTCGGACATCAGGAGGGAACTTGGAGTCGAGCCGCTACTCCTTCGCATCGAAAGGAGTCAGCTGAGGTGGTTCGGGCATCTGATTAGGATGCCTCCTGGACGCCTCCCACTGGAGGTTTTCCGGGCACGTCCAACTGGGAGGAGACCCCGGGGAAGACCCAGAACACGCTGGAGGGATTATATCTCCCAGCTGGCCTGGGAACGCCTCGGGATCCCCCAGTATGAGCTGGAAAATGTTGCGGGCGAGAGGGAAGTCTGGGTCAGCCTGCTTGGCCTGCTGCCACCGCGACCCGACCCCGGATAAGCGGAGGAAAATGGATGGATGGATGGATTTCTTCTGTATGTCACTGAACACCAGTCACTCAGGGCAAACACACAAAACATCTTTCATTACTTCAGTGTGAATCACCTCGTGGTCTCAGCCTCTGTGGGGATGAATGTAAGGTTAACAGATTTGAAACACAGATGCAACTATCTGGGGTGAGAGGAGTGTGACCGTGTGAAGGCTCGGGTTTTCAACAGCGGAAGTGACCATTAGAGGTTCAGCTGCTCAGTCATAGCAGCTGTCCAAGAACATCCGACGCTCTCTGTCTGTTACGCAAACCGGCAGGTGGAGGAGGATCAAGGGGGTCTGATCGGAACATTGTAAGCAACCGTGATGGGCCACTGAATCCTTCCAACCACAAGTTGCAGGCTTTCACCTGCCGGTTTGTGTGGACAGTGTGACCCTGAGCACATTTCTGAAATGTCATCCTTTCTTTTTCATCTTACTGGTGGAGATGTCTGGTTCTTTGAAGCCTGAACAGGCCTCACAGAGATCTTGTTGTTTTCATCTTTATACCCGGTCTTGCTATGAGCATCATTTCAGGCAAAACCTATCATCCCAAAAATGGATAGCTTGTTGTGAGGATATCTCCTGGTGAACTCCCCACTCAGCCGGTCTCATTCAAATTCTCGTCCCTATTAACTCAGTGTCGGTGTTGCAGCCTGAAGTCCGTCATTATCACGACGAACAGTGCAGTGCGAAACAGACATTTTACAATAAGCTTGCTGATTCGATCAACATGTACCTTCTGAACCTGGGCATTGACGTCAGTGAACTTATTGGATTTCTATTTGGGTTTTAGTGGACTGATATCTGTCACTGTCAGCTGCCACCCCCCCTGTTTGCTCTCACTTCCTGTGAAATGAAAACAATTACACAGAGACCCTGAAAAATAGGAAGAAATAAACCCACGGATGTTTTTGATTTTGTTTGCACTACGTTTATACGGCTATACTTGACTTGGATTATGAACAGAATACTGTAATATGAAACCCACTATGCAAAAAAACCCCATTGTGGATTGGATGCTAGTGGAACAGAAGCCTGACTGCAGATGAGCAGGATATCATTTCATTTTTTTTTTTGGACCACGGTCCTAAACATCGAACCATCGACACTGAGCTGTTACTCAACAATTCCTGCTCCAGAATTTCTCAGGGGGACCGGAAATTCATTTGACTCTTTTCCCTGATTTCCCTTTATTAGCATATTAATATGAATCTCCCCATCTCCTTGCATGTAGCAATTAAAACTTCAGTTATGCATCATCAGATCTCGTAATGAATATGGAGGAGATGGCGTCGGGGAAGGCCGGTGCGTCATTATCTTCCTCATTACTGTTTGGGTTAGATTGAGGACTTTTGATGTTGCAACCACTTGTTGTGTACAGTTTGGATCACTGACACATGCGCCCACCTGATGGCTCTACAATAACTGCCTACACACACACACACACACACACACACACACACACACACGTATAAATGAATGCACATCAGGCAATACTGACTCATTTTTAAACATAAGAACATGAACGTAGTCAGAAAAAAAGCGCTTATATCACTGGTAGTTCCTGCAAGCGGAAAAAAAAATTTGAAATCTGTTGTACTGCAGCATGACACACTTACTCGTTTTGAATCTAAATCTCTGCTCAGTTTGTTCAAGTCATCCGGTTTGGTGATAAAATCGGCCCTGCTCAACCCGGCTCTTAGGCCATGACAAATATGGACAAGACACAGGGGGTGGTGGTAAATTAACGTATTTATTGTTAACCAAATAAGAAAGTAATTACCTTTGTGAAGTGTGTCGGTCAGTATATCAGTAGTGTGAGCATGGATGTGTGTGGGATGAAGTGTGGGGTGTTGTCAGCGAAACCAAAGAAGACAAAACCAAAGTATAATCGGCAGTCACTGGCAGAGATCACTCCAAGTATGTCAGAGCACGACCAGGGCAGAGCAACACTGGAGCAGGGCTTTTATGCTCCAGAACCAGGTGCTCTGCATCAGGCAATCAGCCATGATGTTAGAGGCGGGGTCGTCACAGCGCACAGTAGAACTTGTAATTCTAAATCATCATAATAATATCTTATTTTAGGTCCAGGTGGGACTGAGGCTGGATTTGTTTGAGTGCAGTATTTAATATTACACAACATATACTGTAACATAGAGAGGGAATAACTAGCTAGCCTTTGAACATCACATGACGGATGAATGAATAATAATAAAACATTTGCTTCAGATATTTAATCTGAGTGGGCCATGTTTAAAGCGTTTGCTGCTCTTGAGGCAACTGCAGCCAGTAGGTCAACGGCGCCCGTCTTGGTGGCAAATCAAGAAACTACTGGTAGACACCCAGTAGTGGAGAGAGTCCTCATATTGAAGAAGGGAACTGTTTGGGTCTGGTCAGCTCAAGAGTTTCTGGGATAAGCAGGCCAGAAGAACTGCAACTCCTGTGGCCACAAAAGCAAAAACATGCGACTCAACAAGTGAAGGAGATCAAGTATCTTGTTCATGGGAAAATAAAGATGGATGGGAGATTCATCGCCAGTTACTTGTACATTGTCTGCCATTAAAAAAAGGAGGCTGGGAAAACCTCAGGATCTGGACGTGACTGTCAGGACTGCATGTCATGTCGCTCTCCAAGGTCCTGATCCTGCAGTTGTTAGAGCATTCAAGATATATCCCCACCGGTAATCATAAAGTTGATCAGGGTGTGCAGACATAGCTGTTTTCATCAATATCCCATGAAAAAATGCTTCCATTTTTACGAGTGCTACTTCGCTATTGCAGAAGAATGCATTAATGTGCATAACGTACTATCTGCATAATCCCTCCGGGTAATTATGATTTGATTATTATATGATTTACGGTCATGCTTTCTGTGTTCTTCCTAGAAACTCTGCTGCTGACTTGATTATTTATTGATGTAATGGTTTACCACAGTAGATTAACACTCTGCAAACACAAGAAATGTCAGTGGAATTCCTTTCATGAAGTTGCTCTCAGTATTAATTAAGGTTAACTTGCAATGAGGTACAGAGCCTGTTTCACATCCACTTTTACATATTAGCGATCAGGCACTGTAATACAGATAGATAGCTTCCCCATTATACAAACAGTATTGTGGACAGCACAAGTTCAAAATCTCAGCTTTATAGAGTTTGTTTGAAGTACATTAAATGTTCAATGAAAGGAGGATTTATAATTAATAATAATAAAAGCAAGCCATAAAATGGTTGTTAGGCATGAAAGCCTGGCATTAATGACTTCAGTAGTCAGGGGTTCACAGGAGAATCCGTTCATTAATCACCCATTCAATTGGATGGTCTCTCAAAGCTGCATTTTAATCAAACAGACTCATTTGAAGAATAATTAGTCTCATATTTTGCAACAGCGGTGTAAGATAATGGAAAAATACATATCAATCATGAAGTTGGAAGCAAAAGCAATCAATTACGTAGGGGTGGAATAGTTATGGGGATGTATGTATTCATGGTGAATAAATCAATGTTGCACCGTCACAATCTGCTTTTTCTCTTCTTCATAACACATCAAATAATGACACAGAGCAAATAACCACTTATCTGCATGATGGACAATGACACCAATGTGTCCTGCTTCCTCCGTAATTACCTATTTCAAATAATATTGGTTGTCCTGAAAGAGTTCATGTGAGCATAGGATTATGACTCAGAATTGTTTAGTTTTTTTAAACATGCTGGCTGTAGGGATAGCTATGTCTGTAGGGAATTTTATTTTCTCTTTTTTTCTCGTATTTTATTGTTACTTTTCCATTCATGAATCTACTCACATCACATACGTTTAACATAAACAGAACTCAACAAAACAAACAATAAAACAAGTCTGTTTCCAATGTACTCTGTCGAATTTTACTTTTACATATACACCAGCTGTTCTACCTCAGTCAAGCCTAAATTAGATTTTGCAATATTTTAATTTTTTTAAATGCACATATAAAACAGGTAGATGGAAACCCATCTATTGTCTCAAGATGCGTTATCCTAATGACTTTGGTGATCCATCTAATGCCCCCAACAGGTCAACATGTCCCCATATCCAACACTGCAGTTCACAACAGGATACCTGATAACCAAATTCCTGTCAGCTTCTCTGTGCTTAGCAAAAATGCTAAGTTAGGTAATATGCTAAAAGTAAGTATCCAGAGGAACACACATTGGCAGTGTCGTGACTCGCATCATCACAGGCTGAAGTCAGGATTACGCCCCTGTCCTGTTTCCCTGCATCGAAGCATCAACTCTCCAGAAAAAGAGACATTCGTATCCCATCTGCTCCACAAATCAGCAGATGCCGTCAAGCATACTTTGGCTTCTTTTGCCCGTATGTGTGCTACAGGCGTCAGTTCGCATTTAACTGCTGTTGTATTGTTGTACTTTATTCTAAGATGCAAGATTTTTGCTATTTCTGTTGCTATTTAGAAACGACATATATCAGTTTAAGCTGCAGTTCAGTGCAGTACAGCTGTACCTTTTGCTTGTTTTAAAAAAGCAAACACACTCCACACTCAAGCACACAGCCACCGAACATTTGAAGGTACTGGTTACCCATGTCTATAGTTTTTCTTATTTCCTCTGGTGTATAAGTACATTTTTTTATATTTTAAAAAGAATGCCTCTGTTTCTTAATCTGGGTACAAGCTGCCATAATGTGCTCTCGTTACTGTGCGTGTGTGTGTTTGTCTACAGCTAGTCTTGCAGCCTAATATTTGTTGTGCTCATTTATGAATGTATGAATTACGAACCATGATAACTGTCTACGCAACACTACTCAGAAATGTTGCACCTGGCCATTAACAATGCAAATGTCATTGGTGACTATGACTATTGATTAATTCATATTTAATTAATCAGTAAATGATATGTTTCGGTTAGCTCATCATCAGGCGATAACAAAAAAATAGCTTAACAACAAAAAGAAAATAACTTAGATTTGTATTATAGGTATGTGGATTGTTCCGTTATCAAAAGTTTTAAAAAGGAATCCTTAAGTAGTGAACAGCTAGTGACTCATGACATTTGCCTTTCTAACAATAAAGAAAGACATTTGGTTTATTTTATATCAATACATAAAAAAAGTTACAATGCCAAAGCAATTGTTTTTTTAACAGACATTAAAAAAGTTGGAAAATATTTCCAATACTTTTGAACTAAATATGATTTGGATAATTCAAACATAACAAACACAGCATTATTAAAATGTGATATAATCATATGGAAATGAGGTGGAGGTTGAGTTATATTTCTTCTTGCTTTATTTGTTTTTCTATCATTGTTAGAATGTTTTCATTATTAACAATAATTCACCCAGGCAACTCACGTGGAACATTTCATTAGCGTGAATACAGAGAATGTCTTGATATTTATCGTCTAGACTCTGGCCTTGTAACTCTCTGCAACACAGACTGTATTCTTTTGGAGTTTTCATTCCAAGCAAACACAATTTGTTGACATTAAACAATTCTCACCTAAACACATACTTAAGGCCAAATAACTGATGTATTTCCTCTCTTTAGTCTGCTTGCTGTACAAGTTATTCAACATAGAAGCATTGACACGATTAAGGGCAGCTACCTGCATGGCCTTTTGGTGACCACTGTTCGTGTGATTACTTCCCAGGAATACATCACTCTTTTCCCGAAGCGTAAAAGTGACATGTTGTGGTTTTAAGGAAGGTTATGTGCCAGACTATTAGTCATTTCACAAATTTGCAAAAAGTGAGATTCACTGCCCAGCGACCTATCCTAACCCTGACCATTCAAAGTCGATGCCTGACCTCGATCATCTCGTTAGAGTTTCGCAAATCGAGGGTTAAAAATCGAGACACGACCCAGATTATTTCTTAGTGAAGTCTCCGCAGTCTACAGCTATACTACATTTAACACAAGCTGAAACCTTTCTTTTTTAATGATGATGAAAAGGCCTTTGATGGAAAACCAATCATACTGATTAAGTACACACATGGAGCATGATTATGTACTGCAGGGCGAAAATTCACATCTGTCATTGACTCAGCAGTGCAAACGGGTCTTAACCCACGTTCCATTAATTAAGGGTTGTATTTTTATCTGCCTTACACCCATTTCTAATGGAACCCTTAAACACTATGACATCAATTTAGAGAGTTGGTTTGGGCTACACAAAAATATAAAAAAAGAAATGAAAAAATGAACAAAAGAATTAGGACTGTCATTATTATACAACATATTTCTCGTATTCAGGGAATATGATTCGGCAATTTAACTGGATGCAACTGATTTATTTTTTAATATAAGATAGACCTTGTAGTTAGAGATTTACACTCTTGAGTATGGGTATGCAATTTTCGAGCAGAGGTCTAAAAATAGGCTTAGGGTTCAAGAGGTTATTAAGAAGGACTATTTATAAGACAAAATGTAATTTTATAAGAATTCCTGAAGAATTTGTTACATTCATTAGGTGTTTGGCTTAAAGTTTATTGAAAGGATGGCAGTTTGCTTCTCTTTTGTACTTGATTGATTATCTAGTAAGATGAGCTGTTTTGCAGCAGTTTACAGTTTAAGTGTGTTCGACTGTATGTGTGAGGACCCCATGAAGAAAAGACAATGCTTACGCTCGTGCTAGTGGAAATCCTAAATAAAGAGGCAATCCCTTATGGTTGCTGAGAGATGAAAAGCAATAATCCACTTCCCCTCAGCTCCCTTTGCAAGAAGCAGCCAATGATGGCAAACCACTGAGAAAGGTAGTGATTCACAGTCACCCCTGACTCCCTCCGTCAACAGGGGAGGGTTCCTCTGCTGGTGTCCGCCAGTGAAACAGTGAGGAAATACGTCACACACTGAGAAACTCAATTCTGCCGCCCAACTGTGAGTTCATGCTGGCGTAGGTTGGAAAATGTGTTAATGCCTGTGCGTAGATGTCTCTCTGAATGCCCGTTTGTCTATGTGAGCAGGTGTTAATGCACAGTTGATCAAATGTTTTTTTATTTTTGTGTGGGAAGGGGGGAAGGGATGCTCTTTCTGTACCTCAGAGCCTGTTAGTGAAAAACCCAGAGCCCTCTATGTACACACGTGCGTGTGTGTTCCATGTGGTACATGACTCGTATATAGTTTTTACTGTACTGTGTGAGTGTGTGTGTGTATATATATATATATATATATATATATACACACACACACACATATATATATATATATATATGCATTTGGATCATTGTGTACGTAAGCAAACACAGTGTCAAGCCAACTGTTTCTGTACTCAACGACTCCTCCCACGTTTATGATTATTGCTATTTCAGAATTTCTCTCAGTACATTTCTTCTCTCATTAAGTATTCTTTTTATGTGATTAACAAGATTTTCATCACCAATATTTTATTTTCCCGCCTCCACCAGCCCACAACCTGTGTCTGTCTACACGTCCCTTCCACTCTAATAGAGCATCATAGACGTAAAGGCCAGTGCAGGTTTTGATGATGAACACAGACAAAGGAAGTGAGGTTGTGAAGGAATCTGTGGGGGAGTGTTGGGGTCATTTGAAGTGTCACATCTACTCGATGAATTCAGAGTGAATAAGAGCGACGATAAAGGACTGATGCCTCATCTTTTGTTCCCAACACACATCACTAAGCAGGAATTTTCACCCAATTTCTGTTGCATCAAGCATCTTTATGTTAATGCTGCAATATTAACGCATGATTCACACAAAACTTGCTGAGTAGTTTGGGAGACTTTTCTGGGAGATTAAGGCCTGGAACGTTCGTGGCATAATAAAAATACACCGTCTTGGTGACAATAAACTTTCCATGTGAGAGATAACGGTTACACATCACAGCCATTAGCAATATGCTACCTGGTGAAAAGCATTCCCCTCAATGCCATCTAAAAGTACAGGAAATTGATCCACCTCATGATTGCAGCACCACGTTCAGAGGCCGTTTACCTCCTGGATACCTTATTTTTTTACCTTAAAATCAGTTCATATGAATGATACATAAGAGCACCGGTTAAGCTCAACACAAAGGATGGGCCCGTCGCCTAACAGTCTTGTCCAACAGCATCATGCCTCATGCATCATTTATTTCACATGAGAAAGAAGTCCGATTCTCTGTTTACTCCCAGAATGCCATTATAAGAGCAGCACAATACATTCAGATTAGAAAATTCAAACTCCACACAGAAAGTTCTTAAGAACTTTGCTGTGAATCACAACGTAGTCTCTGTGTCCCTTACTAAGCAGCACTTTGTCTATTTATATTTGTAAAAAGATGCTGTTTGTTCCCATATAAAAGCAACAAGAAGAACATTTCATCCCCCACAGTCTTTAAATAGCCTCTCTGTGAATCATGGTCCATTCAATAAAGACACTATGAATTCTGCCACGGTTTGTGTGACTGACATGGTGACAGCCGTAAACTTGAAGATGGCTTTGGGAGTGAAGGCGGTGATGGAATAATAATAAATTGCATGTTTTCTTTTTGTTCTAAATTGATCACACTTCAATGTGTCAAAACTAAACTTAGAAACAAGACGACAAAGACGACTTGTGCCTTTAAAAACATTGAGCTTAAATCTCTTACATTTCTTTAGGAGCAAAAAAATATCACATTGCAGATATTGAAGTTACAACAATGTGTTTCTAGAAGTCAATATGACATTGTGCAGACATAATCAATGACAGGGTAAATGTTAAAGTTTGCAATATTGCAATAAGTAGACAGGAAGTACTTGGTTGAGCATCTTTTGTCTCGTGATGGTATCATCATTGCACTATCAAAGTAAATGTGGGTGAAATATGAGGTTTGGGGTTTTAAGTTTATCAGCCATCTGGCTGAGCTGAGCAGGCTGCTGTTGCCATGGTGTCCAGAATCATTGAAATACTCCCGTGGCCACTGACCTGACACCATTTCAATATACTGTAAGTGAAATATGAGGAAAACATCACATCCTCTCTACATGATACAGAACCGTTTCAACTAGCGATGTGCACCTTGAAATGAAAAAAAGTAAACAAAAATACACTTTCTAGGCCAGAAGAAGAGCAAACATACAAAACAATGAAGCCAAAGCATAACTGATCAGATGTTTTCATATATTATTAATTAGTTTAGTATATTTGTGCTGCAATAAAAAAAAACATTGCACTTCATCAGAATGGTTAGTGTAATTGTTTTCTTCTGTTCAGTGCAACAAGCGGACTGTGAGATGCTGAATGCTCCTCAGAGCTTCATTAACTCCCAATAAGACACTCAGGACAGAAGAGGACGTCCAAACAATAACACTCAGTGACAAAGCTCAGGACATCCAGTGACTCTACGTCAACACCTACTAATACATGACCCATTTGATGGATGATAACGATGATAACGTTTCTGCAGCTGAAATAGAGACACTGTTTGGGAGGTAGGAAATGTTAATATTGTGATGCTGGAAAACAGTGTTTATGATGTTCTCCTGCAGTTTATCTTATCAAAAAAAGTTAAATTTAGCCATTTTATGCCATTATTGACTTAAGGGAATAAGCAAAAAAAGCTTGCAGTAGCTTCCAAGTGTGGAATTAATGCAACATATTACAAATGCCTTCTTCCCCACGAAGCAGAAGTTGCATTAGTAATCATTGTGGTATTAGTATTAAATCCTAACACACTTTCAAGACAAATGGGATGCTGTGTGCATAACTATATACCAGTGAGATGGCGATAGAGGCCTCTGAAACAGCACTAACAAGTTAAGGAGCGGAAACTCTTCATTGAAACAGATTTTTTTAAATGAGTTGTGCAGCCCTGATTAGTCTGTGAAATGGAGTTTCAGCTGAACTGCTGTACTTGACTCTTGACTTTAATCACAGCTTTGCAGGTGCAGGAACAGCCAAGTGTCCTCTCTGGTGTGGAATAAGAGCTCTGTTGATCCCAGGGAAGCCGTTTTATAAAGCCTCCACAGCTCTGGAGTGAGACTCCGAGCGTGTCTATGTGATGCACACATGGATATACCCAACGCAACGTCTGTGTAGACTGACTGCTGTCTCCGCCTGCTGTTATCTGTTTGATTGTGGTGGTGATGTTCTTGCCAAGCAAAGCCAGAGTTGTCTGGGATTAAAGGACTGAATTTATGCTAATCTTTTGTTGTCACTGTCATCACGCTTCATCTTCTTAAGCAACAAGCAACTGCAACCAGCTCTGTGTTTCCAACTGGACGTTGCACTACAGCAACACAGCTCTACTCTATAAAACGGGGCTAACAACGCCTATACCCTCCACTATCATATGCATCACTTCCCTATATGATCAACTGTTGCATACAGCATCTACTTTATGCTCTTTAATGTTTGCTATTAAGATGAAGGCTGCTCATAATGAATTGCCAGTAAACGGTTGCAAGAATGTGCTGTATTTTTAAGCAATTTGATCGATTGAAATACATAAAAAAACTAGAAAACGTATGCAATAAGAGCAAGTAGAATGAGAAAGTTAGTAGATGGTTACTATAAAAGTTACTAGACCACATATCGGTTTAAAAGCTTTATTTTGTGTGATGCGCGACATTACTATTTAAGGAATGGGAACTCTATGTTTTGAATCATTTAAAATCTTATTCTTACGTACGTACTGTTGCCTGCAGCTGTAAGTGTTGAGCAAGGCCTATAGTGATTCAACCCTGAGGGGAAAACATAATAATAGTTGGGGGCTGCTGAGTCTTTCCAGGTTTAAGGTCATTAAAGGAGAAACAAGTTGGACTTGTCTCCTTGCTGATAGTAACCGTCATTCTTACACTGTGTTAAAAGGACAGTTTAATCAGCTCTGAAGTAAATCCCGTATCAAAGATTTTCCTTTGCGCAGCCCTTTTGCAAACGTCACCAGGCGTCATCAAGATAGAGTAGCCTGTGTCCTTGCTTTGATCCTGTACTCATTAGAACCACGTCTATGGAAATCGAATCTCTCATTCGTGAAAGACCATTTGGATCTGAAGTGAAGGAAAAAGCCATCGGTGGAGTGAACATTCATGGCATGTGAAACAAACCGCGTGGTGATGTTTATTCTCTAATGTTTACTCCTTTCAAATCTGCCGGGGGTGAGCCTTTACCAAGAAGATTTTGTATTATTTAGTTTTTGTTGTATTTGTGCTAAAGATGGATGAATAGCAACAATGTCACTCAAAAGCGGGAAAAGACATTAAAAGAAAAGGTAAAAAGTACTGTTCATAATGTCTGTGCCATTCAAGCTGTCCATGTGGACATTTCTGCATTTGAAAGTGTAATGTGCAAATATTATCATTTCCTGTTAATCAAAAGAGTTAGTGAGAATGTCACTGCATCAGATTACAAATTATACGATTATCTGTTATTGGGTTACAGGATTACTACTGAATACCAACGGCTGAATTCATTCTGTCTCAGCTATGTTTGCACAAAGTTTCATATCAATCCATCCAAAAGTTGTTGACATAATTCCGTCACGGTCGTTTTTTAATTTTGAAAATTGTGTGTCACAACAATTACAAAACAGCACCTAGAAAGTATTTATTGGTGGCTAAAAGTTTAGCTGTGAAGGATAATTATTGGCAAACGACAATTTTAATGAACCAGTTTGCAAAATGTTTTCTTTTCTGAACTGATCCCCCACTGAGCCCTCACACTCATCTCATATCAACCATTGCCACCAGCAATGTTCAACATTGAGCTTTCAGACGCATAATCTCCACAGAGACAGGGAGTTGAGTCTAACAATACAAATTAAACAGAATGAGAAACATTTCCTTGTAATGTACTTGAACTTCAACATTAGTATAGATATTAATATGAACAGTTAATGTATCTGCAGGCACCAAGGAGCATGCGTATCTGATATTTCACTATGTTCCAGGTTATTCCTCCTTTTTCTCTATATGTATCTTTCTTCGTCTTAATGTCCTCCTCTCTCTGTCCGTCTGTTCAAATTGCAACACCATCCACCCACATCCATCACCTTTCTTGCACACTGTCTACAAGGCAAATATTAGATTTCTGGTGCTGAAGTCCATATCGGCGAGGGAGAGTAGGAGGGATGCCGTGATCCCGTGGATCTCTTCAACATGTGCTGCAAAGCACCACGTGCAGCTTGCAGCTCATGTGAGACCAAGAAGCTGGTCGTGGTTTCCCAACAAAGCTGGACGCCGATGACGCCTGTCACCATCCGGGGATGAGGAAGTGCAGATGAGGCAGCAGCTACCAGTACTGTGCCCGGGGATGCATATACGTAAGCAGAGAAGTAGACCCGAGGGATTTATAGGCAGAATAAACTTTTCTTCCTCAACTTTCTCCTCCTCTTCTTCTTGTTTATTCAACACAACACCGGGGCTGTTGGGCTTGACATGACGTCTGCTGCATTGTGGTGCTTGCAGAAGTCTGCTTACAGGATGCAGCATTAGAGTGAGGCAGGGAGACTGCTCTGTCACCGTGCTGAGTCTGTAAACATCCAAAGCACAGTGGGGAGAAAAGTGAATTCCATCTAATCACCTCCCGCCCACTATACTAACCTGACGCAGCGATGGATCTCGATGGAGCTCTATTCCCCTCAAGGTGGCACATGGAGTGCTCTGCGTATTCCTTTGTGCCGTCACGTTGAGCAACACTTCCTGTGCAGACGGCATGAGCTCAGGGAGAAGCTGCAGAGCATCTGCAGTGTATGTGTTTACAAGCAAACAAGTTGAATCTACATATACTTTTTTTTCCTCATGCATACTGATTTGGATATCAAATATCTGCACATTGCACAACCATATGCATACACTGTACATTTACTATACATTTAGATGTGGCTAGGAGCACATTCTTAAGATATTTACAATCCAGTGGACTGATTTTAACAAAGCATATGTCTGCCTAGCTAATCCTGCACTTCATCCCGTCACTTTTATTCATTCACTCAATGTGACAGCTGCATCTCCTCTGAGTTAATTCCTGCACTTATGACCTTTTGGATTTCTATCTGATCTTCCAGTCATTCTGCTATGACAGCTCTTTTGCCATAATTCTATTGCAAAGGTACTCAAATGCATTGACACGTGCAAAGTTTATGGCTTTGATAATCGAATAACTTTATTGTACCGTCTCACCCATCTTTAAGTTCACTCTGGAGTCCCTAAAATGTAAATCTATATACCAATATGACTTCCCTCTTTACCAACTTTAACACCCACAACATAGGCAAGCATCCATTCGCCTGAGTGTGCAGATGTCTCTTCAGTGAAAAGCTGGGAAATTGAGAGAGGGAGGAGGACTGCACCACAAGAGGAATACAAAAGACGAGGACGACCGGAAGTGCTGCTGCTCCCAGTTCAGCCTGAGAGGGGCAGAAGAGAGCTGGAGATGACCTCTGAGCACGCTGATGAAAGAAAGTACAGGCTGCCAGGTTACTAAAGGACATCTCTCTGGTCATATAACTAGACTTCAGGCATTGCTTCTACAGGTTACCTCAGATGTCTCGTATAACAGAGGTGATTGTCAGCCTGTAATTTAGCAGGCACAACATGCTAATTGGTGAAAGCCTCTCTAACGTAATGCAGTTACTTTAAAAGGTTAAAAGTAAAAGGTTTTCATGCAGTGTCTATGGTATTATGTTCTCACTGTGCACATGCAGTTTATATACATATATGTATTGACTCATGCACGCGCTACACACCGGATGTTTCTGAGTAAAACCGTAATAGTATAACGCACATCTCCTTCAGTACTGAAGATGACATCAATACTTTCAAGTCTCACATTGGCCTCACAGTGATTCATCACATCAAGGTCTCCTCAGTAATCGGAACGGGAACAACTGAAAACTAGATTCAAGCTTTCTCTCAGCTCACGATGGTGTAGCCTCCTGCAGTGGCACAGCAGCTTCATCCAACTTCTTTATAATGATCAACTGAATAAAACTGTTTAAACAATCGATCTGAATTCATATTCAGAGTGTATTGTATTGTTTGTAGATGGCGAATATGTTTTTGTTCACCTGCTAATATTTGCCGGTTAATGTGAAATTGAATGCACCTGACTTGTTAGTCTTTCGGTAACATGGGCCTCTTTCCCTGCATATAATAAACAAAGCTGGTTTTGACTTATAGAGGGAGGACACAGTGAGGGGGAGTGGGTGTGTGATTGCGGTGAGTGTGCAAGGCTGCTCCGTATGTGTGTGGGGGTGTGTGACAGTTTTTCTCCAATTGGGCAGCAGGGTGGGAATCATTTTTAGCCCAGGTGCCCCGTGCTTCAGGCCTGCCCATTCCAGAGCCTACACCGGGGCTCTGGGTGGGAGTGGGTGTTGTGTCATCGGTTACTCATATGATGGCTTGTAGTGGTGGATCATTAATCATAGAAACATGACTTCTGGTTGTCTTTTGTCTTATTTTACAAACTGTGTTCTCATCTGACACTCAACATTTCGTGGTGATTTTACAGTGGGCTGATGGCACTGGTAATGTTTGAAGTTTGTATTAATAGTGGCTGTGTAAGGATTAAACTGTCTGGTGCTTTGGCACATTGTTACAGTTGGTGCTGAGTATTAGTTGTCAGTGCTACTTGGAAGAACATCACAGAAGCAAACACAGTGATAAGGAGCTATTCCGCTGCTGAGGCAGTGGCATTACAGCCACGTAAAAAGAGGGAGCTCAATGAGCAGGGGAACACAAACACTGCAGCAGGCTGGAAGAATGAGGTTTGTAGTGATAAAACTCAATTTTACAAATAGCAAAAAAACAAACACATATGTCTTACAACCACAGGAAATCACAGGAGTGAACACGAGGCAAATAAATCGCAGCTTAAAGGTCGATTTAGTAGCTGTTCTGAAAGCCTCGGCCATATTAGATATATGTCAGGAAACTAAAGATACACTTCCATTTTTCTGAGAATTTTAAGGACTAACCGTCCATGCTATAAGCTGAGATTGAAAGAACATTTTTGTTTTATGGAAAAAGTAGTTGTCATAATAATCTTGCCATTCACTTGTTGTTTTGAGCTTTCAATTACAACATAAAAGCCATCAAGTCAAATAACATGTGCATTGGCCATGTAAGGACACACTTCACATGTAAGCTAGGTGTACATTAGTCTTAACAACTCTGGAAGAGACTTTAAAAACTGACTGATATACACAAGCAAGGGGAACACACAGCAGCTTTTATTTCATACGGGCTTTCTGTCATGACATACTGGGAAATTAGCCTGAAGATCGAGTTTCCTTTCTCTTCTTCAGTGAGTGTGCTCACTGGGAACATTCTGCCAACTTTGGGGATTAGAAACAATGCAGCGGGATCCCTGCCATCCTTCTCCGTTTGTGTGGAAGTCTTCGAATATACTGTGTCAGGACATGAAAGGGAGCCAGAGTGAGCCAGGAGGCACGCTCAATATGGGGACACAGATGGCTTACGACTCCTCCAAGACATCTGCTTTCTGTGAGTTACACCATCCGTGCCAGATGCGAAGCAAAATGGGTGATGGACAACCCATCACACTCATGTCTCTCAACCTGAAGGGCAGCCGCTGCCCGCTTAGCCTCACGGCAATGTTTTATGATAAATTGTGTCGAACATTACTGAATAACCCCGATGCTTTTCATGCTGTGCATTCATGCTCGATGGTACAGCTATCATCGAAAAACAACTCTATAAATAAACTCCAGAACTTATGGGAGTCATATGTTCATGAAGCATGTTAAGCTGCCATAAAAAGCCATGTTTCAGTTCACATGGGTCCTCACAGCTAAGATGAATTAGCTCGTTGGCTCTGTCAAAGTGTTCAAAACGTATTCATTGTCAGTGACGTGTCAATTGATTTTTCACTTTGGCTTGCAACTGGAACAGATTTGTTGACAGACGATTGTGTCAGTACTGTGGTGAAAATACATAATACATTAAACTATATCAATATTTTCCATTTCCACAATGGATCAAATAGCTGTGTGTAAAGGGAAGGGAGTCACTTGTGGTGACGAACCCACAGAGAACCTCCTTTGCTCCAACGAGTGTTTTAATATCTGTCCATTTTGTTATTTAGTTTTAAGGCCCACAACTATACATCTTAATGTCGTTACTCTCATCAACCTTGCAAATCAAGCATCAATCAAGCAAATGGCAACAGACAAAGTCAGTGACCGTGAGTATGGTGAAGCTTCTAGCTGCCAAAGAAGCAGATATTAGCTGCAGGAGCTGGTGGAGACCGAAACCGCAAGCTAAAAGGAGAATTAATACTGAACTTACACTAAACAGGTGGCCAGAAACATGCCTGCAAATACGGTACAGGCTAATGTAGCTCTGTATCTGCTGAATGTGCAAATAGTTTGCTCACTTTATACGTTTTTATAATTTTATAAGGTAATAATAGTATGTCACTGTTGTTTCAGCTGCAGTTAATATCCATTGTTCTCCATTTGGAACGAACAGCAGTATTAATATTTATATATATATTTACTGTAATACATGTTTGGGTTGAATAACAAACATCATATGAGCAAAATAAACAAACAAAACACTCTAATAGAAGTGCATGAACTCTTACATATTATATAAAGAGGCAGCCAAAGAAACAACAGTGGGTAATTTGAGTTCACAACAAGCTATTTAATGTTTATTTACTGCAACTATAAACTGCTGCAAACACTCCCTGTCTTCATGTTTTTCTGCTTTTATATTGAAATGGCGAATCAAGCAAAAATAGCTTTCAAATTATGGGCAGCACTTTGTATTTCAATTTTCAGAGCACAACTAATCATGTTATATCTATCTTGACTGAGATTGGTGCTATTTTTTTTGCAGGCTGGTGCTCCAGAAATCAATCAGTTTTTCAAAGTCAAATTGTGGCAATATATACAATAATAATCCTTCAAAGTAGAGGTCCTTTTGTTGGTAATTGGATGTCATGAATTTGGAAACCCTCTCCCATAAAACCTGGTCTGATAAATTGACACTATTTTTCGCTCCGTCGTTGTTATGGCAGTAGCCGAACTGATCAAGCAAGACACTTCTGTGACATACAGGAATAGAGTTTTAATGACAGACAGTTTATTTTCAGATCCAGAAACATATAAACATTTACTGTGCAAGCACGCTGTGGTTCTCATCAAAAGCAGAAAAAAGACTGACAGCCATCTTTTTTTTCTCTCAGGAATCTGATCAAAGCTGTTGGATTTGGACTAAAATCATATTATAAATTTGGGAGGCAAATTTTCTGTGATGCCTTGGGTATCATGTCAGGATCAAAGTGTAATTTGCTCGTGGATACATAGTCATACATTCAACGCCATGAGTCACAGAGACTTCAGTCTGCTGCTGGATCATTGGTGCAGCACCAATGGGACAGGCCGATGGGAATTATTCAGAAGAATGGGCCCAATAGCAGCTTCAACCTCCTATGTGAGAAAGAGAGCATGAGAAGCAAAAGGAGACACGACTGGGAGATTCTCTAAAGCTGACATGCAACGTGCTCTTCAGTGCGTCCTTTTATTTGACATTTTATTGGATCTCTGCAGTGGAATTCTTGAACAACAGAGCTGCAAAAGCTTTAGCGTCTGTACTTTTGAGGAAAAAAACAGCAGAGAAGTGAAGATATTTCAACAGTCTGTTTCTCTGCTTCATGCTCCGTATGGGTCCTCTTCCATCTTCAAAGATGGAAGAGGACCCATACATTTTCACACATGAATATAATATTTTACTCCACCATCTTCACAATACACTTAAAGCCTTGAGAGCAATTTTGATGTTATTTGCAATGCCAATTGCAATAATTATGTGCATCTACTTTAACCCGGAGATGCACTCTCTCTGGTTTGGTTCTGACAGAGTAAAGTGCAGATACTGGGACATTATGGGAGCCAGACATTTACAGCACCACTGGTGTCTTCAGCAGCAGCTATTACCCTTTCACATAAATGCATACTGCCGGTTGCACATTGTTTAATGTAAGTCAAGTCAGAGGGATACAAAAAATCTGGAGAGCTTGCCAGTAAAGGTCAATACTTTTGCACAGTAGGTATTGGATTTGCTGTCGAGTATCGAACAGGACAGGACAGAACTCCAGCTCTGGTTCAATTTCCTTTTGTTATCTCACCGTTTATTTTATGAACCAACAGGTGTTAGCACTGCACTATTCCAACTGGACACCTCATTTCTTTATTAATTTCTGTTTTTTTGATGGTGGTGCTTCCAATTAATGGCTCGGTGTGTAGCATTTCCATTAGCAGAAATGGAATATTATATTCATAAGTGATTAGTGTATAAGCACCTACAATTAAGAATTGCAATGGTCAAACAATTACAAATAGGACTGTCTGCACTAGTGCTACTACTACTGAGCTCGTCCTTTAACCTACTTGTGGTAGTGGATTGCGTAATCAAGCACCTCACTGATACCGTGGAACAAGCGGAGACAGCAGTGCGCACATTAATTCACATTAAAACAAGCGATGACATACATCAGCTGCACACATTAATGTTGACAGACACAGCTGTTCCCGAGAACATTTAATTTAAATTTCTCTCCGGCTCTTTGGTCTCTTTTCCTTCCTGTGAGAGCCGAGTCGGAAATGGCAACTTCACTGCTTGTACAAGTCCTCAAGAACTCACCACCTGCCTTCAAAACGATATTTTGTCGCTGTGGAAACAGCTGAGAGAGAGACAGAGAGAGACAGAAACAGGCAGTTTGTGAGGCAAAGTGATGGAGAAAGAGAAGGAGAGGGAGAACTCTGTTTTTGGGATGCAAGGAGAACACCGTCGTGGCAAGGGTGTCTCCCCACATGCTTTTAATTCATTCATCATTCACTCAGACTGTCACAGCATTGAGTGAAAAGAATGATGAAAGCCTAGTTTATTGTCTTTTGTTAATCAGGAGAAAGAAATGCATCAGTGTTGGTGTTATGAAAGCAACTCCTCCATCTCAACCACTTGATTTGATTTGTAGGAAAAGTGTTCAAAAAAAGATGAATTCTATGTGTCAAGTTGTACCTGAAAAGTCTGGATAAAATGGCAATGTGTATACAAAATATATCATTATGTACAGTGTGGATGTGTTTTTTTTTTTGCCCTTTAAAATACAACTTACAGAATATAATTCAGTGGTTAAAATTCCAACTTCTATTGTTTTAATTGTCTCATCAATTTAAAAGTCAAACTCACATTTTGGCTGTACAACAAGCTGTTAACACAACACCGACAATTATAAAGTTGCGTGTTTACACATCCAGCAGGCATGGAGTGACATTAACATTCATTTGAAAGTAATGTTTCAACTCTTCTTGTATCTCTGTTTGGGTCTCCACCATCTCCTGAGGGGAATATCTGACTCTTCAGCTCACTAAATGCTCCACTGTGTTCACCGGACATTAGTCTGTCTGCCGTTTAGTGCTGAGCGGGTAGTGTTCGCTGGGTTCATGCCAGCAGTTTTGCATGACACTATTATAAAAACAATGCTTCGAACCACATATTATGTAAAGTGACAACATCAAAACAATGTATTGAAGGCTTTTCATCACCCTCGGGTGGATTTAGAGACGTTCACGCCCGCAGGACACAACATTCCCTCCCCATCTCGTCTTTATTCAATTGATCTCCGTGCATAATGCATCTATTACAGCGAGTGACCTCGCTGCCAGCATGCTGCTCTCTCGTCCTTGATGAGCTCTTTGTTTTGATCCCCCGACACCAAATTCTCATCAGCTCTGCCTGCTTAGTTGTCTCTCTCTCTGCATGTCATACTTCCTCCTCTGAAGCAGCCTCCCATTACTCGTATCACTGCTTTTCTCTCGGTCTTGCACAAACTCAACACTATTGTCTGCCTTTGCCTCGCCCACCACTTCCGCTCGCTCCCGGTTACTCTCCCTCCCTTCCTGCGTCGCTCTCCTTTTGCTTTGGCTCTTCTTGTCTCACAGCCAGGTTCATGTCAGCATAATGTGACGCTGTTACAGCTGAGAGCCATTTCCTTCTGCTTTGCCGTAATTCTCTTTTATATTGGCATGTCTTTCACTTTTCTCTCTCTGATGCTTTATCCTTCGCTGTCTCTCACACGGCGGAACAGATCGTGTCCCATTATGTTGACGATGTTTTATATTGTACTCGACAGCAAAGCAAGCTTTCTCTTTGCACCATATTTGCAGCTCCTGCAGCCACAAAATCTAAGCTAAGATGCCAATCAAGCAAACAAATCCCTAGTTTTATAATAATAACAATAACTCTCAAAATAAACATGCAAGCAACCCATTACGTATTGACAATAACTATTAGGACAAAAAATGACGTGGACACCTCCACACTGGATTCCCCGCTCTCACCTCACCTTGCTTGGACTTCAATAGATCAGCACGGGCAGAACAAAAGAAACAAGGTAAATCACCAGCTGCAGCAGGGAAGAAGCTGCTGGTGTGTCAGCAGGCCGCCGGGGGGGGAGTCCTGAGAGGTGACACCCTGCGAGTGTCAGGGGGTTCGAGGTGCTGTGAAACAGCGGCCCCAGGCCACAGTACAAATTATGGACGACAATGCAATCAAGTTAAAGTTCACATGCTTATGTGGTATGCTTAACTTTATTGTACATCATCATAGTTTAAAAAAAAAAATGTTGCATCTACCTTAATTAATAATTTGAATGCACCTGCTGTCAATCAAATCAAACACACCCATGATGTGACCTCGGGTACACGCTTAGCTAGCATGCTGCTGTCTGAGACTATACTGAGACTAATTTGAGGAGCTCAGTGGGACAGAGAGGACGATTGGACAGATTATATATATGAAGAGTGAACGAGCAGAGAAGTTGAACCTGGAACCTGGCTGCTTTGGTGATGTTTTATTTCTGCTTTTGATTCTATATAAAAAAAAAGTGACGGTCGGTAATTTTTGCTTAATTGTCTTTTGTCTTTTCTGATGAGTTCTTGTAAAGAAAAACCAGCTGAGGGAGTTTTTATTTTTTAATTCTAAGTAAGAATCAGTTGTGCTGTATGAAAAGGCTGCAAAGTGCCATCAAAGGATAAATGGGCTTTTGTTGCTGATGTTGTTCCAGTGTTGGCCTATCCTCCCTCCCTCCCTCCTCCCTTTTTAAAAATAAAAATGTAACGTAGTCATATTTACTGAGAGTACATTTTAACTGACCCAATATTTTTTTTCTCTTTTTAATCTAAGAACATTTTTACACAAGTACTTTTACTTGAGCAATGATCTGCAGGATAGCCACCGCTTAAACACTTAATTTTTAGCTTAATATTGCTTTAACTTGAGCAATATTGTAACATGCACATCCATACTGGACAACATCGCAGAAGCACTGGGACAGATCTTCAGCACTGTTTGTGTGTGTTTTCAGAGGTTTCTCTCTGATGTCCTTAATGTTTCAGCTAACTGATGATATCACCCGCATGACCTCATTGAATCCAGTACAGTAGACCTGCAACAAATATGCCTTTGCAAAATGATGATGCTTTTTTTTTTGAGACTGACACAGTTGAATATTGCGTTACATAATGAACCTTCTGCCCCCCCCCCCCCCCCCCCCCCCCCCCCCCCCCCCCCCCACATCCCCATATTATTCTCTGCTAATTGCCAGACAGTGACACGAACGGTGTGTATGGTGGGGGACTATCGGTTGGAGCTTTCAGTATGTGTCTGAAAAATATCCTAAAACACTCAACACTGTTTTGTAACTGTTCAACATGAATTGAACATTATGAGCCTCAAATGGAATCGCTGTTGGACCACTGCAGTGCACTGCAGATTGCATTTTATTGTGCTGGTGTTAGTGACACTAGGGGCTTTGGAAATAGTGTCATTTCCACTCAGCAGGATGAGTTTCTCACGTACTGACACGCTCATTTTGCTGCACACCAACAACATTATGTTAGTGGACGAGCAGAGGGCTCTTTTGACGTATTTCCCCCAAACATGTTTCATCACCAGTCTTCTTTGCTTTTCAGTAAAATACATCATCCTGCGTGGCAGCTCCCCTGTATCCGTACAGAAGTGCTGTATTTTGATGTCCTAATGGATCTCAACAAGGTGTGAATTTACAAAGTTGCACATTGTAAACCACTTTCCCCAGGCTGCCAAATGGGGGAAAGGAAGATCACAGAGTTCACATGAGCTGAATGGGCATAATGGAGCCACTTGTTGGCTTGTTTTAGTTATAGATAGCTACATTACAGAATGAAATGTTGGGGAGGAGGGTGAATGAATGACAGCATATTCCTTTATTTATTTATATAGTTTGCTTTACATTCTCTCTTGCTAAATGGGGGTAATATCTATTTTGAGGAAGCATCTGAAGATGAGTCAGGTCTGAGTGATCGCTGTGTACTGTACCTCTTCTTCTGTCGCTCTTTCTCTTCAAGAACAAAACCCACATTCTGCCTCTGAGTGTTTACGAGTGCAGAACTGAGCGCGATTGACGTCAGTAAGATTTACAACTCTATTTCTGTACAACTAGCCGCACGGCTAGATAGTACATTGATGAAATAATGTGAAAAATTGTGGAGGAAGCTAATTTGGCGACGATACAAAATACGGTCCAGTGCCAGTGGGTAGATATATACAGTGCAGGTGTGAAACTGTGCGACCTTGTGGTACCAATGAGCTGACCTGCTAGTGTGGCTGACAGCCTCATGAAGTGTGTATGTGTGGTTCCGGTGTAGATTTGTTCCTGTCGGGGGTGAGGGGTGACGGCGATGTCAGCTGTAAAGGGCAGAAAGACTCAAACTACTGCAGCATGCAGATTGTTGGTACACCGAATGAATGCAGATCCCAAATGTCTCTCATGTCCTGCTGACAGTCGGGATGAGCAGATCAATAGCAAAAAAAAGAATAAATAAGAGAAAAACGTTTTGTTATCTTCTGACAACACTGTGACATTAGGTCTTTTTTGGGGGGCCTGTAAACACACTTCTTAGTGCATGCACTCTGCTGCTATCGTCACCCTCATTAGTTCAGAGTGGAAACATATTGGTAACTACTTTAACTACTACATAAGTAGTTCAATAACACACCATTCAATAATTTATTTGAGCAAATATAAGAACATTTTCAAGTGTTTATTAATGTAATTGTCAACAACTGTAACTCCTCCTGTAAGGCATCCATAAGTAGAAACTATTGGATAAAATGATAATGAATGACAATATTGTAAAACATATACATGAGTAAGTAATTATTGACAATTTCTGTAAACATAGAGACAAAAATATCCCCATCTAGTATGTTATAAAACGGTTATTATAATGTTTTTATAGTGCTTGTAAATGCTAAATAAAGTTAGTTTGACCCGTATGGATCAATCATATAAATATATAAGCCATATGGAGGTTATTTATACCCCAGTTCTTCCCCTTGTGTGAAGCCTTTTCCACAACCACAGTCTTGGTCAGCCCACAACAAGTTCACACCACTCATCCTGTTGACTCTGTTCCCCCTTGAGATTAAAAAAAGAGTTACAACTGCACTAACAATTCAACACCCACTGAAATCTCACTCGTCTGATATTTTTAACCATCGGCTATGAATACGTCTCTGAATATGTGCCATGATTTCAAAATAATTTGGCAAATTGAAAAAAAAACACCTCTTCACTTTCAGTGACGTGTTGCCGTTTCATTCATTCAGTTATTTAGGGCCTGCGGGTCTCCGGAAATGTTGATGATGGACTTGTAATGATAGAACGGTTTGTCATTTTGTTTAGCTCGTGATCAAAAACTGTAAAAGAACCACAAACTCCTTCCCACTGTTTATCACTCGCATTCACTTTGAAATTTGGTCCTCAGACCTACATTAATAATGAGTTGATGACCGAAAATACCGTTATTCATACCTGTGATCAGCAGAATAGACAGCAAATATTAAAATATTTTCACCCTGGTGAGCATGGCTAACAGGCCATTTCATAGAAGTGTTGCTTTTCATAGCATTCACTACTGACGTAGTTAGGACAACATTTAAACTATTGCAGTAAGTGGATCCAAAAAGCAACAACAGTTCCCGACTTACTGTGAATCAAAGATGCTGGTTTTACATTAGCTTATTGATTAGTTAGAAATATTTCCTCCTGGTCCTTTTTAACATTTAGAGCAAGTTCACCAATAATATCATGAAATAAGAGAAAGTACTGTTTTACTTGGATGTATAGTTTGGTCATTTTACTGTAATGTTATTATTTCAGTCTATTCCGTACTTGGGAGAGGGATCCCTCCTCAGCTGCTCTTCCTGAAGTATCATAAAATAGTTGTAAAAGTAAGTCATTGTTTGCAGTTTTTGACAAGTTGCCTTGAGCAGAACTTCGTGTGCATCTCCAGTTGTAGTAACTGTGTATGTGATGCAGCTTTTTTTTTGCAACAATTGACTCAGATTGTTTGGGACTGTAAACGTGTTCCAGCTGTTATTTTATCTTCTATATTCCGATATTTAATATGTACTACTCTGTTGTTTTAGTGTATATATTGTGCATTTTTTAATACTTAATATTTTTAGTTACTTTGTTACTTTGCTTACTTTGTATGTCTTGCTGCTGTAACATACACATTCCCCCCTGGGGATGAATAAAGTATATATCTAATCATCTATCTAATCGAACCATCTTAAGGTTGACATTTCGAGTCACGATTTCTCCATAAAACCACTTTGCAAAATAGAGCACAATTAAGTCCAAGATGCATTCATTTCTTTTTATTGTTACTGGCAAATCCATGCGTGAATAAGGTCGGGGAGATTGTGTAAACACTGTCACAACAACGAGCAGTTGAGATGGTACGGTGTGATAACAGTGCAGCTGAGGCTGAAGGTTTGCTTATTCAAATGTCAAAGATCATTTTTGTCTTTGTTAGATACCCACGTATATACAGTAGGCTGGCAGTCCGATTAAATCTGACCTTTGATGAGTAATCAGCTGATAAACACGTTGATGTTTTGATCATTGTGAACTGAAGGCTCTCTTCGTCTGCATGTCAGAAGTTAGCTGTGTATTAGCTTTTTTAGTGTGCAGGATTTTTTTTCTTCATCGTGCTAGAGGATTTGAGCTGAGGGTTCTTCTTATGATCGTGCATGTACTATCGTGGAGTATCTATTTGGTAAATAGAACCAGAACCATGCTATTCATAGTTTGAACAGGAGGCGTAGTAAGCGATCAAGATTTTTCTCATACGGTCTGAACTTTTACAAATGAGGAGTGTAGAGTTCAGCCTGAGAGCTGCAAAGAATTACTCACTGGGGGGAGCAGATTGGGTTAGAGAGGTGTGTGTGTGTGTGGGGGGGGGGGTGTGTGTTTGAGTACACGCTGGTGTGTACATATGCATGTCCATACATGTGAAGCTCATACTTGCTCTCACACACACCCATCACAATCTGACACATACAACGCGACACCCCCCCACACACACACACCCGGCTTACATGTACACTCACATCAATGCTCAGGCTTTAAATTATACCTTCCACACACAGATTTGCACTTTCACATACACCATTATACCCGCTTATAGCAGTGCATGTGAGACAACATTATTCAACATAACTTAGGCCCTGGTTACACTCTTTTCAATGGTGCCAAACTTGAGGCTTCTTCAGAACCCTGTGGGTGACGTCATGGAGACTATGTCCATACTTTATACAGTCTTTAAACTAAACAAGACTCGGACAGCAGGCCTCAGCTGTTCTTCAGCCCCGGTTTTCCTCCTCTCCCTTCCTTGCTATTGATGGGAGAAGATGATGAGAGACCAAAGTTCGATATATCATCCAGATTGTGGCCACACCCTGTCGACATCTCACTGAGATCTGAACTCAATGCCACCTCGGCATGTGGTCTGAGATTCCAATTTGAGCCAGATCCGACATCATGACCAATTTTTTTGTTGTTGCAAACTACTCCATCTCTTCAGGGAAATTGTGATGTTTGAGTGAGATTGAAAATGTGTCAAGAGAAACAAGGCAGACAACAGCAAAAGGTGCAAAAGGTGCAAAAGGGTAACATGGGTAAGGTTTCAAGACAAAATAAAACAAAGACAATGCAAGAAAAGACAATATAGTGCACACGCAATGTGTTTTATTACAATACTCTCAATGTAGACATTAACATTTGTTCGTTACAAGACAACTCCACAGGACGCCAATAACTAAAACGAAGGGTGGTTTGTTTGAACAAGAAGGTTCAAATTCTCAATTCCTCACAGACATTTTGCTCGACAGCCTGCTGGGAACAGTCTGACACAGATGAACACTTAAATCAACTGCTTTTAAGGATCCCTTTCTTTCTTCTATTCACAACCTTTCAAGAATGCAAGCCAGCCAGGGACCTCATCATATGAACAAATTAAACATCACCTCTCAATATAATCCTTGCTCATACGCACTTCTATTTTCTCATCCTCTGCTGGTAAATGGGTGTTTTAAGTTAGTGTTGTGTGTGCTTATAATTGTCATCTATGCCCCAAATGCTAGTGTGTGTCTGAGAGTAAGCTTTTGCATGTACTGTAACAGTGAAAGTCTTAATAAATTGCTGTTTTAAAAGCTTTTCACTGTTTAGTGAGAAGTTGGTCCTACAGACCCAGATGGACAGGACTCAGGAGGTATAGAAATTATTTGTGGACACAAGTGGCCTTCACCTCACCAGAACACTAAATCCTGCACAGCGGTTCAAAACAGACTGCAGCTCCTTTATGCTCATTCAAGGAAATATATATTTTTAAAGAAATGCCCAGAGCACACGCGACGTGATTTAATTTACAAATTTCTTCCGCATGACTCGCAAACTAATTTTGAGCTGTAGGTTCCATTGGCATGGTTGTCATGGAAGTTGACATTTCAAAGGCTGAATCGTTAACATTTCAGTGGCATCTACATCTAGTTCCTTCCTATGTTATTTTAGAAGACCTGACAATGGGTAAAAATCTACCATATCCCACTCTCAAAGTGATTCATGCATATGTATGCATATTTATGAGGGAGTAATCCCATTAAACGTGGCTGTAATGCTCCACTGAGCCATCTTGAATGTATCACAAAGAACAAAAAAAGCTGCTTTTCTCTTAAAATATGCAGCCTTTTGAGAGTGAATACCGTCAAAGGTATCTGGCTGAGATATGACACTTGGCAGGCTCGGCAGGCAATAGAGGTAGATTAAAAAACAAACAGTGTTGCACTGTTGGATAATTTAGTTGTCAACTCAATTACTACTCCAGAGGGATGATTAGATCGGCAAGCAGGTCTCCACAGGGAGCTTTTTAGCCCCTTTGATGACTTTATCTTCGAGCTATTCATATTGCTTTATTGATATTTTCTGTATAATGTCCGTCCATGTCACTCACAAGAAAAAATACAGTAGTGAAAATGTTTAATTATCCAGCATTGTTTCCTGCAGTTCCACAGTCATGTTGGATACGTGCACATTTAATATTGTGAATTATTCATACACAATTATACAACTTATTAGCTGCCCTTTGCAGCAAAATCATTCTTTTGGAACAAGTGTGCATTTCAAGTCGCTACAAATAATACAGCAAGTGTTTCTGTCGTTTACGTGAAAGATGAGACAGGTCGGTGCTGTGTAGAAGGAGACAGTGTTGCTGATTTTGCAGCTTTTGTTGTTGGTCATTGATATAAATCATACATTACTGTATAGCCCTTTAACTAAACAAATGTAATATAATTTATTTTACTCTGAAATATTTCATGAAAAGTTGTCTTAAGGTCGCAGTACATCTGCCAACAGAAGGATTTGCGTAACTGTTACAACTTGTCTGGCTGTGTGCCCACGCCAGTGTTGAGTAATGTTGTAGTTATAGATCTTTTAGTCTAAATGAGTTGGTTTGGTGTATATTTGAACATCTGTATTGGAAGCTCAATTAATTCCAAAATGACTCATTTTTGCATTTTGCTGCCCCCATTCATAAAACACAGTACTTTTTTTCAAGTTTCAAACAAAACTGATAGTGTGAGCCTCATAATGTGAGCCTACTTCTCAATCTAACAAAGTGACCAAAGATCCCTTTTTCCTTTGAGGACCTTGACTATTCGCTGGGCTGCAAGGTTGTTTGTCAAGAAAACATGATTATCTAGACTGTTTTGACAAGCAACCAATCCTGTTGAGGTAATAATCTATGTTTGCACTTATTAGAAATTGGCCTTTATCTGCAATAGTTAGAAAGAAACAGAAATAGAGATTTCATTGAAGCATCATTAAGTTGAGTTGTTTTTGTCTCACTTGTTTTCATCATTCATTGGAATATGAATATCACTGCATGCCAGCTCCCGCTATGACGCATGTAAACTCCATAGAGCAGTTGGGGGTTGGCAGGCTGATGGTTCCCAGGCTCTACGCGGTAGCCTGATTTGTAGAATGTTACGCTATTTCCAGTCGCCAAACCCAGACAAAGTGCGTATGTGTGAAGGTTTAAGGGAGATGATGTAAAGATGTGGGTGACAATATTATGTGCTGGTATTGGCTAAAGCCAATATCCTCTTGGCTGCTATTTGAAAGAGACACAAAATAGTAAATAGGATGGATTAGGAGGGTGGTAGATGATGCACAAAATTGTCGTCAATTATAGTTTTTTTCAAAACTCGTAAGTGGAACAGCGCCACCTGCATCGTTTTCAGTCAGTTTGCACGGTGCAGGACTACAGAAATTACAATGACAGATCAACAGAATAGATGATATTCATTTAACACAGCAACCACAAACTGTGCAAGAGAATAAAATAGACTTGCATTCCGTAATAAAAGAAACAACAGAGGTTGACGTGTCAGGGCTTAAGGACCCTCATTAACCAAGCGTTGATTTATACATATACTGTGTATGTATTGTACATATGTGTATATATACTGTATATATAGGTGTATATATATATGTGTATATAATTAATAACGTTGTAAACAATTGATCTATTTACATAACATTAACAGGAAGTTTTGCGGTGCAGTTTAAGAGCACGAGGGAAAGTCCTCGATGTTGAGAGAGTTCCCCTGAGTCGCCATGTAGAGCTCGAAGTAGTTGATCCTTGCTTTGTTGTGTGTTAGCTACACAATTATTTCAGTGTTAAGAGAAGGGAAATTTATTTTTTCTTAATAAGTTAATACATTTCTTATTAATACTATACCATGTTAATAAAAGAATGTCAATTTCTTCTAATGTGGAGGTTTAAATCACTTACTCTGCATGATGCCACGAATAATTAAGTGAGTTATCTTTTGAATTTTGAGAGAGAGTAAAGGACAGTTTTTCGATATGTTAAGTATATTTAGTCAGGGCTGACTTTGATGTTGTTATTATGATGTACGGCATAAAATATAAGATAATTATATATCCATAAGAAAAACAGTGACTAAGTCTGTTTGTAAATGCAGGTCAGGTCTTTCATTGAGTGATTAGATCCAGTGCAGAAGATCGATCGAAGAATGATTCCAGTTGATGGCGATCCTCCCAGTTTGATTTCCAGGAATCTGGATCAACATTGCCACCGGAACAGCCGGATGAACTATCTGCTTTGTGGTAGGAAAGTAGCAGGTGACTGAATTCACTTGTTATGGTTGTGGTCATTGCACACCACATGTAGCTCCTTGAGAACCTATAGAGCGAGGTGGGTTACACAAACAAAATACAAACAATTCACTTACACTGATTGAAACAGTCTAAAAGTACAAAATATGATAATGTATAGGAAAAGAATAATCAACTCAACATTCCAACCAGGATTATTGTGGTCTGCGCCTGCTTTATTTTAGGAATTTACTGTTCTGACCATATTATTTTCAGCAGAAAGGCAGCAATCAGTTTATTTTCATTGCAGCACAGGATGATCTTCCCTCCCCTTCACGTTCAAAAAGAAACCCAGTCTAGTCTCCTGAAATCAACCCATAATGCATCCATTTGGACTTAATTCACTTGGTATCGTGCCATTTATTACACGGCAAATGTACTTGAAACTATCCTTACATATACAAAACTTTAAAATGTGATTACCAAAGAAAATATGAATCTGATGTTATATATGTAAAATGTAAATAAATTGAGAGTAAGATTATTATAAATAAATTAAACAACTGATCAGTTTCAGAGTGTCACGGCCAGGCCGTGCCTCCTGCTTGTCCTCTGTGTGTGTGTGTGTGTGTGTGTGTGTGTGTGTGTGTGTGTGTGTGTGTGTGTGTGTGTGTGTGTGTGTGTGTGTGTGTGTGTGTGTGTGTGTGTGTTTGTGTGTGTGGTATGAGCAGGGCTCCAACCTGGTCTCCTCCCGGCTTCCTGATTACAATTCATCTCACCTGCCCAGTCAAACCAGCTGCATCCCATCAACTCATCACTCAACAGTTTATCTACTCTGGTTCTTCATCCACTCTTCGCCAGATTATTGTTGCAACTCACGTGGTAGCTTGTCGCTCTTGGCCGCTCTATTTAGCGAGTAATTCAGAGTTTTCCCCCCAAGTATATTTCATTGCATTGATTCTAAATATGAGGCAAGAGCCAAGATATGATTAGTGTAGCTTAGCATAAAGACTGGAAACGGGGAAACAGCAAGCCTGGCTTCATCTGAAGTTAACACAATTCATCCACCAGTTCACTGATTAACATGTTATATCTTGTTTGTTTAATTCTTAAAGTCGTGGTTTCATAGTGCAGGACTGTTTCTTGGCCCGGAGCAGTGACTTCCTCTTGATCTTGCCATCCTAATTCTTTGTAAGAAAGTCAAACATAGTAGTAGGAAGCAGAAGACATTGCTTTTTCTATGGATCATACATGAGACACAAGAACAGATCAGATGTATGTGCAAGGGAGCAGTCCATGGCAAACTGTGGACATGGCTATGATGAGTCCCGAGTATTATATCACCTCACTGCTACATGCATGTGCTAATGCTAATCATGAGGAAATGCTAACTGATCTTTTTGTTCAACCATTTGGATTGTCTTGCCTTGATCTCGGCACCGCTGACCCTCCCTCCCCTCACACTGGTTGATCCTGCGATCCGCCTTGTTGCTCTCCTCCCATCCTCCGCTCTCTCCACTTCACCCACATTGAGGGCACTGTAGTTCCCCCCGCTTCTGACTAATCACGCGGCCTGGTGTGTGAGTGTGTACGAGCAGTGAGTATGCATATGAAGTGTCTGTCGGGGGAAGGATCAACGAAGTCCACATGGCTGCCCACTCTTTGTTATTAGGTTTTGGTCTCTTATTGACCCCACGGCAGGAACATTACCGACGGGTTCCTCCGAGAGATGCTCGGGTTTCATCAGGCTGGACAGCAAGCGATAATGAGAGGGACCAACAAAAAGAGGTGGAGAGAGATGCAAATTCAAAAAGAGAGGTAGAAAGAGAGGTCACATTTGAATTGAGAGGAAGGAGAGAAAGAGATGGATAGTCAGACAAAGTGTTAGTCACTCTGTGCCCCCTCTTTCACAATCATAATCAGGCAGGAAAAGTGGCATATTGAATATAAATTGCGTTGAAATACATTAAGGCAGTCCATCTATCCCACATACTGTGTTTGCTGACCAGACAAACACACACACACACACACACACACACACACACACACACACACACACACACACACACACACACACACACACACACACACACACACACACACACACACACACACACACACACACACACACACACATAATGATGACAAGAAAACAAAGGTAGTGGTCTAGTGTTTTGTTTTGTCAGGCCAGTGAGCATGTTTAAGGCGTGGGAGTCGGACATTGAAGAGCCGGGTCTTTTTGATCCATGTGTTACACAAATCATGGAGCCTTCAGCAAAGTCCTTTCCATTGTAATGTCATTACATTTGCTCACCTCTGCAGTCTGAATGTGCGTCAATTAAAAGCTGTTAAGGCACGTGTTTTGCTACCATTTTACACTCGGTCAACAGTTTTATGCAACTTGCATCTACACTGAATCTTGATTTGATTTGACTGCGTTTACACTCGGTGTCAGATGCTTCTTCACTTCACAGCAGTGTGATTGCTAAGTGATGTACTTGCAGCATTCGACTTTGTCGCCTAGTTTGCTTTTCTCCTTTTTACACTTTCAGCAAAAGTTCAAAAGTTTTCCCCCCCCTGCCAATCATCACATACTCACTTCCCGGTTATTATCTAACATTTCGCTACTGTACCCCGACTCCGCTTGTTTACCACCATGCTTACCCTGCTCTCTGAGAGATTATCATCTTCATTTTAGGCCATCTGCTTTCTGTTCATCTCCACCAAAACCCTGACAGCCTGAGCAGACTTTGCAATGAGCTTCAGTGATTAACAAAGGTTGAAATGTAAACAGTTCTGAAGAGGTCAAGCGAGTCAGACATGAGGAGCAGAAATGAGGGTTGTGAAAGATAACAAATTGCATGATCACATTTGCATTCATCCTCAGTTCAGACTGAGGGGGTCCTTTACTGTGAGTTTTCGGCATTAGTCTGAGGGTGGGCAGGGTGTTGGTTCTACATGTGAGTGTGAAGGTTGAGTCTACTGCACATTCAGTGAGGCTCTAGTCACCAGGCGGAGTGTGAAGGTCTTGTGGGAGTGTCCAGATGTTACTGCGAGACACTCAATCCAACTCACCACTTGCCTCCACATTTTCTAGAAACTGTCTTGCATGACATTCAAAGGTCCAATAAGCATTTCTCAAAGAAGGATGATGATAGTGATTTAAAATGCGATTCTTCTAAGATGTCCATTAGATTAAGTAGGTTGAATACAGCCCTTTTCATACATGCACCTCTTTATGTAAAAATCATGGTAATCTTCCATGTCGGTCTCACGTCAGAAGCCTGAGTCACTTTTACATAAGACTCATTCCTACTCGGTCAGACCCACTTACCTTACCGTCAGCCTGGAACAAATACAGGTAGATTAACATGCATGGCTGCAGCAGAAAAGGGTAAAACACACAGATAATCAATGCACATCTTCAAATAAAAATAAAAAAAACTCTGCAGGACAAAGACGTTACAAAAGACTTACTGGAATCCCAACGTGATGTGTTAAAGTAATAGTCTCTATGTGTAAATTGTTGGGCTGTCAGCAAAAACATATTACGGAATTGTCTAGAGAAGCAAGGCAAGCCCTCAAACTCACAATTGTCATTGCTTTAAAGGCAAAGAAATTGTTGTAGAATCCATCAGTTATGAGAGGACAGTAAACTCTTCCTTCTCTATCATTAAACTAATCAACTCACCTCTGTTTTCCAGACAAATATTAATAGTATGTGGAAATTCCTGTAAATACCATCAGCGTCTAAATAAATCCATTAGGAATATTTATGTAAACGTCACCTTGTCGGAATTACAAAGAGCCATAACTTTAACAACTAAATGAAGAAAGCAATGTTTCACACTCCATATCTAGGGCATGGCGGACGCCATTGTTTACACACAATTTCAAGAAAGGCATTACCCAAAAACACTCCCTGACAGCGGCAACTTAGAAAAGGTATTGTGCTGTAGTTTGTTGGGATTAGCATGAATTTCCAAGTACAAAAAGGATAAGAGTTCATGGCTCTTTGTGCCATTACTGAGACTCTAATTAAGAGGGATCCACTTGAGGAAAAAGGTTACAGAGCCAAAGGTGTCAAAGAGGCCCTTGTCCACCCACAGACTCCCTGAGACTTCCTTGTCAGGGACCACAAGTCGCCTGAGAGTAAACAGTCTCTGATTACATATGTATTGCTGTTTGATGAGAGGTTCATTTGCACCCAGGCATTGCGTACTGGTAACAAAGGAAGGTGAGCAAGCAGGGCGAGAGCAGGTTTGATGGATAATGAAGGAAGTTGGTGGAAAATCACTTTCTCCCATAAATCAACGGTCCCTCGTCTCTCACTCTAAGTTCCGCACATTGCATTTATTCTAGACCAATCAGGAATAAATTACTTTAAAGGAGATTAAGGGATTGACAGAGAAAGAAATTGACTTTTCCATAATTAGTCCATAAAAGGATTATGACAACTCAGAAATTGAAACTTGAAAAGCTGGTCAGAGTAGCTGAGTTGTTTGTTATTGATTGGGATGGAACGAGTAGCTTGGAAAACACAGGCCACAGTCGTTCCACCACTGTCGATAAGCGGAGTAATCGGAGCAAAAACAGGACTGTGATCCTGTCATATCCTGTTGCTGACTCTCTGGTCACAACATGATTCAAGCTGAAGGACAAGCTTTTCTTTGATTTTACAAGGAGAGAATATTGCTGTGAGGCTCAGGGAACTGGTTGACACCATCCCGACGCAGGTGCACGGCGTTGCCATGGCACTAAAGGGATATCCTGTTCCCGAGCACAGCCCATATCAACATCTGATGAGCTCTGCACCTCCACAGGTGATCCCAGAAAGTCACCTCCTACGTTCACATGCAGATAGAGCACTTCAACACATGGACAATCCCGGTTAGTTGTCACGGACGTGAGCGCATTACCTTACCTCCTCCCACTGCAGTCTGTTTGGCAAGACCGAGGGTTGTTCATTAAATTATTATTTGTAAGCTTTTGCTTTAGTCATTCCTGCTGAAAAGAATTATAATCATTCACCGCTTTGCTGTAAACTCTGATACCTCTTCTAACAATGAACAACCCACTTGTAGTACCCACTTTTATGCTTATAATTGCAAAGTAAGACAAACGCAGTGATGCAATTCAAATGAAGCCGTCATGTACTGTGCGTAAGTGATACAGAGATATAAATCTAGGGTCAGCAAGGCCAGTGTTGGAAAGTACTGTACTCAACTACAATTTGAGTGTACTTTTTCTTCTCCTACATTTACGTGACAGTTCTAGAGATTTCTACTGAAATGAGCATGCTAACCAGCTAGCCCCATTTACTACTTGTTTCTCAAGAGGCGATAGTGAGTCACTGCAGCAGTGCCTGGCTTCAGTCCAAAGAACAGAGAAGTACAGCTGGACTGAGGGCTTGTTGATAATACATCCATGGTCTGTGTGCATTGGATTAGATTAGATTAAATGTAATTAAATTATATTACATTATTTCATCCAATGTGGCAGAAATTAGAAAAACGACTCGCTTCTTTGCCTCATCATCTCTGCCACCGGGAGTAAACCGTGTGGCAACCTTCTCTTGCTGCTGTTACACGGGTTAGACCCAGCGCTCCACACACACACACACACACACACACACACACACACACACACACACACACACACACAGGGAGTTACCCCGCATTGTGTGTTGCTTTCTCAGTCTTCAATCCACAACTCAAAATGTATTAAAGAAGGTAAAAGTCATATTTTCCAAAATTCACATGTTTTTATAGAACAGAATATTCTTCGTCAAGCCATATTTGTTTGCGTTTAGCTTTAAAAAAATGTTTCACCGAAATCCATAAGAGTTTACTCTCCCACTTGCCACTTAAACACAAAGGGAGACACACTACAGACATTCAAAACATCATTGGAAACCTCAACAGAAGCTTTGAATGTAAAAAAATATGACATTCGATACAGCTCTAGCGGCTCGGTCCGATCCTCTTAGTTCTCCATTAACCGAGTCAGCACATGGTGTTATTTTGACCAGCTCAGAGTTTCTAGTTGAAAGAGGTTGCCCTGCTGTTAGTTAGTAGTTGACTTTTTAAATAACCAATGACTGTACATTTCGATTGTTTGGACCCAGTAGTAGCGGTAAAGAATGCCATCCCTTACTTGTTTGAAGCATGTGGCCATCTCTTACACATCGCACCTTTTAAAATACAATGCTTTGTTAAATATTAAACCAGTGCAACCTTTATGGTAACGTGAGTAAGTAAGTTATCACTTCCGCCAATGAGAGATTTTCTCTCTAAGCATAACAAATGGATACATTTGAATGAATCCAATATTTAACAAAAACTAGAGACAAAAAATCTTTACAAATTTGAAGTAAAAGAAAATGTTTTCTTCTTCTTTACGTACCTTCATTACCGTCTCTGTCAGTGTTGAATCCGTACTAATAATCTAATAAAGTAATATAACACTGACATTTTGAAATGTAGGACTTGTAATTGTGTATATTCAGATTTGTTGTATTTCTTTTGCTGTACCCTCTCTGTCAATGCTCCCCGCCTATGGTCTTTATGCAATAGGCTGGGCTCACTGCATCACGTTATTGCGGTGCATTTCTCAAGTCCAGTCAATTAAACTGACGAAAGTAACTTCGGTTTGTTTCAGCTTTATAAAACAAAACTTTTCTAAAACCCAGATCGTTTTATATTTGTAAAATCATGTCCCTCTTTTCAGAGAAAATGGTATTGCAGTCATTATCCTCTTAAGTCAAACAGGAAGTGAGTTATGCAGATGGATGATACAACCAGTATTTCTCTTCTGTATTTCTGAGCACTAAATCGTAGCAGTAGCTTAGTGATAGTCACTCTGAATAATAAATGGTAATACAGTATTCTGTATTTGAATCCATCTATTGGCACAGGTCACAATTGGTAACCAGGCCATACAATTACCGTTCCTGACTGTGTAACCCCAAATATTTAGCTCTTGCTCTTATTTTGTCATCCATTAATATTTAACTGGGAGGAAAAAGACTCCTGTGACATTTGTCAGCCTTGCATAAGTATGCTAAAAGGCCGGGGAGGCGGTGTTTGTGGAGTTTATCAAAGATGTTGACTTTGTGCCTGTCAGGACGGAGGTGTTAGCACCATGTCTGGTGCCAGCAGATCAGAAATGCTGAAAACCAGACTGTGAATCCAAACACGTGTCAGCAACCTCTCACACAGGCGCAGACATTTTATTCTACAAACACAAGAACAACTAATGACCCGGCAGAGGCCAGGCCTGTCTTTCTGCCTGGTGTTCTCATCAAAGGCCTTCTCGCTTTGCCTCTGCTTTTTTCTTTAACACCCTCATATCTCTTTGGTTCCTCAGTAAACCATTCGTTACACAGTCCTGCCCTGGTGTAAACACACAAGCCTGCATTTAATTAATTGTATTTGAGGACAGGTTGTTGTTATTTGAATGAACATTAACTAATCTTGTACGATGAATGATTTACTCTGGTTGGTTTTTATCATAAATTAAGTTCAAGCGGCTATAAGAGAGGATCACTCCTCGTGACAATTATCAATTATCAGCTGACTCTGCAGTCACCAGCTTCATGGAGCTTTTTTAGCATCTCTCAGCTCATTGTTTTGATTTTCTGGGCCCACAAAAATGTTTTGCTTCACTCTCACTAGTCTGGTCAACTTAATATATAATATTATAACAAAAGTTATATGCCAAATAATAAATCAACAAATTAACAATTAACACAGGAACAAAAGATTGAAACTAACTTTTTTCATTTTACAGGGACTTTAAATGCTTCAGAGTAATATCTGCCTTTTCAAAACATTGCAGACTGGCCACCACTATTAATCTGTCAATGCAGGTGTTTTTGTCTCGCAGCCTATATACATTAATTTATTTTTAATTTTTAAACTTTTTTTCCGATTTGGAAGCTGGACTAGGCTTTCGTCACTTTGGCTGGACACGTCAGTCCCCATGTTTACTTGGACCTATTCATAGCGCTCACAAGTAAGAAGCACGGAACCTTTCATCGTTTTTTCTAAGCTAACTTTGCTGTTCCAGGAAGCTCTCCTGCTGACTCACCTCGTCATCAAGTTTTATTTTTACATTATTTTTGTCCCGGTTGGCTTAGCAACTGGATTATGAATAACATCCCAGCAGTTATTTTTAATGGACTTACCCTAATGGCATTATCATGTTGCCTTGCAAGAGGTTCATAAAAGAGCCAGCGCATCATTTTTTGCTCACCAGATGAGATCTCTCAAGAGTCTCAAGTTTCCAATTGATACTCTTTTGTGTCTACTAGTGCATCTAATCAGCTCTGTGAATGGAAAACCCCAAGTCAAACAACTTTGATTCATTTTTGAGACCAATATCTCTATTTACTGGGGATGAGGATGAAGCTCTTCAGTCCTTTCCAGTCAGTGGATTATGTAATTGTAGGGATGTACTGAACTGACATTTTCATTTGTCGGATCAATTCAAATTCAAGTATTATTCAACTATTCTCCTCGGACCTAGCTCCGAGGAGAAGGGTGGCTGGCTAGTTCACTAGGAAGCTTGTCCTTCTCACCGTAGACAACTCCTATTCTATTTCTATGGATGAACTACTGCTTTGCATTTCAACATGTCATTGTTCCACATGTAGAACATTGATAACAGATATCAGAGAGCAGCGAAGGAGGTTGTTTTGAATTAATCACCAGGAAGCTCCCGCTGTGCTGTTGGCTGTAATGTTCCAGTGCTGCGAGCGGACACTGTGATGTCATTAAGGAAGATGACATCGCCAGGAGATTCCATGGCAAACCGATGAAGCTCGTCTTCCCCTCCCACAGCCTATCTGTGTCGCTTTCTCTGTTTTAAGTGGTGCTCCACACTACTTCTGCCCCTCCACGCTGATTGCCACATTAGAGCGTAATCACTGTTTCTGATTGTGGCCCTCATCATGAAAACAATAGAATCACCCTTTCTCAGTTTTCCTGTTTTTCTCTCCCTCGCATTTGTAGTCCAACCTCCACACATTGATATATTATTAAAAACCCATGTGTTCTTTGCAGTAAGCCCATACTGCAATATCCTGGATCTGCAGCATGAAAAATAGGATACTCTTCAGTGTGTGCCAGCTGACCCCGTCATGCCCTCTTTCCGCTTCTCCTCCGCTTACCGCCTGCTTCAACCCGCTAGGACTTTGCCTGCCCTCGCAACGCATAGTGGGCATCTGATGAAGGCGACCCACACATAAGCCCTGATATTGTTAGCGCACATCTATGACAAACATAAAGACACCTCATGATAAATGTATGAATGGAGGAGGGTGAGAGGGAAAAAAAGATGCATCACCCTGGAATTGATAAGAATTTGTGTGAGCCGGATATCTCTTTGTATGGTTGAGTCTCCTACACACATTCTGCTTTTGAATGACTCGCATGTGAGTGTGTGTGGGGGGCGAGGGAATCCTAAGTGACTATTTTAGGTATATGTGTATCAGATAAATCACCAACTCCCTTACATGATATTTTGAGAAAAAAAACATGTGGTATGTTATGTAAATGATCTGTTGACCTGCAGTAAGTATAGGATGTCATGAAGGAAACATGAATGGTGCACATGGTGTTTGCTTTTTCCAGGCCACACCAAAGACAAAGAGCAATTTTTCCTCCTTGAGAATGCAAGTAATTTAGTTTTTTACAGTTGGCATATAATGAGGAAAAGCTGACTGTAACAGAAAGAGCTGGGGTGTGCATGTGTGACTGTGATGTATAGCCTAAGCTGTCTAAATTTCACAATATAGGTAATAATTCTAAGCAGCATAGGAAACTGATTTACTATGTATCGACCATTTCACAGCTGTAATGCTAAACATTCCTAATGTGCACTCTCATAGGCTCCTTGTGTCAGTGTATGTGAATGACATCAGCTGACAGGAAGTGAACATGGACCCAAGCGGTAGCCTAGCAAAGTGATTCTGTTGAAACGGACTATACATAAAAAACAGTTATCATGCATCCTAAAGAGTGCTTCATTTTTTTAGAAGTGCTGTAGGTGTACCTAATTGTCCTACCATGCAATGCAGTTAGGAAAGGGGGGCATTGGTCACAGCTTTGGGTGGTGGTGTGAAAAGTTTAAAAAGACCTTGAAAACTAAAATTATTTCAGCTTCTGAAAAACACAAAGAAAGAAATTCAGCTACTGGATGAGGTGACCCAATAAGGCCTGCTCTGCCTAAACCCTGGTATTAAGACAACTTCAGCAACTGTTTTTTTTTAATGTGCATTGTCCCTGTTTGTTCTTGGGTCCTCCATGATGCATTTCAAACAGTCAGACCCATTATGAGTTATTTGCCAATCACAGATACATCAGACGTTAATTTGGCAAGAACAAATTAATTTGAACTCCCACTATTCATTAAAAGAATGACGCATCATGTTCTCATAATGCCACAGTCTGTGGTTTACTGCTGGTTTAAGCAGATTGGGGAGAAGCAACACTGTGCATTTGTCTGAGCATCGCTTTTCCCAAACGTCAAATGTCTGTTCTCTACACCCACAAGTGTGAAAGGTGGGATGTTTCTGACACAACTGGGGAGGAACTTAGCAGAAGGATAAACGTGGCACAGAATGGACCCCTATCTGAGGTCCCAGTGCCGCTTTAGACCGCTGCTTAATTTGACATAATGGAAGGAATGGGCCATTTATGTTTCGATCTTTTACCCTTTACCCTTCATTTATTCACATGGAAATTACTTTGATTACAGAAAGGTCTGTTAATGCTCTAAAATGTCAATAAGGTTACATGGTAATGCTGGTAATGCATTATCTTTTATTATTGTCAACACATCCCATGAAACAAACAAACCTGCACTGAATCTATCTTACGAATAAGAATCCACCGTAAAAGAGAAACACATCTGGTGACATAATGCTTCATTACAATGGACCTGAGCACACTGATATTTGGCTCACAGAGAGCTGCTCGGCAAAGATGAGAGTGTAACAAAAAACAACAACACAGACCGATTGTTTAAAGTTTTAATTGATGGCAGTGGAGTTCATGGCTTTGCCTACATATGTTAGGTTTTGGCTGTACAAAGGATATGTGTAACCAGGATTAAGTCATTGTTGGTTTTGGTCCACTTAGGGTTTTTTCTTCTTTTTTTTGATGAAACAATACAAATGCCAGCCTGATGCTTTAATAAAGAGTTATGGTTGCTTTTGTCAGTTAGTACACACCAATGAATTTAAAATGTGTGGTGACTGAGCCACACAAGTCATTTAGAGATCAGAAAAGCTATTTATCAAAACTGGTAAAGTCATCCTAAAATAGATAGATTTGACACTTCTCTGTTGCACTTTCCCCTCTGGGTTAAGTTGGATTCACCCTGAACAGGGTGATAATGGACGACAGACTTATTATCCTTATATCAGAACTGGAGTCAAATGCTGGGAGTGTGTGAAGGTGGCAGCAGATGTGAATGACTCAGGCACTGGTCCATGACACATTATCATGTTTGCTACCGCTGCATATTGCTCCCTTATTAGCTCTTGTTAGGACAGACTTGTTCTGTCAATTGGACAGATCTCAACACAATGATTGTACGCCACTTATTAGGTCTTGACAGTTGGTTTGGTGGTGCATTGATATCAAATATGGAAAAACACAGCAGCCAGGACGGGATGGATGGCACCACTAGTAATGCTCTACGGCTGGACTGTCACTAAATTCAGCTAAAATCAATGCAGAGAGTACATTATTGCTAATATATTGCTTAACTCCAAAAATGAAGGTCATTAAAGCAACAACTTTCCAATAAAAAGCTAAAATCAATACCTAAACCCTTTAAGAAAAAACGAAAAAACAGCAACAACCGCTATCATCACTATTTAAGACCATCATCAGAACTTCCGGTGGAAAAGTGGATTGTGATTCCCATTCAGTAATAAACAACTCCATTACAAAAAGAGCGTGTGAGCATTACAAAAGGACAGAAGTCACGAGTCTGGCAGAGAGTAGGTACCCAGGTGTCATGTCAGCGCTGGTTTTGATATCAGCACCACGACCTGTAATTCAAACACAGAAAAGCAAAACCATTACAGGTAATCTTGGTGTAAAGCTGAGGCAGTCGCCCTCTCAATGTCCTGAATACACTGACTTCACATTGATTGCGTCTTCTCTTCCCGGATAATATAGGTAATTACTGGAATTATCGGTCCTGAGGTTATTTAGTACAGCAATTACTATGTACCACTAAAAAGAAAAGAACAATATTTCATTTCAGGCAGTAAGCTGTTGCAGATTTGAAGGGCTTCAGTTTTTCAGGCGCATTAACCAAACCTGCTTCATTATTTCGATTAGCGTCTTAAAGGTAATCCATCCAACTATATCTACGACCCCAGCAAATATGAATGCATCTTGTTTTACAGAACAGTTGGGAGAAGCTCCTTCGATCCACATCTCAATTAGGATTTTGGCGACAGACGGTAATGCGAGGCAGACGGACAAAACAGACGCGGAGCAAGATCAAGAGGAAGAGCAAACAAGGGCCACCGGCTGTGGAAGAAGTCGTAAGGATTAAACAGATTTCATTGCTAAACCGAGTACAAATGCTTCTTCTCCCAACAACTGAATAAAATCAAAGTCTCTACAGCGATGGCCTTTGAATGTCTGCTTCAGTGTTTGAGTTGACTTTGTACTCCGTGTGCGTGGTTGGTTGCACAAGTGGGTGTCGATAATTTGTGTAAATATTTGAGTGCCGGTATGGAGGTGTGCGCAGGTGTGGGTGTGCAGGTTGTACTTTAGCGTGCATCAACCACCTTTTCTTTTAGCACGACAACACCAGATATAGTCAGCTAGTCCCTTTAGCAAAGCGGGGCGGCCCACCTAAAGTAAAACAAGTGGACCATTTCTCTTTGGTAGACCCTTGCAGTTAATTCAAACATACTTTTGAAAAGATTGATTGCACTGTTGGACACCCAGACTGCTTTGAGGGTCATCATTTTAGAGAAATAGTGTGACATTTTGGGAAATACACTTCTATGCTTTCGTGCTGAGAGTTGGATGAGAAGATTGATACCACTCTCTGAAAGTGGTATTGATCTTTTCATTTTAGTCTTGACAAGAAAGATAATAAATGCTTTTACAGAAACTATTTCATTTCACTTTCAGTGGTGTACGTGGACTATTTTCTACATGTAACATCTATATGGATATTACAAGTTCATATTCGTGTAATTTTCCTGAGCATAGCAGCCTCAGAAAGCTCTACATCCTGATTGCGTCCCAAAGTGAGAGAGCAGTGGGTGGTAAATGAAATAGCAATAAATACATCCAGTTCAGGCCCCCCAGAAGACCACGTTAATGACTTCATGAATACTGAACACAACTTACATTACGATAAACCGTAGGAAATACAGTGGGTGGCTCCCTTTGACGTCTTGTCTACTCAAATGAGTCCATATTGGAGCCACCCTTAGTGATTGTGTGGGTGGGAGGCCCCGGCCATTGTGTGCCAAACCCACTGATGATTCAGCCCTTATGGCACTTTCTGCAAGGAAGACGGCTAAGTTAGAGTGGTCCCTTGTATCAGGGACCTGTCAGCCGTCAGCATCCAGTTCTAGGCATTTGACCAAGTTATCCGTCACAGACCACGTGTACGGCCATGCGATGTATCATACAAGTGGTATTCTGGCTGAGATGGACAGCGAGTCAGGCCTGAGCCTTGGACAGTGTGGGAAGAGCTGTACACAAAATCATTTACTCCCCGCTGTTGTGTTTCATCACCACACAGAGGCTCACGGGGCAGACTTCTTCGTCACTGGTTGTCCGAGCAACACCTCACAGTATGGCCATGTTGTTATTTTTGGGCCATTTACATACTGCGTAAACAAACACGACAGTAAAGAGGAAGAACACACATGTAGGATGATGGTGTAAGGAGGGTAACTTAGGACGTCACAGTGTGGGGAAAACAAATCAAGGGAACAAAGTTACTTTTATGGTTGAGAAATATGTATTTTAAGGTTAGCTTAACACAAACCCTTGTCTGTACTCTACCTAATAGGTATATAGAACAGTTAAAATGAAAGACTACGACTTGATGGCATATTAGAAGCTGCAAAAACCAACATTTATTTCTGAATTATTACCAAATGGAGAGGATAAACACCTGCCAAACGGGGTTTTAACAAACTGGTAGCTTAACGTTTTTTTTCGTTTTTTTTGCCGTGAGTTGGTTCTCAACTATTAGCTTTATCTTGGATTCATGTGTTCATTTATATAAATGTTTGCATTTCTTGTGTGTGTTTGTGTGTCGATTTTTCACCAGTTGCTTGCAGAGCAATTGCATCTATTACAACAAATCAAAGCTAGATAAAAAAAAACAGCGCTCATTTTGTTTGCACATTACATAAATACAAATATGTTGAGAACAACTTCTGAAGTGTGCCTTGGACCACAAACAAGTCCAAAAATACTCGGCCCCTGACTGAGCTGTGTGTAATTTGCCCTTGACCCTGCAGGGAGCAGACGGCAGCTTCCACTGATTGGAAACACCGATTGCGCCAAAACGGAGACAAACAATCTGTTCTTTTTTTCTTTTCTTTTTTTGATGAGGGGTAGTGAGGGGAAAAAGTCCTGCGATGAAATGTTGGTCTGGCCACATCTTTTAAATACCTGCAGGTTTTCATAGAGAAAGGTTCAAGTGGTTGGATTTGATTTCCTTGACAAAACATACTAAATTCTAAATATTGTGACCATGTAAATAAATTCATTGAAATGGCTGAAAAATAACGGTATCCTACTGTACTCGGTTTTCTTTTTTTTAAATATTTTTTCCACAGGTCCTTTAACACAAGTCTTTTTTGGCCTCTTTATCTTTCTTCAGACCAAACTGGAAGGACATAGAGTTTTGTTTTATGTTCTGTTCTTCATAAGTATGTAAAAGGACATCGATCTATATAACACGTTTGATACACATAATACATAAATACGCATATATATATCCTAACAGTGTCCTTGCGCAGTTGCAGTGTGTCTGGGAATACGACTTGATACTCTGAACTGTTCAGAGCACGTTCTCGCTCTGGAGCTACAGAGCCAGAGGTAATTTAGCTTAGCTTAGCATAAAGACTAGAGCCAGCCTGAAGTTCAAATATATCAATCTTTTTTAAATCTGTACGCCTACAGAAACAGCTGGGCGCAGTGATGGCTCGATAGATGGATCAACTGCTGTTCCTCAAAAAAACACCATACAATGCATTCTAAAAACCCACAAATTGTCATTTGCAAATTTCGGTTTGTAGCCGTTTGGAGCATCGATATTTTGATCGTAGTCCTGACAACAAAGTCAATATGCATACTTACCAAAATGTCAAACTATCTTCTGATATCCTCCCTTAACTCTATATTCCTCAGTAAGACGTAAGAAATGAGTGACATTACATTTTTATTAAAGAAAATGTGTATTTTAATGGCGCGCACACACTTTTCAGATTGATAAACCTGCGTCACATCAGTAACAACACACCTTGTGCTGCTCTCTCAAGGCTCTTTGGACTCTAATAGATGCATCTTAATCTTTTTTTACGTGTCTACATATGTGATTGCACTAACCACGACATCAGTTGCACAGAGAGTACTCTTTCTTTCCTGGCTGTCAATTACAGGCAAAGAAATTTTCCCTTGACGTGGAGTCGTGACGCACATTTCCAACAGCCAACGGTACCTTTAAACAGGGTCATGGTGAGCTACATCTGAGTGCTGAGGTAAATTCCCTTCTTGGCTCATTTAAAGATGCTGTCATAGTACTTATTGCTTCTGCTTCAATCAGGGGGTTTAATGGTCGTAGCGACTCTCATTCGACTCAGTATGTGCACATAGGAGCAACTAGATGAATCAGTGAGGGAGTGAGAAGGCCTCTGAGCCAGGAAGTACACTCACTGACGGTACAGTATATCGAAGGGATTTTCTAAAAATGATCTCTTCTGCGTATGTAAGTGTCAGTGAACAAAATATTGGAAATACATTTCAATTTAATTGCAATTCTATTTACAGTTTTTCACATCAAGCACTCTGATTGAATGATAATTCCTTCCCATAATAGTAACTATAACTGACGGCACAACGTTCTTCCACGCAATAGGCACCTAATGTCTCTCTGACTTTAGAGCCTTCATTATTTTCGTTGTCTTCTGCTCCAAACTGAGCTCCTTGGCGGCCATCTGCTCCTTCAAGGCAGCCTTTTCTGACTCCAGCTCGTTGACTTGTTCAGAGTCCAGTTGGGCTTTTCTCGTGTTCTGCAGCTGTCTGCTGGGATTTTGCTGGTTTTCTTGGTCGTGCACCTCTTCAGCTGAATTAAAATAGTATCAAGAACAGTGTAATATAACTGCACCACAGTCTAGCTTGTTAACAAGTCTCATACACATCTATAGTTAATTTGAACTGCATGAACGTGAATGAAAACAATAAGGAGAGAGAACACCTTGAAAGAGGACTGGACTGCAGCGTCCGGCTGGTATCCTCAATCTCTGATGACGAGTGACTGTAAAAAATTAGAAACACAATGTTCTGAACTTCTGGAAAGTTCTATGACATCCAGGATAAACACACTTAAAAGAAGCATTAAGTGTGAAACCGTGGGTTTGCATGTGCATCACTCATGTTAACATATCAGTGCAAGTGTTTGCACACATGTCACACGACATCATCTCGCTTTAGTTAAATGTCTGTCGTTAACAAAGATGCATTTTCCGCTTTAATGTGACAAAAGGAAATCTTGTGACTTATAGAACAACAAAGTCAGTTATTGTGTGTTAGCTAAACACGGTAATACTAAACTAATACAACAATACCATACAGTTTGAATAACAGACTTTCGTATGCGATGAGCTGATCACGTCAGGTGAAGTAATGAAACTAAGACAGGCATTAGCACAATGGACTAACGTTCAACAATAACATGAGTTTGGTCTGGTGTTAATGTTGCTCCTGTGATAACACACACTAACGTTACTGTTAGTTTTAGAACAAATATTTGAGTTAGTATTTTATTTATATTTATTTATAGTGTGCGAATGTGAAGCAAGTACACCTGCATAGGAGTGCACTGGCGGTTGCACTGAACTAACTGGGAACATGGAGGTCACAGAGTACGTACACGAAAAGGGACCCGCTGATTGATGTGTAGCTTTTGAACATTTCAACTCTAGCTTGTCTTAATCAGAGTCATATCTTTGCTCCGGAGCCGCTTAACAGGTTCCATCCAGCCATGGGCTTCAGTATTCACTTTGAGATCTGCGTCTGAAGACCTTAATCTATCAGATTACATTGCTGTATGCTGATACTTTGGCAAACCTATTTTCTATTAAAAATGTCCTCTCCCACTCGTTCTCTCAATTTGTTCTCATAGCCTGGATGGAGACTGTGATTATATTGCATTCACAATGTGTCTTTATGCTTCCAAAATGAGTGCAACAGTAATGACCTAATTAATGCAATTATACTAATTTCAAGTGAAATTTGGTGGCCCGGAGGATTTCAAAGGACTCTGACGTGTTTTTTCAAATAAAAGTTTAAAAAACATTAGCTTCAAAATCTAGTACTCCAGAGAGAACAAACAAAACGCACGTTTCACAGACAACATGCTGAGACGATCAGACAGAGACAGAAGACCTTTGTTGAAATTGGATAAATCCACGATGCCACAACATTTCCAAATCCAATACTGGCTGATTTAAGAGACAGCCGGCACAGCCTTGTTTTTCTACCAACAGCCCCCCTCGGTGTTTGTTTTCTTGTTTTCTTTACCTCACAGATGCTGTGTTGATGTCCTGACACTTTCTTTGTTTTCTTGTTTTCGCGTCTTTTTTGCAAACTAAACATGTTATTTGCAAAACAATGTTTCAAGGAATATGTCTGGCTCTGAAAAATGAGTATACCGCGTAATTGATTTGCCACCACTCTGCGCCATCAGTGGTAATGTTTGTGTTTACTTCTGAAAATAGACGGCAGAATATTATGGAGTCCAGATAGCAAAGTCAAGTTCGCTGTGACTAAACTGACCTTGGTAGAGCCATTCAGATGTAAACAAGTCAAATGAGTCCAACCTTACTTTTGCATCTTACTCAAAGTAGACCTCCTACAGTTTATTATTCACATATAAATGGTAAAAACAGACAAATAAGTGTTTTTATGTTGTAATGTGCACCCTGCTGCCCCTTTTCCACTCCCTATGTGTGCAGATTTAAAGCTAAGTATGTGTGGAGTTTGATACACAAGTTTATTTTTGTATTTGTATGAAACGATGAATTGCATAGACACTCAAGTTAAAAATGACATCAAGGAACTTTATGGAGAACAACATGTGATGTCAAATCAATCTAGTGAACAAAAGGAGAAAGCCACAATAACAATAAACCCAGCTGAGCAGGAGAAGGATGACAAAGACAAAACACGAACATGATTGGAAAATAAATAGTTTGGCTTTTTCAGCAGTCTTTTCTCTTCCACCCACTTCACACCAGTCTCTGTGGGTGGGTTTGGCAAGCGGCCAAACCAAATTATATTTTTACCACACAGACGCAATATGATCAGATGACTAAATGTGTTGTCAAAATGAGTAAAATGATGGGTGAAAATCCACAGTCAGGTCTTCAACTTTGTAAATGTGTTTGTTACAGGCTGTAATACTGTGTAGTACAACAGCTTTGAGTAACCTACATGTTGAACAGCCTTTTCTCTTAAGAAAATATTGTGGTTTGGGTTAAAATAAGTATGCATGTTACCTAATGTTTGTTATTTTATTACTACACGGCTAAGCCAGTGGAATACGTCTACAGATGGAATGGCTAACAGTAGATCTCATACAACATCAGCGCAAACATAGAGGTCATAAGAAAATTATATAGTACACAACTCCACACATACAATTACCATTAGACCAACTTTTCTGTATTTGACAACTGCATGGCCTTGCGTCACTCCTCAGTCTTCAAGTGTCTCCATTGACAAACATCATTAATTATCCTCGGAGGTTAAACCTCTTATTAGTCGTTGAGACTGAAACTGTCATTTTTCTTCAGGAAATCACTTTCAAAGATGAGGGTGAGTCTTGGACTCCTCCAAATCCTGTCTGAGAAAGCCTATTTGAATAGATCTGGTTTAAAAAGGCGTCTTTAATCTAGAGCCGTATTTAATGCCCGTCCTGAACTTGCCAAAGACTATTTGAGTGAAAGATGAATTAGGAGTATACGAGTATAACTCTCTCTCTCTCCAAGATTAATTCCTTTTCTTTTCACTCCTGCTTATTCCTCTTCAGGGTGAGACGAAGGATGTTGCATAATGCACCGACACACAACCAGGCAAATGCATTATGGCCAATTAAGAGGCCTTATTTCACCCCCTGGCAAGTCTTTAGACTGTGTCAGTTAAGTTTATCACCTGGTAAAAACCCAAGACTCTGCATGAAAATCATTTTGCATCGTGCTTTTAGGAGACAGTAGCAGCCCCTTTCAGAGCCACAATCAGAAATGGTTTATTGCCATGTGTTTTTGCACCTACAAGAAATTTGACTTGGTGATTGATGCATAATAAAGACAGTACATTTGTACATTTGTACATTTATGATATGGATTTGACTATACTGCTGTAAAGAAGAGCAGCCGTTACGCTGGCTCTGCTCTTTCACACTGAACCAAACAACGGTGGCATAATGCCTCCACAGAGTGGGATTTCAGAGAGCACACCGGGATCACGGGAGCGAAGGAGGCTGACGTTTAACACAACAGCGTTGACGTCCAGTGTGATGTATAACATACGCATCAGGCAACTACTTGCATCTATCCGTCCATACCTAACCTGTTATATGCCGGTAGATCACACCAATAGAAACAGCAATAAACCGAGAGGAGCTGAAAGCTGAGTTGGGCAACAAAATGAGGCAAATTCAAGACAATGATTTGGATCAGCTTTCAGAATGGACAGGATGGAGGTTAAACTGGATGACGCAAAGCGCCCGGCCTCCAAATTCCAGTCGGATGTGTGTGTTCCTTTAGTCGATGGGGAAATCCCTTTGGAGAGAGTGAAATCTTTACTTTCTGACAGGTTACACTGTGAGCTTGTACCAGAGATCGTTCATGTGGAGCGGATGAGGCCTAGAGGAACACAGCGTCCAAATCCAGGTGTAATCGAGAGGGAATTTTGAACCCAGCAGGATAAAGTGGCTGTGCTTCTTCTGAGGGATAATAAAAGATTCGGTCATGTTTTCATTCCCTCTGCAAAGTCACACACGGAGAGGAGGATTAACTTGAACTTTAGAACTCTTCTCAGTGAACTCCCATCGGTAGAGGAGTAGTCCCTGACTGATAAAACGTGAGCAGCTGGGGCCAGCGAGCAGTGCTACCCCCAGCATAAGGAGACGGGCAGACAGAACCTGGAGAACTGAACGGTAATTGCCCAACCCGCAAATGTTGACAATCTTATTGCGACTAATGTTGACAATCTCACACCAGTGCATTGGAACACTAACGGCTGGACCGTTTGGAGCTGTGAGCTAAGACAACAAACACTACTTGACCATAACCCTGATATTATCTCACTTAATGAAACGCATTTAGAGCGAGAGGAAGTCATTCACTTACAGGGTGGTTTGGATTCAATCGAGCAATGCACATAAAGGCAGTTAAAGGATCTGGGGGAGTTGGTTTTCAAGTTAAGAACAAACGGAGTCTTATGAAGATAAAATAAAGGATAAAACGGTTGAAGGGATACTAGCACTCAAATTTAAGAAAGGGTGTTCAGGATTACGTTTTGTTATTTTTAGCTGCTATTTAGAAGGGAACTAGTTCTCACTTATTTTTTGGGCCATTTAACAGTTCAGATATTTATTCTGTCTGACATCATCACCCCACATGAGGGCTTAAACAATGATGTCAGGTTCTGTGTCTTTACCCTAAATGAGTTAATTGAGAGGTCAGGAGGTGAGGGCTTCTCTTTACTTGGTGATAGATGTAAAATATCTGACCATTCTTTAATAACGTTAAAGTTTCAAGCAATACTTTATTTTGTGAAAGATGATTCACATTTACCATACACCAGAGAAACTGCATTACAAAGGCAACTCCCTGATTCATTTTTGCCCTCTAACCAATTTAACATCATATTGCCGGAGATAATTGAGCAGTGGGGATGTATTAAAAACAACCAAATGGATTTGGACGCTTGCTACATTGAGTGTCTGTGTCTCTACAGCATTTAATAAATGTGTTAAGAGAATATTTAATAGCAATAAAGACTTTAGAATGTCTTACAAACCAAGATTCAGCTGAAAAATCATTTCTAAAATGTAAGAACAAATTCCTGAAGGTTGGGCTCAAGATATAATTCAAGGAAAAGCAAAAGAACATTTGACAAGATGTTACATACTGTGTAACTTAAATTTGATAAATGGCTTTCATTGCATATTTTGTTATGTACAAACTCATAATCCCCAACAATTTTGTAATGAGATTGACAGATTGGGACCCAGGAAGCTTGGGGAAATACCCATAGAGGGACAAATAGAGAACGGCGAATGTAGCTCTGTCTCCTGGGTTGTACTCCCAAAATGGGAAAAGGACTTTGCAGATTTGTTTTCTGGCTGCAACAATTCATTTGATGATGTCTTTTAAGGAAGGAAATAATAAGTTGAAAAGAGTTAATGGAAAGCTTCATAAGCGTGAAATGTTTCTGAATGCAAATTTTTCTATAGAAGAGGAAAAAAGCTACTGGAATTGATGATATTTGAAGTGCAGTGTTGAAGTCGCTGAGGCTGTTGAAATGAGTTGCTTCAGTATTGTTTTGACTGTGGCACTATTCTGACTCAGTGGAAGAAGTCTGTTATTAACTTCCTGAATCTTCAAAAAACGACCCCAAGCTGCCTCTCAGTAACAAGGGTATAAGTCTTATTAGCTGTGTGTATATATTTTATACATTTTATATAGGTTATTAGATTCTGGTGTTCACGGGAAGTTTAATTTTGTCATTAAGTGTCTTTCTCAAGCAACCGTTGCCCATGTTCAAGTTAATGAATACACAACTGGTTGGTTGAACAGAAAAAGATCTGCAGATTATGCTGAACATTGTAGCGAAGTGGTGCTGGAAATGGAGGCTAGTGGTGAATCAAGACAAAACACGAATATAGAGCAAAATCATTAGAGAGAAGTTCAGTGTTTTCAACTTTGGTTTAACAGTGCTATCACACACTGACCCGTATAAATGTCTTGGCATTACTCTTGACGAGCACATGACGTCGTTCTTGGGAGTTCCCAAATCTACTTCTGTTTTGGCCATTAGTGGAGATGTGGGTTGGGAACCTCCAAACATCAGACATAAATGTCTAATGCTTCGGCTGTGGAATAGACTTGTGAAGATGTCTGATCAGAGACTAATAAAAAGATATTTCATTGGGACATTTTGCCTGGCCATCCCTGGAGTCAAACAAGAGTTTGAAATCTCTGTTAAATATGAACAGAACAGATAACTTTGTGAAATATTCAAGAGATTAGAACCAAACTGTTTCTCATGCATAGAGAGAAACGGTCTGTTGATAAATGGTGTAAACAAACTTACTGTCTCATCAAGAATAAGTATAGTGCGGCACTTTATGTGAAGTATAACTTAAACAAAAGAGAAACGATTCCTATGTGCACAGTTACACTCAGGAACGTTACCATCAGGCCCAGAGACCGGCAGGTTTAGTTGCAGGCAGAATCTGTTTGTTGTGTGAGCTTGGGGATACTCTCCTATCTACGAGTGCATCAGGGATGTACTCTTTAGTCAAATGTCTTCCATTTATGTTGATTTCTTTTGGCTGGGTGACTATGAAAAACTTGAGCTGTGCTTCAGGAAAGGAACCTTTTTTTGTAGCAGATTTAATTTGCCAGGCCTGAGAGAGAAAGCAGAATGTTTTGTTTAAGATCGAGCGGGGAAGAAACCTGTCATTTTGTTAACTTAATGAAATGTGTGTCAACTGCAGCTGTGTTTTTGGGGTCTTATAAACCCACGAGGGTTGGGTATGTTATGTGCATGACACAAAAATAAAGATATCTATCGATCTATCTATACTGCAGTATACAGCAATAGCCCAAAGGTGCGGTAACTTGAAACGTTAGGAGGAAAGACTGCTTGAAGCAACTTTCTTTTCTAAAAATGATGTTCCCAAACAACAAAACTTCACTGTCAATCACATTTTGAGGGTAACGTATTTTTTAACAGATTACGGTCGTACTTTTAAACGTGATTTGGGTTCAGATATGTTTGATACGTAAGTAAGTGGTTTCACACATCTGGAGGATGAAAGCCCCGTGTTTGTCTGACGCTTCAGAACGCCTCCCGACAAAGACTTTGTTTAGAAAATGCAACTTTACTGTATGGGAACGTCATTTTTAGGAGACCGGGCTGCTGGGAGAAGACATATCACCGGAAATGAAAAATCCACTCATATCCCCACATATATGTGTAAACATATAGCTTTCTTTATCTGTGGACAGCTATATCAAATGAAGCACATAGATCAGTATACTGACCTTAGTGCTCAGAACGGTTTTGTCCCATTGTGAGTCAAGATGTGAACATGTCACGTGTTGCTACAAAAGGCTTTGAATACTCGATGTTTCCCTGTCACTGAACAAAATCTCAGTCAGTCTATTTAGTTCTCTGTTCTCTCCTTCCTTTCATTTGCTATGTCCACTGTGTGTGCGCACAAAATGTGTTTTAGTGTTCTAACATCAGAAATATGGCTAACCATCAACAACAAACATCAGGTTGGAACAAATTGATTCAGCAAATCTGATTTTTTTTAAAGGAACATTAACAATAAATTTGTTTTGCTTATCTGCCTAATGAATGGAGTGATTCTGACTTTAAATCAGTTTTTAGCTGGTGTGTTTATGTTAGCGATAGATTTAGAGACAGCACATGCACTGTATTTATGCATGCATGAGTTTACATCTGTTTGTGTGTGTGTGTGAGAGAGAAAACACTTATGCATATTATCATGCCTGATCTCAAATCTGTAAATGTTCCCTCAATAAAGAAATGCCCATGTAAAAGTGGACCCGTGTTTGTCCTTGCTCGAAATAGAGGTCATTCTTCTGAAAAATCACACAGAAGAAAAGAGAAAGAAGAAAGGAGCTCATTTTGTCTCCGCACTGTCTGCTTCTCTCCTCAAAACATGTGCAGAAAAATGGATTTCCGGGCAGCCCAAATATGGCCAGGCAACGATGAGGTGTGCAACAGATGAGTCATCCTTCAGACTCCCACAGTCCCCGGCCTTGCATGTGTGCAAGACAGAGAGGTAGAGAACGCAGCAAGAGAATAAGAGAATAAAAGCTCTGCAGCAGCTGTGTAGGGCTAACCTGCACAGAAAGTAATGGTGTTCACATTATGACATCCGCATATTTTCAGGAAATAACGAGATCAGAGAACAACAGCAAGGGCAGTGAATAATAATCTCTGCACTCCGTGATATGAGCCCTCTTCCTGTTCCTCTACCCCGAAACACAAGGCAGCTGCCTGTTGGTCCTTTGTTTGACTTTAATGTGTCATGCATTTATGCAGAATATAAAATGAAAAGTCTTTGGCTATTTGTGCAATCAAGACTACATTTTATTCAGTTATACCACCTTTCCCTGTACTATAGATTTTTAAAACTTAAAGTTTGATATCCAAATGCAGTAATGATAAAAGGTTTACCATGCTAGCAGCCCTGTGAGAATGGTAGTCTGTACACCCAGTGAAACAAAAAGGATACAAAAATGAAGATGTTTCTTTTATTAGATGGTTCGCCAACAACTAGAGGGACAGAAACGTTCAATCTTGGCCGGAGTGACGAGAGAAATAAGTTCATTATTTCTTACTTAAGTAAGGGTTTGAGACCAATGGCTAAAACTAGCATGCTAACAATTAGCATTCGAACAAGTTTACTTTCACAAGAAAAGTACTTTTCTTCTTTAACTTTTCAGGGAAAGAACAAACCACAGTTTTACGGAGGATTAAGTGACGGATACTTCTTGGCTTAAAGCAATAACTTCCTGGGGTCTCCCTGGTTGCCTGGCAACCTCTCAGCGATGACAGGATAGTGATAAGGAAGCTTAAGGTGATGGAAGACAGATTTTGTTAACTTTGGACTGAGCAAGGCGAACAGTCTCTCCCCGTTTCCAGTGTATGTGTACATGCGAGTGATATCAATCCTCTCATCTGACTGTGACAGTGAATCCGCATATATCGAAAAAAACGTCGAACTGTTGCTTTAACATCCATTCTCATGGGAACCATGGCTGTCTGCACCTAAATGTATGGCAAGGTGTGAAATAGATCAGACGAACGGTTCTCATAGGACTTACCCAGATACGTACAGACAGACAGACAGAGATTCCCTGATTCAAAGTTAGATAGAACCAAATGCAAACAGAAGGTTAGACGCTCTGTAGTGTTCATTATTCAATTTAGTTTAGCCCAAAATCCCAAATTTCCCTCAGAGGCCGTTAGAATCTGTACAGATACAACATCCTCTGTCTCAGGACCCTCGCATCAGTAAATTATTTTATGAAATTCAGTGATACATTACACAATCAATAATTGCCACTAGTCATGTTTTAACCAGACCTCATTTCGGAGAAAACACGTGTAATTCCTGTTGAACCGCTGGTTTCTCTGTACAATGTTATACTGTTAACAGAATGTTACCAAGCTGGGACACTTGGTCATCGCAGGTACACTGTGTTTCATCACTCTTACAGCCTGTCTTTTGGGATGAAAGCCAAGCAGCGAGGGACTGAGTGCCAATTCTAGTCTTTGAAGCCTACAGGTACAACCAGAGAGAGGTGACGCTGTCTTGCTAAAGACATTCATTCCACACATTTACGTCTAGATAGGTCTGTGATATGTTTAGGCTGTCCTCCTGTTAGCGATGCCAACCTTTATATATTGTTACTTTCCACTGTACTTCTACATAATACTGGTAGTAATGTAGGCTGTTCATGTAACATTGCTCTTGAAATCAATTCTCCAGGCGAGCTAGCTGATCCCCCCTATTTCCAGTCTTTATGCTAAGCTAAGCTAACCATCTGCTCTGTAAAGCCTTATATTTAATGGACAGATATGAGAGGGATATCGATCCTCTCACTTAACTCTCCACCAGAAAGTTAAATAGCATATCTCCAAAGGCATTATGTTATTCATTTTAATGTCGGGGTGTGTCATTTTTTACTGTTTGACGTTTTTTCCAGTTTTATTGTCTGTTCGTAATGTGTTTGAAGTAAAAGAAGAAACCGTGATCTGCTGGAGTGTGAGTGAAACATCTTTCATCTCTTTGGTCCCCGAGATTTGTGTCTCTCTTTTCAAGAACTAGAGTCGCAGCATCGAGGTCAGCCTGGCTCAGCTCATCACTGCTTTCTCCAGTTTCCAGGAACTTACTGGACGACTCATCCTCAGGTAACACCATATATGTCTTTCCTGCAGCCATATCAGTTTATTTCGTGAGAACCTGTTGTGGAGAGGCCTTCCTCTGGCACTCACTGTATTGAATCTCCTGTGAGTCATTCTGCTACATGCCTATCTCTCTCTCTCTCTCTCTCTGTTGTTTATTAAATCCACACCTGCCCCATCAATTCCTAATGAATCTTGTCCCTTTCATACATGTGACAGTGACTAAGAACAGTGTGTGCTTTTAGCTTGCTGTTGTTGGTGAACAGCAGGGAAGTGATGATTACCAGGGAAGCCTCCACTGGATTAAAATGGGCTTTGTGTTCTTGGCAGAACCCGTGACGTCCTGATATGAACCAACACAACCCAATATGAAGCACTTGCCTGCAGCCCTGATTTGCCCTGTTGACAGGCATGACAGGCCAGGTAAACTCATTGCTGCTCTTAAGAAAAAGTCAGGCGGTTCATGTGAGCTCTGCTGGGTGTTGCATTAGAAGAAATCAATTTTCTGCCTCAACTCAAATGGCAGCATTTTGGGGCAATGCATCCGTATTGATCGCCAAAACAATTGCACTGCCACCCAGGATGTTCAGTAAGAGGCAGCATTACAACTGAGACAGTGGCAGAGTTTATTACCTGCTGATGAGCCCTGTGGGACATTGATTATAAGTGTCTGTCCAGCTAGGTCTGAACTATATGAGTGAGTCTGAAAATATATGAATCTTTAGACCGTTAAAATGTTTTAATGCTTAAGACACTATGCCTCTGTCCCCTAGAAGTTAAGTTGCCCTGCAGTGACTGTGGCTTCACTTGGATAAGAGATGGAAGGTGTCAAAAAAATATAATATAATGGACAGCCTTTTGAAGATATTCTCTTCTCTCTCTCTCTCTCTCTCTCTCTCTCTCTATTTCTCAGCTTTAGTCGTTAAGAAGCCCCCTTTCGTCACTGAAAGTATGATCCCATATTTATTTTCAAAAAATGCCTTCAGCTTGTATTTGTAAACACATTGTGCCTTCTATTCTATCTTATACGGTTCGCTTTTATTTGTATGTAAGGTAGTTATGAAATTGGGTCACCTTTCCCCACGTTCTACTCTTTCAGGAGAGCTCTTGGAGTGAAGAAAGAGGGCATCTAATGATACTTATAAACCTGTTACGGAGACTCCTACCTCATTACGGGTGACTGCGGGTGAACAGAGGAAGGAGGAGCAGGTAATTGTAAGGGAAATTAGGCAGTGGTTAATTTTCTGCCCGTCTCTTGTGATGGAAAGAGACAGCTTTTCTTTTTTTTGGCCTCCACCAGTGAAAGTAAACAAGATTGGAAATTCATTTTCAAAAGTGAATATCACATAAAAAAATATCACAAAAGATGTTTTAGCAGCATTATAAATCCATGCAACGCAAAGCAAAGCAGTTGGAGGACTACAGGATCTCTCACGCCTGCAAACACCCACCCAATAATTCAGTTTTTGTCTTTTGTTTCACACTTTGTCTTAAATCGTTGCTATGATATCTCAGCCAGCACTTAACATAAAACCACACATAACACATGAAACACAGAATAGTTCTGCAAAACCTTGACAGTTCACATACTAGACGTCCTGGAGCTCAACCCGATCGCATGTAAAGGCGTATAAATAGCATGACATTTTCCGACATTTCCGTGTGTCATTAGTGTGCATCTTAGGCTTTTAGAGTGTCATTTAAATGCCACATGGTTCATGTCGGGAAATGGCTTATCGTCACGTTGTAAACACGTTGTAAACACGTTGTAAACATGTTGTAAACGCAAAATGTTATGTTTCGTCAATAAAACAACAGTAACTGACGCAGTTAGGTTTACGTAACACAACCACTTAGTTGGGTTTAGGAAAAATATCATGGTTGGGCTTAAAAAACCTACATGAAGTAAGTGAAATACGTACGTAATCAACTAAACATAACAAGGGAAAACACTCATTTAACTTAAAAAAGAACGAGACGTTGAGACACCGGTCTCAAACACCAGTCTCGTGGTTGCAAGTCCTGTGTTTGATTGACATATCCAAGCTGCAAAATTCACGAGAGGGGTATTTACTGACGCATTTTATATCGTAGAACAAAACATTAAAATCTCTTATTAAGCTTGTGTTAACCGCAGACCTTTTCCCAGGCATCTAACCAAAATCCCATTCAAGTAACCCATTGACTTCAAGATAAGGGAAGCGGAAATTCAAAAATGTGAACTAGTTTCTAGGTTATAGAAGTCAGTCGGGCACCACTCAAATGCAAACACAATGACTAACAAATTGTTGTGTCATTCCTACGCCATTTGGTCAATAACGTTCCGTAGCTATTTGCCAGTTGGAGTGATGTTGGATGAAGCTGTGTACTGAATATGTACATAATGAGGAGGCTGTGGTTAATTTGATCAATGACATTAAATATTAATGACATTAATCAGAATACATTTGTTAGGAAATTGGTCAGCATGCAGTGTCTGGGAAATGACACAGGTGCGTTATGATGTCTAACAGTCTGCACTTAAGTGGGGATTTCAGGAACTACTTGTTAGCTACTGTACCTTATTTTACAATAACTACTCAAACTTTTACTGTTAAATTGTGCTTTTTATCCCAGGTATACGTTTCGCCGGTGACTCAGATGCCTTAGAGGAGGAGGTTGATGAGCTGCTGCAGTTCATCTTTATTGTACTGACAACTGGACTGAGACCTCTTAACAGAGTGGAGCTCTGCCTTGTTGGCGAGTAGTGATTTGCAGACACAGGGCAAGGAAATTGTTTTTCGGACAAGCACCAACTTGTCCCCGTTTTTTCCCCCTCTACCGTGTTTGCTCTATTTCTGCTCCTTACTGTTGAAAAGTGAGAAAGAAATGTATATCAAATGTGAATTAAAAAAATCCTCTTAATCACTCTTCCTGTGACTCACGCTCTGTCTCCCTCATGCAGATTACCGGTCCTATTAAAGCTGCAGCAGATGTGCAGTATGAAACACTTTAAAACAACCTGCTTCTTGTACATTTCATAACAGGGGTTCGACACACTGACACAGTGGAATCGGTTATCCAAGCACCTGTAGAATACACACTTTGCTACCCTAGATGTTCTACCACTAGGTCGACGGCAAATGGAAAAATGTGAGTGCAGGCTATAACCTGAACGTCAGTTACTTTAACTATAGGCGTCAAAATCGAGGCTTAAGCTTCTTCTCTTTGTGTTCCCTTAAAGTGCAGCATAGAGTGCTTCAAATGCTCTTGTGTCAAACTGCAGCCAGCAGATTGTGCAACGTATTTGGTAATAATCCGCCCAAAAATGTTCATTTACCATCTCACTATACTCGCCATGCAAGTGATCTAGATTCTGCATGTCAAAGTAAATTAGTACATCTTAGTATTTCAATATTCTGCTTCTTCTCCATACTTAACAGTGTATGTACATGTGAGGGAACAGCCAACTCTGTGTTTTTAAATGTTACTATAACTTTCTGATATTATACAGTATACATATTTGTTAATTGCTTTACGACAATTTATTTCCATATTCTATATATTGGTTTCTCTCTCTGATCAAGTAACTCTCCTCTCTTCTCTGCTGGCTTACACATGAGCAGAACACAGGCACAGCCTGCTGCAGCCTCATCCCTTCGGGAAGCATAAAGCATCTAAAAGCAGCACCATCTAGGGTCCAGATACCCTCATAGCAGCAAGGAACGTGGTCCATGAAGGCAAAGCAAGAATGAGAAATTGTATCACTTATTTTGGTATAACTCAAGCACAGCGCGTACTGAAGGTGTCACAGACCGAACAACACGGGCACATTGTCAAAAAATAAAATAAACTGAAATGATGGAGAAACAACTACTTCTCATAGTCACTGTTATGATTGTATGAGCCTGTTGCCGTTTTTACGATCCCAGAGAGTCTCTCCCACCTCATGTGAGGGAACTACATCCTATGTATGTGGGGATTTGCCTTTTTCTGGGTCCTTGAGCGCTTCATCCTGCCTCCAAAATACTTATGTAGTGCGAGGGCTGTCCTGGCTCCTGTGGAAAGGAGTGTGGAGGCGAGAGGGTCAGTGGTGATTCCTCGAAACTTTTTTTCTCTTACACTCACTTATATGGGCATTGTTTATGTAACTGTGCCTGCAGCGGCCCACGCCTCCCTCTAAAGGGAGCTCTGACAAACCAGAAGGCCTTCAATGTTCAAATAAGCAGGTGCAACAATTTGGGGCGTCGGTTTTATTGGAATGATATTAATGTTTATAAGCATGTTGTGTGTATTTGGCAATTACACCCACATTAGCTGCATGCATGCCATGCTCACACCAGTCAGCAGCTCTGGTTTTTAGCAGTCGACGGTAAACAAAGAGACTCATTTACTCTGAGGCTGTACACACGTGTGAAGTATTACCAGTTTCTTTTTCTCTCATGGTGCCAACGTCATAGCCCTGCAATCCAAATCACGAATGCAATTTTGCTGCAGCTGTTCTCATAACTCATAACAGTTCAACTCACTGAGGGGATTTGGGTTGGCTGTCTGCTCGCTGAAATATCCACGCTGTGAGGATGGCAATAAGGCGACAAGATGGAGTAGTAACTCTACAAGACACATTTACTGCACCAGTGTATGCGTGTAAAAGAGACAACTTTGAAATTACTTTTCATTGCTTAAAGTGACAGTGACAGTTTTAATGATTAGAACAAGTGATACCTCTTATTAATGTTTAGAAAATGATCATAACAATACGTTGTGTGCGACGTGCTACAAATCAACATTAATTCAAAGATAATACCATGGGGGCTTGATTAATTGTTTGGACTTTAATCACAATTTGTCTTAAAAAGCATACATTCATGTTATGTCTGACCAACGGTCCATATGGATATCCAATTAACAATGATATAAAGCAGAGGAAAGCAAAAATCGTTATCTAACGAATTATCAAAATAGTTGATGACGAACTGTTTCAGCAGTCAAAGAACGCACAATTCTACATTTTATTCATTTCTGAAGGTAATTCATAAAGTTTTTTTTAAAGAGTTTATGTGGACACCAACTTGGCTGAACTTCTGAAAATATAACAAGTCTTAAGTGCACTTAATGCAACTGTCCCCAAACGACTTTTACAGCTTTTGTCATACCAGGTAGGCTACGTTTCCCCAAGAACAGATGTAAAGGCTTTTTTTTTTTAAATAAATGTTCATGAGTTCAATCAGGAAACAATTGTGTCTCTGTAATAGCAACCTTACACTGTGTGGAGTGTCCAAATTTGGTAAATGTGCTGAAAATAGAGCATCATTTCCAGTCCTGCAGGTCACCGTAACTACGAAGCTATTAGGTGAAGAAATCCCCGGTACAAATACATGCTCTGAATCTAAGAGTACACATCTGTAAATGCACCAGGCAAACCAATTAATGGAGGAGGAAATTACTCTTTTCATGCTGATGTTGCTACTGTAATTTCCCCCAACAAGTAGGATCTAAAAATTCCCATGACACCACAGCACACCATGACTAACTCCCACCAGGCTCAGTTTTCTTGAGGAGACAGTGGGACAGTAATGAGGAGGAAGGACAATCACTGATGATCACTCATAATCAGTTCCTCTGTCTTTCTGACTCATGTTGTTTCAACAGTTATGTATTAATTCTAGATTTTTTTTCTCCAACAGGCAGACGCCCACATTAGGTTATCCCTTTCACACTTTGAGAGAACTACCCAGATCCGCCCACATCCCCGGAGAGAGAGTATGGGGTGAGAGAGGAACAGGGATGGATGGAATGGAGAATCACCATAATTCCTGTGTGCACGTGTTTGTTTGTGCACGTGAGTGTGTGTGTGTGTGTGTGTGTGTGTGTGTGTATGGGGTTTTCTTTTTTCTTTTTTTGAGAAAGCGAGAGAAGACAGACAGACATACAGGCAGACAAGCGGAGGGAGGGAGTGTGTTTCCTCGCCTGCATTACTGAACCGTCGGCGCCTCGCCTCTTTTAATTGGACGACGAGATACGGTCATGATGACAGTCGCCGGAACAAGACATGCTCTCTGCACAGCAGAGTTTAGAAAACACCCCAACATGACTATTCAATAACTCTGATTGCCTTTTAATTGACCCGAAAGAGAGAATCCCTTCATTCCCACAATTAACTGGCGAGTGAGCCAGAATCCAACAGTGTCTCAAAATGTATGTGTGTATTCAATTAAATGCACTTGGGAAATAAAACGGTTGCTTATTAATTAACAAATGAGCTATACTATTCATATTTCACTTTTAATATATCATCAAGTTGCCAGGGCTGAGCAAAGCTTACATGTGCAATGTTTGCAAAATGTAAATCTCACATGTCACTTGAACAATGAAGCACCTTGTTTCATCCCCTTCGCACTGACTGCTCCCCGATTCCGCTGATCCTCTTTCCGGTACCTTTGGCTCTACGTTGATATCTGCGTAGTTTGCTGCTCATAATCGTTTGTCTCTGTCTCCATGCACATATCCCTCCCCTCTCTTCACATTCAAAGCTCCTCCCTCCCTCCTCCGTGTGCGCTGACATAGTCACTCTCACACTTACACACGCGCGCGCTCGCGCGCACACAAACACGTCTCCCCCGCACACTCCCCACCCCTCCCGTCTTGATGCTGTCTCATTCACTTCAGTACGCAATCCACGCACTGACTCCGACTTGGAGCAGGGGGGGCGGGGTTGGATATATATACCTCGGAGAGGAGGCCACAAGCTACACTGAGACAGGACCCACTTGCAGTGCAAAGACCTCAAGCAAGAAGACTCCGAAGCCGGGAGTAGAATTACCAACATTTATTCTGGAGCCTAGATAGAAAAGACAAGCGAAACCACGGCGTTTGGTTTCACGGACTGTCTGCTGGAGCTCCGATACAACCAATTTGTCACTCCGCTATACACCAGTTTCTCTGGACATAGCCGCTAAACAAAGTTGGTAGTAAACTCTTTGGAGTTTGGTTAGAGTCACTATTATTTCTTCGCTTGAGAGAGTGGACTGCACTGAAACTTGGGATCGACCCGTCTGGGGTCGGACTTGGACCTGCCGCATCTTTTCTGCGGCATTGAACACTGCGAAAGTTTTTGCCAGATCTGAAGACTTCGAGTCGAGTCAGACTTTTGAGTACACGCTCAGCAGCTGCTACCGGAGCCCAGCTCCAACTCACCTGGGCGACCGGGATAGAGAGCCACTGACGAGACGTCCAAGAAACGTGTTTTAAGGTAAGGAAAGACGACCAGCCTTTCTTTTGTGTCTTTGCTTTTACCTGTAAATGTCTGTTTCCTGTGAATACGGGCTTGAATGTTTAAGTGTTGATGGACGGAACATCGAAACTTGCACAGTGAGGATGACTGTATGCATGTTGTCCTGCAGCTTCGGGGTTTGTTTCAGCAGATTCTGTCGCTGTCCGTGGTGCTGAAACTCTCCCGAACGGCTTCGAGCAGCGTGCATCTATTGCATTGCTTTCTGCACACATTTGAGCTGTCTGATCGCCATAGCGTGTTTCTTTTTCAGATTTTTTAGCAATTTTTTTTTTTTGATCGATAGCTTCAGCACCGTATCGTACCACTACTGTAGTGCTCTAGTACGTAGTGATGCCGATCTGTGACGATCTCATAGCTCTGCAGCAGAAAGTTAGAATGCAGCAACAGGTTGCTGTCTAGAACTTTCTGATTTTCTCGTATCACTTTGATTACTTGACATATTGGGCCGTCGTTGTGGAAGATGCTACAACGTTATGACCTGTAAGATGTGAATCCATAAAGTTTCATGTCAGGCATCTGCTGTCCAATGAGGATGCTTTTGCAATGATGTCTTGGAACAACCTCAAACATTTCTCCTTGTAGGTGTTTAAATGAAACACTGCTTTAATCAAGGTTTTCACAAACTTGCACTGCAATCTGGATTTTAATTCCTCTGCTTGTTTCCCTTGTCTTTAAGGAGGGAAATAATCCTGCATACACCATAGAGAGAAACCCATGATTCATTTAAATGCCTCTGTACTGAAATCTGAATCTAAGCAAACACACACATTCTTTGAACATGGTCTCAAGAGGCACGGAGTCTCTGTCAGCAATCTGCAGTGATTTGTTTAGTTCAGCTGCTTGTTGTTTTTGCTGTCACATGGATTTGCAACAAAGCTACCAGGTGGTCCTGTTTCCTGCACACATGTGCAAGTAGAAGAGAGAGCGTGAGCAATTTGCAGATGAAGGATGACCTGTAATGGCTGTAAACTTGGCTTTTCTGAAGTTTGCTTCAGTAAAAAACAGAGCATTCTTGCAAAGAAAAGAACAAAGTCATTCGGATAGATTATCTTAGACAATTTACCAGTCTGGCTGGAAAATCATACGACTCATATCAGCCTTTCAGGTGTATGCATCAGACGAATAGTTATCAGTTTGTCTTAATCTACTTTGACTTCAGGTTGTCGTATCTTTTCACAACTTTCTCATTCGGTCATGCACATTACTTAACAACCTGCACACAGTTATCTGCAGCCAGAAAAGAAATGTCCCATCTCATCGAATGCCTGCACATCTCTAATGTGCAACTTGTTTCTTTTAGTTATACACCTAATATGAATTGTGTATCTGTGCTGAGACAGGCTACTGCAAAACTGTGCACAGCAGCTTAAATGGAGAGCATGCTGCTGATGAGAATTGTGCAGTTCTTTACTGTTTTTCACACCGAATCTGCAAAAAAAATAAACCCTGTCTCCATACAACAAATGGCCCACGTTTTGGGCTGCCTGCTTTGCAGAATTGTTGTTGACGACAGCAAATGGATAAGCAAGAGAAAGGGACAGAAAGGTCAGGAGGGAGGGAGGGAGGGAAAAAGCGAGAGGAAAGAAGAGCAACACAGAGTTCTCCTACGACAGCTGGACCTCTTTTTTTTCACAGTGTGCCTCATCAGATGCCCATTCATGGAGCTTCCGGTTGTTGGGAGGCGGGTGAGCACCTACACAAAGCAGAGGTCTTTGCTGTGTTGCTCACGGAGAGGCGAGGCAGAGAGGGAGGGAGGGATGTGAGGAATATAATTATGAGTTATGTGCCTGAAAAGTGCAGGTGCTTCTCACAGTGAATGTCGCTGTAGGTGACAATTGTTCTGCTGTGTGCAATGCCCCCCCCCCCCTCTCTGTGATCAAGCCTCACATACAGAACACGCAGGCATTTATTGCTGAGCATTAATAAACGTCTTCCTTCATGCAGACATCACTGTCTGTGTCGCTGACAGAAATCAGTGACAAAGGAAAGAATAAAACAGAAAACATGAGAAGGAAGAATCCTGATTGCCTGTGAAAGATGTTGCTGAGCAACAGTGTTTCCTCCTCTCTTCTGTGCTCCAAGGAGCATCCAACATCATTTCAGCCAGTCCAGTCAGGTACAAAGATCCTGATATTGACTCTGCTCTCTCTCTCTCTGCAGACAGGGTTAGTCATTCAGAGTTTCTCTGAGATTTAGGGAAGTCCACATAAAGCAAGTTTGCAGGTTGAATTTCGTGCATGAATATGTATCATTTGAGTAGGTTTTAGTGATGCATCTTCGTTACCCTGCATGCATTTGAGTTAATATGCAAGAGTGACCGTCATTTGTCACTCTAGATGCATATTTCATTTAACTCTGCACTCTAGAAGGCAATGCAGGGAATATTTCCAAAGCAATTTGAGGTGCCACTGCAGTGTATGCACTCACACTGCGCCATGGATACTTAGTAACTATTTCTCTAGTTTACTGCTCAATAGGAGGAGTGCATTGCACAAATAGTGGAACTAATATGGCGTCTGTGGTTGCCAGTGGCAATGCTTCTGTGGACGTCAGACTGACGCACACGATTCGCAGTTCGGTGTGTGGGAGGAGAGAGCAAGAGCTTGGAAATACCAGCCTGCTGTGAAGGACTGTAATTGCAGTGCTAAAGCAATTATGTCCCGAAGAACTGGGCATTTTAGATCACTGAATCTGCCCCGAAACGCTATGATACTGATCAGCGGCAAATCCCTAATGCATGAATATCAGTTCAACAATAGGTGCAATTAAAATGTATCTCATGAATATTGTGGGCAAAAAATGCATTTCATTTGCAGGGCTCTTATCCTGCATGTGTATAGTTTTGTTTGGATTATTGAGATGTTGGAGCACTCTGACAGATTTGTTTCCTCTTTTTCATCCCCTGTTTCCATGCAGCTCCCTCATTGATACAGACTGTCTGGTTCCCTAAAGCCTACAAATACAACAGTCCTTCAGAGGGGTTTCATAGATACATCAAAAGAACAAGTGCAGTAATTTGCATCAAAAAAGACCTCGTCAAACCAGCAATCAAAGAAAGAAGAACGACAGCGTTCTCCATATAAGCCGACCCAATGGCGTGGTCAGCTCTTACCGGCCCCTGTGTGGCCCTCGTACTACTCTTCTTCGGTTTGACCTCCTGCACTCCCTCCGGCCCAGCCTCTGCCACCTGCGCCACCCTGGAACAGAGTCGCTTCTTTGGCGTATTCTCGTCGACGACCACCCTGCACTCCACGCCATGCTCCTGGACCCTGCAGAACCCTGATCCTCGCCGCTACAACGTCTACATGAAAATCACCAAGCCAACCGACTCCTGCGTGCCCCGCCAGATCAAGACCTTCCAGTTCGACTCCTTCATCGAGACCTCCCGCACCTATCTGGGCATGGAGAGCTTCGACGAGGTCGTGAGGCTGTGCGACGCATCCACCACTGTCACTTACCTGGAGTCCAGCAAGCAGTTCCTGCAGATCCGCAAAGTGGCCTCGAGAAACGGCGTGGAGATGCTGGAGGGGCAGAATGATGTCAGTGAGTTCAAGGCTGAGTTTCTGGTCGTGGGGAAGAGGAACCCAAGCATGCCTGCCTGCCAGATGCTGTGCCAGTGGCTGGAGAAGTGCCTGTCCAGTAGCACCCACGATTATCCCTGTGGCATCATGAACACACCCTGCCAGTGCTGGGAAGCCCCAAAGAGGAAGCCAGGGAGCTGCTACAGAGGCGGTGTCTACGTTGAGAAATGCATTACTGTTCCCCGTGACATCGAACGCGATGCTGAAATCATCAGTAAGTTTCTAACATGTTTGGTTATTTACCTCTAGAGTGAACTTAAGTAACATGTGAAAGACAGTGAAAGAAAAACTAAATCCTCCAAAAATCCCACCTTTAAAGAAACAAACAGAAAGTCTTTTCCCCCTCCATTTGCTGTGTTATTGTAATGACATCCATTAGGCTGGATAAGGGGGATCATGTTCTCCAGGACACCACAGCTCTGCAGGCGGTCTCCAGCCCGGGGTTTCTCTCCGTGTTTGAGTGTTAGGAGATGCTGAGGATAATGATCCATGTCTGTAGAGCAAAGACACAGGCGGAGGATGTGCACTCCGCCGCCACAAAGTAATGAGAAGTCAATCAAAGGTGCTAGAGTAATTGTGCGTCTTCAGGCCTCATTGGCAAGACTGCCTGGACCGCACACATCACCGGCTCTCCATTTTGTACAAGGCGTGCATGTTTCATTTAACGCTTGGCAAGGAATCTGGGTTTTGGGGAGGGATAGAGGTTTGTGTGTTGGGTCGGGGGGGAGTGGGAAAGAGCACAAAGACCTCACAGTCAGCTGGCAGCGGAGCTCTAAGTGCAGCACTTGTGGTCGTCATAGCAATGCACCTGTCAGCCTTACACACCACTCTGCACCGGTTCAGACCAAGTGGTTAAAGGCAAACAATCACCATTTCAAATGAGTCATCTGTCGAGTGCTCGTTGTGCGCACAAAGAATCATCCTTGCCCTTTCTCCGCACATAAGAAAAATTAAACTCACTTCCTGTCCTTATATTTGAAGTTATAGAGGGAGGATATTTGCTGAGTCACTCTTTTGTACACATAAAACTGTGTTTTTGCAACAATATCAGTTTCCAACCATGCTCAATATCTCTCCTCTGCTTCTCCCTTCCCGCAGAGGGCTGGGCTGGTTGGGGCCGCTGGTCAGTATGCAGCCAGGAATGTGATGGCGGAGTTCAGCTGCGCAGCCGAGCCTGCCAGCCCGAGGACAGCGTGTGCGAGGGAACCGTAGAAGAGGGACGGGCCTGCAACCCTCAGCCCTGCATTGGTAAGCCCACCTGCCATTTAGTCATTAGCTTGGGAGCACACAGCTGCAGGTTGCTCCGATTCAGTGCAATAATCGTGCAATTTTCCAATTCTCTCAGGCAAAGAGCGCAACAGGAGCCAGGGTCTGCGAGCCATCGTCGGTTTGAAGAGAGAGAATGCTGATGATTCTAGCCATGGAGTTGTTGCAACGCAAACAGGTGAGAGGAAGGTCTTGTTAATGGATGTTTTACACAGTATCTGCAATGCAACTGTTGAGGGCCTGGTTTGCTGACCCTGTAATTCATGTTTTGGTTGTTTTCTTTTTCAACAGTAGATTCTAAGACAGATGAGTGGTCCCCCTGGAGCGCATGTTCAATCACCTGTGGAGAGGGCTGGCAGAGCCGCACCCGCGTCTGCGCCACTTCCTCCTTCACCACCCAGTGCACGGGACCACTGCGTGAGAACCGGCCCTGCAACAACACAGCCGTCTGCCCCGGTGAGTGCCTGGTTCCTCCTCTCAGATTTGAGCATGACGGGGGGAGAAAAGGAGAAAAACAATTTCGACAGTCTTTGAAGTACACAATGGAGGGAAAAGCCATTATCCCTTAATGATTTCCCTCAGCACCAGTCAAAGGGGGAAAGTAGATGAAGAGAAGCACTCAGAGAGGCATTTTTGAACTTTCACTAACTGAGATTTGGATTGTGGGAAAAAAGTCTGCGATCCAAAAGCAAGTAAATCTCCTGTATAGTTGGTGCATTTTGTGCCATTGTGTGAAGGACTGCTCTGCCTAGTGGAGAGTTTAAACAATGTACGTACCTGTTGTGTGCAGCCTCTAAATAAAAAAAAAGCAGTTGCCCTTCTTAACTTACATCTTCATATTATCCCTCTGTGTTACCGATGTGTAGTGGATGGTGCTTGGGATGAGTGGACCCCCTGGAGCCTGTGCTCCTCCACATGCGGTCGTGGTTATCGTGATCGTACCCGCACATGCAAGCAGCCCCAGAATGGAGGAGAGCCTTGCCGCGGCCCTACAAAACAAACCAAGTTCTGCAACATCGCCGTCTGCCCTGGTGAGTCATGAAATTCCAGTTTCTTCTTGTACTACCACGTTGAAAACTCCATGACAACTGACTGTCACTTCAGCTAACTGATTCTTAATGAGCGACAATTAAGCCGCTCATTGGCATCCCCGTCATCACAAACAGCAACTGCAGTGGCAGGTTGACATTACATCTGACGCATTGACAGAATAAAAGCCTCTTTGGGTATTAGTCAGCGGCTTTGTAATAACTGCAGGTGACTCATGGTGTGCTCATGGTCACCCAACATATTAGACGTTTTCTCATTCTGCCACCTACTCATGTGCGGAAAGGACTTGACTCATTTTTGAAGTCACAGCTGCAGTTTTTTCTGACTTTTTCAACACCAAGTTTAGTAGTTCCACAAAGGGATTTCTCTTTCTATCCAACAGTAGCTTTCCTTGTTACAATTACCATCAACAGATGTCTCTCTGCGCTACAGCTGAATTACTGTTAGTGTCTGAAAGGGAGGATCTGCAAAGTCAAATTAAATCTGGAATATGAAAAGTGTTTGCATGTGATCAATCATTATTCGTTCACATTTGTTTCTTTTTGTTTCATTTGTTGCACATACAGCCTTGCTTGAAGGGCCTTTAACCAAGCTCTAACTCTCTGTTTCACATAACCTCGGCTTATGTGGGTCTTTTGAATCGTTAACAGCATTAGTGAGTGTGCCGTGATGCCTTTGGCCCGAAGGTCCGTCTTGTCGTCGGGCTCGCTGTAACGCTCTTGTGTATTTGTGTATCCTCTGCTTCCCTCCAGTGGACGGATCATGGAATGAGTGGTCTACATGGAGCTCATGCACCACCTCTTGCTCTAACGGCACCATGCAGAGAATACGGGAGTGCAACGGGCCGTCCTACGGGGGCTCCGAGTGCCACGGCAGCTGGAAAGAGTCAGCCACATGCTTCCTGAAAGACTGCCCTGGTAAGAAAAAAAAAAAAAGAAACAAAATTCACTTGTTCAAGAGTCACTCTCCAAATAAAAGATAAATGAATTGGACATATCACAGTGCAGAGTTCATGGTGTGCAATGTTCTCTTTAGTTGATGGACGCTGGCATGCGTGGAGCTCTTGGGGCAGCTGCAGCAAGACTTGCGGTGGCGGCAGCCAGCAGAGACAGAGAGTCTGTGAGGGGCCCTTCTTTGGTGGAGAGCCTTGCCCCGGTGAAAAGGGAGAGCAGAAGCGTTGCAATGAGAAGAGATGCCCCGGTTAGTGACTCCATTACTATGCATAAAGGTGGCCGCACCACAATACTATTCAATATAGAAAGAGAGTACTTATCCTCCTCCTTATCCCTGTTATTTTACAGAGCCCCATGAGATCTGCCCTGAGCAGAACACCGGAGATGTTGTGTGGAAGAAAACCCCCGCCGGAGACATGGCCGCCTTTGCCTGCCCTTCTGATGCTTCAGGTACAGAGACAGCAAGGATAGGCCTACACTTTGTCTGTTTTTCATTTCTATATGTGAGACTGTTTGTCATCCCCCATTATGCCAACTACAAGTTTGTACTTTCTCTCAATCAACAGGTCTGATTTTGCGCCGGTGCAGCCTGGACGCTGTAGGTCTTGCCTCCTGGGAGAGCCCAACTTACATCAAGTGTGTCTCCAAGAACTACGAGAACATTCAGATGCTGGTATGCCCCGCATATGGAGCCTAATTAAAATGCTAAATGCCTCATCTGTTGTGTCCTCATACGGCTAATTTCCCAGTAGTGAAGTCAAACCAGCAAATGTCAAAGATTCAAATTAACCTCTCGACCTTTCTTCTGCAGTCAAGGGACTACAACTCCAAAGCGCAGATGGGGCAGAGCGTGGACGGGCTCGCCGAGGTGATTTCACGGCTGAGATTCTCCTCCGATGAGGGGGCCAAGTACAGCGGAGACCTCTTGGCTGTCATGGAGATCCTGAAGAACACCACTGAACAGTACAAGGGAACCACACTGAGATTGAGTAACGCTGACGTCGAGGTAAGCTGAAACGTGTACATATCAGTGAATAATATAATGCTTCTCTGACCAAAAATAGTTTCTAATTAAGCTGGATTTGGTACCTTCTTACACCTCTGCCTCCATTTAATGATCTACAGAACTACGTCCAGACAATCAGCAACTTACTGAAGGAGGAGCATCGTGACAAATGGGAAGAGGCACAGCTGGTACGTAATAAGAGTGTGTGAGATCCAGAGTGAATATGAGCAGGGGAGTCTTTTATGCTAGCGTTCCTGCGATGGGATGACTGTGTTCAGGACAAATTCAGGGAGAGAGTTGTCAAGGTGTGCATGCAATGTTCGTGTGAAACATGTGACAGGATCAATACTGGTACGCTTGCAATGATCAACACTCCACCAAGAGCTAAAATGATCTCAGAATAGACAAGTACACCATTAAAAGCATTAAATTACATGTCTGAAGCGCAATTTCTTATCTAGTTCCAGCTCTTTATTTAGATTTGTTCAGTAGTTATAGTTACAGCAGACTAAACATGACTTTGACTTGTTCGACCACCTGTTGATGTACTTTCTTCAAATCAAATTAGTGTTAAATTCACTTAGGTTAGGACTTAAATTCAGTGCTAACAGTTAATAGAGTTCCGAGTAAGATGAGCAAGTGAAGAAAAGTTAAACAAACAAAAAACTCCCACTGCAGCATTGTAAACACATATTTGTGCACAAATTGAAAACTGGATTGCGAGTTTCAAAGGCCTCTGCGACAAGAGAACACTTCAAGGTGAAAGGGGGGGGGGGGGGGAGAGAGAGGGATAAAGAGTGCGATTGAATCAGGGAGAATCACTACGCCCACTTTGCAATCTGTGAGTCTCCGTGTCATCCCACATACCGATTGCTGTTGTAAGGGGACACGGACAGCACATCGCATACAAACACACGCCTCGCGCCCACATCGCTGCAGTTCTGCGTCAGAGACATGCACGTCAGACAGCCCTCCCTTCCACCGAGCGAGAGGGAGAGGACAAAAAGAAACTGAGTATGATTCAACAGTCTGCCCATTTATGGCCTCAAGGAAGTTCTGAGGTTGCATAGCAGCAAGCGGTGTGTTTTTATTTTTTCTTATTTTTTCACTCCACTGCTGAGTGCACTGAACGTACAAGCTGGACTGACATGAGAAAAGGAAATCTAGATATGGGCATGTTGTCAATAAACGGTAGCCTTGCCTAAGGGCTCAGTTACGTTAATTGTGTTAACTGCATATCATGGATGAGCCCCTGTTGCTTTTTACCCATTTTCCCTCTTTCTGACTTTTCCTCCTTTCCCTTTCTTTTCTTTTTTTTCTTTGATCCAGATGGGTGCCAACATCAAGCAGTTCCTCAGCCTTGTTGAGGACTCTGTGAACATGATCGGTATGCAAATGAGCGGCTTTCAGGACATTTACGAAGTCACCGAGAATTTAGGTGAGCCCTCACTTCCCCTGCCAGCTGCTCTCTGCTCATGTCTAGTCAGGATGATTTGTCCCCTCACCAGCCGGAGAATGCATCAATCTCAATCTCGCTTGAGAATCTGAGTCCATATAGGCAGCAGCAGAATGCATCAGTTATCACTCTTGACAGTCCATCAGCGACACCATATTACTTGTGCCATCTCCAAAATGTTATGCAAGTATCTTTTGCATTGCACACATGGCTATTACACAAACGTATCAATCTGTCAAATACTGCAAATAACTGTAAACTTCACACTCTGAGCCACTCTCTGTGGCTTGTGTGACTGTTTGATCTCAGTGAAGGTGACATTCTCACAGGATGTAATTGAGAATGACTACACACACATGACGCATCAAACCAAAATGTCCTTGGCATTAGTCGACTCTTCAACTAACACAGTGTACAAAAAAGCTGTGACCTCTAAATGCTGCTCACTAACAAAGCCCCCCCCCCCCCGCCTCTCTATCTCTGTCCATCTCAGTGCTGAGCATCCACAAGCGCCCGACAACCACAAGCTCCAACTTCACCTTCCCCGTGAAGGGCTGGAGGGGCATGCTGGACTGGGTCAGGACCTCTGAGGAGAAGATCTCAGTGTCCCGTGATGCTCTGTCCATTGAACAGGCTGGTAAGATTAGACAGACGTCATTTTTTTTCTGCGTCAACCAATGTGCAGTCTTGTGAATTTGAGTCTAAGCTGACTTTTTGGTCTTTCCAGATGGCAACGAGGCTTTTGTGACCGGCATCGTCCTCTACAGAAACCTCGCCTCTATTCTGTCCTTCCAGAGGTAATTCGATTACTCTGCTTTTACATGCAACTGGCCCTCCATGAAATATATGATATCGTCACCAGATGGCGCCCCACTCACTGCACATTTACTCCTGTGTTCTCGCTTACACTTTTTTAGTGTAAGGCCCTGCAGATAGCTCATGTCAAACCATGACCATATTCCTTCAACCATGATGACTCACATGGACGACGCTGACTGTGTAATGTTCTCTTTCTCCGCAGCAACACCACCCTCCTCAACTCCAAGGTGGTGACAGTGATCGTCAACCCCACCCAGGCTCTGCTGTCCACCCCCGTTGAGATCGAGTTCCCCCACCTCCACAATGTAAGTCCCTAATGGTTACCCAATCTAATGGAGCCCTACGAAAAATATCAACCCCCCTCTGGGTGTTTGCTCACCGCGGTACACGGAGCCTGACATTCTGTTGACATTTGCAGTGACACTGTGACTTTTACTTATACTTGTGTCGGTTGAAACCCGGCAAAGATCACAGCTGAACCAAACAGGCCAGTTGACGATGATGAGAAATCGTGCGCAGTAATTAGTCCTTGCAAGCCAAGAACAAGCTGTTTTTAGTTTTGTGCGTGCATTACAGTTAGGGTGACGAGAATTGTGGGCAGGTGGCTGGCAGCAAGTTGTTGCATCTAGCACGTGTCTAGTACGCCAACCCCAACCTACACATTTCCCTTTTCTGCAGAGACTCCTCACACTGACTTCTCCATCTGCCTCTCTGTTTTTTTTTAGGGCACCATGAATGAGACATGCCTCTCATGGGACGAGAGTGAAACGTAAGTGTTGACCACAGTTGTTTTTCTCCTTGAACGTGCGTCCAACCATCTATATTTTGTCCCGGGTGGCCTTGTAAGCCACACTTGTTTGTTGTTGTTTGTCTCCTCACTTGTAGCCGACATCAGTCATGCATCTGTCACTGCATATGAACATGTAACCCCCAGCCAAGAACTACACTCACCTCAGAGAGAGCAGTGGTGTTTCATCCTTTTTTTCATGTCAATCGTTGCCGACAAGGAGGACAAAGCAATGCCACAACATGTTGACCCATCTCTCCAAGCCAGAAGCACTAGGCCTCCCTCGGCTGTCTGACATACTTACTGCATGATACACAGTTGCAAGTGAATGACAACCTCAGTGATCCTCAGTGGTTCTCATTGAGTGGCACTTCACTTCGATGTAGCAGTCTCCCGCATCGCATTAAATGAACCACACCCTGCGGAGGGAAAAACACATAGGCATCACTTCGAACCTCGTCACATACATCAGTGAGTAAACCCATCGCAGCGTGCGTATAGGTCACACTGCAGAGTGTCAATCTAAAGACAACGACAGCCCCTCCCTAAGCCATGTTCATATCTCACCGCCGGGGTTAATGGCTTTGGCACGTGGGAGTTTTTAAAGATGCTTAGATGCATTTGAACAATTTATGACAGGAGCTGCTGGCCTGGATCAATCAGCCCCAGGTCCACTCTGCCCTCCTGAAGAATACACAGGTGGACCATTAGCATTTAGATAGTGTTGTACACTTGTGGAGGACAGATAACAAATGTAAATGCACACACACACACACACCTTTTTACATAACCAGAGTCCAAACATAAGCAAAAGCAAAAATGAATTGAGGGAGAATATATTATACCACTGCATGGAGGGCAACGTGCCTCTAGTCAAATTAGATTCATTTTTGACAGCGGATGTGATTAATGGGAGGATAGAGACAGTGGAGAGGAGGAAGCTCTGGCTGATGGCAGAGTTTGGGGTCAACGCTTCTTTGCAGAGCCGCATATGTCTGATAACAGGAAGTGCTCCATTATCTCCTCCGCCAATGAACTTTAACCAGATGGATCCAGATAAAATGCTCCGCAGCTTTTTGTGACAAAAGATATGGAGCCATTTACAGGGCCACACTTGCTTCTTTTGGCTTTCTTTGCATCACGCAACATTTAACCCATCTGCCTGATACGACAGCGCGAACATAACACACATTAAACTGTGCAGCCAAGCCTGCTTAGACGCCATTCCAGTTAACCGCCACGATGCCTTTGCCCCGAGGCTGAGCGCCCCATGACACTCTGCACCAGGCTGGACCTACTGGCTATGATGCCCCTCTGTATTCACCAGTCAGTCAGAGCCTGAGGGTGCCGCTCATGGCCTCGACCTCCTCTGTGCTCATTGGCATCTGCTGCCAACGCTGTTCACACACAAAAGCAGATCTCAGTCAGAACAAGTTCTGAACAAAATGTGTTGGATTCAGTGATTTGTAGAAGCTGATGTGTCATCAGACTATAAGTGCATCTCATTTAAAAGATGGCCTCAATTGAAGCACTTATTGATCATTGAATCATTTTGTCTGATCGGGCTTGGCACAGTATTATTGAGGATAATCGTGACAGCTGTATTGTGTGAAAAGTCATTTCTATTTTGTTATAGACTGCATAAATACAATCATGAATCAGTTGGAGTGTAGATTGTGGAAGACCTATGGAAAGGAGATTCTCTTCACATTCCCCACCATCTTTTTTCAAAAGAGGGAACATGTTGTCCTTTGTCCCCCCCAGTGCACAGGCCAAGTGTTGCCAATCATCTCATGTCTGCTGAGGAAAGATTGCCTGTGTCAATAAATTATCCAGATTATGCTAATAATGAGATTTATGAAGGCCTATCATCATTAACCATGGTGCAGGTGGCTATTAATCACATAAATGTGAAAAGCCACCATCAAGGCTTTCCTGCATGAGATGCAGTTAATTGGAAATAATGTTTATTTTTCTCTCACTGGATCACAAATATTGAAGTATTACATTTGTATATAACAATGTGTGTTTGCCTGCACTGGGCTAATTAATATTCAACTCTCATTGGGCCATGCTCTAAATATGTGTTTTCCACCATACAGCCTATATATGAGAACAATGTGACATTCACATGAGAGATTTGTCAGATCTCTCCTCTCCTAACCCATCCTTTCCCACTCCTTCCCTGTGCAGTTCTTCTCTGCTTGGGTCTTGGTCTGCTCGGAGCTGCAGAGCGGTCCCCGTTCATTCATTCAGAACCAAATGCGTGTGTGACAGGCTCTCCACCTTCGCCATTTTAGCGCGCGTCAACTTCGACTCGGTAAGTCTTCTGTCTTTTAACAATGTGATCGTGTTTTTCTTGTCAATTGTTCGTCTTAAATGTTTCGTGCGGTGTTGCGTGGGAATGCGGTGCATTGAAGAACGGACGGGACTTGTTGTTTTCGAGCGGTTTGCTGTAGCGCTGCCTGCCAGCAGCTCTTTGTCTCCGTGCAGGTTCTGCCGATCGGAGAATTACAGCCGGAATGTTTATATTGAGGGGAAACAACCGAGCAACATGTTGATATGGAGGAATTGCATTTCGTTATTTTCAAACGAAGACGTAATGAACTGCAAATTGGCGTGTCGATTGTGCACGAGCGCGTTAATTGGTGCTTATTTGCTTGCAATCAGCTGCATAATCGACTAAATACATCTGATCGCACCTATGGGAAATAGCGAATGCAGTTGCTTGCATGAAAAATATCTAACATTGAACCCCAATTGTTTAATTCAATCACTCAAAATGACTTTTTAGATTATTGTGCAATCAGGGTTTCTATTTAATTTCTCATTATGCATGCTTTTTGACTAATGTATATCAAATTAAGTAAACGGTGTTAGTGCAGGGGAATGTTGTGTGCTCCGAATGCTTTTATTTGCCGAAATTTGTCATTACGCATCGATGTGTTTCATGCGCAAAGACAATGTGTAATGTTCCCCGTAGACTGTGTTGGCTCGAGAGCTGCTCGTTCTCCAGTTGCCGTGGCAACGGCTTCTGCAGCGCAAACTCGGCCTGTGTGATTCTTGATAACTGAGATTCTGAAGACACACACACACACACACACACACACACACACACACACACACACACACCACACACACACACACACACACACACACACACACACACACACACACACACACACACACACACACCTCATCTGTGAACAGCCCCCCAGCAAAGAGGAAATGATCTGTCCATCTCCGCTGTGCATCTGACTGCTGCACACACACAAAACAATCAACAGATGTCTGTTAGTTTGAGGAAATGTACATTTTAAATGTGCATTTTGTTAATTGTCTCCTTTATTTATTAGTGTGCTGAAACAACTCATGAATATGGACTGCAGTGTTTCTGCTGCTAAGCCCACTCTACTGCTTTTCTTTCTCCCCCAACCTGTTGTCTAAATGTAAGATTTGATTTGTCTTGCTGTTGCCAGTCTGGACAGCGCCTCCCATATTTGTTATATGCTGCACATACCCCCTCCTTTCAACCTCCCGCAACAGTAAAAAAGCAGCTGCGCCAATCATTCCAGTCTGCCAGTATATCTCTGAATTCTCGATTACATCCACCCCCCCCCAACCGCCCTATACCCCCCTTCCTTATTCTTCCTCTTCGGCCACAGCAGAGAGGCTGAAAATGTCAGAGAGGCGGACCAATGAGAGACAGACGTCTGGTAATGCATAGATGGTTCCTTCCACCTCTCTAGCCATCCTTTGATGTGTGTCGGGGACATTTTCAATAACGTCTTTCTACAAGCCCTGTGAAGAACACCAGCGAGAGACAGAGAGAGAGAGAAAGGAGGTGTGAAAAACAGTCAGATACTGCAGTGTGTTAGCGCTCATTCGATATGGTCTGATTTCAGGAGTCCTGTAGCCTCATGTGTGTTGGAAACATGATGGTCCAGTGGGAGCAGCCCACACAGTTACAACAGATGCCCTTGACCACTGGGTTAATCAATTACAATAACAAAAAACAGCAGACAATCTGTGTTACGGGTCTCTCTGCACATTTGTTTAAAATGAGAACATGTGATTCGGTCAAGGACAGGCAGGAGACAGGCTTCATATTTAGGTCAAACTGGCTGTCTGAATTTCACTCTGAGGCCCATGGTGCAAGCATCAACCCAGATATAGAGATTGGGAAGAGAGGGAACAGAACATACTGTATCGCCCTTGTTATTTTGTTTCTCTCCCCAGACTCAGTAAAGGCTGAAGCAAAAAGACAGCTCACTGCTATCTGCCATCTGTTTTGGGGCGCTTCTGATGTAGTTGGATAGATTTTGAAACAAATTTGCCACACTAAATTAGTCTTTGGCTGCCGTGGGCCGGACTTCACCAGCTGTGCTTGGGTATCAGAAAAGCCTATGTGGAGCACATATGGAGGTGGAGAGAAACAGTCATTTGAGGCTCAGAATTGCACCATTTAAATTCTCTATTAACAATGGCAAACGTATGTGAAGCCAGGCTTCACATACGCTTGCAATATGAGGATTTATGGCCGTCATGAATCAAATGAAGGCCAATGCAGTGTCTGTTCCTTCCCCCTCTATCTGTGCTGATTTGATACCTGCAGATTTATTAGATCTGAGGACATTTTCTCACTCACCTTTGGAGCCACTTAGCCCTTTACCCCTCTTTCCACCCTCAATGCATTATCAAAAATGCAATCAGACATTTGTCAATTATCTGAAGCCTGAACCATTTTCATTCAGCTCGCACGTTTCGCGGCGATGACAACATGATCAGAGGTGTTAGATTAACTCAAAACCGTATTAAAGCCGCGAGAGTAGGTGTGAGACGGATGAGGATTATGGGCGCGGTGAAACCACACAATTAGCTGCTGGGGGATTGTAGGTGTGATAGCCAGGCAGCGACGGCTTTGTGAAGTCTCGAGGAGCTGAGATTTGTGTGTGCAGCAGTGACCCGTCGGCCCTCCAGATGATTGAGCAGCAGGGAAGACGGGGCAAAAGACAATCCCTCCTCGGTTTCCTCCCCCAGAGACTCGGTGCAACGGCTGTTTGAAACATGGGACGGTCCCCGCCGCTGGCAGTGGCAGGCGCTAAGCTGCTGTCAGAGATCAGAAGGGCAGGTGGGCAGGTGGTGGCAGATTAATGCCCAGGTGGTAATGGTCCACCTGTTCACTCCTGCGGAGACGGGCAAGGAGCGACTGGTCGGCACAGAAAATGCTGAAACGCAGCTAAGGGCGAGAGAAAAAGAGGCGCTCAGGATGTCCGTCTATGATTAGACCCCCCCCCCCCCGCCCTGAACTGCCCCTGGGAATTTAACAACCCCCCCCCTCTTTGCTTAGTGGAGAGAGATATATGTGCAGTATCCTCCTCTCCTCATTTGCTGACTCAAAAGCTCGCTGGAGATATGCACTGACCCTGACCATTTGTTTGGTTTGCCGCTCCATCTTTCTGACACGTTCACCTTGGGGTCACCTTGCCTCAGCCGTGGCCTGATTGTGCCATTCAACGGTTTGCCTACAGGGAGCTGTCTGCTCTTCCAGATAGCGCACACCCAGAGGCTTCGCTAGTGCACGCATGTGTTTCTGTGTGTGTGTGTGTGTGTGTGTGTGTATCTCAGTGTTGGTTTCCCCTCTGAATGAATGTGTGTGTGTTTGTAATCACCTCTAACCGGCATATTTGGTCTTGTCTCCTCTCTGTAGATCATGGACAAGTCACTGCTCCCGTCCGTAACTCTCATCGTTGGCTGTGGGGTCTCCTCTCTCACCCTGCTGCTCCTCATCATCATCTACGTCTCTGTGTGGAAGTAAGTAACCCTACCAGCAAAGTCCGCCATGTTGGCCTCTAATGTTATACGCTGCACACTCTGGTTTCTCTCTCCTCTACCCACTCATCCCTAAACCTTTTCCTCTCCCTTTTCAAAACCCCAGGTACATCCGCTCCGAGCGCTCCGTTATCCTCATCAACTTCTGCCTCTCCATTATATGCTCCAATGCCCTCATTCTCATCGGACAAACTCAAGCTCGCAACAAGGTAAGGCACTCTTCCAGCCTATCCTAACCTCTCTTTTAAACCTCTCTGAAACTCACTGCTTTGGGGATTTTGGAAGCAGCAGCGCCAATGACACAGATTTCTCATCTTTCCTCTCTATCCCTCGTCCCCTCTGGGCTCCTACAGGTGGTGTGTACTCTCGTTGCTGCTCTCCTGCACTTCTTTTTCCTCTCCTCTTTCTGCTGGGTGCTGACAGAAGCTTGGCAGTCCTACATGGCTGTCACTGGTCGCCTGCGCAACCGCATCATCCGCAAGCGCTTCTTATGCTTAGGCTGGGGTAAGAGCACCTTTCTTTCTGTTTGTCTCTCTTTTTTTTCCACCTCCTGTTGCATCATTTTTTTTGCAAGCTTTTGATCTTCTCGGGTTCTAACTGTCCCCCTCCTCTTTGCGTATTTTCTATCTTACAGGCCTTCCTGCACTGGTGGTGGCTGTGTCTGTGGGTTTCACCAAAGCCAAGGGATACGGCACTGTCAACTAGTGAGTCCAGTCTCAACCTTTTTCCCTTTTCGGGCTGTCTCTCTTCTCTGCATTTATTCTGAAAAGCTCTTCCCTTAGCACAAGCATTAACATTCTTCCTCCTTCTCTTTTGTAGCTGCTGGCTGTCTCTTGAGGGCGGACTCCTCTACTCCTTTGTTGGCCCTGCTGCAGCTGTTGTTTTGGTACGTTTTCTGACTTTCGCGTCCCGATCCATCACAATACCTAGTCTGCTTGTATAAATGCATTACCTATTATTACATTGTCTCATCCATTTTTTTTTTCCTTTTGCAATCACAGGTGAATATGGTCATTGGTATTCTGGTCTTCAACAAGCTGGTATCCAAGGACGGCATCACCGATGTGAAGCTGAAGGAGAGAGCAGGGTAGGTCCTATTGATCTTCTCTGTACACCAGAGTATTGCGCTTATCGCCCTCATCAGTGCCATTACAGGTATATTGATGATGTGCTTTGATATCAAGCCTCACAATCAAACAACAGGAGGGAATAGAGAGAAACAGAAGTCCCTTGATTCTAATCTGTTGTTTTTCTTCTTGCAGAGCATCACTGTGGAGCTCCTGCGTGGTTCTGCCCCTCTTGGCCCTCACCTGGATGTCTGCCGTACTGGCCATCACCGACCGCCGCTCTGCCCTCTTCCAGATCCTCTTTGCCGTCTTCGACTCTCTGGAGGGTTTCATCATTGTCATGGTTCACTGCATCCTCCGTAGAGAGGTAAGGAAAAACATTCAGACGAGATGAAGTAAATAAAAAGGAATGTTGTTTCTAGTGGTTTGTTTTGCTTGATGATGTCACATGAGCTGGGATCTGAGTGCAATTTCCTGAAGTTTTCCCTCCGTCCATTAGGTTCAAGAAGCTGTAAAGTGCAGAGTGGTCGACCGCAAGGACGACGGCAATGGAGACTCTGGCAGTTCCGTTCACAATGGCCACAATCAGCTTATGGTAAATTTCTTGGCTTATTGCCTTTTTAATGTCTTGAGTACCTCTTGCATTTTATCCCAAAATGAATATGTAAATACATTTCATGCACTGATAGACTTTTTTTATTCTTTTATCAGCAGTCTGACAACGAAAAGGATGGAGATTCAAGCAGACAAGGTGAGGACCCTTTTACATTTTACAGCGTTTTCCTCATGCTCTTAACCATTTTCCCATTTGCATTTCAATTTCTGTGAGCCTTGCACTTAAAACATCTGATCATGCATAAAAAGAGAACATATTTATTTGACCAATCTTTCAGGCGTGACGTGGTTCTTTATTGTTTTTTAACTCTCTCGTACCATTTCTCTTAAAAGGAATGAAGAGTTCCTCTGAGGAGAAAATGCCTCCACCTCAGCTGCCTCTTCCCATGGGCTCCAACTTCCACACTTTGCCATCCAACCCGAGTAAGAGCCACATGCATGCAGTTCCCGAATATTCCAGCCACACCCTCACCCTGAAGAGAGAGAAGAGCCGGCTGGTGGGAGGAGTCGACCCATCCTGCGGGAAACCCGTGTACGTGTGCGAGGGGGAGCTTTTCAAGCAGCTGGACGCCGATCTCGCTCGGGCTCAGGCCGAGGGAAGCCTCTCCGATGGCAGCAGTTACGTCCTCATGCCCAACACCACCTCCACCCTGAGGTCCAAGCCCAAGGATGACCCCATGAAATACAACATCAGCGTGGAGCAGCTGCCACAGGCCAGGCTAATGCACCTCAGCGGGCCCTTTGCCGAGCCCCAGGCTGCCTTCGGGATCAAGTCCATCCCCCTTGACCAGGTCAGCGTGTCGTACTCGGAGAGAGACTCGCCCATCCAGAACATTCACAACATGTCCAGTGAGTCTCACATCACCCACAGCAGCCTGGAGAACACCTTTGAGTCCATGAACTCCATGATGTCCAAGAGTGAGACCATCTCCACGCTGTCCATGAGCTCCTTGGAGGTAAGAGGAGATGGAATAGTGTGACCTCTTGCAGAAGACTTGTTGTATGCATTTGTGCGCAATGTTTCTAACATCTATCTGAAACTAAACCAACTTTCTGTGTCGTTTGTTGTCTTTGCAGAGACAGAAATCCCGTTATGCTGAGTTGGACTTTGAGGTAAATATTGTTTAGAATCTGGCTTTTAAAAACATTATGAATGGAATGTGATGTGTATTGAATGTTTCATAGCAAGCATTTATATTTTGAGAGTAAAACGTTTTTTTTTTTCATTGTCTTCTCCAGAAAATAATGCACACAAAGAAACGCCACCAGAACATGTTCCAGGACCTAAACAGGAAGCTACATCATGCTGAGAAAGACAGAGAGTCACCTGCTTCTGACAGCAAGGTAACATATCATTATATGATGCTGATCATCCATTTGCATAGGCATTCATTTTCAGGAGATGCAGAAGAAAACACGGGAAACACAACAGAGGCAATGCTAACGTTAAACAACATTTGTTGTTGTAATAATGACCTTATAAAACAACCAGTGATTTGTGTATTAAACTGTGGTTGTCATTACTTTGAGGTCATTTGATTAAGGATGTATTCTCTTCCTTTCCTTCTTACAGTCTGTGAGATGGAGTGTGTCTTCAGGAGGAAGTGACAAAACGAACCACAGTGTGAGTGTTTATATACAAACTCACAATCTCAAATTTTACTGCCAGACACATAATCAGATATTACACTTTGCCTCAAGGAGGAATAATTTCCCCAAATCACACAAATTGCTTTCATTATTAGAAAATCACCTCTGATGTAATGAAGCCCATTTCATTTTGATTAAATCAGGAATTTTCTATGGGCTGATGGCTGACACCATGTTAAAGTGCCTCCTCTTTCTACCTCAACAGGACAAACAGCAGGGTCCTCTGGAGAGGCCATGGGAGGGAGTCAGGGGAATACAGCAGTCGCCCCCTGCATGGGTGCGTAAAGACCTGGAGCCCCTTGCTGCCTCGCCTCTGGAGCTGCACTCTGTGGAGTGGGAGAAGGCCAGCACCACCATCCCTATGGTGGGGCAGGACATCATCGACCTGCAGACAGAGGTCTGAGGGGGAGGAAGGGGGCCAGAGAAGCCACCTGATTTCACCTCGTTCACCTTTTTGGTTTAGGAATGTGATCCTGTATGGATAGAGTAGAGGACACTGAGGATGGGAGAAAGTAGGTCCCAGAATCAATGTCTTCAAACCCTCAACCAAAGCAGGAAGGAAAGGAGAGAAGGAGTGCTGGAGGAGTGGGTGTGGTGGGATGTTTAATGTAGCGTCTCTGTGCGGACTTAGAGCATCTTGTGTCAGAGTGCTCTGAATGTCAGAGGGTTAGCGGAGCGATCAGTGGTTTCCATTGACCGGGACTGGCTATGGTTCCATTACCGCTTCACTGGGAGTTTCCTGATCTCTTCAGCCTGGGTTCAGAAGATGTGGTCAACATGTCTGTGCTCCTTTTTTTCCTTCAACTGAACTTTGGAGAAAAATTAGTTGACGTGAAGCGGCGTGTCCTCCCCACTTCTCCGGAGGAACAACCGCAAACTCTTGGCTACTCCTCTTCCAGCCAACTTACCTTCCAAAATAGGACAAGGCAAAAGAGCATAAGGGACCAGTTTGATGCTTGGAGTCCAACACACTGCACTTTGGTTGAAGGGCACACATAGTTTGTTCTGCTTCACACCTGGAACTTCTTCAAACAGACTAAAATGAACCTCTTCCATGAGACTCTCTGTACTGAGAAAATGACTCTTCTTCTGGAGAGCAGGCGTAATCATACTGATGGAGCGTCTCACTGCAGTTTTCACCATGGTTATTATTATTCCAATGATCATTCCAACATCAGTGTTATGATTAGCATTGTTATTGTCATTATTGACTTTATAGTCTATATTTAGATTCTTCTTCCCCTTCATGACTGTCAGGCACAATTTATATTGTTTTTGTGCTGTGACCCACAGCATTAGGCTCCAAAAAAAAAAAAAAAAAAGATTCAATGCATCTTTAACGTGTTGTGAGCCCATGTGGACTGCATCGGGACAAACATACTGAGCGGTGATGGAGTTGGTTCGTTACCCAAAATGTCCTGGTGTCTCCAGCATTCTACTTCAATACCAAAACACCAGCACCAGGATGAACACAGACTCTCACACAGGAAGAGCAGTGCACTCTGGCGAAACGCTGGGTCGAAATGTGAGGAGATGTGGTCCGGTTGGAAACCCAGCCCCTCTCAGCTGGCATAAGATGCAGGCTCTTCCATGTCATACATGTGGATTCAAGGGGTCAGCGAGACCTTTCATCAGTGCCCTTTTGTTTCTCAGCCTTGCAGGACTCCTGGACCGAGCAGAGGTTCCTGGCGCTGATATGACTTCCACTGCAGCGCCAGGTCCTCGAGACTTCAACACATTTGTGTTTTCCGCCATCAGTGTGAAATAGTGCAATATGATGGGTGCTTGATGCTCAAGCAAGACTGATTTAATGATTTAGGCCGAATTTTTTCTTACCAATGTTTCCACACTTTTATACCATCTTCCTCATATTTACAGAGCATATAGATGCATTCTGAGAATATTGTATAACAAATCTGTATTAGTAATTCAAGGAATTTATTCACTAGAGATTTGTTAGCGCAAGGCTCCATATTTGGAGCTCTCTGTGACAAGTAGATAATTGTACTTGTATAGAATGAATGATAGCCTATGAATATAAACTGTGCTTCAGGATATTTGTTATTACTCTTCGCCTTGTCGCGATGAGTAATTGAACCTTATGTCTCTGTAACAGTGTGTTTTTGATAACCTTGTCAGTAACTCGATAGTATGTACTACCAGCCAAATTCCCTTCCCTGTCAAAGTCCCATGTCCCAATCGTACCTCGAGTTACTTGTACTGAATCCCCATTTGTATTTCCTTGTCACAACATTGTTTGTGTTCTGTTTTACCTCCTGTATTGGTACAGTTTTCACAGCACAAAATGAATGTGACTTATTTCTAATAAAAACAAAACTATATTACATGAAGAATCCGATCCTTGATTATTGGAAGGCAGACTCGTTATAACGGTGAAATACAAGTTGAAATCACGGCTCTTCTGAAGTCCAATAGAACAAACGACTTCTCCTGCAGATATCTAAAGCACGAAAATCACATCAGCACCTAAAAGTGAAATCACAATCATGCAAACTGAAATTACTAGATGGGCAATTATTTCTCTTTCTTTCCAGTCCACCTTGCAAATAAACACATTAGAATGGTGAAATACAACTTTAAATGTCATGCGGCAATATGCATGAAGAGAGACATTACAAGTAGAAATGGATTTTGAACCCATGCTGTTTTAAAGCCTCTGGCAAACATTTAGCTGTCTAAATATAGTCGTGATTTGCAGGTACAGAAACAGCAATCTCTCAAGATGATAAAAGTGCAATTCTCCTCTGTTCTATTTTCAGGCTTTGCAGGGAGGCAAATCATTACGGAGGGAAAAAAAACCTGTGAAGTTGAGTAATGAAAAAACAAACAAATTTGACAGGGGCCAGAATATGATTCTGACCTCTTTAAAAATAGGACACGTTGTCGACGGTATAAATTTAGTTTTGTCTGCAGTATTGCCACTCTGCTTTCCTTCTCCTCCATATAATCAGCTCTCATTCTTCGTTTTAATTGAACCAGTTTGCTGTAATTCTGCTGCAAGGCATACGCAAGAGGAGATTTACATCCTCCCATTTGTTAAGCGCTGCTCATTTTGTGAGGTCAGCTGGAGAGCAGACTGGCTTGTGTGCAAATGATGCTTTACTGTAGATGCCATCGTTCACTGCGTATAAAGCTTTATATATATATTTAGCTTTATGGAACATTTATGGAACATTTTGTGCTAATTTATTATCACACCAAAAGTGTGAAGTCTGCGCAGCCTGCTCATGGCAAATCACAGCACTATTGTGCGTGTGACTCCGAAAAGATGCCATTGGAGTGACTGTGGCCCTTCATTATTTGTATTTTCTTCATGTCATGACCTGAAGAAGAAGACAGACTGACTGAAAATGGATGAACTGGAGACAGACAGAATAGATAACATGCAGAAAAGGGGAATTTACAAGTATAATCTATTAACTCATGTTTTGTTCGTTTTTAAAGCATGAATCTGCAGCCTTTCTTCATGACACACAGCTTCCCTTCAAGGTACAATTGGTTGCAGCTGTCAGTTATAGTGTATACCAACATAAACACACATAGACAGTTTGTATGCAGCCACAAAGAGGACTAGACTATTGTAAGTTTAATATCTATAAGGATGCAACCTCTCTCACAGCCATTAGAAAATCAAATCCAATCAAAATCACAATAATTAGTATATGCAAATACTGTCTCTTTCTCTCTTTCTCTCTCTGTGTGTGTGTGTGTGTGTGTGTGTGTGTGTGTGTGTGTGTGTGTGTGTGTGTGTGTGTGTGTGTGTGTGTGTGTGTGTGTGTGTGTGTGTGTGTGTGTGTGTGTGTGTGTGTGTGTGTGTGTGTGTGTGTGTGTGTGTGTGTGTGTGTGTGTAAAACAGAGTCCCAATGCTAATAACATCCTAAAGCTGATGACTAACCTCCCCCCATCATCCGACACACACACACACACACATGCACACAACTCTTACTTCTCATCTCAACCCCCTACCCCTCGCGACGTGAAATCCAGTATCAATTAGCACCTTGCTGGCAGTAACAGCGAGGTCCTGGCTGTCTGTTAATTGAAGGCTGTTGCTATAGAAACAGCAGATGCTAATCCTTAAGACGGGCGAAGAAGAGAAGGTCTTTAAACTCCCAAAGAGAAGTGAAAGAACAGACAGAGAAGGCGCCATTTCTTTCCACCGGCAGTAATGTCCTGTTAATGATTGTCAGCAGTACATGCAATTATTGTAATCATCGTGTAGAGCGCAGCAGCAAGGCTGCATTCTGAACTGTTTTCATCTCCTGTAGTTCATATAAATATTAAACTTGAGGAAATGAAAGACAATGAAAAAGAGATGACTTGATTCACTTTATCGTTTGAGTTCTCCCTGAATAACGATTTGTAATTTCATAGGTGGTATTTTAATGTATTTTAATTTCTAAAGAGGTATTTATTGTTATTACGATTCAGCACAATGACAACAAGAAAAGCATGAGGGGAGCAGTGAAAGTAAATATATAGCTTTGGCTCTTTATGCATTGTGGCAACCCGGGGACGTGGAGGCAAGATTTAGAGATAAAACAGGTGACTCAGAGACAGTAACCATATAACAAAAAGTGTCCTTTAATAAGCAGGGTGGGGTAAAGGGATATAGGGTCAAACTCAACAAAAGGTTCCTCCCGGTCGGGGTCTTTGGCCTTTGGTCTACACCCAGTGGGAGACGATTCCTCCGTCCTGTTTGGGCAGAGCAGAGGAGAGGAGAGGAGAGGAGAGAGGTGAGGTGAGTCCGCTGAGTTACCTCCTGTCTGCTGCAGCTCCTCTCCAGAGGTTCAGGAGATCCTTCTATTCTTCTGCCCAGTCTGTTCCGCTGCTGCTGCTCAGCCCTGTGAACATATACTCCCTCTAATTAGCTCATGGGCTGCAGGTGTGACCACTGCCACGTGCCTAGTGGCTGCAGCACCTGCACTGGGTAGTATACTCCCTCTATCACCTCCCCCAACCTGAGGTTGGGGATCCGCCTCCTGGGCTGTGTCTGCTCAGCTTTTCCCCCTGGTTTGCCACAGCATGAACCCATTAATGCTGCGATCTGCATGTCACCTGTATGACATTGTGAGGTGACATTTGATCTGAGATGCTGGACAGAATCAGTAATTAGAGAGACAGTTATGGATTGGTTTATGGATTAAATCTCTGGAACCAGTCATGTCTTTTGTAGTATCAGTGCAACCTGTCGACAAGCAAGTCACTAAAGCACCACCCGCTCACTCAACATCAGCTTTATGCTTGTGTATGTCATGTAATATATTATTATTTACATGTAGGTGTGAACACAATAAAAGTATCACAAACCACGATTCCAGCAATAACACTTGGAAACAGCAACAGGTTCTCGTCACGAGGTCCATTTAGTGGCTGTTTTGGAGCTTTTAATCACATGACACAGTCTTTGTCAGTAGATCGAGTTTGTCAGCTTTGTCATGGAATTGTATAATCGGACATCATCAATTCTGGTCCCTTAACAAAATAAATTGATTTTAAGATTTGTGTAGAGAGAAATAGAACGTTCAAATCCACAAAAACTGGGAAAACTCCTGAATGTGCTGAAGAAGGTCATGTGATATGAACCGCTGCTAAATAGAACACTGAAATAGTGTTCTTGACTCTGAATTATTTTGTGGTATTGATGTAATGAATACTCCCATATCATAAGAACTATCTTATAATCCTATAAGGTTTTATATTCATATTATTAATATTGAAAGTATGAGTTTAAAATGTGTAATATTCATAATTACGCCCCAAAGAAGTACTCAGAGATAACCAGTCTTAATAACAAGGTACTGTGTCCTGCTGTGTTTGTTACAGAACTGTGAGTTTCATTTCCTTGCTGGAGAACAAAACTTGAGCTCTGAAGATTAGCAAAATCCATTGTTTTCAGCTGTGGCACAGCATGTTCTCAGCTCAAATCATACTCTTGTTTCCCAGAGCACAACAGATCTGAATGCAAGGCTTATCTGTTTCTCTTGACTGCCAATACATATTTAAAGCAATCACGGACCACGGGGGTTGATTTTATATGGTCACTCACAAATTTGAAATAAGCACTTACACATATCTAACACTGTTGGTGTGTCTTTCTCTCTCTCTCTCTCTCTCTTTTACACACACATTCTCTTTTTCTCACACTTTCCCTCCTGATTTACCTCTGAATGACAAGAAGTCAAATATGGTGGATTACAGCTGTGTTTGTGCGTCATAGCTAAATGCCAGCAGTCTCTTGAGAGTGTTTTTTTCTGTAGGGTACCACTAGTCTTACCTTCAGACCATATGCTAACCCCAGGGGTTGAACTGGAAGGCAGGCAGCTTAAATATTGAATTATGGATGACATTGTGTCCAATACAATCAGCTGGAACAAAGAGGCTCAATGTGGTCACAAGAGACAATCGTGTCTGCAAGAGCAGTTTGCAGTTAATTGCAGTTAATCCACACATTGTCATGCCCCATTCAGGATGTTGGTAATACTTTTCTAATCCCTTGATTTTTCATATAGCGCCATTTTCAGGTCAAGATGACCATTTACCATAGACTGTTGACAGCAGCCCCAATTATAGCCTACTTTATGTTTAGTGCTATTTAGCAACCGGCAGCATGCTAAATTAACACACCAAATTAAGATGGTGAATATGATAAACATTATACCTGCTATAAGCATGCCAGCATCATGACATTAGCATTTAGCTCTGAAGTAACAGAGTAGGTAGCATTGCTGTAGACCAGAGAATATTATAATTTAATTTATTTATTGTTTGTCTCATCACTATTCCAGAAAATTCTGTGATTGTACATCATGGCCAATTATCAATGCAATTAGAGTGCAAGCTTTAACATTACAATGCAGCTATTAGTGAATGCTACTTTGCGTAAAGTGCTAATCAGCAAATATTAGCATGCTGAGCTAACACGCCAAATTAAGACGTTGAAGATGGTATACATACCTGCTATAAGCATGCCAGCATCGTGACATTAGCATTTAGCGCCGAATTATAGCCGAACAGAGCAACTACATATACATGTGAGTCTTACTATTATACAGTCAATTCTGTGATTGTACAAAGTGGCTAATTGTCAATGTTATGGGATGCAAAGCTAAATCTATTAGCAAATGCTACAGCTGCACTTATAGGGAGCAGTCTGAGTCTGTGCTGCCAAGTCGGGGGAAAAGTGATGTCGGCCGCCTTAACTTTCAAAAAGAACTGATTGTCTGTTTGTGGACTCACTCACATTGAACACCTTGTAATCAGTTCGCTAAATGAGTCAATTCACTGTTAATTATTGCAAGGCTGCCTGCGAATCGGGTGAATAGCCTAATGTCCAAAGGACCCTGTATGTACACAAACAATCTGGACCCCTTTATCAACCCTGATAGTCGCCATGGCAACAGTGGCAACATCCAGGCTTGTTCATGAGGACGATTAGGAACACGGAGTTTCAGCAGGTTTTGGAGAATTAGATGAGCTGAGTGCACATAGACGAAACCAAGACGTCTGAACACTTTAAAATACCAACATGGGTTCATGCTTACAAAACAGCATAGTGTACATTTTCCTGCAATGCAATTCAAATTTCCATTTATTTGATTTTTTTTAAATATGCTCAACAGGCTTCTAGGAAATAAATGCATATTTCATTCCAGTACCTTTCTAAAGTGACTCAAAACCAACACAGTGCTATTAACTCAATATGTAACCCTTTCCCTTACATCCCCAGGGGTACCAACATGCTTTTTTTCCAGGAGGAATGGATTTCAGATAAGAGCTCTTTTCAATCATATTATTGATAGTGCACTGGTAGAAGCAGGACACATTAAAATCATTATGCCTGACATCCAAACATGTGGATATTAAATCTCCATCTTAAATGGAGCCTTGCAGGAATAATGTGTGTTATGTTATATGGAATAATAATGCAAAAAAAGAAGTACGACACAATTATACTGAATTTCTTGCGAGCAGAGGTTACGAAATGACTTGTTCAGGAACATTGTACCACATCTTGTTGTCTGCATGACCTTACTTTGTCTTTGCTCAGGTTAGTGCTGTTGCCAGGATACTATTTCCTATGGCAACACTTGAGCCTGCGAGGTGAGCAGCTCTGAAAGGATCCAGTTAACTGCTGGCTGCTCTGTATCCAGTGGACCGGAAGTCCATACATGACCATAGAAAGAAATGCACAAATGTGCACGGCCACACACAAAAAAAGTCCCTTAAAAGTTCAGTTGGCCTTCGTGTGTTAGCTGATATTTTCTCCCAGACACGACAAATGGACTTCCGGTTCTATTCAACAAGAATTAATTGTATACTCAGGTGTAATTTGACATTAAAATGTATTAAAATGGGAATAATATATGTGTCAATCAGTTTAGCATCAAGGATGCTGCCCTCATTATTCGTATTTTCCTTTTTGAAGGATGTATCCGTGATTTTGTTTTCTAATGCTGTTATGCAGCACAACCAGCAACCTCTGTTAATATTTAATATAAATATATATTCAATGTTCTATGTGAAACTCAATGTTTACCCTCATTTGAAACAAAATGAGTGCAGCACATCCATTTCAAGTGAAGAGGGAATTGTTATACATGAAGCTTATCACATATTCACTGCAAAAGCGGATGGTCTCCATCTGTACGAGAGTATACTGCCACCATTTGTTGCAAGGGTGTTACTACCTCTCTTGTGCAGTTTTCTCTTACTGCTGTGCCTAATGTAAGGTAATGTCTAAAATGCATCTTTAAGTGTTCAAATCTAACCTGCAAAAGCAAGTAACCTCCTTGAGTGTTTTCTCATTGACCCTGTTCTTACTCTGTCGTGCACACGCTTTCAGACTTCCCTTGTCTTTGTTTCATACCGCCATATTTTTGACCATGGCTGTTGCACGGCAGAACACAGTGGCTCAACAAGTATACGCTTCTCTTTTCCCTGGAGCTTCCGGATCATCGTGGTCATTTCCGAACTTAAACAGCTTGACAGGATGCAAGAACGTCATCACAAAAGCACCCCTCCTACATTTGCTCATTGACCATCAACTCTGAAGGATTCAGACGATGAAAGGGGAGTGTCAGGCACCAAAGGTGAGCTCGTACGACACTGTGCTGGGCTGTGCATTGTCTAGCAGGGAGGACTCTTTTTCAATGGGACTCCATTATGACTCATCTGTACTCAAACACCCACTGACCTCCCTTTACTGTGCAAAGCTTCTCTTTGTGCTGCTGAGTGTGCCTCATCCAGCACTCCACAGATGAGCACCGGGTCTTATCCTTTTAAATAATAATGCCACAACACAACGATGTCACAGGTCTGCAGACAGTGCTTACAAAATATGACCATGAAATTAATTAGATAGGTCTGTGAAGCTTTTTAGGACTAAAAAATGTACTATAATTTAGTTGTGTTATGTATTGTTAGAAAGCTTAGGTAATGTTCTGAATAAGACGGGCTTTTAAATCAGTGACAGCCTATGGGTGTGTGCTTGTTTTCCTACTGTTTGCATGGACTTGAGACCTGGTTTGAAGATCTGTTTATGCTGCTCGGTTTTTAAACAGGATTCATTGGTTGAAAAGGTGCGTGTGTGTGTGTGTGTGTGTGTGTGTGTGGGGGGGGGGGGGGGGGGGGGGGGGGGGGGGGGGTAACTAGCTTTACATAGTGCTTCTTCAGTTCTGTGTGAGAAACATGGAATATATAAACAAAATAATCATAAATCCCACCATGGAATATATGAAACATTCATACTATTTGGAAATGTTTCCAGGAAAGACGTATTTAATGTATTGCTAATGACAGGGAAATGAATTAACATACTTCAAATTAATAATTATAATGAATTGCTTGTGATAGCCAGAGTCAGTGCAGAGCAGGTCAGTTGAAATTGTACAAATTAGATTGTTATTCTTGCAAATCCTTCAAAATAATTAATTTTCCAACAATAAATGAGTATGGGCATTTTACTTAGGTATGAACGTTGTATTTCAAAGAAATAAATCTATTTACTGGCATGTGACAACATAACAAAGATCATTTACAAATATAATTGTTTCTAATCTGCATGAGCGTGAGGTTTAATACAGTACAGTTAACTAGTTGGCAGTTTATAGCGTGTTGGCAAGTGCAGCTGCATGATCCCAACTGCACATTTCAAGTGTAGCCTATACAGTATTATCTTTGTGCAGAGCCCACTGCACATAACTCCTGCAGTTCTCACCCCTCGCCGCCTGGCGGCAGCAACAGGCGCACGGAGGGGCTGGTCTTCATCTATACATCCATGCTTTCCACACCCACAGGAGGAGACGTCTATTTAACATTTCCGCATTTCGAGCCGGGACAGAGGAAACACCAAAAGTGGTCTCTGCCCTGTTGCAGCTGCGAATAACAATATCAGCACAATGTCAAGGTTCCTTCTTAGAGCAAACATAAGGAGATGCGTCGCCTCTCAGATTAGAATGGCGTCTGATCAGGTAACACAACGTCCGAATGTTGTCAAGTCAGATGACTTCTTGAATGTTAGCATTAGCTTGCTAATATCAGTAAAGTTGTTGGTGTCGGAGGAAGTTAGCCCCGGGCAGCTAGTTGTTGACGTGTTGCGTTCAGGGATCAACTAATTGTGCGGGGTCATTGATGACTTTGCTGCGTAGGCACGAGGGGACTACGTCATGAATACAATGTAGCGTTAGAAACGTTGTTAATCATCATTCTCAGCAACAACAACATAAAAAAAAGCTTCTGTGTTACTGGTGAATTATGAAAGGTTCCCGTCACGGTCAGCTGGCTGTATTCATACACAGTCCTATTTGAATGAGGAGCAAACAAAGTGACCGATGAATAGGTTAACTATCAGTTATAGGTTTGTAACCTTCAGCAGAGGCAGCGTAACAACGCAATTAATTAATAAGACATTAAATAAGAGCGATGGAGTTGTTTTCTGTGCTGTTGCAGAGGTTGTTTGATTGCATAATAAAAAGTGTAAGTTTAGGAAAACTTTTAATTTATAGATATATTTCCTTAACAGATAAAGAAGTTCAAAGTCTGTCATCAAATTGTTTTATTGTTAGTATGAGCCGATAGAAACTACCATGCATCCAGATAAATTAATGAGTTTACTGAAGCAACTAACAAAGAGACACAACCGTTTTACAGCAATGAATGCATTGATTGTTTTAGGTTTACACAATGAGCGAACAGGATTTTTTATATGTTCTAATTTGTTAAATATGTTTGGTAAATGGACTGTATTTATGTGACACCTTTCCACCTTATTGCTTTACACTTTGCCTCTCATTCACCCGTTCAAACACACATTCATACACCGATTTGTGGCAGGCGGTGACTTTTATGTGAAATGTGAGGATTCATTCTGCTTATTCCAGCTTGGCGAATTGGGCAAGGGCGCAGGCAAAGGTGGGGGCGGAGGAGGCGCTGTGAGGGCGGCAGGTGGTGCATTTGGAAAGCGACAAGTGGCAGAGGAGGAGCTGTACTTCAGGTAAGTAACAGGGGCTCACCGTCAGGAGAGGCAAACCAGGTACAGGTTTGTGGCCCCCCCCAAAAAAATTGGAAAAGGGTCCCCCGATGGCCACTCATTGGCACGTTTTGTAATGACAACTATAAACCCCCTTAAACCTCCCATAAAGGCTCTATACAGTGCACCAGTTATATTAGTAGTAAGCTGCAGGTAATAACAGGTTCCACACCTTTTGAACCCGGTTTTTCATCACTGTGTTTCCACCTGCAGGCAGAAGGAGAGGGAGCAGATGGAGGCGCTGAAGAAGCATCATGTGGAGGAGATTGAGCACCACAAAAAGGAGATTGAGCGCCTAGGAAAGGAGATTGACCGTCACAAGGGCAAAATCAGAAAGCTGAACCATGATGACTAAAGCTGGGAAGCCTGTTGTAATTTCTCCTTCCGACCCTCTGATTACCAAATCAATCATAATCCAATATTGATTTATTTACTGCTTGTCAAGGCAGGTCCTGTATGACACTTCATACTGACATCATAAATATCAATAAACCAATAAAGCCTTTCATTTTTGATATTTCATGAAGACTTTTGAACATGTCTGTGCATCGCTGTATTCCTCTTGATTATCGTCAAATGTCAGCTGTGTATTGGGATTTGAGTAGCTGTAGTTAGAATAATCAGGCTGGACCTGTACATAGACTGCATACATGTATAGTTGATGAGGCGCTCACTTTGAACCTCCGCGCTCAGGTTGAAAGTGGCAGCCGCTTAGCTGGGATGTATCTTTAACGTAAGCCTATGTCTCACACATTTTGTAAGATGTGTTTGTGTAGCCGCTAAGATTGTGATTGTATTGTGTTGTATTTGGATCAGCTACGTGCTCAGCATAAAGCCACAGGAGTCAGACTCCAAACAATGAGTCTAAACGAACACACCCGCCCCCTCAGCGCGGTATTGTTGACATCTCGCGATGTTTGCTAAGCGGTTGCGTTGTTCGGGCGAGCCGACGACGAGACCATAGCTGTCTGGAAATTTGTCTCGTGGTTTAGACTAAAACGTATTATTCATATTGGACAATTTTTTGTACGCGCGACAAAATAATCGTTCCGCATTTTAACACACGCCACTGTTAGTGTCCCGAATTAGACCGGTGAGTTTTGCTAACTATCCGTTTGCACCTTATACGGAGCGTGTGTTTGTGTGTGTGTGCACGAAAGCTGTCTCTGCACGATGAGGCCTAAGTATGAGCCGCTAGACTGCTAACCACTGTTATTGTCGGCTCAACATAAAACACGTTGGAGAGCGATTTTGCTCCGAAATTTGTTTTCGTTTTTAATGCATTTGACTTTCGAAAGCTGCGTTCGCCAAGTCGGACCCTGTGCATGTAGATGTGCTGATAAATGTGTCCTCGTTAGCTAGCTGCATGTGAGGGGGGCGGGACGGTAACGTTAGCCGTCGGTGCTTTCTTTAAGTGACCGTGTTGTGTTACCGCGCGATAGCTGCTATCGCATCAATCTATCAGGGACTGTGTTTTTAACTAATCCAGTCACTGCTAGACGGGTGTTACGGGTTTTAGAAATGCCTTCTATTGTTATTTATTGACAGTAAAGTTATACGGGCCATCAAATAACTAAATAAACAATTCGCTTTGCAGCAGTTGTATAAAGATGAATTTAAACACATTTATTTTAGGATAATGACAATGAAAAGCCCAGTATTTGTGGGTCTGTCCTATTCAAGAACAATACGTTCTTTTGTTTAACTGAATACATTGTATTTCTTCGTTGCTGTATGACAGGACGATGGCTGCTGCGGAGGTGAACGGCGGCTCTGCTCCTCTGAAGGAAGAAGAGGAGCCCATGGATGTGACCACAACACACACGGAGAACTACCAGACGCTCGTGGACGCTGGGCTGCCCCAGAAAGTAGCCGAAAGTCTAGACAACATCTTCCAGACAGGTGGGTGATAGTTGTTTTGATTTAAAGAGCTGTGAGATGTCACTCCTGTAGCTCAGCCCGGTAGTGAACATGCTTTTGTAATTGCAGGCTTGGTGGAGTATGTTGACCTGGATGAAAGGGCCATTGATGCACTGCGTGAATTCAATGAGGAGGGAGCGCTGACTGTGCTGCAACAATTCAAAGAGAGCGACCTGTCCCACGTACAGGTAACCACATGGATCGATGGCATCTCCTTTTGTCTTTGATTGGATTTGTATGTCTGTGTACACTATAAGTAACAACTCATTTGTTTGTTTCTTTTAAATGTAGAATAAAAGTGCGTTCCTTTGTGGAGTGATGAAGACTTACAGACAGAGAGAAAAACAAGGAAGTAAAGTGCAAGAGTCCACCAAGGGCCCAGATGAAGCAAAAATAAAGGTACACAAAGTCATGTGACTGAGCTTTGTTGTGCACGAATGTCATATAAACATGCCTCTGCAGCCATGCAACCCGGTTAATGTTTTGTGTTTTTCAGGCTCTGTTGGAGCGGACCGGATATACCCTGGATGTCACCACAGGGCAGAGAAAATATGGAGGTCCCCCACCTGAGGATGTGTTCAAAGGAATACAACCAGGGATTGGAACTGAGGTAGATAAATATATATATATATATATATATATGTGTGTGTGTATATATGTCTGTGCTGCAGTAACATTCAGAGTCCTGCAGAACATGCTGCATGTTGGACTTAACACATCCTTACACTTGTTCACCTGTTTCTCTCTTCTTCATCAGGTGTTTGTCGGGAAAATCCCGAGGGATTTGTATGAAGATGAGCTGGTGCCGCTCTTTGAGTCTGCTGGTCCCATCTGGGACCTCAGGCTAATGATGGACCCTCTCTCTGGTCAGAATAGAGGCTATGCCTTCATTACCTACTGCAATAAGGATGATGCACAAAAGGCTGTAAAGCTTGTAAGTAGAATAGCACGACTTTGGAAGAAGCATCTCAAACCATATAACAACAGAGTTAGTTTTAAAGGACTGCTCTAGACATTTTAGGCAAGATCTCTGGAGTGTAACTTTAAAAACAAGAATAATTCAAGCTTCAAATTGCTTTATGCTTTACTGTACTGTTCATGTACAATGAATTTCACAGTTTTTGGCCTCCCCGTTTTTATTTTCAGTGTGATAACCATGAAATCCGCCCTGGCAAGTACTTGGGAGTGTGTATATCTGTTGCAAACAATCGCCTGTTTGTTGGATCAATTCCAAAGAACAAGACAAGGGAAAGCATATTGGAAGACTTTGGAAAAGTTACAGGTCAGTTTCAAAAGAGAGAAATTTGTCTATGAAACTCATTAAAACAAATTCAAAGTCATTAACGATGATAAACCCGACAACTGTTTTGGAAGTTAGAGATGATATTGTTGTGTTGCACAGAGGGTCTCCAAGAGGTGATATTGTACCACCAGCCAGACGACAAGAAGAAAAACCGTGGCTTCTGTTTCCTGGAGTACGAGGATCACAAGTCCGCAGCGCAGGCTCGCCGCCGCCTCATGAGTGGCAAGGTCAAGGTGTGGGGGAACCCCGTCACTGTGGAGTGGGCCGACCCTGTGGCTGAGCCAGACCCGGACGTGATGGCCAAGGTTAGTCTTATGTCTTCCTCTTTAAAGGAGCTGTATTTAACATTCTAAACACTAATGTAGCCGCAAACAAACTATTTATGGTGAGATATGGTGGAGTTATGTCTAGCTGAGCAGAGAATGAGATTGTTCTCCCTCCGTGTGTGTTGTTATCCGAGCTTTCCTTACTGTGTTGACGGGCCGTGCGTGCATGTTGGTGCACATCTGTGACAGTTAGTGGCTGTTGGTGCATGTGAGCACGCCCCAGTGGCCCAGGTTCAGGGTAACAAACCTCCCTGTTTTTCCTGTCTTGTAGGTCAAGGTGCTCTTTGTAAGGAAACTGGCCACAGCAGTGACTGAAGAGCTCCTTGAAAAAACCTTCTCTCAGTTTGGAAAGCTGGAGCGAGTGAAGAAATTGAAAGACTACGCTTTTGTCCATTTCGAAGAAAGGGATGCTGCCGTAAAGGTGAGTAGTTTTCATGCTTTGGACGAGATATTTAGCATGTCTGTTGATTGTGATGTATGCTACAGTTAATGGATTGTTTTATTTTATTTGTCCAGGCAATGGATGAGATGAATGGGAAGGAGCTTGGAGGAGAGGAAATTGAGATAGTCTTGGCAAAGCCCCCAGACAAGAAGAGAAAAGAGCGCCAAGCAGCTCGGCAGACCACCAGGAATTCAGGGTGAGAGAGACATGTGACTCGTCTACGGCCCGACTTCTTCTCTCATAAGGAACGCATTAAATGTAACTCTATGCTCCCCTCTGCAGGTATGACGACTACTACTACTACCCACCTCCACGCATGCCGCCACCTGGCCGAGGCAGGGGTCGTGGTGGCCGAGGGGGCTATGCCTATCCTCCAGATTACTATGGATATGATGACTACTATGATGACTACTATGGCTATGACTATCACGACTACCGCGGTGGCTATGAAGACCCGTACTACGGCTACGAAGACGTGTACAGCATGAGGGGCCGCGGTACTCGTCCCAGCAGGGGCGGGCCTCCTCCGCCTAGAGCTCGCGGGGGAGCGCCCCCGGCACGAGGTCGAGGGGGCTACGCCCAAAGAGGGCCCCCGCCCGGTGGACCGAGGGGCGGCCGCGGGGGGCGCGGAGCCCCTTTCCAGCCGCAGAGGGGTCGCGGTCCTCGCGGGGCCAGGGGCAACCGTGGCGGCAACGTCGGCGGAAAGAGGAAGGCAGACGTGTTTAACCAGCCTGACTCCAAGCGCCGCCAGACCAACAACCAACAGAACTGGGGGTCCCAGCCCATCGCCCAGCAGCCCCTGCAGCAAGGGGCCGACTATTCTGGTAACTATGGTTACAGTAATGACACCATGGAGTTTTCACAGGATTCTTATGGGCAGCAGTGGAAGTAGATGCACCCAAAGGTATTTGGCAAAGTGACAACAAAAAAAAAAAAGTGAAAAACAAGAGTTAAAAAAAAAAGAAAAGAAAAGGAGATTGGCCACAATTTTTTGATTGACTTTTTATTCTTCACCCCTCATGAAAAAAAAATCTGTATATATGTCAGAGAAAAACGGACAGACTCCAGAATTGGCTCGAGGTGATTGGCTGGAAAGCCTTTTGGCTGAAGAAGGGAACGTAACCGTTGTGGTGAATCATTTCTTACTCCTACGGTTACTTTGGGACATGTGTCTTTAAAAAAAAAAAAAAAAAAGAAAACCCACACAAAACACTTTTATTGTTACGTTTTGTTCCTGATTCTTTTAAAGCCAACAATGAACATTTACAAAAAAAAAAAAAGTGGACATTCGTTCTCAAAAGTCTGAGAGGACATTAAATAGTGATATTGCCTAGCAGGACGTTTTTGCCCGTGCCCCTTTCCTCCTTCCCCTTCTTGTACTCCCTTTATTTGTGGTTTCTCATAGTTGCTTAGGGACTTGCTTGTAAATAAATGCATATGGTTAGAGCTTCATACTTCATTTTTTTGCAATGGTGGAGAAAAGAATCCACAGGAAGGAAGAAATCAAAGTTTTGTAACGTTCAAAGTGTATGCCTAGCATTTCTAGAGATAGACAAATTGTGTTTTTTTTAAACTGATACCATAACTTCCTATGTTTTCTTTGAACTTGCCCAATAGAATTTGGTTTGGCTTACCTTAAGAGCCATAGCAGTTTGTTCTGATGTTCTTTGTATTTATAACTTTTACGTTTGTTCCGTTTCAATAAAACTAAGCTGAGCATCAGTCAATTGTCAGATACTCAAATTCAGTGTTGTCATTCGCTATTTGATTATCAATTCCCGTATCTGGATGAAGATCTTCTTTTCCAAGTCAAATTCTCAACGGATAATTACAAAAGACTGAAATTGCACAAGAGAATTTGAAAGGTGTTTTGGATGAACACAGGATTTTAACCCTTTAATTTCCAGTGCATGTTACATCAGACTACTGTCATTTCCTGCACTCAGAATTTAAATTGTGAATATTAAAGAAATTCAAACAACTGTTAAAGGACCAAACTTTTGGCAATTTTGGCTTTTAATTACTCAAGATTGTACCTGTCTATTACAATTTGTGTGCACAGGTAAACAGTGTATGCTTTAGTAAATGTTAGCTCACCCTCACTAAATGCTGTTCTCCGCTGTTCATGAAGAAAGAAAAAACACGGAGTGCTCCCTATGGGTGATTTATTTTTGTTAAATTTTGAGAATGCTTCAAGAAGAGAAGTAATTGAGTAGAAGAAACCATGGATTCTTTTCACAGGTGTGAATTCGCTGTGCCTTATTTGTTGTTTTACACCTTTTTTAACCCGAGTGGTGTTTATCGAGGCAGACGTTTACTGAAGCATATACTATGTTCACCTGTTAACACAAACCTTACAGGCATGGACAGTCCTGTATAACGGTGAAATGTCACTTGCACTGGTATGGTCCAGATACTGACACTCTAACAGTTACAACACATTTGACCTTGAATGGATTTGTACTTGTGTGCCGAGTTGTTTCCAATTCATTTGTTTTTAATTTCTAAAAAAAAAAATCTGCACATCATCTCAACCATCTGCTCTCCTTTCAGAGGACACCAAGGATCTGACCATCCAAAGGGGTTAAAATTCAAAAAAATGTTGCCAAAGCAAGCGACCACCTGTCAGAATCTGTTTACTGTAAATAGTGTTTTTGTCATTTGGTACCATGGTATCATTGTATCTTGTTTCATGTGTCTGTCCTCTTATTCCAACCTGCCTAGGTGGAGAAGCAATGAGAGCGGCACCGCTAGAATGAGGAACTCCCCTGAACGGTACTCGAGGGTGAGCTAGCCTTGCACAGAGTACTGTCTCCTCTCCTGTAGCTTCTTGTAATCACTCGAGAAACACTAGCCTTAATTATACTTTGTTTTTTTTTTATTGTTTCCTTCCTAATTTACTGCACTGCGAATCAAGCTTAGTAGTGGGATTTTCTTTTCTCCAGGATATGAAGAACACAAATCACTAAAGTTGACCCGAGAATCATTGGAAATGTTCAAATTAATTGTGTTCCCAGCATGTTTCTGGGGGCGTAGAGAACACGGGAGCGGTGCAATTCTTTTCCTTCACAGCCGTGCACATGTGTCCCTGTAAGCCAATTGAAAAGTCAAACACTCATTTAGAGCCAAATGGCCGTTCCTTTAGACTGGATTAAGCAGCCAGAAGGCATACAGTCAAGGATTTGGTAAGCCAAGCTATAAACCCACAAAACCTTTGCTCACTGCACCAAAACCACACCTCAGCTGTCTGCACACATTCTGTGAATAGAGGTTGGTGGTGGTGGTGGTGGTGGGCTGGGCGGGCATTTCCCCTCCAATGCCGCTAGAGGTAGTAATTGCACACCGAGCACGACTAGAGATCCATTGTTCCTTTATCCAACACTGCTTTTATTGGCCATTTCCTGAGCTGGAACGGTGTAAATTAATACACGTATATTAAGTAGAGGAGCTGTTGTTGACATTGATTTAAATAGTAGTCGGGATACTAAATGAAAAGCGGATCAAATTGGCTGACGTTGGAACAATGGCTGTGCCTCCAAAAGAGATGTCTGTACCCCTGAACGCCACACGATGGCAGTAGTAGTGCTACAGTGTTCATATTGCACAGGTAAGACTGAAACAGGGAGCACGGCGTTGCATCAGAAAGCTTATTGTATCGCACATTTTGGTTTGTACTGAAGTGCCATCAAATGCTGGAGTTTCCTTTACAGTTTCTCACTTCAGAACTGTGTCTTTTATATGTTGCCTCTTGTCACTAGGCAGTAAAGGAGCTGCCCCCATCCATGTGAATGAGTTCACACAAATGGAAGGGACTGATTGGTAAGATTGTTCATTATCTGTACTAATGCTCAGAAGGTCTCAACATGTTTCTACTTTTACTTTTTGACATGATTTAGAATGTTACGACCTCTTTGCTTCGCAGAGCCAATTCGTTCTGTTAGGGTTAGTTTTCAGAATATTAACTCTGCATCAAGTCACAAGTCTGGCTTCTTCTTCTTTCCAGTTACAGATGCATTACATCATGTTACAGACGACGCAGTCTCGCTGGTCATGCCGATGCTTGGAAGCTGTTTGACCCAAGATTTGTCAACATGCCCTCGTCTGTGTGGCCCTTTTCTAGCTCCGAGTCAGGAGGCCGTCCTCAACGAGCTGCGAGCCAGCATCGTCACAGGGTCCACACTTACTGGACTGTACACTTGAGGTCCGGTACTCATGGGAACACGGACTGGCTACCCTGTTCCCTGCTCAGCAGACTGCACAGGTGAGGAATCATTTTTGGATTGGTGGAGCTACGTATGTGTTGGAGAAACTTCCCAAGTCTCAATCAATGTAAACGTCACATTAAAACATGTTTCAACAAAAGTTGTAACGGCCATAACTGGGATTCATAAGAGGTGTGACGAGTAGTGCATTAGTCTTGAAATGCCTTTATTCTAACGGTTAATGTCTTTCCACTTACTCCAGAAGCGTAGGAGGATACAGTTGATGAACATAATCAAGAGCTCCATCCAGCAGACTGCTCCTTCCTTATCCAGATTAAATCAGTATTCATGTAAAGGGGAATCATCTGTTGCTCTTGATTGTTCAATACATGTTATTACCCAAGTAAAAATGTGTGTTTGTGTATGTATGTTTATTTTATTATTATATTCACATGGACCTAGTGATTGGTAATTTAAAAACTACAGCATGTGCACAACTTCTACTAGAGTCTTCAAAATACAACGTCATGGAGTTCAGTAGTGGTTCCTATAGTAGATGAAGATGTTTCTCACCAGTCAAACAGATGGAGATGATGGGTGGGCATGTAAACAGTGAACAGGATCAGTACAGGTAGACCACTGACAGTGCTTGTCCTCTCCTGCATAATCATGGTTTAGTTAAAGCTGTATACAGGGTTAGTTAGGGCTGTCTCTGGGATTGGGAGCCTTAAAATTCGGGTTATATTTTGAAGAAATGCAGTCGTAAATTTATGTCAGAGAAAACACAATGCAAGCCTCGCAAATTGATATACTCTGTAAAGTTTGTTGATAACAAATGCATGATAACACACTTATTATCCTGCATTTTTCTCCATTTATCACAATGAAACCAAAATAACGAGCCTTTCTAACGCAACCTTCCGTTTGTATTAATTCCAGTTCAAACCTATAGTTAAATTATTTTTGACGTAACGTTAAACTCATTCATAAAGATGTTCTTCTGTGTAGCGCGTGCACTGTTGAGACAACTAGCATTAAGGAGACCGCATGGTCACGTGACGCTACAACGTCACATGTAGATCAGGGGGGGAAGATGGCGGCCGCCGGAGGAGAACCTTCTACCGAAAATGTGTCGGATGAATTGTTTCAAAACTTTTACACGGAGGTACGATACATCTTATGTGAGTTTCTGTGTTTTTAAAGTGCCGCTCGCTCTCCGTGCATCAACTGAAGTTACGCATCAGCGCTCGCGCTGAGCACCTACAGGCCTCGCAGACATTGCCTTCAGCTAACGATAAGGAGCTAACGTTTACTGAGAGATGTTTTGTGAGCAGACACGTCTTTCTGGGGTTATAAGGACACCGCCAAAAGCGCGTCTATGTCTTTTAGTTTCCTCTTCTCAACCCCCACTAGTCACTTCACTTAAAATGCTTCTCGAGGCAGGTGATCTCAGCCCTCTGTCTCACGTTAGCAGGGTCGAGTGTCTGGCGTTACGCTTTGGCTAGTCACTGTTTCATAGATATCAAATGAATGAGGTCTGACTCCCAGAAAAGATGCAGAGCAACCTGCTGTTTGATCAGCTGTCACTCCTGAATGCTGGCTTATCTAGTGCATCATCAGGAGAACGTGCTATTAACAACAGCACCAGTGAGTGCAGCTGCAGCTGGACTGTGCATTTTGACTGAGGCTGTATTTTGAAAGTTGTCATTGTCTTGAACAGGTGAAGCAGATCGAGAAGAGAGACTCCGTGTTAACCTCCAAGCAGCAGATTGAACGACTACTCAGACCTGGAGCATCCTACTTCAACCTCAATCCCTTTGAGGTACGTGTGCCACCAATAAAGTGTTTATTTAAATTGTTTTGTCAGTTTATAAATGTTATTAGTCCAGTTGGATGCCGATCACAGTTACTAGACCCAAAGGTAACAATAGGCGAATGACCTCAAGTACTGATTTATGACATCAAATGTGAGGAAAACAATCATATCTATATAACAATAATCCTTAATAAATCCTTATTTAATAAACGACTTCCAATGCAGTAAAATGATATTGATTGAAATTAAATTCTTGACTTAATTGGTCAAAAATCTTTATTTTTGTTGTTACTGACATGATGTTGCAACCATGTATATTTCCCCAAAACGCTATCAGAGAAACAAATACCTCACGTGTTGATCTTTGGGATGGTTTTGGTTTACATTAGGCTGACAAACATGCTGTTGTGGAGCCCTCATTGCTCTCATAACTATTTTGATTCCAGCATAATAATGATTGGATTCTCTCTTTGGATAATATACCTTTTGTTGAATAAACATACCGATGTTCACAACATTTCCAGGTGCTGCAAATTGATCCTGAGGCAACAGATGATGAATTGAAGAAAAGATTTCGGGCGGTGAGCGAAACAAAACAACCCAAAACATTTTATCATTCTCCTCTGTGAAGAGGCAGCTTGCCTGCTGATTTGGTGATAGTGTCATAATGTTGTTTTGTTTCCTAATATTTTGTTTCCTTTAACTCTGCAGTTGTCCATTTTGGTCCATCCAGACAAAAATCAGGATGATCAAATCAGAGCACAGAAATCCTTTGAAGGTACATTCCTGACTACATGTATCTGCTGTCTTTAAACTGAGGAACTTGTTTCATGTTGACATCCAGCTCCTTCCTCTGCTGCCAGTAGATGGAAAAATGAACTTTAATTTCCCCTGAATGTGTGTCTGTTGTAGCCGTGGACAAGGCATACAAACTCCTACTGGAACCAGAACAGAGGAAGAGAGCCTTAGATGTGGTCCATGCGGGACAGGAGTATGTGGAGCACAACGTGAGTGTTGAACACGTTTCCTCACCGTTCAAACATTCAGGGCATTATTGCCTCCATGTTACTCAGATCTCCTGAGCTGTATTTGTCTTAACATTTTATATTCTGCTATGATGTGCTCCCGACAGGTCAAGGAGAAAAAGAAACAGTTGAAGAAGGATGGGAAGTCATTGGATGTGGAGGAGGACGACCCTGAAATGGTGAGTCGACATTGAAGAAAAACACACATACTGGGACGTTAGTGTTGAAAATATAAATTGAAAGTAAATATAATTTTTTTTTAAATAATATCTATTGGACATAATTTCAGTCAAGATAGTAATTGGTTTCATTGGACATGCAGTTGGTTATAGCGGTCAAACTATTAAAGCATTGTGTATTTTTATCAGTTGATTATTTTAGACTAATAGGATTTTCACAATGGTAATATAGCAAATATTTGTCATGCTACTAAATAAGGGTTTTACAAGACTTAAGTTGTCCTTTTCCAGTTTAAGCAGGCCGTGTACAAACAGACCATGAAGCTGTTCGCAGAGCTTGAAATCAAGAGGAAGGAAAGGGAAGCAAAGGACATGCACGAAAGGTAAATAACACACGCAACATGTTTACAACCGTTGTTTTTTGTTCTTAAGGATTTAAAAGCTGGTAACCCGCCTTCTCCTCTTTATCTAAATGTCTGAATCATGTAAATTGTGACTCTAATATCAAAATGTCATCACAGATTTCACTATTGAAACAGAAAAGCCCTTCATTCAGAATGTCATGAGTTTTTTAACCCTTACAGCTGTGGTCGGAAGCATTATGTTTCCGGTTTGTCCGTCTGTATGTACGTAGAATTCGTGCAAACGCGATACCTCTGGCCTGGAGGGAATTTCTTAAAATTTGAGGCTCGAGAATGAATCTATTAGATTCTGGCGTCAAAAGTCCAGGTCGCTGTGACGTCATGAAACACATTTCTGGCCATAATTCAACAATTTAACACGCGCGTCTCGTTAAGAGGTAAATGATGAAGTAATGACATTTTAGACAGACATTGATTTAAACTTTCTCTTCATTTACCAGGAAAAGGGCGAGAGAGGAAGAAATCGAGACGGCAGAGAAAGCAAAGCGGGACAGAGAATGGCAGAAAAACTTTGAGGTGCGTTCTTGTAACTGTGGTTACGTTTAAGCTGAAACATGATTGCTTTTGGCATTCCTTAAATGACCATTTTTTTGGCAACACATTTTGTCAGGAAACGAGAGATGGGCGTGTGGACAGTTGGAGGAGCTTCCAGGCCAAAGGCAAAAAGAGCAAGGAAAAAAAGAACAGGTCCTTCCTCAAGCCCCCGAAAGTCAAGATGGAACAGAGGGAATGATGCTGTAAAATGGGACTTTTAGATTCAACCCACTGTTATGAAAAAACCCAGTTCTGTGTCCTCATCTCGTCGTCTGCAGTCCACTGTGAAGTCGTCATCGCAGTCATTGGGATACTTGTCGTGCGAAAACGTCCTCATCCTGACAAACGTAGTTTTGTACTTGGTTTTCTAATGTACATATTTGTGATCTGGACCCAGAGATCATACCTGCCTCATGTAAGAAAGAGAAATTATGGATCTTCCTCTTCCGTAACTGATGAGAAAAATGTGGTTTGTCATTGTTTTTGTTCTTTATTTTTTTTAACTAAATAAAGCTTGGTGTTAAAAAGCCTACGTTACACTGGTCTTCAAAGCTGATTCTAACATGACTAGATTTGGGAGATGATGTCTAAAAGGTATGTGGCATTCGTTTTGAGAATCTGGTTGTAATTACAGAAATGACCAGGCAGACACAACACTGACCGGTTTTACACACAACCGTGAAATATGCTGTCAGATCGGAGCAGAATAGGAAAATATTTCTGGACCGTCCTGCAGTTCACAGAAATATAAGTCAACAGTATAAATGCAGGTTTTGCATTTTGTGTCTTAGTTCTGCATGTATTCATTTAAATACTAAAACATCTGACTGGTGTTTGTTGCACAGAACTTCTTATTTATGTTGAATAAAATCCAATTACCTGTTTAGTTTCTGCTTTGGATTTCAAATAACACGTAATGAAAGCAGCTCAGGAGTGAGAACCCTGGAGCCATACAATTCAAGGCCAACATGTCATTTGTTCAATTTTGTGTATTCATTTTTCAAAAGGAGACCGAATCTTTACAAAGACTAATACAGAGTGCAATGCAAAACAACCATCAAGGAATCGAGAACAAAAAGCAATATTGTCTTTACTAAAAAAAAAGAAATGAAGACAGGTAGCCTTGTCTTTGTCTTGGGTTATGGTTTTATTTTCAACTCAAAACACCTTCCCTCCATCAGCCCTTTGTCCTTCAAATCTCTTGAGCATTCGGATCATTTGAACAGTCCGATTGTCCTTAAATGTTCCTCACATAACATTGCACTGATCTCCACTAACAGCAGGCATCGAGGCAGCGGGAGACCCACTGCCGTTTCCCAGCAGTCCATCCAGACTGAGGCCTTGGAAGGCTCCGAAGAAGGACTCGTCCTTCACTGGGGCTGGCTTTCTGCCAGTGGTGGTCTGCTGCATGTGGAAGAGAAGGTATGTCAAGATTGTATATACCGACAACCAAATGTCTTTGTCATTTTTTGATTTTATTGTTCCCTTACCCTTGGGAGGCAGTGGTGGCTCCTGAAGTGAGTCTTTCTAACTGTCCTCTCTGCGTTCTTCTTGGCCAGCATGTCTTGCTGGCGTTTCCTTTGGCAAACGGCACAGAGCAACATTTAAGAACAGCACATGGGCAAGCAGCTTATTCACGTGAGGCACAGCCTTATCCTCATTTAATCCAAATGTGTCCTTGCCAGGAGTCTCAGCTGGATAACAAGACGGTAACTGAATTTCTTAACGAGTTGTCACACTGTCAGAAAAGAATTAAAACCCATCCTTTAAAAATTATTAGCACAAAAATAGATAAATCACTGGATGACAAAATATCTGTTTGTGTCTAGAATGCCTGTTTCAAAGCGGATGACCATGAATAAACGTGTTGCCCCATACCTTTCTCTCTTCAGGTCATCCTGGTACAGTCTGAGCCAGGAGTCGGGGACTTTCTGGCTGCTGCAGGGAAGGCTTCTCCTCCTGCTGACGCTCTTCCTGCGGGTGAAGCTGAGCCTGCGGACAGACTGGCTGCCCTTGGCCACTCTCTTGGTGGAGGGGCGCTTCACTGACACGCAGCTGGTGAACTGCTTCAGAGGGGCACCCAGCGACATTAGGGAATCCATTTCAAGAGTTGTCCCGTGCGGATGTTGTTTGTGTGGAGTAGCAGGTGGGGTTTCCCAGGCTTTGTGACAGCTCACGGGATTATACGCTGATTTGACTCTTTCAAAGTCCAGGAACAAAAGTCTGCGTTGTTGCTTTTCTTTATTTTCAAACCAGGAATGAGGTTTTTTTATCTGCAACAAAGAATCACAATTATGACCACTTACAGCAATATTTTCTCATGTTGCCTTCATTTTATTTTTTAAATGTCAATGAAGTAAAAGCACCTGAACGTCATATACCGTCAATTTACAGTTAGCGTCTTAAATCAACTTATAGTCTACAAATCCGTCTTGTTTCTGTTTCAAAAGTGCAAATGAACACAAGTCGCTGTACATGCCTATAATAAGAGAATGGGACTCACCTGCAAGTGGTATCTCCTGTAGACACAATCAGCTGATAGTATCCATTGGTTGCATTGCTTCCAGTACTTCAGTACATGTAGGCTATACACCGCTGTCACCGACTGGTCTTATGGGGATTTGACTGATGACTCCCTGATCCTCAAACAAGATTAGCTGAAGACGTAACAGTTTATCTCATTAACGGTTTGTTTAAATTAAACCATTGAAATGGCTCTCATAAACTTGTGTTTACAGTTGGAGGTTTGACTTCAAATAGGCTGGCCGGTCTTAGTTCAAAAGTCACATTCTCAACTTCAGGAAAGTCAAAATGTATAGTACAGTATTAAAAAAAAGGTTAAAGTTCAAGTGCACTCCTTGGCGGGGAACACTGAAGCTAAAAATAAAAAGTCCAGGGCACTCTTCTGGCAAAAAGTTCAAAAGCCGTTAATCCGACGGCTGTACCAGCATGGTCTATTTTTGTAAGTATTTCCCTCTGTTTGAATCCCTTTTAACTTGTTGTTGTACGATCACTTGTTGCCAGAAAAGAGATAGTGTAGTATGTCATTAAAAAATCAAGTCATGGAAAGCCACAATATACTTTGTCACATATGAAATAGTGTTGTATGCCATAAAAAGTCAGTATAATATGACAGAAAAGTTAAAGCGAAATGTTCATTGAAATGTCAGTATAGTATGTCGGTAAAGAAAAGAGTATGTCAAAGTATAGTATGTCATAAAAATGACAGAAAAAATAAAGTATAGTATGTCAAAAAGCCATGAAAAAGACATAATGTAGTATAGTATGCCAAAAAAAAAAAATAGTATAGTAATTTTATGACATAGTAAAGTATGTCATAAAAAAGTCATAGAATAGTAGTGTATTGAAAAAAGTCATAAAAAGTGATTAAAATGTCATAGTATAGTTTGTTGAAAAATATCAAAAAGTATAATGTATGATATGTTGAAAAAGGTCATAGTATAGTTTGTCTAAATAAGTTATAAAAAGTCACAGCATAACAGAAAGAAATTGTATAGTATGTCGAAAAAGTCATTTTCGACATACTATACAATGACTTTTTATGACTTATTTGACATGCTATACTATGACTTTAGCCATAGTATAATATGTCAAAATATGTCACAGTATATTAAGTCGTAAAGGTCATATTAAAGTAAAAGTCATAATATAGTACATTGAAAAGTGTCATAAAAATGAAATAGTATACTACGTCGAAAAAAGTAATTCAAAATTCACAGTAGAGTATGTCGAAGAAAAGTCATAGAAGAGTGAATTCTTTAATAGTACAGTATGTCTAAAAAAAGTCAAAGACAGACACTGTATAGTATGTTTAAAAAAAGTCCTTATAAAGTCATAGTATATTATTTCGAAAAAGAACAAAAAGAATATATAGTATATGTCGAAAATGTCATGCAAGTGCAGTATGTCATGACGGGACAAACAGGTCAATGTTTTACGTCATTTAAAGTCATAGTATGTCATGTTGACAAAAGCCATTAAAAATCAGTATAGTGTCATAGAAAGTCATGAAGGTCAAAGCTTAGCCAATGAAGTCATAGTATGTCAAAATAGTCAGTATGTCATAAAAAGACAGTATATAGTATGTCAAACATTTTTTAGTATGTCATCTTGATAGTATACAGTAGTGAGCCATCAAAAGTCAACCAGTCAAACTGCAGTTTACATCAATGTATCCAAAAAAAGTAATTATTTTATCCTGTTAGACATTAGTGAGGAGTTGTAATTAGCACATGAATTACTTAGTTATAGCCCAACACTTGCTCTGCGAGGTTCATCTTTGAGTCCAAGAGGATGTTTAACATTTGAAGAAATTTCCTTTTGGCGTTCCTGAGATATCACATTCACAAAATGGGATGTTATTACCGGTCACCGTCCTGTCCTTTGGCAATATCTGGTCTTAACGCCCTACAGCCACAGATAATAATTAGGACTGTAGAGCCCATAATAATCCATTCACTCACAGGAGAGTGGAGGGAGAAAGAACGGGGACAGTGAGTGAGGTGAATAGAGCACCGGTGCTTCACCGACAGATGGGAACGCTTACGTAACGAGGCATTGGTACACCTGCTGCAGCAGATCTTCCGGGTTTTCCACTCTTCCTGTAAAGACAGGGCGACAGCTTAACTTAAGTTTTGGAAGGAAGTCAGAGAGAGATCAGTAAGCTCCCAACAGTAATTGACCAACAAGAAATGAAGTATAAGAGGAAGCATACAATACCTGTACATGTGACCACCAAGGGGACTTACCAACAAAATCAAAAGTAGTTTTACTAATAAAAAACAAAACGTTAAGACCCGTCAATAAGAGGGCGAAAGAATGATGGCAATAAAGTCAACATATGAATATCTTACTGTATACTGGTCTGCATGCCTGTGAAAAATGTTTTTCTCAATTCAAGTAATGTTAATTTTCTTCAAGCAATATCTTTATCTGTATTCATTTTAAAGATCAAATAAGCACATCACTTTGAATGGAATGTAGACACCGCCTTCACTTGCACAGTTCAGACACACCTGACTTTTGAACATCATCCAGCAGTTAGTCAGAGAGATCAGAGATGGACTCAGACACAGTGACGGTATGTAAAGACAGAGCGCCTCCCTTTAGCTACCAGAGGCCTAAACCGATACTCAGCGCACCAGAAAGCCTTTGGTAAGGAGGACTTAACTTTAATTCTACAGAATCGTACATATATACATTTTTATACGCTTTAATTTCATACAAAAAAAAACAAGTCATGTACAGGTGGGGGTTGGGCAATATGACCTATTATAAATCAAATAAATACCGGCAACAGGACTTGTGTGTGTGTGTGTGGCTCATTGGCTACAACCAGGAGCTGTGTGCTTAACCTAAATAAGAGACTTCAGGTCCGACCAAATCACACACGGAAAAGGCAGTTTATGTTGTGTGTGTTTAAAAGTATGCAAGAACATTCCCATGACTAATGCTGAACTATTCACCGTCTCACTCACACCATCCCACCCCTACACACACACACACACACACACACACAAAGCATTGCATAACATAAGAAACATATAACTATCAATAAGACAATAGGCCTGTGTGTGCGTGCGGGGTGCCCGTCAACATCATCATCTCATCGGCGAATAATAACAGACCCATCGACCCAAGATTAAGAGTCTCCGTATAAGGGATAATCCTTTTAGAAAAATAAACAGAAAACATGAAAAATGATATGCAAAGCAAGTGTTCACTTAAGAAAAACGTAAACAAAAACCCGAAGACATTCGTCTCTCCTGGGGATACTTGCAATTTCCAAGGAAATATGACATTCAATTTGAATCTGATGTTAGCATAATAGAATATCTTGCATGTCTCCATGTTTAGAATAATGCGAGTGAGGACTTGCGCTGCATACAGCTCTCTCTCTCCTTTTTACCCTTTCCTTTGACTTCAGAATAGGAAGACATTTCTTCTCCGAAAAGTGAGTTTTGGTGTAACCGGTTTTGTAGTGCTTATTTCCTTATAAATGTGAATTATTTTTCTTTACATGCTGATGAAAATAATAGCCGGACGGACGGACGGACGGAAGGGAGAAAGGTAGTTCGGAAGTCAAAAGGAAGACAGGCGCTGCATAGAGGGCTACTTTGGGTACAAACAATCTTCCATATAATTGTCCTCTATTCAGGCTGTGACGGCTATAAAAGATTTATTCTTTTCAACTCTCCTGCAGTCTTTTGTGGGATATTTTGGTCTCTCTGCTGCAAAAAAAACATGCCTCTCGTGGCTGCAGAGGTGAACGTCAAGAGGAGCGAGAAGTTAAGGTGTCCATGCTTTAATGACATACGACAGAAAACACCAGAAGCGCCGTATAATTTAACAGTTCACCCGCTCCATATAGAAAAGACTTGATCTCCCCTGTCATTCAGTCTTTGGAGGCTCATGGGTCACCGGCTGATGTCCCGGTTGCCCTCCCAGTTTTTGCTGCTTCCTGCCTCGCTAATCGCTCCGTTCTCAAAGAAAGGGTGTTTGAGCGAGTCGGCCAGCGCCAGCCTCTTGGAGGGCTCGTACTCCAACATGCTTTCAATGAGGTCAAACAGCTGGTGGTGCTCCTCCGCCTCCGACAGCAAGTACCGCTGATGGCGGGAAGAAGGAAGGGTAACAAGAAACAGTAAGAGGGACACTCAGAAACTCTCATGAGAAGAACTGCAGTACAAAAGCACCATTTTCATGTTTCAGTCCTGCTAATCACATTTCATCCTTTCCCCCCTCCACATCCATCCCTCTTACCCGTAAGGGTTTGCAGTTTTCTCTGACGTATTTCCCTGCCGAGGAGCTCTCGTCCCAGTCCAGACGGCCCCGATAGAAATACTTCTGCTTTCTGAGAAGGTTCAGAGTTCAGTGAGCATGTTGTTTTTGTATTTAAAGAAAGTTGTATTCATGTATGTTACAGGCACGTTTATTACTTTGCTGAGTTTGTGTGTTCCCTCACCTCGTCTTACGAATCATCCTAGAGGGCACCGGTCCCAGGATCCTCTCCATCATGGCCAAATGCTCCCTGTTGTCATGAGTCTGAACGAAATAGGAGTTACACAACAATTATTCAGCAGGAAAGAGGCACAGACTAGAGACGTAAAGACCGATTCAGAAGATAATCCGGGTTTAACCAAGGCTGGTTCTGCTGCTACATATAGTTTCAAAGACACAGACAGTCTTCGCTGCAGGAGGGGTGCATGTGTACCTGATACAAGGTGAAGCCCAGGTAGTACTCAAACAGGATACAGCCAATGCTCCACACGTCACAGGGATGGCTCCAACCCAGCTCTGAGGGACGACAACATGCATTGAATGAATGAAAACATCCACAACTAGAATAACCACCTCGTGCATGTTTGCCTCCGCCAACCAGTCAAGTGGTTTTGCTGTTGCAGAGACCTCATAGTTAGAGCAACGTTGTGGTCACTTCACTCACTGTAAACTCAAACGTCGGCTGCTGACTGGTTAGCTTGTGTTGTAACGTTCCCATCAACACTAGCAAGCTTGTCACATTGCCGTGGGTGGGTTTTGTGTGCGTTTATGTTGTCACGGTTTAATAAGAACTGTGTACTACACAAAACGTAACTTTCATTGTCATTCATTAACTGCTCCAGACTGGACGCTTGCCAACATCAGAAAGGATCGTTCAAGTGACTCGGCCTTTAGGCTACATAAGGCAATCCTGTTTATTGCATGAATACCACGCGCTTCCAATAAAAGACTGGAACCTAGAGGGCATTAATTCATAGGCTAAAGTGGTGTTGTGTCAATTTGTACTCCTTACATTACCTGGGCCTAATATTGTAGAGTTTAACAATAAACGTCAGTCTTTCCCCCTAACAGTGCCAGACAGAAAGAAATTAAATATTTTAATGACCTACTTTATGTGCACTCGTTTTATTTTCAGCTCATTGTGAGTCTTTACTGTCGCGCTAGTTCCTGTCCTTTGCTCCTCCGTGTCTCACTGAGGGCGGAGCTTTGTGCACAAAGTGGGTGAGAGCAACAGCATTCAAACGATTGGCACTCCCATAACCTGTTGCCCTCGCTTACAATACTAGCTGGTCTTTTTCAATAAAGTTACACTGAAAAAAAACAAAATTACATGCAGGCTAAAATTAAACCCTGTTGTTTCGTCGGGAGATGCACCGACTTAAAAACAAGTAAGAGGAGAAGAGCTACGAGTAAGGACGAGTCTGCTAGCCACTAGGCTAATTTAAGCAGTTTAAAATGCCATCGTGATGATTAGCGATCGGGGCGGCTCACATTTCCCATCATGCCGGCCCAATGCCGAGTGCTGGACTGAGTGGTTGGTTAGGTTTGCTGCTTTCTGTTCCAAAAAGAAAACATTTCATCTCTTGGTATTTGTAATGTGTAACTGCCTTTAGCAGGCAGCCTGTCACTGTATTATGAGTGGTAGTGCACTCTGCTGGACAAACCATGGGATGATATCATTTCTGAATTACTCAAGCAGCACTTTCTATATTAGATTCTTTAAATCCGGCAGACCTAATGTGAATATATGATGGCTGCCGATACTGCAGCCAGATACTGAACTGTGCTTGTATCAACTTGTAGGACGCAGCCCGCTTCTACAAGAACTTGCAGGCAAATCTTTGGTCGACGGAGCAAAGTAGGAACGACGACCGACTTGTGCCGACTGAAACAAACCGACGTCCCCGTTTGAATGTCTGAGACCGTTTTAGTTGGAGCCGAGATAATCATAAAAGCCATTCTGAGAAGTGGTGTTGCCTGCGGACATCCTCACCTAGAATGACCTCGGGGGCCCGGTAATGCCGCGTGGACACAATGGTGCTGTGGTGCTCATGGTCAAAAGTAGCACTGCCAAAGTCCACCACACGTACTGCCGTGCTCGTGACCATCCGCTCCTCTCGCTTCTGCAAGTAAGAACACAGTGTTTCTCAGAACAGTTGGGTTTTGATGGACTTTCCTACAAAGTATTATGTAAATAGTGTCTGTAAGTAGTGCCGTTTATGGAAGTTTTTATTAAACTGCAGCTGTGGGTTAGAGGAGACCTCTAAGCATATATATATATATATATATATATATATTTATATATATATCAGTAACATTTTAACAAAAGTTTAATAATGTCCAGTATCATAGTAAAAATGGCCACTAAAGTCAATACACAATGAATGTCTTTCACCGTTGTTGTCTATTGCTGCTTACCTTCTCGACGTTTAAGCACATTGTAAATTCTGAGTTGACAAACAGGATGTTCTCCGGCTTTAAGTCCGTGTGTGTCAGCTTATTGTCATGGAGAACTAAAGAGAAGAGACATGAGTAAAGTGGTTAATCATCCAGTGTGCTGATCTTAATTTATTTCAGATTACAATAGACAATGTATAATGATGATAATAATAATATAGGTATGGTGTAATAAATAAATAGGGCATGAGGAAAAACATCTTGAATAGATTGTCGTTTGTTGCTAAGCTAAACTTATTTTAGGGACATTAAGACAAAAAACCTTTAATGCAAAATCACAGACGTTGAAGTTACGAGTCTCTTTGTCTACACTGAACATGCTACATTGGTTGCATTTAAATACAGTACACATGCTGCATTAATTGCATTCTTAATTCCCAAATCAGAAAAGTTTTCCTTTGTCCTAAAACCAAATAAAAGGACATTCAAAATAAAAACTTACACTTCACAGCAAGACAGATTTGGTAGGCCATGTGTCTGACCTGACCAATTGAATAGGGCAGGTAGTTGGTTTCCTTTAGGAAGTCGAAGGTGCTGAGAGCGAGCAGCTCAAAGGAGATGCACATGTGACCGTGGTAGTCAAACCAGTCATACATCTGTACACACAGGCTGCAAGATAAACAAGATACAGGAAGTGTTACAGTGATTAAGTGGGTCATTCGGCTAAATCAAATATTTTTCTTGGCTGATGAAAGCTGCCAGGAAACAATGAGGCTTTTATTGACCAGCAAAACTGGAATGGTGACACCTAATGTGAGCACAGGTGAATGCTATGGCTTATCGCCAAGTGCTAATTATGAAAGTGGTTTTGGTTATACTCCGTCAGAACTCACAATTTGTTATCAGGGTCCTTTTCGTTGATCTTCTCGAGGACATTTATCTCCAGGCGAGCTGCTTCTTTGTACTTCTCCACATTTTTGATAATTTTCAGAGCAACAGAGGCTCCTCCCCTGTGAAACATACGATAATATGAAGCCAAAAACAGGAAATTAAATTTAAAATAAAACATACAATGGGACACTTTGAGTCCCAGAAAAGGGCCTGACTGAATTTCAGACACAAAAGTGACATGATTTAACTTTACATAACACGTAATAATATGACGGTGACAGCAAAGTCTCTGATATCCATTATCGTTTCAGTGTATGATGGAAATATGAGAACTCCCTGCTTGCAAAAAGCATCTTGATAATGAAGATAATTCAGTTGGTGACCAGGCATGAACAAAGAATCTGCAAGTGTCACTTTCTTAAGGCCCTGACCATGAAAATGTTAAATTAAAACAACCACTGTAAAGATGGAAAATCACGGCTAAATATTCTTTTCATGATCGAATTAGGCAGATTTTTTTTTATCCGTAAGGCATGACACAAAGACACTTTCCTAAAAAAAAATCAAGCACAGTGAGCCGGTGACAGCTCTTCAACTGATGTCAACTGACACATACCTGCGATGGTCTATGCACTGCATCACCCTCCCAAAGGTGCCTTCCCCCAAAGTGTTGACAATCTCATCTGCAACACACCATAGAGAGAAAAGGAAGAGAAGGAGGGCGGGGAAAAGAAAGAGCGATAGCATTAGACATGTGGCCGTAAGCAGGAATACATAATGCAAAAGTGTAGACAGGCGTATCAATTCTAGCGCCCATCCCTTCTTCAAATGGCCGCCTATTCAATCGGGCAGGCTCGAGACAATGTGAGGTAATCTATGATAATTATATGCATTGCACTATGATACATGTGAAGAAAATAAGGGAGCGTATGTAAAGCGCTCCATTCCGTTGATGACCAATTTGCAGTCATCGAAAAATAAGATGTGGCCGTTTTTGCCCCAAAAAGGACACGGGGGGGAGGGGGGTGTTGAGTAAAACAGGAAACATGATTAGTATTTCTACTAAACATCGCATGATACTGAAAATGACAAACGGGTTACATTCACTGTCTAAATGTGCGCTGGTTGTACTAGGAACATATTAAAAGTGATGTGCATGTTAGATTTCTACTATAAAAAAAAAAGAAAAAAAGAAAAATCCCTGGAACCCTCAGAGTGGAAAGCAGCTATCTTAGGTTACAGATGTAGAACTGTAACCGAGTTTTAATCTGCAACGCAACAGAGACAATGCCTGCAAATGGGAATCTATGTTTAGGAAAGTCAAGTAACCTGTGAAACACAGAAAATGCTCCACAGCTTAAAATCCTAGAACAAAACGGAGAAGGTATCTAGTCCCTCTCAAAATCTTCGACATTCTTGCAATCCACCCTGCTATTTCAGCTAGAGCGAAGAGCATTCTAGCGAGGCATCATCATCATCAGGCACTCCCATGTCATGTAAATGCTCTATGCTTTAATACTCATATGGAGAATGGTTACGATAGAGTAGTGGCAGTGAGTACATCTCTCTTGCAGGACGTCCCCACTCCGACAGATCAGGTGCCCTTCCTCGTCGTCCCTCACACTCAGTGCCCGCGTCCGGCTGTCGCTCCGCTGTTTTCACACCCAAACCGCCATCAGCAGGTCACGACACGACCGGAGGGAACAGGGGGGTTTTCAGGGGCAGCCGCAGCAATGGCGTCAGGTGGACGAGGAGGGAAGAGGAGGGTGGTGTTGGTGGTAGTAGTAGGTGGGTTTGGTGGTCATGGGGCGATTCACGCATGACACCACGTGAAGGAAATATATAACGATAGGGATATAGTGCAAGGGAACAAGTCAAAGATTACATGTTGTCCTCTGCTCCTCTCCTCCCTCTATCTTAAACCACAGCTGCTTACAAACAAGGAAGCAACTGGCATATCCATTCATCAACGCAAAAACCAATAAAAACAGTAATATAACTTATGAGGTTGACTTTTCAGAGCAAATAAGATGGAAAATAAAATGAGAGGACCATATGTAATCAAGCAGGTACTGTTTAAAGATAACCCCCCCAGCATGTATACTAAAGCAAATTCAACCCCTTGCTCACTTAAATTTATGTTACTTAAAACACATGTGTGGTCAAATACAACCCACACAAAAAATACAAAGACATTTCAAATGTCAGGGAGTTTTAACAAAAGTCTGCATTCTATTTCAACCTAAATGTTGCAGTGTTTGGTAGAACATTTTCACTTTTTTTTCAGCCTATCTGCACTAACGTTCACAAGTGGCCAACCAACTGTTACCACAGACTCGTAAGCCTTTTACAAAAGGAGTGACGACATACACTATTAAATCTTATGAAAGGTAGGGCCACTGACAGGAATGAAGTGTGACCAGGTGTAACTAGGCTTTCAAGCAAAAAGTTAGGAAAGATGTGATGAGCATGTATCTGAAGAGCATCAAGAATTAGCGCTTGATCGTTTAATGAACTACTGAAAAAAACTATCTGCATAAAAATGAAAATGCTCTGCCAAAAAGAAATGCCAATTTAAGCAAAAAAAAAAACCCCACCTAAACAAAAACAAAAATTAAACAAAACCCCTCTGAAAAGGATGAAAACAAATCATAAAGATTTTACTACTTACCAATTCCTGGGGCTGTGGGGAAGAAATGGTTAGAGAAAAACAGAGACAGAAAGAGCTGATTGGAAGAGACAGAGATGGAAGGAGAGAGGATGAGGAGAGTTAAAACACAATCTCGGGACTGGCTGTACTCACCGAGGAGGATGGGCTATAGGACCTGGTTCTACGCCGCCTTCGTTTGTGCTTACGCCTGCTGCCTTTCCGCCGGTACGACTCCCCCTCGCGGCCACGCCGGTAGTCGTACATGTTTGGGGAGAAGTCGCGTGGATAGTAACTTTCGGCGGCTCCGTGCGGCTCCCTTTCTCTGTCGCGGTCTTGATCTCGGTTCTGATCCAAGCGCCGGTATCCCTCGCAGTATCTTCGGTCAAATGGCCGGTGCTCCGTTGAGCGATTGTCATAACTACGACTGAATAAAAAATATCTGCAGTTTGTACTTGTGGCAGAAAATGATTATCATGGTATGTAAAATGATAGTGTGACAGTTAAACTACATATGTCTCACGGTACTCAAACGTACCTCCTTGAGCGTACAAAGCTTCCTTCCTGTCTGTGTCCCCGTCCCCTTCTGTCTCGGTCTCGGTCTCGGTCACTGCTGGAGGAGTAAGACGGTGATCTTCTGTTCCGGTGTCTTCGTCCTCTGTCTCTGTAACGGTCTTGGTAGCTGCTTCGACTGTCTCTGTCCGAAGACGAGTACCGTCTCGTGTGAGGCATCTGGTGGATTATTAGGAGAAACAAAACATTGTTGAGTGTTCAAAACATTTTCGTAAAATGCTTGTTGAATTCAAATCTAAAAGGGAACAATTGAAGACCCCTTTTAATATTTACGCCTGTTCACATTTGACTTCCTGCCAAATATTGACATCAGTGGGACAGCTGTCCACTGTCAGACACTAAGTGATTTGTGGGGGTCAGTAGGTGGGCAATAGTAGGAAACAAAAAAGAACCGATAACATTACAAATTAACTGCATAACCAGCCTGAAACACACCTTTTCATTTGTATGAGAAGTCGTACTACATTGTTCATTAAAGCTAAAAATCAAATGGCTCTTTAAAATCAGATCAAATGGGCTGATTGACGACAATTTGCTTGCTCAACAAATTCGGTTTAATAAACCTGGTTGTGTCGGAGACCAAACGTTACATTTGCGTTACAGCTGATCACAGAACCACTCGTTTAACACCAACTCTTACGAGCATACAGATGAAGCATGCAGTCTACAAAACTGTGCAAGAACAGCTGCAGCAAGACAGACAACTTTTAGGCCTCAAAGTATGTGAACAGAGACGAGGGATCAACTGCAGGAATGCATTTTTAAAAAAACCCCTGTTGATCATATTTAGCCAACTGTTAAAAAACCCACCACAGGTTAGCGTACATACAGCGTTGACGCTAAGACGATGCGTTATTGACACTGCAGTTGACGCTGTTAATGTCCTTTAACACCGAGGCATGAAGTACAGTCAATAAACATGTCCCGTTTTCAAACACCAGCACATTAACAGACACAATTGCTTTAAACTCGAACCAGCTAACGGACCGACACTGTCTGTTAGCATGCTCTGCTAACATAAGCTAACGTAAATACTTTGACCGCCATCTTAGCTTAGCTACGTTCATCAGTTAACACAACAGACACTTTCGGTAGCTGTCGTACTAACCGTATGGTCGGAATGCGGCTTACGTAACGGCACAAAACTGCTCGTAACTGTACTTTACCGTTTTAGCAGCGAGGCCTGTGCGTTTGTCCCACAAGAAATCCGTGATGGCGTTCCAGTTTTCTCTGTTATCTTCTCGCTAGCTCGATGTTCAAAGCTCTGTTGCTAGCAGCAGTTCTCTGTTGCCTTCGCTGTAGAGCGAGTTCTGGTTCAGACTGGTGGGAACGCCTCCGTCATTCACAACCACACGACCACATGACGAGTTAGTGCAATACTCTGAGCCTGCAGAAGACACAGTTAATGCATGTTTTTGATCATCAAAATGGCAAGTTTGCAAAGTTTTGATTAATGTGAAATGTGACTGATATATTTAGCCAGACTCGGTCTTTAACATTACTTGTATTCTATTATATGATTTAGTCCGAATTTGAATTTGAACTTGCTTCCATACAATTTGTTCATCTGAGGTGTTCATCTAAGAAATTTGAATAGAAATATCATAATTTTGACCAAGTCTATACTGTTAAATTGGATACATTACATAATTTCATTAGTTTGTACTTATCTCACAATTTTACTAACTTATAGTTGACATATTCAATCATTTGGACTCACAATTTCTATAATTTTGACTTGCCATGAGTGATTTTGTTTTCATCACGTCCAACATTTCATCTAATTATGTCTTCCATGGTTTGCATTTTTATGCTCATGTAGCACACATCTGGAGTAGATGTTTTTGTTAGTTAAAAGATACAATAAACTTGATGAAAATGAAACAATTCATTTTTATTTAAGAACACAACAATACAAATACACTAATAAAAGAACAATGCATTCTCTTTGCGCTGCTCAGGAACGGGCATTGACCGTGGCAGGTGGCAACGAGTCAGATGAGTAATAATACTAGCCCCTCTGGAGTTACAAAAACAGCCATATTGGCTAACAGGAGACCTTCTATGTAAATACTAAAGCTAAAATAAAAATGCTCTTAACCGGGCTTGGCCAGAGGACAACTCAAGCTGTGTGAGCAACCTTCACTGAATGCATGGGACACCATCTTGGAACACAACATCCACTTCTCTGAACACATTCACGGTCCCATCAGTGTGCCGACTGTGATGACTCTGAAGTAGCCTATACAAGACAGGGAAATACAGAAGCGATAAATACGATTGTAGGAGTAACTTAAATAAAAAAATGTTATAGTATTAGAATTTTATTTACCATCAACTTGGAGATTTCTTTCTTCTGGTCTTGGTCCTTTTTCAACTCCAAAGGCACCCCGATATCAATCATGTGTTCCAAGCATGTGGACCCTCGGTAGATCATCAGCTTATGTTGATCTGACTAAAATTGATGACACACACACACACACTATTATCAGTCAGGCAGTCTTAATAACTATAATAGGGAAAAATACACCAAGTTGGAAAGAGTTTAAAGAATGATTTTCTTCGTATACTGACCAAAACAATGACCTGTATCAAGCTGCAGTCGACCACATGCACCTCGCACTTCTGCATGACTCCATTAAGTTCTACTTTAACTGTCTGTCCAACCCTGTACTGGGTCTTGGGCGGGTAAGGCCAGGCCTTCAGATACCGCTGGATGAAATTCTTGTGGAAGCCATCTGGAATATCGTCCCAAGGGTCCTGCACTGTCACAGAGAAAAGTCAAAAAGTCTGTCACTCTGCTTACTAGTGGTATAATAGTACTTACAATGGACAACTGTTTGACAGGTGCAAGTATTTTGAGCTCTGATTCCATTCAGGGTCACCCGTCCTTAGAACCTGTCCATAGTTTATCATTTCTATCATAGCCGGGCTGTACAAGCCGTCTCATTGTCACACCGTCATGGCTTACTGGAACATTTGAATAGAACAGAGACAAACTGATGTTCTAGACCGCAGTAGAGCAGAACAAACAGCTTTCAAACTTGACCAAATGTATGTAACTTTCAGATCAGACGATCTTGTGTCTGTAATAAATCTTCCAAACAGTCACTGTCTGTGAGTAAAACACACACACTTACATGGTCGGCTCACCAGGCGAAGTAAAGGTAAGCCAACATAGAACGGCTTGTGATCATCAATAAAGACCAGGAACCTGGAAAATAAAAACACGTTTTCTTTCTTTTTACACCAAAACCTACCTACGACAAACATAACTGCATTTTATCTAGGAGACTGTGACTTCATCCACATTTTAAACTGACTTTGTCTTAAAAGGTTCTCCATTACACACACACACACACCTCATGCGGTTTCTTCTGCTGGGGAGCTCTCCCAGGACACCGGGGCTATACCGGCACCCGTCTTCTGCTGGAAACTTGATCACCACACGAGAGCCGATAAACAGGTGATCCACCTTTGGCATGTAGTCAAAGGCGATGTGGTGACCAGAGACTAGGCTCTTCCCCTTGTCCTTAAAATGGATCTTGTATTTCACCCTACCATCGTCTGCAAAATAACCAAAAACCACACTTCTAATAAGCAAAGCCCTTTTTAAAAATACGTCATATCTCTGCACCTGTATTTTGTGGTGGGTACATTTTATGAGCTAATTCCTCATCTTTGTTGTGTTACGGAAAGCCCTCTGCAAAAGATAAGTGATGTTTGAAACTTGGCCGACACTTGAAAACGTTGTAATTCAGTTGATTAAAGGGATGTGTATTACGGGCCTACAACCACATCCCAATAGAACAGAGTTTAGTACAAGTTTTACATCTACGCTGGGAGTTTTAACTCATTTTATAGAGGGTTGCCGTCTACAGTGTTCGTATGTTCTGAGGCAGATTGACTGGTTCGGGACAGGGGCAAAGCGCGCCCAATCTATGACACTGTGTGGTAAATTCCAGGTGGACGTTTGTGTCAAATTTGAAGAAATTTGCCGCAAGTTTTCCCGAGATATTGCGTTGACAATAATGGACCGGAGGGACGGAAAACCAGAGATTTCACACTGGTTTGAGATTGCATAAAAATTGGCGTTTTACAGATGTATTCGTACTAGTGTGGACTTGACCTCAGTCACAGGTCACACATGAAAGTACTTTCAAACAACAAAGATACCGTATTATACACATTTAATCCTATAAATGTTTTACAACTTGTTTGTTTTGCTAGAATCCTTTTTATTCAATGAGACAAAATTGGGCATGCTGATATATTTAGCAATACTTTTAGTTAGACTGCACAGTATATGCACTCTCTTACGATGACCAGTGGTGTGTCGTATGACAGGCAGTGTGTAATTTGTTGGTTGGTGGCAGTCTGTGCATGAACAGCAGGTGTGCACTTTGTTTTTTTTTATTTTCTAAACAGCAGAGACTGTATGTGTCCAAGACAAATGTACTTTGGTATATTTTCTTAGTTACATTTATGTTTTGATGTGCACGGAAACATGGAACTGGATAGTTAGCTAGTATGAACTATATGTAACCGATTCCACAGATGAACATTTGTTGTGTATACACAGGTGACTATTTTGACAAACCTGTTTTTTTTTTGCTAGCTGAGGCACAACTGCATAATACATCCCACAACGAATGATGCATTGTTCTCTGTAATCTTTTTCTTTTCTTACCCTTTGTAACTGTATCTAGGATTTTCCCCTGCTGCCAGCTCATGGCCCTCCTTCTGGCCAGAATACACATGTTGACTTTGAGCTCTCCTAGTGGCACTCTAGGGGGGGTCTTGGTAGCTTCGTCAGAGGTTTTGCAAAGAGCAGTTGTTATGTTCACGGGCCCTACTCCTGTCGTTGAAAAAGAAACACAATATGTTAATATCAACATTGATTAAAATAAGTTAAATACATGTCTGTTGTTTCTAGAGTGGTAGGGGTGTTCATGTTTCTACATTTGTGACCATTACCGTTAGTGGTTGCTTGTGGTGTTGATGTTTTTGTTACGTTGCTCTTCACATTGCTATTAGCATTGCTATTAGCATTGCTCTTCACATTGCTGTTAGCATTGCTACTAGCATTGCTGTTAGCATTGCTGTTTGTACTGGTTTGGGGTGTTAACGTTTTAGTTACGTTGCTTTTGGCTCCCGTATTTGTTTCAGCTTGGGGCGTTGCATGACTCTCAGCAAGCCTGTTATTCTTTTGATCTATTTTTCTCCTCTTGTTGGGCACAGTCATTTCACTTGAGAGACTAAAATCTGAATCACTTGAGTCGTCATCTGGTTCCCACAGCGCATCACAATCCGAATAGTTTGAGGATTCTTCTTCGCTGTCGTAATTCTCAGACGTCCGAGGACAAATAGATGGTAGCTCACGTGTAGAAAGCCTGGTCAAGACCACAACTGGTTCTCTCTTTAGACTGAGAGAGCTATTTTTGCCCTTCTCTCCATGGAGCTTTGGTAACAGAGAAGTTAGGCCATTAGCAGTAGAAGAGCTGGGAACAGCATTTCCTACAAAGGAAAAAGAAAGAACAGGTCAAACAAACAAACTAGGATAAACCAGTTTGCAATAGCAACTGACACAGACCTATAAAGAGTAGGTGTTTTCTTGCCTGTTGTATTATCGTCATCATCAGAATCTCTGTATTCCCACCCCAGCAAAGAGTATTGTTTCTTCACCATCGCCTCACATGCTGACACAGACCTGAAAGACACCAACGACAAAGACAACATGGACCACGCGAAGAACATAAGAGGAACACTGTACGTCATACAGAAGGGACCAGTAAGTAAATAAAAAGGAATCAAGTTGACATTTTAAGACAAATATATTCTTCTTTAATACACACATTTGATGACTTGGTTAGGCCTAGCTAGAATGGATAGATGAATGTGAAAGCAGGGTATTCTACAACAGTCTGGACTATTGGGTCTTTGATTTTAAGAACACAGTTAAGTAATGTTAAGAAAACGGTTTGTGTCTTCTTCAGGATAGCCAGATTTGCTGCATTTATATTCCGGGGTGTAGTTGTTTCTCCTGCTTTATCAGTCCCATGTTAACTCTTAACAGGTGGTTTTTGTTTAGGTAGTGTAGTGTATTTTCCTCCATCTTATGTAACAGCATACTTGCATGAATATGTCCTTACAAGGAGCAGGTGTATGGAAAAAGGGGGGCCCGTGGAGGAGGCAAGTCCAGATGTTATATTATCGAACAGGCATACGAGGGGGGGGCCGGAGGCCCATGTCTGAGACAGGTTTTTGCTGGGGATCCTATAGAATGGTATGTCCTCTCCTTCAGAGAGGGAGTAAACATCATCTGTATATAAGGAGACAAACTATCTCCGGACGGGAGAGTCATTTTGAATTGACCGAGGACTCTCCGGGCGTGTTAACCGTCCGTATGACATGTGTTGCTTGTTGTAATAAACTTCATTATACCAGCAAGAGCAGTGTCCGCGGATCTTCCTTCATCATCTCTTCAACATCACTGTCGCTTGAAATATACGACAGTAGTGCTGCAATTGTCTGATCAGAAGTTCTTTCCTTTCAGTTTGCTATATCCAGCAATCTAAATCAGAACGACAGCAGACGACTCTCCACTGAGCGCAAGCAACACACAGGCAGTTGTCGTAACACACGAGAAGCCGTTATCCACAGGGGTAACCACACAGGACACAATGGTTGATTCTCGTCCAAAGGGCCGATACAAGAGGTGGAAACAAGAGCATAGAGAAGATAAAACACTCACTGGCAGAGCCTCTGGAGGTGGTCGGACTGTTTCTCCCTCCTTTCCAGCAGAGACTGCAGCAGGTTGTATTTCTCCAGCACACCTGAGGACATCAGGTTGTTCTTCTTCACCTTCTCTCTGATCCACGTTTGGAGCTCCTCTGTGCTCATCTCAATCTCATCCCCTTCCATAATCACTGCAACACACAACGTGTGAAATCATGTGCCACGGTAGCAGTGTACAGCGGGTACAGTGTACAGCAGGGGGGTTGTCGAGGCGGGGTCGGCAGTTCCTAAATTATTCTTACAAAAAAGGACATTCTGTTGCTCATGATGCACGTTGCCAAACTAAACACTCAAATTTGAATAATAAGGGCTTGAATAGTTAGGGCTCCGGGCACACCTGCAGAGTGACGTCACCAGCTCACATGCCATTATCCACATGAGCAGCTTATGTTTCTGGACAAAGTTTAACACATCGGCACTTTTAAAAAGTATTTCTTAGTCATAGTGCGTCGTACGGTGGTTAATAGGGCGGAAGCCTTAAGAGGAACCGAAAACATTAATAAATATGTTCTGTTTTCTAAGATAAGCTCAACCCAAAATGTAACTTTAGATACATATGAATGCAAAAATATGTATATTTTCTAAAATGTCTTATGTGATGCAAGTGCTCACTTAGAATCATATTAGCCACAGTTGATATGAGATGCAGCCTGAAAATCTCTAATGTCATGTTTGTGAATGACAGAGGGAAGCCCATTCCCACCACTGTGAGGAACAAACAAAAGATCCTGTTATCTCGAAATTCCGACTCACTGTCTCGAAATTCCGACTCACTGTCTCGAAATTCCGAAATTTTAAACACATCATCAGACATTGCCAGGTTGTGCTCTGCCATAAGTTCCATACACATTCCTCATCACAAGGATAGTCCTTAAAACAACAAAACATATCTATGTCCCGACTTATTTATTGTAAATGCCATCTGAAATACAGGCCCGTGGAAATTAGATTTAAGTTATGGGCTGATGTGTTTGTTGCCCCATGTCTATACAGCCTTATAGCCGCTTCTTACACCAATGTGAAAGTGATACTGAAAGCTGCGTTCGGCGTCACAAGCTGTTGCACTAGTGAGTCGAAATGTCGAGATAACAGGATCTTTATTTTTAACTCTCAGTGGCAGAAATGCGCTGCCATGGAGACAGCAGCCGTTGACGTTAGGTACACACAGCGGGACGGCCAGTTAGTCTGAACACCAGTTGGGACGTAACACCAGTCCTTATGCTACACTAAAGTCACTTCAACATGTAAAGTAATCTGCTCTGAGTCAGAAATCAGTTGTCAAATTACCTAACGTTAGTTCAACAATATAAACCTTTTTAAAGCATGCTCTTCTTAAAACTCAGACTTGAGGTGTGAGAGAAACGTTCTCCCCTCGACATATGGATGTGTAATCGCTCCCATCACACAACAGCTGAGTCGTTAACGTTACATGACCACCGTTAGACACACCGCTGATGGGTTTATCTGGTAAAAGTAAGCAAAGAGTTTACAAAATCGTACCTGTTTAGCATGGACAGCGCGTTACATGGGTTCTGGAGAGGCGGCGTCTTCCTCGTCTCGTGATGCTGCAGCAGTCTGTTAGCTCACTGCTGCTCCCTGTGGCCGTACAGAGGAACCTTTCTCACTTCATTCAAAATAAGTCAACACCAGGGAAAAAAGCAATCCCACAATGTAGAGGAAGGCGTACTCTACCTCAGGTATAATTCCTGCATTGAAAATGTTGCTTGCTTAAAAATACAGAATGGCAACACTGATATCATTATGCATATCATATTGTTATGCTATACTATTATAGTATTGGATCATTATAATAGATGCATCAATATATTGGTTGTTAGCTGGTTGAAGTTGATGAAATGCTTCCTGTACTCTTGGGTAGTTCAATGTAAAACAACGCATCATACTTTATAAATGTATCATATGTTTTGTAAGTAAATCCTTAAATCTGAAAAGTAACTATTAACTCTGAAATAAATGTTGGACAGTAAAAGGTACAATATTTCCATCTGAAATATAGTGGAATAATAACTAATACCTCAAGATTCTAGTAAGTATACGTTACTTTCCACAACCTATCACAGCTCACTTAAACAGTTTCAGAGCTGAACATTAAAACCTTCAGGAGGATAGAATCTGTTGCCGGGACGTTGTAGAGCGCATTAATTCAAGCTATGCGTACACCTCTAAAATAATACGTTTACTTAAATGAAGTTATAACCCATTTGTTAAAGGCCAACACTGCTTAAACAAACCTTAATTTTTAAATAAAGAAGATTCAAGGATTATGTACATGACTTCCCCCTCAATCTATGAAGTAATGAAATATTTGACAAACTTACTCTTAACTGTAAAAGCTGAGCTGTACAAGGAGTAAACTCCTCAAATATGCCTTCTTTTCAAAAGCCCTTAATCAGCTAATGAATCAGATTCGTTAAAGATCGTATCAATGTTAAGTGTCATTACATGATTAAATCGGCCCTTGAACCCAATGTTAGTTTATTTAAATAAAGTGATATAGTCGAAAATGATCTTCTGTCTCACTCAGTTTACTGTCACTTCAACGGGTAAATATTTGTTATATAAATGTGTCCTCGCCACTCCTATGTATTCGCTCATCTAAGAGTGTGTATGTAGTGCATCATTACAGCTCTTCTGAGAGGCCTGCGGTTTTTTCATGAGGTTACGTGAGGAAAACACAACTTTACTGAGGCAACATATTCATTCATAATCTCATTTTATGTGCTCCTGCATTATTTCAGGTGCAATTATGTTCTACATTGTGCTCCCGCTTACATGTCTAAGAGTGATGTTGGTGCATGAGGTGTGAATCATAAGCCTGATATGAAAATAAATCCAGATTAAAAGCCGCTTTAATTGCATAAAGAGTTTTCAGAAAAGTGAGTTCAGCAGTTTTATCACAAAAGTTGATATAGTCTATAAAAAAGTTGTCAAATTTGTGTTTCTTGCTTACAAACTTGCATTTATTTCTATTTAGTTGTATCATGTGTAAGCATGGGTAAAGTGACATTATGATACAGATCATGGTGGGTTTACAATAACCTGCACATTCTAATCTATCATCATTACATCAATAGTCTTTATTTATGAATGTAAGAAGGAAAGCCATTTGTATGTAGAAATCCATTCATGAGCGCTTCACAGTCGACCATCTGGGTCACGATTGAGCCTTTTAAAAGAACGTGTTTCTCCAACAGTCCCTGATTTAGATTATAACAGCTTTAAAAAAAACTAATAATCAGACTCGAGCCAAATTGTCAACATTCTAAACTGGAACACGGTTATTTACGCATTAAGAACGGGCCCAGAACTAAACCGTTTAGAAAAGCTCAAAACGTTTTGCTGCGTTGGCTCCACAATGACGGGACAAGCTCCACGTCTCCATCGCAGACTGAAAACACGTCTGCTCACTGCACCACCACCCTTAACGTGTAAAATGAATGTAGCACTAAAAGCAGTTTAGCACATTTGATGAAGTTGACGTACCTGAATATTTTTTTTTTGCAATTTTTGTTGTAATACCCACACGGTCGAACGCATCGAATTGTAAGTCGCTTTGGATAAATATGTCATCTTAATGAATTGTATGCGTTGGGACATATTCACATAAAATCATACAACTGAAGATTATGATGCAAAAATATTTCCAGCTTCCCAGAACGCAACAATTACAAAACAAATATCACTACAAAGTCTGTATTTAATGTATCATTCGAATCATACATCTGGAAGTGCCACACTGTGAAAAAGAGAAATAAACATTCAAATAGGAAGCTGATATTGTTGTCTGCGACATGCAAAGTTGCTTGTTTGAACTTAAGGTGCAGTTTTGTAGGATCCGACGTCGTCCAGCTTGCAACATCTCCAGTGTGCCAAACGTGCAGGAGAACTACGGTGGATAGTTGCCCTTGAATATTACTTACCTTTAACTGTTATTAAGATAAATGTACATTTCTGGACAAACTTGTTCACTATGTTTTAATGGTGGACAACTTTACATAGAAGCGCAACAATCCACCAAGTAGCTATATCTTGACATATGTACAACAACTTAAAGTATTAACAATAAACAAAAAACAAAGGATTGGAACACATGTCGTTCTCGAGTCACTCATCTCTTAATTTACAAGTCTTACTTTGGGCTGAAACAGATCAGCGAGTGATTCCTAAAAAAAAAGAAAATCCAATGGCACATCCCTTCAGCATGAATATGAAGGATATTACGGAAAATGGATTTCTTTTTTCCTATGAATGCGTTAGCCACATTATCATGTTTCCTGTCGGTGTGCATTTAGTCAGAATCATTTCTGTTCTCTTCCGCTTTCATTTCCAAAAACCTTGCCATGTGTTCAAGTCGCATGGAGCCTCGATGGATCCACTCCTTGTGTTGAGTATCCTGAGAGTGACAAAAACTACATCTTACTACAGAAATTTAAACAAATATAAACAGCAGTAGTTTGAACAACAGCAGTGCTACACGATACTGACCTGAAACACAACCTGCAGCAAGCTGCAGTCGACCAATTGCACCTCACACCTCTGCTGGGCTCCACTTAACTCGACATTGAGGCTCTGTCCAGGCCTGTACTGGGTTAGATGTGGGTACGGCCAGTCCTTCAGGTACTGCGTCATGAAAGACTTGTGGGGACATTCTGGAATGTCGTCAAGCACATTTTCCACTGTAAAAAAACAAAACAAAGAAAGAGTCTGACACTCCTCTTAAACCCCGTTCCCACTGACCAAAAACAAAAAAAAACACTCACACGCAATAACACCGGGCTTTTGTCTGCCGTGTGAAAGGCTACCATCTGCATTTATTCCCGGGACAAAAGGACTCTGGTGGAGTCACAGGTATTTATCAGCTCCAGCTCTGATCGGCAGCGATGGAAACATGACACTTGGATGGACGCGTTAATTTGAGGAGTTTGAAGAGACCGAATGAGTAAAAAGCAGTTTCGGCACCGAAAGGTTTTGGTGCCTAAACCTAACCAAGCCGAGGCCGAGTCGAGGGCGTGTCCTGTAGTACTATGAAGGCCTTGTTTTTGCAATATTGTAGTTTGTTTTCATTTTGCTTTGCTTTCCTCACTTCAAAAAAAAAACAAAAAAACAGTATCAGTGTCAATTTAAAATGCCATTAGATTCTGCTAGATACGTTGGTCTCTAGTGATTGGTTGGGTAAGTCGCACACATCGGGACGCAGCCATTACATGTGTACAATACAAACAAAATCAGGCACCTGCACCATAACGCTACTAAAGACTAAAAACTCTCCACGGTACCGTAAAAGCATGACATCATATAAATAATGGACGAGTGAAACAAAACAGTGAAATAGAAATAAAGGTCAAGGTCTCGTTCTCTCTGCAGTAGAGATAAATAAAGGCCCCGGACGGGATATGAGAATTTACAGTGACGCACAGGACAGTTGTATTTGGGTGTGAAAAAACAGTGAGGGCGAAAACTGCCAAACTTACGTGGTCTGCACACCAGGTGGAATAAAGGCAAGCCAACATAGACCGCCACGTGACAATCCAAAAAGACCAAGAACCTAGAAAATACAAAAAAAAAAAAGTATGTTTTTCATCAAATCAAATCTTACCTAAAGCATTTTGATTTTCTGTAGGGAGGCATTAGTTTCCTCTAGAAATTCCCCAAAACACACGGTGGTTCATAGATGTAGGGACAAACGCTCATTCAAACACACACCGTAAGCGGTTCTTTCTGCTGGGGAGCTCGGCCAAAATACCAGGCCGGAAGAACTTGTTATCTTGACACCTGACCACCACACGAGCACCAACATACAGCTGCTCCAGCTTCGGTGTGGTGTCAAAGGCGATGTGGTGGCCAGACACCAGGCTCTTGCCCTTTTCTTCAAAACCAACTTTGTACTTCAACCGTCCATCTTCTGCAAATAACAAAATGTCAACGAGTTAAACCACCATTGTTTCATTCTTTGCTTCAAATTAATTACAGAAGTGAACGCTGTCCTCTCTGAACATAGTGTTGCATCTGCATTTGTGTGTATAAAGAAAACAAACAGTTTTGTCGTCAATTAACCTGCCATTTCTTCTTTATTAATCAGTTAGTATATAAAATAGTTTTAAAAAGACCCCACTACTTTTTCCGAGATCCCCTCGTCGTGTCTTCGAAATTGTATTTTGAAGAGTCCAAAACTCAAAGATATTCAAATAACCAGTTAATTAGCTACTGATTTCAGCACAAATAATGATACATTAGAGTCTTCACAAAGCTAAGTTCCTTTGTACCAAGTTCAACCAACAGTAAGTCTATCGAAAGTAAAAACTCAGGTGTTAGATACACACTGAATACGCGGCACAGTTTCCTGCCAAAAAGATGCACAGTCTTACCCCTTGTCACCATATCCAATATTTTTCCACGTTGCCATCTCATGGTTCTCTTCCTGGCCAGGACCACCGTGTCCACGAGGATCTCTTCTTCCGGCAAGTTGGGGCGGACCTTCGTGGTTTCATTGGAGCAATGGGCGAAAGCCGATGATATTATGACAGGGGCTTGGTCTGGCGCTGTGGAAAAACACAAAATGTGTCCATTAAAATGTGTGAGCTTGAGGGATGGTAAAATATGAATGAGTGGTCGTGGGAATTTTCAGGGAAATAATTATGACCTCAAATAAATGACAGTGGTCAGGTCAGGGCATTACCATTGACGTTGTTGTTGTTGTTCGCCCTGCTTGTGTGTGGCGCAGTAGCGTGTCTTCCAGCTCTCTTTTTGTTGTGTGAAAGCGAGAATTCAGCGTCACTAGAATCATCTTCTGGTTCCCACTGCATGTCAGAGTCGGAGCTGCTGAGGGAGTCGTCTTCGCTGTAGAACTGCGGAGGCGTTGGTGGCCGCAGAGCGCTGATCTTGTAGTCGGGGAGTCGGGTCAAGACCACCACGGCTCTTTTTACATTGAGCAAGTCGGGACCGTCCAACTCTGTCTCCTTGCTGGGAGATTCATTAGTGGAGGCAACAGACTTGCAGGGGAAATCTGACACATTTTCTGAAAAGAAGAAAGCATTGATGAAACGGTGGCATGCAGAAGAAAGAACACCTACAGCAGAATGACTGTGTCCTTGAGCTGCTTTGTAAACTAGTGGCAACTATCTTGATAATTGATTCATTGTTCAAGCAAAAAAATAAATAAATACTTGCTGGTTTCAGCTTCTTGAGAATTTGGAGCTTGTTTGCATCTCAGATATATTGTTTTAAATGTTTCCATTATAAATTAAGGACAACTTCGTCATAGACTAGACACATTATTGTCAAGAACTTCGTTTTCGGACAACACGGTTGTAGTTAAACTTGGTAAAAGGCAACCATGTTTAATTTTTAATTACAACGAGTATGTTGTACCTTCATCGTCTCTTTCGTCATCTCTCTTCGTCTGATTTTCGACCCTCTTGTCGGACTCTTTGAGCTCCATCTCGTCCACCTCCATAATAACTGCAACACACAATCACACGGTGTAAAATAAGAGAAATGTACGTTAATTTGTTACTAACATTTGTTACGGGAGCTTCACCTGACGTCCCAAGCCGTTTAACGCTACTTAGTCTTATGCAAAAAGCGACACGTTCGCGTTGGTCAATACGATACAAAACATTCGCAACTCACCTGATGTTGTGTCCTTCGCAGCACAGCGCAGATAAGCGAATTGTTTTGTGTGATTGTGTAATTAACAAGGTGAAATGTGGCAGTAGCTGAAGCTCGCTTTGTGGCTAGCAACGATAGCATACACCGCTAGCTAGAAAATACACCAGGTTCACCCGAGAAGCTCGCAGTTAAATCGTTGTTTTGGTTTTGTGTGACGAATGTAGGAATAAAAGATGCAAAATGACTTGAAATGGATTCTTCTAATAAAGTGAATGACACAAGATTAGCACAACCACGTCAGCTTTCTCTATTTTGGACTTCTGTTGTTCTGTTTTTACCGTGGCTATTGCTGCTTTTTCTTTTTTCTTTCCTTTTTGGGTTTCCGCATCTATTGTGGCTTCTTCTTCTTCTTCTTCTTCTTAATAGAGGTAGCAAACACCAACATGGCGCAATACCGCCACCAGCTGGTAGGGAGCGGATGGCTACGGATTATAAACAGTCAAAAATAATATCTCACAAATATAGAGGTTACATGACATGCAAACCGTTTATTGTGAAACATAATAAATGTAATTTCTGTTGTTGATATTTTTCTATGAGCAACACAGCAAATGCAGTTTCAATTTCCTCTCAGACAAAGGATTTGTAGTATTAGCAGGATAGCTGCACATATGTGTGTGTAGGCCTGCTACTGAAGAGGATGGTTCAGGTCTCTTCAGAGAAGCACATTTAGTAGTCGCTGCTGCTTTTAACAGGCTATTCCCTGGACAGATTACATTTACAGTGAGTGGTCACAGACGTGTACATTTTGTAACTTTTTTCAAAATATAGGAATGCAGGCGTATTGCCTACCTACGCACAATGCAGCTGTATTACATATTTTTAAAAAAGAAATAAGAAATATGGAATAAAAAAGGATATATGATTGCTCTTAAGATTGGCTTAATATTAACAGACTCAGATCATTATCAGGAGCAAACAAACGTGATAAGGCTTTCTGGCTGGTTCAGGCCTCTTGACGTCTTGGACCTCTGGGAGGTCCATTGAGTAATCCACCCATGACTTAATTGAAAGGTATTTAAGACAGAAACACTCAAAACCTGATACATGTCTTTTGACTTCCGTGAGCGTAGCCTAACGATGACTCCCTTTTGTTCAGCAGTGGCCTGTCTCCTGTCTGTGAAGTTGACTTCAAATCCATTCAAAACTGCATGGTCTAAAAAACATGTGTTAACATAGTAGCAGTGACAGTGAGCCCCCCCCCCCCCCCCCCCTCTCAGGTGATCTGCTCCTCCTGGTAGGTGGAGGTGGAGAAGGAGCCGTAAGGATCCATCACAGTCTGGACACAGCGCACCACCGTCACCAGCAGAAAGAAACACAGGAGGAAGAGGAAGAAGATAGCGAAGCCCAGGTCCACGTCCACCTCAAACTGTGATGCGGGGTGAGGAGCCTGGTCCATGTGGGCGAAGGCGGCTGCTGATCCTTCTCTCACTGTTTTCTTTGTCAGCTCAGCACCACCACTCTGGGAGAAGGACAGGCGTGTGCATGGCTGCTCTTGAGATGGTGGTGATTAGGCTACTTGATGCCAGAAATACAAATCAGAAAAACATACAAAGATTAAAGAAATTACAGCTTCTGAATGCAGAGACGGCACATAAGTCCTGTTACTTAAAAAGCATGGTCCTCAGCATCCTGGTTGGCTATATATCTGTCCCTAGTTTGATTCTGGTCAGGGACTTTTGTTGCATTTCATCTCACTTCTTCTTTTCTTTAAAGCTGTAATTATATCAACTACAGATTCATCTTCAGATTCTTTTCTTGATTCAATTATAAATAATTTTGTCTGTAAAATTACCAGCACAACATCCTGGAAATATATTGTCTCTAAATTGCTTGTTTTGCGCAATCAACAGTCCAAATCCCAAATAGTTTAGGATCACTATCACATTAAACAAAGAACAGTTCAAATGCTTAATTTCATACGACGTGGAACTGGATAATGTTTGATATTTTCGCTTGAAAATTGATTATCAAAATATGAGATTCATACCTTTATTGTCGAGTTTACCCTCAGATTAATCCACTAATCTTTTTAAATCTACTGCTTTTATATTCGTCAAGTTAACACACCCAACACATATTGTTCTGGGATATTTACCAGTCAGTGTTGATCATTTTTCTGTCTGTTTGCTATTTACAGGAACACAGCAAAGCTTTTCAAATTTGAATAAAACAGACAGATTAGATCACAAAATAAATTATGGAAACTTGATGGTGAGAAACAATTATCTCTTATACTTTTGAAACGTGTTTAAAGACACATTCAGCATTACCACAGGGTCACGAAGTATAGTTTTAATCACTGTAAAAGCTGACAGCGGCACACGATTTTAAAGAGAACCAGATTAGAGAAAACTGATGAAACATACTATCACTTCATTTTACAGATAAGCTTTAAAACTCACCATTCTGCATTGTCTTCAGGTGTTTGTTGCTGCAGTCTCATCCAAAGCTTTTAAAAGCTTTCATAGCATCTCCGTCTGGGCTCCCTCTGAGGTTCCTCGTTACTCCAGTTACACAAGACAGTCATCGGTTACCAAAGACTTTACTGTCCCCCCTCCTCTCATGATCATCACAGGAAAAATGAGCAGAGTATGTGTGAGCCATACACACACACGCACACGCACATGTGAGACGCCCAAGCATACACTTGCACCTTCCGACCTCCCCCTGGCATGTAAAGCCTTTATTAATACTTAAACAGGAATTGAATAACACTCTACACAGTTCACAAGTGAATCAAACACCCCAGCGCTTTTGTTCTCCTGTCACAAGGACCTCCATAGCTGTCACCAATTATACTTCACACCACTATAACTCAAGCACCTTAGGCGACACCGAGCTTATTCATTACACAAGGCTGAAAAGGGAACAGAGGAAGGAGGAGAAACGTAATGTGAAAGGAACGGCAAAGATTTAAAGAGGAGGAGAAAGACTGGACACAGAAGGGGGGGGGGGGGGGGGGGGGGGGGGGGGGACGTGTTAAGGAAAGCTCAGACGTCGGAACAGCAGAAACAGGAGATGCATTAGCAATTAAATTACAGAGCCAGATGCGAGCGCAGGGTGGAAATTGACCCTGCCTCTTTAGAGCGGAGATTGTTACAGTGAGGCTGCCAGTGACAAGAACAGCGTGGAGGCACCAGGGGTAAAGTGATCCCGCTCCATATGCAATTAGACAAGAAGGTCTTTTCGGCTGAAGCCAAACGTACTGTAGGGGAAAGTGGCAGAGGAACGGAGGAAGAAACGAGAACTGGTTTCTTTTGAGGATGGATGGAAAAAGAAGTTGATGAACTCTCTCAAAACTTCCAAGCTGGATGAAGACCAACTGCTCCACTCAGGATGATTATAAAACACATTCGAGACATATTTGGCAGCAGTGGGCCTCCCAAAAGTGTGCCAGCCAGGTGCTGCTCAGCGTGTCACCACACTGTGCCATCTGATATTATAATCACTCCATGGTGCCTTCAGGGCCACTCTACACCAGCGGAAGCTGTGACTGATTGATGGTGCTCATGCCAGACTGTGTTTGCTCCACTTCCGCAGTGACGGAATTACCCCAAGACGGTGCGTTTATGTTGGCGTCGCCAATGAGAGGCGCATTTATCAGTTCCTGAATTATAGGCTGTAGCCTTTCACTTGAAATGTATATTTCCCTTTAGACACCAAACAACACATAACCGGAAATAAAAAGTCCTTAGTATTTAGAGTAAAACTAAAAAGTCCACTTTATAACCGCATTATGACTTCAGCCGTTTCTGGTTTTAAAGAATAAATTGCAATAGTGATTACATTAGTCATTTAGCAGTCGCTTTTATCCAAAGCAACTTACAAAAAGTGTATTCAACAGAACTACTCGTCACCAGAAGTCATAAGTGCATCTCCTTTTTTAAACAAGCATCTAAGAGCATAACCCAGAGCCAAAGTACAGTACAGAAAGAAATGAATACAATAAGTGCAACAAACTATGAATACAATAAGTGCTGAGTGGAAGGCTCGGGTAGTGCTTCTTGAAGAGGTGAGTAACCTAGTGATGTTTTAATAAGTTAGTTCATCGACATACAATTTGGATACTCAATTCACCATTTTAGTCATTTGTATCGAGCAAAATGCTAAACTTATTCTGGCTCCAGCTTTTTAAATCATGTTTTTTGTGTTTGTGAATCTGTATTTTGGGGTTTTGGTGTGGTGGTCAGACAAAACCTGCACAAGTTTCACTAGTGTCTGACATTTTAACGTCTAAACTAATTATTTAATACAAAAACAACAAACATGTCAATAATGAAATCGTAGTAGCCTTTAGTTGTTGACAAAGATTGCATCTCCTTCATTATTAAGGGGAATTAACACTTATTTTCCCAGTTAATCAATTGGTTAAAAAAGCAAACAGATTTCCTGAAGCACTAATAATGACTTTGAATGTTATTTGTCATTTCAGATCTTGGCGGAGCAAAGAAAACCGTAAAAGACAGAATTGTTATCCACAATTATCTTTATCATCATTGTCATTATGATTTTACATCTCAGCAACATGTAATGCAGATTAAAAACCATCTCTGTAGAAGCAAAGCTCTTTAGAGGGAGCTGCAGGCGATTGGTTGTCGTGAGCCGACGCAGGAAAGTTAGAGGCCCAGAGCGTTACAGTGCACGGAGTGTTGGACGTGATGGGGCACAAAGACAGCAGAAATAAACACAAATGGGACAGAAATAACATTTTTTCAAAATAAACACTTGAAATGATGAAGGCACTTGCAAATCACATGGTAGTAAACAATGTAAACCATACTTTGGTGTTTCACTTTTACCTCTTTACTTAAGATTTCATTGAACTTATTTTCTTTTTACAAAATGTACCAAAACACTGGCAACGAGAAACATCTTGGGTAGATAATAACAAGAATAAATATGACAAAAATTTAAATCATACCCTCTAAACTAAAAAGGCAATCTGGTTTGAATTGACATCAAATATTATTACTAAACTTGTTTACAAGATATTTAGCCATGGATCTATAGAGGGAACCATAAAGTGCATCTTTGGATGGATGGGAAAAAACAACACTGAATGGAAATGCTCTCGACTCTTTCTGCCCATAAAGAATTCATAAACCGTTACGGATTGGTTTGGGATGCACTCACACAAACTGCTCCCAAATTTAAACCATTGACTAGCCTGAAAACAAATAAAACTAAACAAAATAAAATCATACAACTAAAACGATATTAAACATAAACAAAAACATTTAAAATGATCTCGGCGCGTTCTGCTTCCCAAAAATGCAAAGCATTCAAGACAAACTTCCATTTAAGGCACATTTCAACACACGATGCAGATGTAGCACCTTATCGCACGTTTCTCAGACTGTTAAAAACACTATTTACCTCAGATTATTTTGTTTTCAACATCAAAACAAATGAAATTTAGAAAAAAAACTAAATGACAAACTGGCAGCTGCAATAACTGAATCGCACAAATTTGTTATCAACCTTAAGGAAATAAATCAGCTTATGATCCATGAAAAGACATCACCTTGAATCTCCTCACCATGTCTCTGACCTCAGCGTGGTTATTTAGACCAGAAATCAGTCAGCTTTAAGGGCACTAATACTCGGAAGAGTTTTAACTGACTGTGCAGGAAGGGCGTTGCCCGTCCTAACCACAGCAGCCTTTAAAACACTCCCATGCACAAAACATAAAGCTAGATTTGGCGTGTGGCAACTTGGTCAGCAGCACAAAATCTTAGCATAAAGCAAAAGGAGACAAGAGAGGTGAGAAAAGAGGAGACGGTGCGAGTGTGTAATGAGACGACCACTCTGCTGCTTAGGTGCTAAGCAGATCATTGTGGTTCTGCACCACAGTCTTCCTCTCCCCATTGAAGTTAATGTAATCCACAAAGAAGTGAAATGATCCACTTTGGACTACTGGGGTTTCAGAAAGGAGGGTAAAGAAATGAGTGTGTGTGTATATATATATATATATATAAATGAGTGAGTGTGTGTGTGTGTGTGTGCTGCCGCCTGTTGCACTGTCAACATTCCACGCTCCCGTTCTTTGGCTTTCAGGTGAGGGCCACATGTGAGGGCCCCTCGTCACTCCTCACGCAGCCTCATCTCCAGCGCTCACAGTCCAATCAGTCTGCCTTACTGTGGTTGTTGTTCAGGAGAGTGTGGCCGTTCTGCACGTGGCCGTTCTTAAACTTTCCCCTCTGCTCGTGACCATCGTCTTCATCTTCCGACTCGGTCTCCTCTTTATCGCTCCGCTCGTCCTCGACAATTTCCTATTGGGTAAAAGAAGACACAAACAGGTGTACAGTAGCTGCTTTGAGGTGAGACGTGCTATGTAGCGGACGAGGGGGGAGTTGAAAGGGACAGTTCTTACGTTGGCTGGCAGGAACTTGACGACCATGCGCAAGATGAGCACTGCCCAGAAGATGTGCAGAGCCTGCAGCACGAGCATTAGCCCGTTGAAGAAGTAGAAGCCGAGGAAGGGGCGGTAGAGGGTCAAGGGGTACACCCCCGTCGTATATATGATCCTGGACGAGAGGACAAAGGAAGAACAGAGAATCCAGTCAGAGCCACCTACAGTCTCCATCAAAAGCCCATTGAGAGGAGCCAGAACTGTACACAATGTGTCCGTTGTTACGTTTCCATTAATTTGTTGCCCTAGCTTCAAGCTAATTCATGACATCTCTGCAAAAGGAATCAGTGCGTGTTTCCATCAGCTACCTGTATGCCAACATCTTCAACAGGCCATGATCAAAGTGCATAATTAAAATAGAGCACAAGTAACTCATCATGGCATTTCATTGCAGCTCAATGGCATTTTTGTTTTCTTAATGACTGTTTTTTTCTCCTTTGAGCTGCTATTGTGATAGAGTGTGTGTGTGTGTGTGTGTGTGTGTGTGTGTGTGTGTGTGTGTGTGTGTGTGTGTGTGGACATGCAACTAGAGACTTTGTTGTATGAACATCCTCCCCACGATTTTCTGAAGTGGAGGCATGCTAGTGTCAGCTTAACATGAATGTGTTAATCTTAAATATTATAAAGGATGATGCTGGTGTTATTCTATATTTTTCATATAACCAGCAAAAATGTCATATATAAATATATATAAAAATATAGATAGATATGCCAGCCTTTCCACGAATAAAAGCCTTTTTGAGATACGTCATTATTTTTTCAAATTCTTGCCTGTAAATCACATATTTGAAAGTGCGTGTCAACATGTTGCACACATTTCTCAAATGTTCCCATCTTACAGTAAAGTCAGTGACTAACACGGTGAATCCTGTAACATCGTTCTTACCAGAAGGGGAGGATTACGAGGCGGGAGAAAATGAAAACTGCAGCAAACACGGTGAACATGAAGTTGCAGGTTTTCCTCCAACCTGCGTAGTTGAACATTTTGGCTGCCTGCAATGAAAGGCAGAGAGAGTTTCACCGTTTCATATATTCTCCTCTAGAGGGCACCGCAGGGAGGGCAGCAAAATGGTTGCTTTAATGGTGTGTACTGCTGTGTGATTGTAATTCAATTCAAAATAAAAAGAATTTCCCCGTTATAGACATGTGGAAAAACACTAACAATTCATTACATTATTTATATTTACTAAAAAAACAAATATGTGTAAAATAAAAACCCATTCAGGCCAACTTGTATGAGTGAAACACCCCTTCTTTCTGTCATATTAGCATGTTGTCGTACCTCCATGAAATAGTCGGAGGCATCATGGACCAACATGATCAAAGTCCCTGCCCGGATGTAGTTAACCAGCCAGGAGAAACTGATGAGGGAGATGGTGGCTACATGGTGAATTATCTGCTCTTTGAAATCCTGGAGAAAAAAAAAAAGACAGGGACAGAGAGAGAGAGGGAGAGAGAGAGAGGGTTTAAAGGCAAAAATCAAAACCCGTTTGGTCACTTATTGATCGAACTGTAAAGATCGGTCACTGATCGACTAGTGCGTGTTCTGATTGATTGATGCTGGATCTACAAATGATTAACAGTTTGCACATTATATGGCTTCACGGCCATAAAAAGAAACTAAATCCATATACAGAAGCAAATCCTCACATTAGTTGCTGATTTCAACACTCTGCAAAAGTCCAGAAAACTGTTGTTTTGGTTTAACAGATTAGTTCCTCGCATTTGGTGAGCTTGAGTTAGAAAACAAGAGCTGGCACAGAGGTGGCGGGCTCGAAGGTCGGCCACCTTTCACAACAGCGTTTAAAGACCTGTGGACAAAACGGGGTGTCCGTCTCTCCGCAGTGTGATTTCACCACAGAGAGCCGGTCACACATTAACTCACAGGGCGCCTCCTGATGCAACTTCCCCCGACTGGAGAGACGGTTTAGTTTTGTTGCTCAATCACTCAGACTTTACCAAACTGACGAAGTGGAGTTGAACATCATCTATAATGTTCCGAACGCTGACAAGCTCCACTCAATACGGTGCATAAAGTCAGGACATCTTAACGGGGAAATCAATATCCAAACCTCAAAACACACTGCCAGCACAACAGGTCATTCTCATTATGTCATGCACTCAGAGAGCAATCGCTCCTGATGGAAGGTTTCTGAGGGGCTGTAAAGATGCAAACACGGGATAACAAAGCTTAAGATGCAGCTCACTTACCTTACGTTTAACATCCGTTGCTACGCTAAAAACCAGCGAGATATAGAAGCCTAGTTCGATCATGTAGTACCAGTACTGTGAAGGCAACAGTGGCTGGAAGAAAACAGGAAGAAAAAGGCTGTTAGAATATGATGCAACCAATAACTGTATCCATTAGTTCAGTCATTTGCTAAACAAGAGTACGTTTCTGAAAGATGTTCCAGGTTATTGTACTGACGTACCATTTTCGGGAAGTCATCCCACACCTTCTTCATATCATACAACCATGGTTTCTGAGGAGAAATGGACACTCAATATTAATGAGGGTTTAAGTGTCCCACACAACAAACTAGAACAAAGTGGAAAACAGTGGTTTTGTGGCATCCACTACAGTTACAAGGTCAACATAAAACTTCCTACGTTTGTGTACTTTTGTTTGTACGGAGCAAACAGATCCCAACAAGTCAGGGAGACAAAAGTTGCCATTAGAACAATAATATGTTTCAAGTTATTATGACTATTGCACGGGATGATTCCACAAAGTGACAAATGTAGTGATTTTTGCCAGATTCTGACACAGTACTCACGTCAATAAGGACTGCCAGGCCAGCAAAGAAAGCAATAAGGTAAAACGTAAATCTCCAACTGTAAGAGAATACACAGCGGCCTCAGAAATCTAATGTGGGGTTATGAGAGACAGGTGACGACAATACAGTTGTTTTACTTTATCAGTTACTTTAAATCACAAGGAAATGATGAACGGACTAACATTTTAAAACCACGCGTCACAGACAAAATGAAAACCTTAATCATTACACACACACACACACGTCACTGGAGTTTGAACCTCAACAAACTCAATACTGAGTCGCATTGGGCAGAACAAAAATCCCTTTGATCAATGTGTTTTACAGTTTGCAGTGTTTTTCTGCTTGAACGCACAGCATGTATCCTCCTATCCTTGTTTTGCAACAAAAAAAAAAAATACTTGGGTGCAGTGTGTCAAAGGGGATTCTGTTGCTGCTTTCACACCACCGACTGAAGTGTTGCCAGAAGTGCAAAACGCTCTAAATGACATCATGACCCCTGAAATCTAACCTGCGAGCCCTTGGCGGTGTCCTGACCCCGAGCTTGCGAAACTCTGCTCTAAAGAGTCTGATATTTGTAAAAGCAGGTCATGACAATGGTTGTTAATGATTAAACATTTAATCGTTAACCGACAAAAATAATTTTGACCCATTAATGCTCTCCGTCAAAAAATAAATAAAACGAGAGTAGCAGGTCCGCCTTAAGTGAGCCACACACACACACACACAAGTGTTAACTCAGTGTGCGCGTGTCTCATCGTAACACGCTCGCTCTCTCCTAAAACACAATCAAAATCCTATGTCATTGTGACTTCACTGTTCGCGGTCTCGTGCAAATGTTCAATGAAAACAATTCATGAGATAGAATTCTAATCAGGTTATTACAAGCACACGGATCACAATGAAAGACAGACAATGGGGTTGAGGGTGTATTTCATGTCCGGCGGAGGATGTTTAGCTACCATGCTTCCCGAAACTTTTTGAGCTTGTTGGGTCGGTCCTGGTTTCTCCGCCGCCTGAACCACCTCTGGATCTGTCGCACTGAACAGTCGGTGTGTTTGCTTAAACTCTCTACGGAGCTCTAAGAACAAAAAAGCAGGACATGGAAAGAAGAGTCAGTACCGTCTTTAATGTCTGGAGTTAGAAAATGATGAGTGGTTACACGAGGCTCGGGGTTTGAAGATCTAGGATATTTCATGTCGTCTCTCTCATCCATTTACACCTCAAACATCTCTGAATTCTGTGATTAGGCTCAAGCTGTGCTATTGCCAGCGGACACACAATATGTATGAAGCCGTGCTAGTTTCCTAAAGTAGGCCGGATCCTCACCTGTGTGGGATGCTTTGATGTGCTGCAGAAATAGGACTCCAGGACGGGATTTGGAGGAGCATAAACACGCTGCTTGTCACTCACTCCCAGCATGGAGGCGAGAGGAGTCGCTACCGCCCTGGAGAGAGAAAAAAACCTCACCGCTTTAAACGTCAGCTCAGGAAGAAACATGCAAGTCAGAAAGGTAGAGAGGCAGATTAACGGGCAAACGACACTGTGACAAATCCTAAAAAGACGACCCACCTCTCAAATATCTGTCTGCAGACCAGGAAGCACAGTGCGATGGGTATAGTAGCCCACAGGTCCTGCATTTTAGGGAAAACTTTGCCATCTTGGTCCTTCAGGTCAGCCCAGCCGTGGCCTTCAGGAAACCAGATCCAGTCCGCCCATATCTGCTCGCGAAGCCGGGACAACATCCTTAAAAGATGGAGCGGAGGGAGAAAAAGGATTTGTGTTTATTTCGTATCCCGTGGAAGGAAATTAAGACCGGTCATTAAAAAAAAAAAGGGTTTTGTCTGCTTGGTGATCTCCATTCAGATTTTCCCCATTTGATAAATATAACAACTCACTCAGCTGTGACAATATCCTGAGAGAAAGAAGAGGAAACGGAGAGGAATGAGTATTGATTGGAGGTGATGAATCTCAGTGGGCATCTGCTACAGGCACTTCCTATGCCAGATGAAGAGGAATGATGAAGTTCTTTTTTTGCTATGCTGCACACAATGTAATCAGAAAGCCTGTGAGCATTTTATTAGGCCCTTTGACCCAGACTGCAGCTTGGCACAAAGTCCCATTCCTTGAAGAATTCCAGCAGCTGGATGACATATTTACTCAGACACGTGTCTGAAATCACTCCCTCTATAACAAACGCTCAATGGGGAGCAGTACACAGCTGCTGAACAGCTGAAAAAATAAGTTATCAAAAAGTTGTAATACTGTCTTTTTACCTGATTTCATGATTTCTTTATAACACACGCCGTGTCATCGGGTGAAAATTCAACTTTGACCATTATTTATGACAAAATAGCTGTCAGCTGTACTTTGGGTTTATCTCTAATTAGCAAACGTTATCTTTTAGGGTAATTTAAGGTGCCTAAGTACAGCCTCAAGGACATGTTTACTGCTTTGTTACCGAGAGAGCAGAAAGAGCAACAAGATCTGCAATCAAACGACCGAAGATGACATTAGTGAGGCTATAATCACTGGCAACTCCTCAATCGAACATTAAGTCACACGTGACCTTTTACAATGTCGGATCAGCTGACTTTGAGTCCGATCATCAGATTACCTCACATTGCTACAGCATCGCCCTTTTTCAGTAAAAGTTTTGAGTCTTTCTGGGGGAAATTCCAGTTGTCACACATTTCCTAACAGATCTGTTAGTAATGAGTGTGGGTGTGTGGACTTTAACCCGTTGCAAGCCAACAATGAATGTAACTCATGCAAGCAGAGGAGTTCCACTTCGACAGGATTCTCCTCAACCTTGAAACCACAGCGGAGATATGTGAAAGTCTCCTATCTTTGAAAGTTAATCAGTGTGGGGATGTTGGTGAACCTGCTGCCTCCCGTGTGTCACCTCATGTCAGCGATCTACCACAAGCTCTTACTTCTATTCCACAAAACTGCCAAATTCAAACATGTCTAACTTTACTTTATGTGTCCATCGTCACGCTTGGACGACAAAAGACCCCGGTAGCTCTTTTGAATGCGTCAAAGAGAATGGGCTCTCTGTGAAAAGTGTTAAAGTATGTTAATGAGTACAAGTTTTGTATTCAGTCATGGAGTGAATTATGGGATTTGGGTAAAGGAACAGATGTTTTATTTTCTGTCTAACTGGAAACCACCCACTGGGGCCGCAAACGCTCTCAGGTGTACTTCCCACTTCTTACATGCAAAGTACTTATTTTGCCTGACCTGAGCTAAAACATTCACCATCATTGCATGTGACAGCAGATGAAGATTCCCCCGAACCGCAGCAACCAGAAGTAAAGTGTGCACCGGTCACATGCAGTCAATATCACGGTGTTGAAGCAGCACCGGCCAGAAATGTACATCATCTAAAAGCTGCTGCTGGTGTGTGATTTCCTCAAGAGTTTACAGAAGAACAGGTCAGGCACCAGCGGTTTAGCAGCTGCAACTGCTGCAAGCTAAAGTCAACTTTCATTTAATTTAGTGTACTGAGCTATGTTGACGCATCATCCAGTAAGTGTAACAAATAGTCGATCGTTTTGGTCTTAGTCGACTAGGATTGCTTCGGTGGAATGACTTATTTGACTTATTGCAAAGAAACCTTTGCGAAAATCTAGATTTAAAAGTGGTGCTTTTGTGTGATTCTTTGTTGTTTTACAGATCTGTTTATTATATCAACTAACCGATTAGTCTGTCGACTAAATGATTTCTTTGGTCGAGGACAACCCTAGAAACAAGTAAGACTTGTAGACTGGTGCTAACAGCTTAGCATGATTTACGTTTTTAAAAAGGGGAAAAAAGCTATTTCTGAACATTTATGCTATCCCACCTGGAAACAAACCATCAGGCATGTGCACACTGCATTAGTGAAGCAATTACTGCACTCTGTATGAATTGGTTTGTTGTGCTGTCCCTCATATGTTCTCTGGCATTATCAGCTAATCCATTATCATTACTCACCACTCAGCTAGTGCATGCACATCTCCACATTTTCAAGACCAAAGTGCACTGTGCCACTGATGGTAGAATGTCAGGGAACAGGAGTGCTGTTTATGGACAGGCACCAAGAAGAGTGACTTTGTCTTAATTATGTTAATTGGAATGTATTTTTCTCCAATCTCAGCAACAGTATGAACTGTACTAGAAAGACTTAACAAACTCACTGCTGGCCATCTGCAGTCCATCCTTGAGCAATGTCTTGACTGATAACTATGCTTCAAATAGATGTGTTTTTTTCCTATCATAATAATAAACATCTATTTAGTGAAGGACTAACAAGACACAGATTTAAATCGTAATGGTCAAATTCTGTGCACAGAGGCCGAGATGTCCTGACTGTTAGTCCCTAGTATGAGCCAAGTCTGTGGTTAACACAAGCTTCAGAGATTTTAACATTTTGTTCGAGGACATAAAACGTCTCAGTAAATGTCCCTCTCGTGAATTTTACGTGTCTTTAAAAAGGCGGTTGCCAACAAGTTGCTAAATGAGACTACGACTCATCGGCACGTCGTCTAGTCCGCCTTTTCGGCCTCGTCGTGGACACTCGTGCTCGTGCACCTGTGATGTAGTTCGTCTATAGCATAGCGTCACACAACGCTTTATACTTCTGCCAATCCACTCTTCAGAAAATCCTAAAAAGTGGTGTTCATTTGTGAACATTATCTTGCTACGGAAACTTTTGCTTGCTCCAGAGTTTATTTTCTGAAATAGTTCAAACTGCAGTGGAAATATACCGTTGTATGACGGTATGATGCCAACCACTGCGGCTGGCCCACAAAAACATGTCATCCCTGCAGCACTCTATGCCCGCTTCTTCTCTACACCCCCGGTTTCCTGTTAACAAGGCAGAATGTGTGGTTTTAGAGCATGGGGTGATGCAATAGCTGACAATAAATTCACGCAATTAAACGTGGTGGTTAAAGTGATGGTAATGCACCAAGATACGCAATTATGTAGCAGCTCAATAGAGTTTAGATTAGACGTAGATGTGCACAACGCTGCAGGTTTCAAAATGTTTAAAAAAAAAAATTACAAGACGCACCTTTAAAGTGTTAAAGCCGCAAGCCCAGGCAAGACAGCCCAAGTCTGGAATTTTCAGACTTTGGAAAGCTATGTCCCGAGGCACAAACACAACAGTAGTGCTCCTCAGGAGAGGTTTACCAAACTGCATGTGTAAACATGAGTGGAATGGGGCTTTAAACAAGGGGGAGCTGTACGGTGTTGGTTTTCTTTCTTTCTTTAATAAAACCTTGAAGGATTATGCCTCCTGTTGTACAGAGAGGTTAATAAGATAAGACTCACTTCACTACAGCAGGACGCAAAAGAATGACTCCTATCTAATATCTAAAACAATGTCAGGCAGCGTCCTTCAGCCTTTGTATGATTTTAACTTCAGGGTTGTTTGTCCCAATTTAAAACTCAGTAGTTAGTCAGTCACACGGCCTTCTACGCTGTTTGCGTAAACTCTTGCAGGGAGTGGCAGAGTGCGCATGAATGGCGCAAGCGGGGAGTCTCCCGGACATAGCGGAACAGACTGCCTGACTCAGTGAGATGGAGCTTTGAAAAAGTTTCCCCAAAACACTGTCCAATAACTCACGTTGTACGCTTTAGTTTCACGGGAGGGACACGTGTACCCGTTATTTTGTGTCACAAGGGTTAACAACATAACGCAGGAGCAACTCTTCTTGGCGACATCTGCACAGTTTACGTTGGAAAACTTTTTAGCGCATTCACAACTTGTACCAGAAACGCTATACACACACACACGACCGTTTATCTGTTGCACACAACTTCTGCATTTTCTCGCGGGGCGACCTGTGCTCCACTGGGTTTTTATTTTTTTTTAGTGTTGAACGCTTCCACGACCTTCCGTTATCGTGGTTGGTCCTAAACAAACACCGCCGACACCAGGACGAGGCCTGTTAGCTCAACTTAGATGAGCGAGTCGGCGGTCTGCCGACGGCTGAATCCGACTAGAGCTCCAGTCAACGCGAGAGCATGTGAGCAAAGTTTGATGCGTAACGTTATACTCCGGCTAAACTTCACATAAACCCTCCAGAGAGGAAGACCGACCCGTGTCCGTCTAAAACACAGCAGCTTAACGGCGTTTAAGCAGCGTGCACCGACGCGTTAACAGCCTCCAGTGACACGTCCTTGGTGTAACGTGAGCTAACGGTGCAGCAGACTCACCTCTCTTCACCTCACTGTATCCGGTAATGTAGCTGCTCTTAAAATGTCTCCTCTCTCCTGCAGCTGCTGCTCGTCCTCTGTTCCGGTTGTCGCGGGGGGGATTTCATGTAGCGTTAGTTCTCGCCATCAAAAAAAAAAAAAACACTCTCCAACTTGTCCGTCGCTAACTGAGCTGCAAAACCCCCTTTCTCCTTCTTCTTCTCTACAACCTCAGCTTTGCCACATTCTAACTGTGTCGCACTTTCTCCCGAAAACACTTTTGTCCACCGAGGACAAATGCTTGTCACTTTTCCGTCCTATCAAAGTAGTCTTAGTGGACCTCGGCTTGTTGCCGTTTACCCGGGTCGTTCAATTGGTCGGATATAGTGGATATTAGGGTAGTACGTTAGGATAGGACCAGGAGGGGGAGGGGCTTAAAGTGACGCGAGCGTTTACGCAGTATGAAGGGTGGTTAGTGCCACGAGAGGGAGGCTGACGAGGAAAGACATGTCCTCCAGTGGAAAGAGTGGGGTTAATAGTTTGGAATTACTACAAATGTGTAATGTATACTGGATGTTGTATTCATCCATTAACATACTTGTTTATCATTTACCTCAATGTTGCTGCAGAAATAACCCGACTGTAGTCAAGTACAGGGCCTGATGTAATTAGTTGAAATACAACAAGTGAGAATAATTACGCCATTTTTGTGAGCTATTCCTTATTAGAATTGTTTATGGCAGCAGGTTTTATTTGCCAGGCCTGGGAGAGAAGGCAGAAGGTTTTGTTTAAGATCGAGTACTTTTTTATTGAATTAAACTTAATGAAATGTGTTTCCAAGTGCAGCTGTATTTTTGGTATCTTATAAACCCACGAGGGTTGGGCATGTTATGAATATAAATCTATCTATCTTTCATCAGCATCATTATGATTTAAAAGGTCAACTTTCAATGTAATGAATAAAAATACATTACAAGTGTCTTAACCATGTAGCTATTCATATCGTTCCCATTATGTAAATGCAACATTTTTGTTATCTTCTTATCTTCTTCTTGCTCTACTGGACTTTGATGTACGGTCATATCCAGACTGAAAGTGAAGAGTGTCTTTAAGTGGTTTACTTAGCCCACACATTAAAGGTGCTGTACACAAGATTGGGAGCATGACGATTGCCTCTCAACAGCTCTCAACATGGCGACGGCTGTGCCAGTGGCTCGCAGCTAACTGTGCAAACAACGGCAACAGGACTGACGGAGCTAAAAGTGTTTACCTGAGTGACAACCTGAGGTTGGGTGCTATGCTTCCGTGACATCGCTGTCGGTCGTGAAGGCGTTATCAGCTGTAACCACTGTATAACCTGTGGAGCATGCTCACGTGCACAAACATGCACTAAAAGCACGCGTGGCACCTCGACTATGTAAACAAACAATGGAGAAGTTCGGATTACAACACAAACAGAGGGAGAGGGAGACTTCATTCACTATTTCCAGGCTTTGGCAGGTGCTTAGTTTTGATTTGACTGTTTTATGGTGGCCGGGTGACACATTTTCTCATTTTACAGCTGAATAGGAAATAGACAATAGAGAGTAATTTGCATAAAGTTGAGGTAAAGTCAAAATTATGCAAATTCAGATTCGGCAAATGGTCAGTCAACTCGCCACGTCGTGTATCGTGCAGCATAGACTTTAATAGGATCCATCTGCTTCACACACATCAACGGTTTTGATTGTATCTCCACCTATACCCTGTCATGGTCATGTATCTGGCTTATATTTCGCAATATAACTTATATTATATCATCAAGCTACAGTCTTTTGCAGCTGTTTTCCTGATCAGATAACAGATTCCCTCTCCTCATCCTGGTATCCTTTTACGGCATTAATCACCCTTCATACTTCATGCATGCCAAAGGAGGCCGAGGCATGTTTGGACGAGTCGGATCTAAACCAAACAGCTGCGGCAGACGGACTCAGTGCACGCCCCGAATGTGGTTACACACACCTCAGCCTTTTCCATCCTCTCCATACCTGACCTGGATATTTTTGCATGCTGTGTCATCAATAACTCGTGGCCAAGGTTGGGTTATCAATCATTTAACATAATTGTGTGACATTGTAATGGACATTTTGTACAGACTTGTAATGATACTGCACTTCAAGTAGCAACAACAAATCAGCACAAGTAGTTTTCTTCCTGTTCCTTGGTAAAGTTGGTCCACAGTTTCACATGCAACCAACACAGGAGGCCAGATGTTTTCCACTTTGCGCAATACTTCCTCAGGCCTACAGAGAGCAGCAAACTCCCCTGGATAGCTCATTTATGATCCAGCACCCAAACTTTGACACAACCACAGTCTATTCTGTCATCTCTTCTAACCGTGTTGATTCATCATGCAGAGGAAAAATGGGATTTTTTTGGTAAATCACATGATGTGAACAGACACACATTTTAATTCTAAATTGTACTTTATTTTCTTTTAAAGACATATGTTTTAAAACAGCGATTGTAGAGAATAAATAAAGAAACATTATGTTGTTGTTTTTTTTTACTTCCATAGGTACATTTATGCAATTAAAAACTCTATAATAAGTGTGTTCATTGTCTTGAAGACCACAGAAATCCTCTTTTTTTTTTTCTTCTTCTTAAATTAAAAAAGAAATTGTCACATCCCCCCACCAACCCGCCCCACCCTCATCAAATTGATTACCAAATAAATTAAACGTAAAAAATCAAGATAGAAAAATTCCCAGCCATTCCTTCAGCTTTGTTAATTTGAAAAGTAGTGGCAGCAGAGAATCTTAACTCGTGAAGTCCTTCAACTCCATTTTTAAACCAAGGTATGTACAGTGAGAGGAAATTCAAATCTCTTCCAGTTTAATTACCCCATGTTTTTAATTTACGTATAAATAATAAAACTAACTCTACATAACAATATTACCAATGGTAATAATACAGAATAGTATTTTCTCTTTTCTCCGACTGTGTTGACTGGCCTTCTGTTAATGCCATAGACCACAAATCACACTATACAGTAGAACCCTGTTCAGAAGAATAACATCAGTGATATGCTTTTTCTTAACATGTAGATCTTGTTGCTGACAATAGAGTATGTACATAATATAAATGAATCCAGCTGTGGAATGATAGGAAATCTGGAGCACTTCTGATATTGCGGATGCGGATTCTGGAGCTGTACTTTGTTGCCGATATTACTGCTGTTGTTTGTTGTTTTTGAAAGCGCATACACGTGATACTGCTTTGTGTGAAGTCTTGCTCCTGTGCTATACGGTTGGTCAAACAACCAAAAAAGGCTGGGACATCCCAAGTGGTTTTCTTGATTGAACTCTTAGGTTTTCCTGGAGGTGAAGAAGAAGAAGAAGAAGAAGAGGAGAGAGAAAAAGAAAAAAAAGCACAGAGCATTTTAAACCAAATCACACACATCGAACACATAAATGTAAGACTTTGGAAGTGGAGTGGTGTCTGCAATACACACTGCTTGCACTGATGCCTCAGGGGAGTCTCGGTAATCAACTAGTGTCCATGCAACTCAAATAGTGACAGTCATACTGCTGCAAGTTCTTAGAAAATAGTTTGTCATCTCTTTTGGCAGGCAAATTAATTCAGAACATGCACAGCAGGAATTCTGGTGGGGATAACTATAACCTCCACATTTTTGGAAAACAGTTGGAGCTCATTTTACATTTATTCTAATGATATTCAAAACCATGTCATTCACCAAACTGTAGTTTCTCAGGGAGGCAAGAGTATTCAAATCATCCATTTGTGATGCAGGTTGCTGCAAACAGGGCATCTGCAGGTACCAGAACAATCTATTTGTGACATTTTAAGACCTAATGCCAGTTTATCTAAATAGAACAATTTAACAAAAATGTGAATCATCTGTCCCTTATAAATATTGACTAAATTAACAGTCATTAACCCTCAAACTTTGTTCAAACTTTCTTACATTTCTATAAATTATAATTCTGATTTATTTCTGATAATCAATATCGAACCTTTTCAAACTTGGTCAGTGAACTGCAGTGTTTTTGGTTATTAGAAATGTTAAGTGGACATGTTTGGATGCATTTGAATACTATAACTCCTTGAGTATTTTCTGGTGTTGTATATCATGGTTTTAAAGTCCCAGAATTCCTACAGAGGAATGCACATCCTCAGCCAGCAGCACGTGTCACAGGAACCAGACAGCTTTACCCAAAACCTTCTAAAGTAAGGTTAGTGTCTCAGTTGGTACAACACACACACACACACACACACACACACATTCACTTGTACATGAATATATTTTTTCACATCTAGTCAATACAAAACACTCACACGGATATAAATGCACGCACCATCTCGTTGTCTTACACTTGGGCCTCCCACGAACGCACCATCATTCACACACAAACACTATGTTGTCAACCATTTACAGGGGCACGTTCGGTACATTTCCAATCTCACAAAAAACAACAAAGTTCAGGCACAAAGTCACTTGGAATTGAGTTACAACCAAACAAAAACCCCGCACTCACCGAAAACTACCACACCAACCAACTAAACAGAGGGAATATGTAAGAATGATAATCATGACAGACAAAAAGGAAACTAATCAAAAACCAAAAAGTCTAAAAGGAAAAGAATAAATGTAATATATCCATATTTGATGGACAGCAGGCTAATTTAGCTCTTAGCACTGAAGCTTTTAGAGGTCTTGGGAAAAAAAAATAACCAGCATGTCATGATAATCAATTACTTACAAATGCTGAGGTAAAGTGACAGTTATTGATCAGTGTTTGCAAGGAATAAAACCAGGACAAAATAATAAGAGGAAACTCACAACGCACCAAACACAGTTCATGGTCGCCACAGTAACCCGCCATGCAGTTGGAGCATGGTGAATCAAGGCAACGGCCCAAAATAAAAATTGCTAATGGCAACCATCACAGGCAATATCGCCACAGCAACCAACACAGGCCAATTAACTTACAACGCAGTGAGAAGGAAGGGGGGGAGGTTTTAGCGGTTGCTAGGCAACCGTAGCCATAGCGACGCACGTCTCCACGACATATGTATGGACGGGACGGGTCTTGAGAGTGGTGTGATGTTTTTTTCAGGAAAAATGGCATATGGCACAGCACAAAAACAATAAATGAAAAGTAAAACAAAAATTAATGACGAACAGTAGTTGGCATTCAACCCTGCGACAGAACACTGGTTAGACAGAACATTTGAACCGAGTGAAAATCTACTTCTCAATCAAACTGTCCCTCGACATACTGAGCACACAATGTATTTCAAATTGATGAGTGCTGCCACCTCATTAAAGTTAATCTACTGTAGGGTTATTGACTTCTTCAGTTCCACATGAAAGACAGCCATTTAAGCACTGAGCCCCCCAATTACATCCACTCTGTCTCTTTAACTTCCAGTCACATTTTCAGCTGTCTATCAATCCCTTCCCGAGCCCGCCCCATCTCCTCAAGCATGTCAATACACAATAACTAACCTCCTTCAGTAAGGCCTGTTGGCATCCTTGGGCCTCTTCAGCTGCACCTTCAGTCTCTTCATGCCGATCTGGAAGCCGTTCATGGCCTGGATGGCAGTCTGGGCGCTGGATGGGTTGTCAAAACTTACAAAACCTGAGAGGGAAGTAACAGAATGAAGGAATCAAACACAAACATTCGCCAACAGCAGCAGCATTTATAGGGAAGAAAGAGGGGAAAGTAGATGAAGCTAAGATGATCTGACAACACGTCTTTCTTTGCATAAATAAGAATGAACGTTTCTAAAAACCACGAGGTGACAACCGCCATCCCAGTGACTCACCAAAGCATTTACTCTGGTTGGTGGCGCGGTCCACAAACACCTTAGCAGAGATGACGTTTCCGAAGGGAAGGAACATCTGCAGTATCTCAGAGTCAGTGAACTCCTGTGGCAGGTGGTAGATGAAGATGTTACAGCCCTCTGGACCTGTACACAAATAGAGCCACGACGACACAGATATGACATGACATGACACGACACGACAAGTTAGGCAATCAGTGAGGCCTGCAGTGTTGAGTTAGTGAGAGTAACACAATGTACAACAGTAATAATACATTTTGGTCTCTGGGACATTGTGATGGACATTTTATAGACTAAACAGAAACAAAATAATCTAAATAATACTGTATAGTTTGGTCAGTAATGGAAATAATCAGTAGTTGCAGTCTTTATCTTCACTGTGGTAAATGGCATCATTCAAATGAGTTGTAAAAGTCTGCTAATACATTTTCATATCATGAGAACCATGATATGTAAATGTATTAGCAGACCAAGTGTGTGTGATTTGTGGTGAATGGGCTAAAACATGCCAAACCGCTGGAATGTTTCTCCAAGATATGAATATTTGTGCACAGCTCTCTGAGTTTACCTTCTCGTTGCTGCAGCTGCTGCGGCTGCTGCGGCTGCTGAGCCACCAGCGTGGGCTGGTGGGGGAACGGCTGTCCCACCAGGCTGTAGGCAGCAGGGTAGGTGGCTGATGGGGGAGGAGGAACAGGTGAGCAGAGAGCAGCGGCGAGGCACGATAGAGACTGCAAACTAATCAGTTTCTCCTCAAAACAACATCTGACAGAGCTGCATTCCCACCTACAGATTTGCTAAAAACACGGCGATGCTTTTGCATTTAGTCTATGACTCACATATAGGGCTGCAGGTATTTACAATTTGTAATATATGTGCATGTTTTGACTTTGGATGTCAATTTCTACTTTACACATGCAGTGTTGGGTAGTTGGGGGGGGGGTGCAAAGGTAATGTAGCCGCATCCCATTATGTTACATAAAACAGTTTTGCATTCTGGTTACACCGACTGGAAGGATATTTCTATTTGCAAACTTATTATCAGTAGCAGCAGTAAGGCAAGTATATAGCGATACATTCATATGAATAAATGGCAATTTATGTCACATTTTATGGCGCTATATCGGACACATCTGACACTGAGACAGTGAGGGGCTCACCTGTATAGTGCTGCATGCCTGTATAAGCTTGCTGCATGGGGTCCAGGACGGGACTCTGAGCTGTGGCAGAGTAAACACATCGTCACCAACTGCTATATGCACACACTAAAAAATCCTGAATGCTATTTGGGGCACATCAGCACGCTCCAAATAACATCTAGTGCTTTAATTTAATCTCCTCTTGATTAGGCCCTCGTGGTTGCACATCAAAACAGAAAGCCTGTGAATCTGTGGATGAATATAATTTTCACAGCAACACAGTTGTTCTCTACGTTCTTGTGTAGCTGCTGTTAAGGGCGTTGTGGCTGTACCTTGATAGGCATGAACCCCATTGGTGTACAGGGCCTCAGTTGCTGATTGGCCGTTGGACAGAGATGGAAGCGAGGCGTAGCTGTTCAACGTGAGCGGTGGAGGCAGAGCAGGAAGCGGTGTGCCTGCCATGGAGGGTGGAGTGTTGGTACCTGGAGACATGTTCAAGGAATTTCCTTTTATTCAAATAAGTTCAATCAAGAGCAGGAATACGGAATTAAAAACAAGACAAATTTGTGCTGGGTATCAATAGATTTGTCAATCAACAGAAAACGATTTGACTTCCATTTTTGATGATTGTTTCTTTAGTCATTTATTAAATTCAAGTCAAGCCAATTTATTTATTTAGCCCAATATCACAAATCTGCCTAAAGGAGCTTTACAATCTGTACAGCAGATGACACCGTCTGTCCTTTAACCCATTAAATCAGAAAAGGAAAAAACGGAAGTACAACTGAACTGGGGAAAAATGAAAGAAACCTCTGGAAGAGCAACTGAGGAGGGATCCCTCTCCCATGATGAACAGATGTGCAATAGACACCGTGTGTACAGAATAACCAGCACAATACAATTATTAATAGTATTATGTATAGACAATAACAAAAATAAATAGAATGTAAACATGTGTGAAGAAGAACTAAGCTCTAACAAGAGTAAGAGTTCACAGCCAGGCGGGCGGCTCTGAGAGGCTGCACTTTGGCACAGCGGTGCTTTGAGCTAAATGCTAGCATCAGCATGCTAATTTGCTCACAATGACGAGGCTAACATGCTGACGTTAAAGGTACCCTGTGGAGTTTTTGACCTATAGTGCTATGGAGCATATTTTTTTTAATTATGCATGCGAGAGCAGTGATACGCGTTCCTGCCAACGGTTTCACACGACACCACCGAGCTACAGGTGGCTGTGATGCAAAGAAAGAAACTAGTAAACGAGGATGCAAACAATGCAGGATTTAACATGTTTTTTTTTTTCTCTATCAATCAACTTTGCAAATGTTTTATAAGAGAGGAAATGCATTCAACACTATTTTTTTTTAGACCTAAAGGAGACAACACAGTGCGTTGTGGTGAGTAACATTCACTCTAAATATAACTTCTGCTTGTTTACAAAAAAGAACTCCACAGGGTGCAGGTGATGTTTACTCTGATCATCATCTTAGTTCAACATGCTAACATTTGCTAAAATACAGCCAAAGCAAGGTATTTGGTCATGAATCAAAGGATTGGACACACTAAAGTTTTGACCTGATGATGGCACTAAATTAATTAGCTCAGGGATCACCAAAGTTATTACAATTCAGCCTGAGGGGGACATCAATGTCTGTTCTTTTGCTGTTTACAGTTTCATTAGTTAAAAGTTGCTGCTTATGTCTGTTTCATATCATACTAAATTGAGTACTGAGTTGTTGTATTCTCTCAAACTCTCAGCTATCAACATTGGCATCGCCAGTGTTAATCTGGCTATAATACAGACTATCCAAGTACTTGCAGGATGCAGGTACTCCAACTCAATTAAACGTCCACAATAAACGTAAAACCTAACATGGCTAACAACATGACAGACTGAGGAAGAAGAAAAAAAAAACGACAAAATAGATGTTTGTTATTTTTGTCCTCTTAGGTCCACCTCTCTTTGTGTCGCTGCGCTCATATTTCAGGCATAAATCTAATCAGGGCCGGCCGGGCCCGGACATCACTGCCTCTCATTACCTGAGGAGGGGGTGATGGATGCGATCGGCGTGGCAATGAGGCTGCTGGGGTTGAGGGCGGCGAGTTGCTGCATCTGAACCGCCGCCACGGTGGCAACAGGAGAGAGGTAGGCCGACTGCGCCACCAGGGCCTGCTGCTGCATCAACTGGACAGTGAGAGAGAGAGAGAGAGAGAGAGAGGTGGTGTTAGAGAGGAGGGGAGAGAGGGAGTCAGGGTATTCTGTGTTTAGAGTAAGGAGAATGATGTGTAGGATCAGACAGTGTTTCTTTGGGTGCAGACTTTAGGTGTGTGTTCTCTGAGTGTAATCTCAGGCTTGTAAAGTAGAGAAACTAAACCAGGAGACTTTACACATCCAACAAATTGTGAAAAGGCTCAACTTCAGACATATAGTGAGTGATTTCTGTAGATTACAATTGCAGATGGACACACTTTGTTCACATTTACGTTATTAACGGGTCATAAAAGTTGAACATATTTAATATAGTTGCAATGGCTCCCGTCTGAGCCTCAATCAGGAGTCAATACATTTCAAGGCCTCCGCTCTGTATGCTGCAACATAACACAGACAGACAAATTGTCCTTGGTGACTCATTTTTTCAGACCTGACCAGACGCTTCATGATATTCCTAATCAGTCAGTCTGCTGAATCAGGATAGAATTGGTATTAATTGGTAAATAGTTTCAGATGGCAATTTTATTTGGGGTTTTAGTTGAGCTTTTTATTGAAGAAAAGAATGTCGCACATTGTAAGAAAAAAAGCGCTGTCAGGCCTCCTTAAGCATCACAAACTGAACGACTGCAAATGAGCCAAATCTGAAACCATTTGCAGTAAACGGTCAATTAACAACGACAGCAGTAATGTGGCTTCACTCGAAATCTTTCCTGTTCAAATCCTCTTGTATGACATTAAAACGCTTCTATTAGAATCACATGGAACACACACTGAGTAAAGTTTGCTCTCCAGAACATTTTGTCGATTTTGAGTCAAATATTCTTGACTTTTTATTTTTACATCAGCTCTTACTGCAGTACTAATCTTCAATCGCGTAATTGTTTCTTCACAGACGATCAGTAGGCACAAAGAACATGAAGCGTTCTTTTCTCTGTGTTTCATTGTGGATACTCACAGCCTGCGTGTAAGCGTTGTAGGCCCCGAGGTGCAGGGTCATGGGACTGATGACTCCCAGCTGAGAGGCCACCTGCTGCATCCGCCGGAGCCCTCGCTCCTTCTCTGAATCGGCAAACTTCACCACCAGGCTGGACGAGGCGCCCTGCGGAGGAAATGGGACACTTGGTCTAAGGATCAAGACAATCACAGCATCCTGGTTCCGACCTTTGTTGAAAGTCATTTCTCCTCTGTCTCCTCTGTCTCCTCTCATTTCTCATCGGTTCTGTGCTGTCTGACATCGAAATAAATGCAAACGTCTGTTTACTGTTTTCATAATTCCTGTTTTTACTGAATTAAATATATTAGTTGGATATTATTTTTTATCTTGTTGACTCTGGTCGGTTTAGTTATCAAACCATGGTACAAATTACCTACAGCAGTGTGTGTGTGTGTGTGTGTGTGTGTGTGTGTGTGTGTGTGTGTGTGTGTGTGTGTGTGTGTGTGTGTGTGTGTGTGTGTGTGTGTGTGTGTGGAGGAGGGGGACAGAAATGAGAAGTGGTGACTGTTAGCTGAGTCACCACGTTGAGTGTCTAAATGACTGGATTTGGAGCATCTAAATGTGTGTATACTGTATTTCAGTATGTGTGTGACCATGTGTGTGACCATGTGTTTCTCTGCACGTGTGCATACGTGTGTGTGTGTGTGTGTGTGTGTGTGTGTGTGTGTGTAGGGGGGGGACTCACTGGTAGAGTGCGACTCCCGTGCAGAGTGTTGATGGCGGCCTGGGCCTCTGCGTTGCTCTGGTACTTTACAAATGCACACCCTACATGAAACAACACACCATTAAACGTGGCCTCACACAGACCGACAGACAGACAGACAGACAACAGGAAAAGCACACACACACTCACTCACGGTATACAGAAACTACTTCCCTTTAAAAATACATTAGGAGCCGTCTTACATCCAGCGCTTCATCAGTTACCGTGGCATCATTAAACATGGTCCACAAAACATTCATTGCTTCATCAATCACAGTCCGTAAACCACCAAACGCATCATTAGCCATGACCCATAAAACCTATTGCACCATTAGTCATGCCTCATGCACCAAACGCAGAAAAAAATCTAGCATCTGTGTTTGAACTGTCGCCGGACTTTGATTTACATGGCAAATATCATTAGCTTTGTTGTTCGTGACAATATAAATTAACATTCACGTGGTGGAAATGTGCTGAAGGCTTAATTCTCGAGGCTGGAAAAAACACAAACAGTTAAACAAAGTTTGTTTCACTGAGTTTCACTTTAACAGTCGTGATCTGGACTCTTTTTGCAATCAATTTATCGAAGAGATCTGTAAAAGCTAAAGGAAAACTGAGTTACGGGTGTTTTGGAAATAGTGGCAAGTAAAGCTTGGGGGGGAAAAATGATCATTCACTGGAACAAATATAAGTGTAGTGCCTTTGATTTTAGGTATTCTAATAACTGTGGGTAATTTAGACCAGGAATAAGTTAGCTTTTCCATCCATTTCAGTATAGGACATTTGAAATCCATTGATGTCGCTCTTTTGCATCTAAATGGGTGTTTTTTTTTTATTTCTTTTTTATTATTATTCAAGGAATCTGAAAGAGGTGCCTGTGGAATGCACTGTAACAGAGGCACAGCAGTCTTTGTTGTTATCCTGACTGGAAATAAGTTATCTTATTATTGTTCTTATCATCCTCTGATTACATGCACAACAATTACTTTGTGTTATATCTTAGTTATAGTCATGTTTCTGTGTTTCTACATCTCCAATGCTGGATTGAACCTTATTTCGCGTGCTTCTCGCACATTGACGTTATACCTTTGCTGGTGCCGTCCGGCCCGCGGAGCACCGTGCACTCCTCTATGCTGCCGAACGGCTCGAACATCTTCCTCACGTCGGTGTCCGTCTGCTGTTTCCCCAGCATGCCCACGAACAGCTTCCTGTCTTCTAAGGGGAAGGAGGTCGCCGAGATTGGGAGGGAGAGAAACAGGACAATGTGCGGACAGTGTGAGTGAGGTTACAGAGGGAATAAAGAGGGGAGCAGATGTTTTATGGGAGAGGTGATACAGGCAGTGAAAAAAAGAGGGGGGGGGGGGGGGGCCATGTCACCGTACACGCATGAATAATAAAGGACAACGGTGTGATAACCAGCTACCACGTAGGAGGGATCCGCCTGCTATGCTTCAGAGCGCCACCAGAGTGCAGCAGCACGAACACGACACGAGACAAACAGCATCTGGCGGTGACTCAAATGTTTGTCACCCTCTGTGTTGTCAGAGAAGCTGCTCCGTCTGTCCCCGTCTGTGAAGGATCAGGCCTTGGTGTTTCTGCATGCTTCAGCCCATTCACTAGCAATCGGCACGCGCGTTGCATCCCCGCGGACCGTTCTCCAAAAACATGCCAGTAGATTTAGAGATCCTCATTTTGTATTTATTTTTTCCCCATAACATTTTTAAGATTGTAATTTATTTGGCCGTCATTTTGGTATGGTATGTGAATCTCGAGACTTTAAAGCTTGAGGTACAGAATCAGTCACAGCGAGCATGTCATGGTCTATTATTTAGAGATTATGGGTGAAAATGTGATGTTATGTTTTGGATTCGAGAGCTGGCTGCCATTAAGTATTCAAATTCACAAGCTAAGGTTTGACGGCAAACATTTCAGACTAAAGCATTACCATTATGTTGACTGTGATGGATCAAGCTAATTTCAAGTGTCTGCAAACTCACTGTCACACAATATTGAAATGAAAGGAGACTAATGGCCGTCTTAAACTATAGTAGCTCAGAGATAAACAAATGTGTACTCAAAATGTTGGAGAAAATGAAAAGGCCTTTTTCACATCCGACATTCTCATGTCGTAGTAAAAGCAAAGGTGATAATCACGTAAGTGTCTAATAGCATTAGCGAAAGCTAATTACTGGGACACTGGAATAGAACAGATTCTATTCCAGTGTCCCATGGGCAAGAATAACGTAAAGTATATAGGAATTGTAGTTAATGAATACAAATACAAAAATGATGCTTTAAATTTAAATTTAAATGTATAAGTGTGCTTACAAACGTGTGAAAATGAGCTGTGGTTTGGTGACTATAGATGTTGGGGCTAAAGGCTCTTTAATGGCATCTATTGAGTCAGATCGAACACCTGTGGTAGTTTAAACCTGCAGCTTTGAAGCTGTTGAGGCACTGGTGTGGTGTGACTGCAACAAAACATCCATTTTGCATCTTGAATCATAGTGTTGAGCTGTTTGATAACCTCTCGCATATTTTCTGTGCAAATTGTTGTTGCAATTGCTTGTTTGTAGAAATTCCCTCAATCATTAACTGGTCCTGTCTAGATTCTGATGGTGACATTTTGAGATGTTGTCACAGTCTTAAGAGCTGTACACACAAAAAAACATTGCATTTTACTCGTTGCAAGTGTTTCCGTGTGGATTCAAGGCTGAATGACTGTGTCGGTGGTGTACACGGTGACGGTGTTGTTTGAACAGGTGCTGTGTTTCTCGATGGGGACAGGTGTCTCTTACCCCCTCTGCTCTCGCTGTCCGCCGGCTTCACTTGGATTGGACGGTTCATCTGGAAAGAAAGAGGTCACGAGGCAGGGTCAGCTTTAAATACAGGACAGCAGAGGTGATCATGAGCACAAGAAAAACAACTGAATCTATGCACCCATGGCACTTCATCACAATGTGGCTAGTACGTGTCATGTAAACTGCAAAAGATGACGTTCATGTGTGCCGACGTCCTGTAACCCACCTAGAAATGCTATTAATGCTTTAGTATGACGTATTCTGGTGACACATGCATGCACGTACGGATGTTAGTGAATTTGGGCTGAGCTCCAGCCTCCTACGATCCCCCACTAATTTCTTATTTTCCAACTCTACTCCAGCAGAACACGGCTGACACCGATATGTGTGATTTCACACTCACACTGTCGTACAGTGTGTGTCTCTCTCTCTCTCTCTCTCTCTCTCTCTCTCTCTCTCTCTCTCTCTCTCTCTCTCTCTCTCTCTCCAAGTCTCTCTCAGAATCTGCTCTAATCCTGCCGTCTATCGTTCCCTCTCCCCCTATCACACAAAACCAGGAAAAGCACACACCCACGCAGGATTGGGGAAGTGATAAGATTAAGAACACTCGCCGGCTAATCTGGATTACAGGAGCACGCAGCATCAGAATAGCGAGAGATTCTGAGGCCGACAGAGAGACAGAGATGAGGGTACGCAGGGTTAGAAAGGAAGGAATTATAAGTAGAAAAACAACAAAGAATAAAAGAATGACAAAGAAAAAGGAGAGCACACACGACACAGAGAGGGATTAGGCGACCTTTTCATAACTCATCAAAAGACGAGCTGCTGAAATGCCTTTTTTAAATTATCCTCGCCACTATTTAACAAAACCCCGACATGAAATTGTGCACACATCAGTGCCTCGTCTTTCAAATGTATCGAGCACGGTGAGAAAAGGTTTTTGAGTGAAACGAAGAAAAGAACGAACAAGAGAGGGGCGAAAAGGGAGAAGGGTGGGATTGAGAGGGATTGAGGGGAAGGGAAGGAGCATATGGAGGAAAGGACGGAGGTGGGGGGATGTGAGCGCGTGTGAAGGGGAGGAGGAGGAGGAGGAGGATGAAGGGTGATGACGGTGAGGAGTCGAGGTGAAAGCAACAGAGTGACACTCTGTTAGCTGTGGCTTAATGAAGGTCTTAATTATGGAGCCGGTGACATTTCAGCCAGTCACTGATCCTGTGTCACTGATTGATCCGCTGTGATCGGTCACCAGGAGACACTATCGATCGGGGCCACGGTTGCGCTCTGCCGCCAGGACCCGCATGCACAAACACCGTCGCCACCTTTGTACCTAAACACCGGCTGAGATACCACCAACCACTGCTGCAGAGGCCCCCCTGTGCCCCCCTCTGCACTGAGAGCGTCCAATTGATTGCACCAATTAATGGGATGATAGAGTAGATGGAGGGGCAACGTCTCAAAACCATCTTCCAATCAGTCAAGCAAATGTGGGCGTCTGCTCCTGCAGTCAGTGAATAATAATTGTTGTTTAAATTATAGTTTCGTTTGCGGCAAAGAGAACTTCCTCCCGACAGGGCCCACAAGCTAGAAGTCAGGTGCTCGTGGAGTTGTAGGGTGCTTTGGAAAAAAGCACTCAACAACAATGACTCATGTTATTATAAAAGGGTTCATTCATTGCCTCTTGTCCACCGTTGACCTCGATACCAATCATTTCTCATGCTATTTGCACTTGTAGGCCTACATGCAATGATATATATTTACTACCTTATCTTTACTCTTTTGCTGCCCATTGAGGCGTATATTAAGTGTGTGGAATATCAAACTACACATTGCTTTATTCGTACTCTTCTTTTGCACTCTTTTATCTAATTGTGGATTTTTGTATGTGGACATCAGGTCAAATATTAAGCTGGTTTTCATCAGAAGGTTATCAACTAGAGGTCGTAGTAGTCGAGGATGCGTTCCATATTTGATGAGAAAATGGTTGACCTGAAAGTATTTTTAAAAATAAAAAAATGTTGGGACGCAAAGAGGGCAGTTTTAAACAAAGCAATGCTACTCATAGCTGATGGTGAAGGATGCAGGCAGTTGGGACAGTTTTCTTTTAACCACAGCAAAAGATACATGATCACGGTGCATGGTCAGATATGGTCACACAAATAAGATGTGACATATACAGCATAGGCCTACATCTTAAAATATTGGTTTTCAAATCCATTTATTCCCCATGCCTAGTATTCATCAAAGTTACCTTTGAAGCTTGGGTAGGTAATGTATTTTAGAAACCTTTTTCTGTTTGTATTACATCCTGACAGCCATCAATAAATCAAATGCTCTGACAAAAAAGGAAAAATCAATCAATTCATTCAGCTGCCTCCCTGACGCGCACTCTGCCCTTGCAACTCATCGCTCGTCACTGGTGTCTTCCGGCTCCTTTAATTGGAAAAGAATGGGCTACACCGGGCTGGGTTTTCTTACCGGTTGGATAACTTAAACAAATCTAGCTTATTCTTGCTGGCACGGCCGTCAAAAACATGATACTGACAACAAGACCTTAGTGCAAATACACAAATTCTTTCTATATGAAAAATGACAGACAAAACCAGACTCAGAACGAGATTAGATGGATTACTTTATCAATGCAAAGATAAAGATAAGTCTTGGTGTATAGTATCTCGTCTAATCCCTGAGCTGAGTTAAGGAGTCAAAGCTGATGCTACAACCATATGGCATTTAGCTTTGTGTGCCATCGTTGATGGACATCATGTGTGAATGACGCCTGTAGAACATGCCGTGGCCCATATTTCACTGTGGCGATGGAGAGGAGAGCAGACGATGGCTCAGGAGATTGGAATTAGAATACATACAAGAGGGGGAAACAGTGAGAAGTGGAGGCCATTGAGGCTGTGCCACTTCACATCGGCACGGCAACCGGCCCCACTTCTCTGACGAAGACGGCGCTCGCATGGCCATCGCCATGACAACCCCCGGTGACGAGAACTCCACATCAGGTAAACAAGGTTGCCCCGAACGACGTGCGGGAAGAGACGGGCGAAAAACAAACGAGGGGGGGACAAAGGGTGCTTCTAGGTCGAGAGATAGAGGGATTAGACGCGTGAGGGAGGAGGGGTGAGGCGAGGAGGAGAGGAGAGGAAAAATGAAAGACACAGAAAAAGAAGGGAGGAAAAAACAGGATGATGGAGGGAGCGCTCGTGCCTGTTGAATGTTGGAGCTGCCTCGAGAGCAGATGCAGAAGCAGGGAGAAAAATATCTCCCTCTAAGCCTAAACCACTAACGCACACTTTACAGTAATTTGCTCTCTCTCCCCTCCTCCCCCTCCTGTTGCTCCCCTCCCCTTTCTCTCTTAGGCTTGTTTACAAAAACAGTCCCATACTGTGCACAGACAGCACAAGGCGAAACCTTTCTACGGCCCTTTATACCAGTGTGTTTCTGATTTGTTTCTGCCCCATGTGCTCCATCTCCAAACACACAGATATTACATACAATCATCCTACGACTAAACACACATTTATTGTTCCCCCACACACACACACACACATACTGTCTGCTCCTGTCGCTCACAGCGACATCGACACATACTTAATCTGTTCGCTCTGCAATGCCGCGGGGGATTTTCCTGGGATTATGAGATATTAAATCCATAGGTCATTCAATCAAATCATGCATGAACCCCCAGAACGTCAGCGTCCATACGCGGCGAGGAGAGGCTCCCGTGTAAATGCATTTTCATCTGCCACGACAACGTAAATGTGTTTTAGATGGAGGACCGTTTACAGCCGGAGCGAGCAAGGCATATTGATGATGATATTTTTCTCTATTATGTGCGCGGAGCAGATGATAATCTCTGCGCTCTTAGCTCAACGCAGCCAGTGTTGTTAAGTCTATATAGCAGGCTGCTGCTGCTGCTGCTGCTGCTGCTGTGTGAGGGTGACACATTTCTGTCGTCTGTTTTCTCTCCAATTTCAATCCATTCTGCCCTGAAAAGCAGCCACTCTGAATGTTAAATGTATCAGCAGAGACCATCTCCCCTGCTCTTTCAACAACATTTACAGCAGGGAGGCAGAGTTGGAGGTGGAGGGTTGGTGGGTGGGGGGGGGTGTAGTAGGGTGGGGCTTGGGGGGGGGGGGGGGGGGGGGGCACAAAGACAATTTTCTGTCTTTGCCTCCCCTCCGCTCCATCACACAGGGCTGGTCATTGCATCGCTCCGGTCGCCTAGCAACCTGGCATCCCTCGTCCCCGCCGTCTCCAGGCAACGAGACCTGCGACCGTAATCAACCTGCCAGCTCCCGCCTCCCCCCCCTCCCCTCCCTGCTCTGTTTCCTCTCTCCCGTCTCTGCTGCTTTTGCTCCCTCGCTTCTCCATCCACCACCTCGCCGCAAATGCACTTACGCTGGGACGCACTTGTGAATTCACCCGGGGGAAAAGAACAAGCACAGGTGGAAATTGGTATATTCACAGGAAAAAAAAGAAAAGAACAAAAAGAACACACAAAAAAAAGGGGGGGAAGATTAAGAGACGCAGATGATTGTGAGCTCGCACAAAGAGTTGGAACAAAGCGACAGAGGCAGGGACAAACGAAAAGAAAAGCAGGGATGCACAAGTATACGGTCTGTTAATGATTCCGCACGTGGATGCACACACAGATGCGCGCACACACACACACACATGGGCGGGCAAGCACAGAAAGCAGGGAGAAAGCCTACCTTCTCCTGAATTCAGCCAGTCGCTAAGTCAATCAAACACAAAGAGACTGACAGCTCCACGCCTGTACAGTTCAATAATATTGAATCAATGAACCAGTCTTCAGTGTCAAAGCTGCTTCCCAGTGCTGTCTCCTTCCCCTACAGGGTTCAGTAGTCTGTCCAGTATCAAGGCGAAGATGACAGCTATTGAAGCTGACATTCAGCCTTTTTTTGTCAGACAGCCAACAAAAATCCTTCAAAGTGTAGAAACTGAATATCAAAGAGTAAATTTCTAACAACACTCAAGTTGACTCTCAATTGTTTTGTCTCTTCTGACTGTTAAATATTCATGTCAAGTGTTGTTTGACTCGACTCAGTGGAGCAGAAGAGAAAAAGAACTGAATCGCGGACACATTTCTGTGTGTGTGTGTGTGTGTGTGTGTGTGTGTGTGGGTACAGATAGGGTCCATGTCCTACTTTCTTTTTGTTTTTTTTTGTTGTTTTTTTTTTAACTCCACCATAGTCCAGTGTATATGTAGTTCAAAGAGCCTAATGAGTTTTGAGACAACAGCCTCTTCCCACTTTTGTGTGCTCCCGTACCACCGCACACTCCCTAACCCCCCAAAACACACTATTTCTCAGTAACAGATGTCTGTATTTAAGCTGATAAACACACTGCCTCAATGCACCTCCAGCCCCCTCCACCCTTCCTGCCACCGACTGTTCATTATCTCAAACTTTCATTCATCTCTTCCTCCCCCTCCCCCCCCCCCCCTCCCTTATTGCCCCCCCCCCCTTCATTTATCCAATTTCTCTCTAATTCACATCCATTTACCACCTCTATAAATCCAATCTGCATTCATCATAACAGTCGCCCCAGAGTGACATACAGAGGCCCTTTTTTTTTTGTGTGTCAGTCAGCGCCGCCTGTCCTGCGTCGTCCCCGCCGTGCATTGATATGCATGCATATGTAAATGAATCGACGCCTGAATGCACACTCAACTCCAGATAGATTCATCAAGTGAACACATTCGCTCCGAGGCCGCGCTAATTGCTATCATCATCGTCACCATCGCCGCAACTCACTGACATCAGGACAGGGCTACATATGGAGGCCTTGCTTTATCCGCTTATAGTCAGAGACATGAAATGACATGTGAGCAGGTTTTTCATGCTCACACATCATAATGTTTAAGGGCCACAGTGAAACAAATCCATTTTGTGTCATTTTTTGGCCTTCGTTGCGCGCTAAAATGTCAGTTTCTGCCTAGTTAGCTGTTAGCAGAATAGAGACTAAAATGCACAGATTTAATAAGCGACTGTTAAAATCACCCTGCAACTGTTCATGGCCCACATGTGTCTCTACAGCAGAACGTTTGCTCAGACATTAAGGACACAACGTTCTGCCACTACAACTTCCCATCTCATATCCTGCGTGAAAAGCTTGAGCTATATTTAGCATATGCATTTATTTCAGACTATTGATAAAACCCCTCTGTCTGCTCCGTCTGAGTCCTTATGGCTGAGTAAATGTCAGGCTTAGTCAGATGTTCCACTCAAAGAGGGCTCTTTCCTCTCATACGGGCAGCTTAAACACAGAAGGCCTCGCCGCTCAGATTCTACACACACACACACACACACGTGCGCGCGCACACACACACAAGGTAGATAATGAATGAAGAAACCTGAGAGCAGCCTATAATAAACCCAACAACTTCCATCCATCCATATCTTTGGATGTGTACTCTCCATGGAAACACGTGCACACAAAGACAAACAGACACTTACACACAGCCTGCGCATGCACGCACACAAAAGCACACGCACCCTTCATTAAACCGCGTTAGTGCGAACACCTGCCCTCCCTTCCCCCGCTGCACATGCAAATATACACCAAAACACACACACACACACACACACACACACACACACACACACACACACACACACCCGCGCGGCTACTTTCTCACTTGGGCACAGTGGCACTATTAAATACTTATTGCATTTAAAATGAACTGTGAGGCATTGTTGCAAATATTAATTCAAGACAGTGTGTTATGAGGGGTAGTCTAGAGTATCTCTACTGATGCAGATATGAGCTTCAGGGCTGCAACTGACATTTATTTTCCTTATCGATCAAATGAAAATGTTGACATTTTAGGAAATGCGCTAATTGGCTTTCATGCCAGGAGTTAGGAGAATACTTCTACGTCTAGATGCTAAATGTGATGCTAAAGGATGTTAGCTTAGCTTAGAATAAAGACTGGAAACAGTTAGGCTGGCTGTTAAACACACACGATATGTGTTGAATAGCAAGTACTGGTAGGTGCATTGTGGTACATCTGGACAGAGCCAGACGAGCTGTTTCTCCCTGTTTCCAGTCTTTATGCTATGCTAAGCCAACAGGCTGCAGCTTCATATTTACTGGACATACACGAGAGTGGTATCAGAAGGCAAATAAGCAAAATTCCCCAAAATGTCTATTAATCGTTTGGTCTCCAAAAATGCCAGAAAAGTCCATGGGGACATCTTGAAATGTCAACAGTCCAAAACCCAAACACATTAAGAGGAGAGATCATAGAGGAGAACCAGAAAACATTTTCTCCTAAAAAGCTGGAAACAGTGTATATTTGATATTTTGTCTTGAAACTGACTTGGATGCTGAAGGAATGATGAAAATAGTTACTGCATCCCTTTGTGTCTGAGGACCTTTAATGGCAGATAGCAACGAGCTTCAATCATTCAGCTCATTCAACAGTTATCTATTTGAAGTTGTTGAAATATAAGTTTGGGGCATGGCGGTGTAAAATGGCTTCTTCTTAATGTGGCATATCTGGATGTTATTGTCTCTATGAGCCTCACAGCAGCTGACTTAGCCAGACGAACTGACCTGAGACGGCGCAGAGATAAAGCGAACAGAGGGGACGAGAGCACAAGATGTCCAAATAGGATTGAACGCGAGCACCTCCCACCTCCATTTCCACACTTCCTCTCGCAGTGAATCTGGTATATTTTTTTCTCCTCCCTTTTCCAACTCCGTCTTTCTCTCACTTTCGGCTCAATGTGCTTTTGACACTCTTCCTCCCCCTCTCACTTAGAGACGGCCTCTCTCACCTGAAATTAAACACAAGGCCAGGTGCCACTCCGAAACGACCATCTGTTCGCCCCTGCCTGACTTCTTTCTTTCTATTTCTTTCTCCTTTCCCATTGTTAGCAGAGAGAAAAAAAATCAGTAAAATAGCGAAGAGAAAAAAAAAAAAAAGCCTTAAGACCAACTCTTACTTTCCAGAGAGGAGAAATGCTAACAAAAAAGCAGTGTTAATGACTTCCTTCAGCTTTCTCTTCATTCAGGTGAGCTTTCATTCTCCTCTCAGTCCAATAATTGCTTTCATCTTATTTCTTTTGTATCGGCCGAACCATGAGATGCCAAAGTTAATTATTCTTTGGCAGTGCAGGTGCAATTAGATGACAATTACACCACAGCTGGTAGCAGGGGTGGGAGGCAGTTCTAGTCCGCGTGGGTGTGTGTGGAGCTAATAATATGTTTTTTTTCCTTCTTCTTCTTTTGGCAAAGGGAGGGGGGGGGGGGGGCAGGGAAGGATTGAGAGAGCACAGGAGGGTTTAGCTTGTTCCACACGGCTTAGAGGTAAGAGGTTGTGAGGAGGAGAGCCGCTGGGGTTGAAACGCAGGGGGGACAGGGCTTTAGCCATGGGGCGTTGGGCCCTGCTGATCCCCTACGAGAGGTCAGGAAGGTCACGCTACTGTCACGCTAACAATAGGATTTCTTTTGTTGCCACCCTAGTACCAGCCTGCTCCTTCAATTGTCTCCGTGTCCCCCAATAACCTCCTGCCTGCCATTCCGACATTGTTCCGCTGAAACAATCAATAAGTCAGTGTTCAACACTTTTAATCGTTGAGTAACTGTTTATTTATCACGGCTGAAATTCCAAACATTTGCCGGCTCGAGCGGCTCAAAATGTGAGGGTTGGAGCTATTTGTCTGCCTTAGGGTGTCACCGATTAATTCCGTTGTCTATGAAATGTCTTAAAATATTGTGAAAAATGCCCATCACGATCTGCCTTGTTTTGTCCTACCGACAGCCTAAAACTCAAAGATGTCCAGCTCACTATCACACCAGACAAAGAAAAGCAGCTCACATTTTAGAGGCTGGAACCAGAGAATGTTTTGCATTTTTGTCTGAAAAATTACCCAACTCAATACCAGTGGGGGTTTCGGACCGCTCGTAGGATTAAAACAAGCAATTTCATCACATCACAAAGCTGAATGAATGATTCATCGGATGAATCAATACTGAAATGAATCGTTAGGTGCAGCCCGACACTGTTCCCCTGCTCCTCCTCTCTTTCCTCAAAAACTATGGTCATGCGCTGCCATTCGGCAGAGAGAGAGAGAGAGAGAGAGAGAGAGAAAAAAAAGAAGTGAATGATGTAGATTTCAACAAAAATAACCAAAAGGAAACAGGGGTAAGGCCTTGTTAGTCAAAGAGGAAGCAGCAGCAAGTCTGGGAGCACACTCTGTCTCAGTAATTCCTTGCCTTGTCGCCTTGTCTCTCATATAGTCGGTTATTATAGAGACGCGACTGTCATGTCATATTTAGCTCTGGAAATGTCATTTGGCAGCACACCTGCTGCCTGGCTATGCTAATAAAGCTAGGTTTAACTTTGATTAGAATTCAGAGGGAGAGATGGATGGAAAGAGGGGGGTGTGGGGGTTGGGGGTGTGTGTGTGTGTGTGTGTGGTGGTGTGGGGGGGGGGGGGGGGGGGGCACAGAAAGGAAAGAGAAACATCAGAGAGAATAAGAGCTGGAATAGTCACTCCAGCAGCGAGCCTCATAGCTGTCTCTTTCGACCCGTGACATGTAGCAAGATGACTCATGCCGTAACTGGATGGATGTGTCTGGATGCATCACATATGAAACATAAGAGAGAGGGAGCAGCCTCTGACCTTTATTGGAGCATATCAGCTAAAGGGGGAAGTCAGGCCTGCATGTCAAACTCGGTTAATTTTCTGACGTCACTGTGTGTCTGCGTGGTGCGTTCAGATAGCCCAGCATGCCAGTTTTTCTGCTCCCTCTATATATATATATATATATATTTAGATGCAAGGATCTTAAAAAGACGCACTCACCCCTGGTAGTGTCTTCTGCTCGTGCAGTGCATTCTGGGCTTTGAGGGCGGACTCACGTGCACAATATGTCAGGAAGGCACATCCTGGAGACAAGTGTTAGAAGATCACAGAGCTATAAGTCTATGTATTTTTAATGTCAGATTCATATGCTGCACATAATGTGCGGAGTCGGCAGTGCAATGTTATTGTAACTTAATCTTAATTGGCCATTTGCCCCCGAATGCCTGTAGGCAGAAACATGCTGCTGGAGTTTATTGTCCTATTATTAATCTTCCATTTGATATATGTGCTTTGCTTTTATCTTAACAACTGGTCTGGGTCAGCGTGCGTTAAAAATTTCGAGAAAAAAAATGCCTCGCGCCTTTAATTAAAATGTATTTAAGTCGGCATGAAACAGAGACAAGAATTCAAACAAAACAATGCGCAACTAACATTTTGCTAAATACTTCTCAGAGCAGCACTGGAGATCTCCGGGATTATTAAATCATAATGACTGGAGACTATTCAGACACAAACAGTCTGAATGGGTATTTAATATCACGCTGCTAAGGCCAAATGTATGCAGTCCCGCATAATAGAGAAAGGCCTTCATTAACCTTTAGGGCTCCCACAAATCATGAATATGCAAATGTATGCAGAATAGGTGTTATAGGTGTTAGAGGACTGATACCACCTGGCCTATACGTCTCCCAAACGGTTGATGGTTTATGTGGATTTATAAAGGCCTTTGTTTTCTGCGCTCAGATTTGCATTAGAAATGACAGTAAGGATCATTGTTTAGTTTAGATCACGTTGACCAGCTCTAGTCCATCTGTCAAGCAGGATATTGAATGTGCTGGGACGTAGTAGTGGGTGACACTTAACTCTTAAAAAGTGACTGACATCACCATGTGAGTCCAATTATGAACTGACAAAATACTTTTTGGGAGATTGATTTGACGGCCAGCTTTCTGGTCGCGAACATTTGAAAAAAAAAAACGCAGCGTGCTGTGCAACATTTTTAATACTACCTCTTCGCTTTTTCTTGAATTTTTTTTTAAATGTAGCATCCAGAGGTAGGCGTGGAGGGAAACCTCCCAGCATGCATCAGGGGGTCTCACGAACACAATCCTCATTTCATGTGTTTTATTTATGTTTTGCACTGTGCTCAACAATGTTTCCACATTTCAACTGTTTTCATAGAGTTAGTTAGCTTCACAATGTGAGTGCTTTGTCCATTAATCTAAGGCAGAAAACAGTGGCCCCTCCTCCTCAGTCACACTGAACTTCAAACTGCTCTTGGTAGTAGAAGTATGGCATTATGAAAATATAATACAGCACTCTGATATGTGGTCGACTCTAAATGAAAGAAAGGATATTACCAATTACAATTACCATTGTTCAAGGTTGATCAATAATGTCAAAAATATTAAATATTTTAGTCAGTCCAAGTGATGATTCAAACTTATCACCAACTGTGAATCAGTTTTCTTTTTTTAGATCAACAGTGTTAAACATCAGGTTTTGGCCTCACATGGGTTCTTAAAGAGGCTCCAGAGAGACCATGGCTGAATGAGGACTACTGGTATTTACCAGGACATATACTCTCCTCATAACTAATACTAAATTAACAATATTTTCTCCATATGAGCTCCCTCAGACAAAATCGTATCAAATGGGAGTTGTTGGCAACCCGTTCCTCACCTTTGTGCATCCCTGTGTATTTGTCCTTTATCACCGTCAACTCATAGATCTTGCCAAACTGCTCGAAGATGGGCTTCAGGTCCTTCTCCTCCAGGTTTCGGGGTATCTGCCCGATGAAGAGCTTGATTGCGTCAGGCTCCTTCATTGAGAAGTCTGGGGAGGAATAATAACACACACACACACACACACACACACACACACACACACACACACACACACACACACACACACACACATACACACACACACACACACGCACACAGATTGGAGGAGGCGATCAGGAGGAGCAGACAGGAGCCTGCGGGCTTAAATTCACACTGCACAGGAGGTGCAAACAGGAGGCCGGGGATGGAGGTGCAGATGGGAGCGTTCAGTAGGAATGGGAGGCAGAAATAATCTACACCCTGGTAGACATGGTAGTAGTCTGGTGGGAGATTCTTTTGAGATTTTTGAACATAGATATCCCAATAAAACACATATGATTATCACAAATAACAAAAAAACAAAATAACCTAAGTTCACAGTTGACACAGATACATTGGCAGAGCTAAGCACTATGAATCCTGTAGGAATAGTGATAGTAGTGAGAGTGATGCAATTTTATTTTAGTGGGGATTCTTTGCAATTACACATCTTTTTATTTTTCAATATAACTTCAACAGCTGAGGCCACCATGTTGTGTATCATAGAATACTAAAAACATTATCAATCACAGAAAATGAGATTATAATCTCATGACGTGCATATTTTTGGCAGTATAAGAACATTATGGATCAATAATCATGATTCACAGCTACAGAGCTAAGATATATTATCAATGCCTCACATCAAAATTATTTTCAAAAGTACATCAAATAATAGTCGGCTACACACAATCCTTAATGCCCTGACGTTCGGTCTAGGCCGCTTATATTCATACAGAAACATGACAGTGTGTCTGTCAACACAGCTGGAGACTTGCGCTCTCTTTGTCAAGACACGGGTGACAACAATGACCCGAACATGATTTTACACCTCTGTCCAAAAAAAGACACAGAACAACAAAGAGTTGTAAAAAAAAAAAAAAAAAAAAAAAAAAAAAGAAGAAGAAGAAGACAATCATACCTGTGGTGCTGTTCGTGGCAAAGAATCGGCGCGATGAGTGGATGCCTTTATTCTTCCCCCCGCTGTTATTTAGTTGTTGAATTTCAATTATTCAGTTCATTTGTCTGTAAGAGCGCCTTTGGATCCTGTAACAAGTTAGGCCTGTACCTCCACTATAACAACACAAGTAGCATCCAGCGACGGTCCTTTATTCGGCATGAGCGTGTTTTTCTAGACCTGCTTTTTGTTTTTTTTTACCCCCCCTGACAGATGCTCCGTGATTTTTCCCTTTCAAATAAATCTGATACAAAAATAAAGAAATGTCTCTCTATCTCTCTAGCTAGGCTGAATGAAGAGTATTGTGGTAGATGAATTTAGGCTTCCTTCAGCAGACCGTGGGGAATTGGCAGTCTGGTTGGCTGTCCTCTCCTCTCCCTCTCCCAGTGTGTGTGTCTGTACTCCTTTGACGTCGTAAGCCGGTGTCTCCCTCCCTGTCCATCTCAGCTCCATCCCTCCTCCCCTGGGCTGTACGAGCCGTGATGTCTGCCGCCAGGGACCGTCGCTAAACTACCAGCCCTGTGGCAGGCGGAGAGGCTGGAAAGAGGTAACGAAAGAGAGAGAGCACATAAAACACAGTCATGGCTGCACAATGTGATGATGAATGTTCCTGTGTACGTCAGGGGCTTTATTTATTTTTGCCAATTTGAAATGAAAGCTTTTTCACATTAAGGTCATTTGTTCTTACTGACTTCTTGCGGATTTGGAGATCGTGCACTGCTTCTATATATTTTGATGGTCCAATATACAAAACAAAGATTATAATAATTCCCCCAAAACACCATTGTTATGCAATAGGTAATGCTGCATTTCTCTATGTATCTACTTATTTCTGTTCTTGTGCAGCTGGAAAAAACACATTTTCCCTCTGGTGATCAATAAAGACATTTCTCTTATACGACTAAGTACCTATATATATATATCTGTGGGTGTACACTTTTTCCCAATTCCTACTGTAAACTGAAGAAATAAAATTACACTGTAAATCTGGAAGAATGATGCTGTACGTTGCTGGCTGAATTCTAAAGCGTTACCTAATTTTCAAATTATCTTGTTATCCCTGTTGCATGACTGTCATATGTATTACAGTCCTGGCTTTTTGACAGCACCCATTTGTGACAGTCAATGGTATGACATTTAATATTATAGAAGATTAGTGTTTTTTGACATTTCTGCTTAAGAAAAGGCTAACCGCATATCAGTCTTATCAGACTTGGGGATGTGAGTCATTAGCCTAACTTGTCGGACCCCAATACCCAAGACAAATTGTAGTGATTGTTCGAGGGAAAATATATTGTGGTTCATCTTGCTCTTCTTACTATACCCTGTTGTATACTTTTTGGGGGCATTTCTGCTCTATTTGATGGTGACAGTCAGGATGAGAGAAGGAATGACATGCAGCAAAAGGCCCGGACTCAAACTCGGGCCGCTTTTCTAAGACTCAGCTTTGGTAGTCCGTGCTCTATCCGGTGAGCTAACAGGGTGCACCACCTTCATACCTTGTTTCACTTTTGTGGACGGCTAATCGTAACATCTAATTAATACTTTATGTGTTTATAGGCAAGAAGGGTGAAAATGCAAACAACAAAAGAATATGCAAACTCCACACAGAAAGACATTGTCTGAGGTGGAACCATCAAAGGCCAACATAGGTGATATCTTATCTTAAGTCTGTAATGTTCAGTGACCAGGGAACGGATCCACTGCAAGAGTTTTACATGACTACCACCGTCTGAAACACAAACATGCAGACTAAAATCAAGCTTATAGGCACTTTGGATGAAGGCATACAGCAAAAATACACTATATGTCAGGTAATGTTAGATATAAGGCAATCAAATGGGGCCAACATATTTTTTAAAAGATAGGTCTGTAAAGAAGGCAGGAGGTGGGGGGGGGGGGGTTTCTGAGGGATTTATCTAATTCTTCGTTTTTCCTATGGACGGTTAAAAAGCAGACGGTCCCTGACATCAAGCGATGCAAATCCGCCTTTTGTTCTCGTCGTGGAGCTGGCCATGGTGCTGAAATGGGTCTATACTCAACTCGTGACACACTATCACGGCCACGATATTCTCTCTCTGAGTAAAAAAAAACAACAGAAAACAAAACAGCAACATGCTTTCAATAAGTGCGCTCGTAAATGCACGGACCGTAATCTGGGACACACACGCCCTCTGTGTGAAATCTCGACAGCATGTAAACAATGAGCCCACATGACACGCAAGGAGGCTGCACACACCCGACTTGCGCACACGGTGACACTTCAAAGGAGTCACGATCTGGTCGTGCTCGGCTCCAGCAACATTACAGCGTTAATTTTAAAAAACAAAACACGGCAAATCTGCGACCACAGAACCCTTAATTTATTTATTACCAACAGCAGAATGTCTCCTCGGCTTGTCTCTTATTCTAAGACTGCCATCTGCCAGCAGTCACTAAATCCTTTCTGCCTCCCGCCCTCCAACCCCAATATAAGCCCACAGCGCAGGCAGCCATTCATCTGACTTTAACCTCATTTAAATACACGTTAGACGCAACTGCGATTCAAAAAACGTATTTGTGTCTCTTTCACAATGGATGTCGTTTTCTTTTAATTTTTTTTAAATTTTATAATTTCTTCGAGTGACCAACAACGACATCTGGTGACGAGGTGCAACACAGTTGATGCTCGTGTTTATTGCTTTAATATATGTATATGACGATGTCAAAGATATCTGGGAATTTAAATGGGGTTTCGTGATTCAAACAGTGGTGGAGGAAGAATGCGGATCCGTTACTTAAGTAAAAGTATATAATAATGCAAAAAAAAAAGTTAAAGTCCTGCATTAAGCTAATTGTCTTTAAGTATCAACAGTAAGCCTGTAGAACAACCAATGTCATAGTTTAAGGACTATATCGTTGGAATACTATTACTTTGAACTAGCTTGATTTGCATGAAAACAATTGTAATATTACTAATTATATATTTAACAGGCAGACTATTTTCAAATCTAGAAAGTTGGGACTGAGATATACTATACGGTTTTTTAAGGGAACAAATGATTCATAATTTGAAAAGTGGTCATGAGTTTTGTATAAAAACTCTTAATAAAGTAACGAGTAACTACAAATATTCAATACATGTAGAGTAAAAAGTACAATATTTTTTAGAATGGATTAGTTATAAAGTACCATGAAATGGAAATACTAAAGTCCAGTACAAGTACCTCAAATTGTATTGGGGTTCAATACTCCAGATTCCACAACTTGCTTTAATTGAATGACAGAAGTGTTTCCTGGAGCAGTAAAAACCACAAACAGACTGATCGAGGTCATCAAGGGTCTTCCTTTGTTTCTTCTGTAGTGAAATCAATGTGTCTCCAATTTCAAATTTGTCAGAAAGTTTTTCTCAGCTCCAGGAGAGGCTGACATTGAGGAGATGAATGGATCTGACAGGACACAGCTGATGCCTTGTTATGAGATATTGTGAATAAATAAACACACGACCTCGTATTTTGATATGAACAACAATTCTTTATTTCACAACAACGTGCATTTAATGGACATCTTGTACATATTGGAGACGTGTGAATACCTGCTTTGTTGAGAGAAACTTCAGGTAATTGTATGAGTGAGAGAATATGTTTTTTTTTTTTAAAGTATCTAATCATACTGAATGTACTCACTCACATGGGCCTCTCTGTCCACAACCCCCTCTCCTTCCTCCTAAACACACACAAACAGAGAAAGAAAGAAACGTTTTATTTCCCCAAACCTTTGTGCTGATTGTTTGGATTTCCTGCTGGTGGCACTCCGTTTCTGATGTATTAAACTGGAGGGCTTACTCATTGGTGTCAGACCATGAAGAGACGAGCCATCACCGGGAGAGCTGTGCAGGATTCAAAGGGGTGAGCCACCACAGCATCATCGCCCCCCCCCCCCCCCCCCCCTCCTCCTCCTCCTCTGAGTTAACGTGTGGAAAAGGTTCCCATCACATCAGACACATCAAAGTGAGGCTCTGGGTCCCTGAGGATAACGACAGGAAGGAGGGGATGAAACAGGAAATAGGTTAAAATTCAAGGGAAGAGACGATTTGTCAAAGAAATAACACATTATTTCTAACTCAGGATACACAAATAAAATATGAATTATCATGACGCACTTCAGTGTTTTTAGCGCAATAAATGACATCTAAAATCTCGCTCTATGGTACATGTGTATATTATTATTTGTTTTTGGTGCTATGGCTGCTCCCCGTCTCACAAAGCAGCCCGGTAAAGTGAAAGTGATCCTGGAAAGATCTACTGACATCTGGCGACGGTTGGCTCTCCTGAACTTATTATTATCAGTAACATGCATCATCTGTTTATCTGATTCACCGCTTCTAGACTCGTAATAATACAGTCCGCGAAATAATGCCGCCCTACTTTATTACGCAAAATAAAAACAAACAGAAATGTGTTGATTTTACTTTTACTTTCACATTTCCCTTTGATCATTTCATCTAACAACGGGTTTTGCAAAGTTGCACGAGTCTGGTTAAAATCCATACTCATTTTCCTCAACGAAAAGCTGTAATGATTAGTCTTAATTAAGACCAATCTCAGCCGAATTAATTAATCAGTTGGAGTTAAAGCAATCAAAGCTGAAGTGTGAACGTAAAACATTAATTCCTGCGTATCGTTTAAGGTTACTTGTTAAGGTTTACTATTTGTTTCTTCCCTAAACTGACCGAATCCAGATCAATCTAAGTTTGGGAGAATGAGATTAACTTAATTGAATTCGGTTGATTTGATGGTTCAATTAATTTAGAGCCTCTAAGAAGAAATCATGAAATCTATTTATTTTTAGAGCAAAAAAAATAAAATAGAAACACGATTAATATGCAACAAGGTACTCGGGTGTTCAAGTCCAAACATCTAATTAACATTTGATTTTTTGTGTGCAGATTAATTAATCAAGCAGAACTTTAATACTTGTTTGGTAATTGCCTAATCAATCTTACTGATAATCACTTTGTTGGTTCTCACACTGAGTCCCCGTGTGGAGCAGTGTGGATTAAAGCAGGAGCCCCTAACATTCCCCTCTTCCATTAAAGAGACAGGAATATTTGAGTCAGGAAGCCTTCTAGTGCCACGAGGGAAACAAACAGTGACGCCTCAACTGGAAATGTGTTCATCACACCAGCAGCACAGAAAACAGTGAAGAGAATGTGGGGAAGGATTTAAAAGTGGGACCGAACGGAGAGCTTGAATACTTCACATTCACAGAGGCAGTAAAGCCTCATATAGACATTTAACTTCCTGAAAGAAAAGATGATTTATAATTCAAAGAATAAATAAATAAGTTCATAACTCTAGAGAAGACTAACATAAGAAATGTTTTAACAATGACATCACTGGAGAATAAGTTAAACCATAATAGACTTCACTGAAGACACCAGTCTGCAAATCTATTATAGTTTTCTGTTCCAAATTAAAACCACGAATGTTAAATTGCAAAAAGAAATAAAAAGCTAAACAAAGACGATACTAAGACTTGTCTGTCTTCTACGATTGACTAAATAACCTAAAAAGACTTTCAGGGCCACTTCAGTTGACTGTGGTCTGAGAAATAAACTAATTAAACAAATCAACTGATATCAAACAGGAAGTCACATTTAAGGGAATTGTTAATCAGCCTGTGGCTCTAGTTTAAAAGCCTAAAACAACTTGACTATATAAATAGAGCAAAAGCAATTTTTTAGGGATTTTAATGTGACCTGTGAAAATGTTAACTTTTCTTTTCAAACGGCAGCGTCTTCATTGAAACATAATCCATTATATTTAAGTAGTTGCCATTTGAATACGGTAAATGAACATCAGTGAGGCCTGTTTCCATTCTTTGATTACTTTGACCTATCTGGCATGTTACACGGTAACAACAACCTATTTTAGACCCAATAGGAAACTGACATTAACTGTGGCCTCAAATAGAAAGCATGATTCCATGAAACTCATCAAAACACTTAAATGTTATGTATAGACGACGACTAATAGTTCAGGGCGGTGATGCAACAGTCAAACGATGAAGGGGGGGGAATAACAACAACACAGTTTTTCAAACTCAGATTTTTTATTAGTCAGTACAAGTAAAACGAAACTGAAGACGAGTATCTTCATCCCCTCCAAAAATGCACTTCTTCTGCGTCGGTGTTGGAGGCAGAAAAAAAAAAAAAAAATACCTCTCACACCTCCCTCTCTCTCTCTCTCTGAGTAGACATGTGCCGCTCTCCTCCGAGGAAACTTAACGAGACGTGAAAATACCGCCGCAGGGATCTGACGCACTGGTTGAGAAAGCATCGCTTCACAAATAGATCACATTCGGAGTTGGAACAATGAAATATAAATTTCCCTGAATATGCTCACGAGTATTGTAGAAGAAACGTAATTTCTATAACATACACTCGGTTCTTCATACCCAAAGTGATTTGATTGAAGTTGATGTTTTACCAAAAGCTACTGGGGGGGGGGGGGGGGGGGGGGGGCTGCTGATATGAAGAGAAGCAGTCAAAACTGCTCACTGAAAAACTAAATAGCAGCGGAAACATTGCACCAACTACATTCTTTTGTTACTCTCTTCGCAAAAATAACTGTCGCGGTTTCAGCTTCTGTGACTACTTAACTTACACTTGAGCACATGCACACGCGTACCATGCACACGCTCTGACCGTTTGCCAAACTCACGCTCAAATTACACATATAGAATGCAATGCTTCCTACTGGGGGGGGGGGGGGGGGGGGGGGGGGGGGGGCAAACAACACAAAGAGTGAATTATATAGATATCCACCTCTTATTTTCTTTAATCTTCTCTTCGGTCTTCACTCTTCAGCTCAGCAGCCCTCGCAGAGCCTCAGATGTCTCTTCCCTCTCCTGCTGTTGTCTCTTGTTCTCCTCAACGTCCTTAAATTCTCCGCCATACACACGTTTCTTCTGGTAGCTGCAGAATGGATTCTTCTTCGGTATGAGTCAGTCTGCTTCGTCTCCAGATGCCCCACCACAGTATCTGCACTTTGATGCACCCGGATGTTCACAGGTTTCTCATGGCAGCGTACATACTTCAACACTGAGTGACTAGCAAGTTACTGAACAGTCTTAAAAAGCCCCGCCCCTGCCCTTGTGACGTCCACAGCGATCTGAAGAGCTCAAAGCTACATGTCCGGTCAGTACCGCGGGGGTGGAAAGGGTCTTTTCGGGGGGAACATTGGACCAGGATTTCCGCCTCCTCTTGGACCTGGACGCTTGCCTCTTAACCTTGGGTTGGGGCCGTGGAACCGAGGAAATGGCGCACGTGGGGGGCCTCTGGGGTGCGGGTGGTGTCCCGGGAGGAGAGGCCGATGTGGAGGCCGTAGACCGGGATGGCGGATTTCAAAATGAGGTGGAGGCCTCCTTGGAGTGTAGTGCGGAGGAGGGGGGCTGTGCCGCTGGTAGTCAGGGGTGTAGTAAGGGTCCTCTGAGGGGGAGAGAGGGGGAGTGAGGCGCCCTCGAACTCTGGGGAAGTGGTGCGGCGGGCTGCCTGGTCCGTAGTACGGATCCTCTGGGTGGTGGTAAGCGTCGTCTGGAAAGAAAAGCGCGTCGGGGTGACGGTGCTCGTCCTGGTAACGGAGGTCGTCTGGGTGAGGGTGGGAAAATCCTCAGGGTTGAGGAGGGGGAGGTTCGGTCGTGCTCATACAGCGACTCATCGGGATGAAATATGGATTTGTGTTGATGGTCGTGGACCACCATCCCGCTGATGACACTGTCGCCTCTGGCCCTCATCCCCTCGCCTCGGCCTGCGCCAGGCCCCGGCTGCTGCTGCTGCTGCTTCGGCGGCATCATCATCATGCCGCCGGGCGCGGGAGGAGGGGCGTCAAAGACACGAGGAGGGGGAGGGAACTTTGGGACAGGAGGGAGGTTGCCTCTGAAGAAATCAGGGGCAGCGGAGGCGCCCTGCTGGCAGGGAAACTCTTGAGGTTCCTGAAAATTCTCCGTTTGGTACGGATAAAGTCCTGACCTGTTGTTTTCCCCAGCCCCTCCAGGCGCCGTCACGTTGTAGCCCCTGGGTTGCTGGGAGTTCCCCTCTGGGTTAGCGTCACCATACCAACCCCTTTCACTCACCCTTTGAAAGTCCTCCATTGTCTGTGCGCTACCGGCGCCGCCTGGGGCTCGTTCTCCAGGCATCGGCCCTCCTGTTTGGGCAGAAAACTGCTGGTAATGTGCAACAGGTGCAGTGATGCCGTGCTCGGACATCTTGTGTTTGCCGTACGGGTACGGCTGGTAGAGCTGCCCATTCTGAGCCACGCCAGGCTGCAGGTGAGCCGGCTGTTGGGGATTGTTGCGGTTCTGCTGACTGCTGTTCTGGTATGCGACAGGAGCCGCTTGAAGAGTTTCTCCGATCGACGACTGATTTGCGGTGGAAGTGAATGGGACCGGCAAATGCTTGTCCATGATCTCATCTTGAGTTGGGGTGCCCCCGCCCTCGTCCCGCACCGGAGTCCCACCCTGGGTGTCTGTCCCAGTTACTGGGCTGAGGTTATCTCCTCCCGGCGCCGGGTTCGTGGTAGAAAGACTGATGCCAAATGCATTGAAAGCGGGGTTGCCCTGCAGGAAGCTGTGGATTTTAGACTCTAAACTCTTAGAAGACAGGGACGGTTCTGCCTCCGTTGTCAAATCTATTTCTCTATGGAGAGCCTGGACCAGGGCAGAGGCCGGGTTGGAAGTCTGGGAGGGGGCTTGAGAGCTTGTACTCTGCCGAGCAGTGGCGCTGTGTGAAGAAGGGTCAGGTGCGACAGAGAGAGACGGGCTCTGAGAGGGTACTGCTGAAGCAGACGTGGATGAGGGAGAAGGAGGAACCTTGCCTGTTCTGGAGGAGTCTGAGGAGACATTTGCAGCGGGGCTTTTCAGAAGAGAAGTCATGCCTAAGTGAAGAAATGGAGAATATAGAAATCTATTTTAAGCAACCTTCCATGGCACAAAATAACGTTTTTTTTGTTTTCAAAATTAAACAAAGGACTCCTTCTTCTCACCCTGGACTTTGGAGAGAGCGCCGATGAGGTCGGAAGGACTCATGTCCACCTTTGAGAGGAGGTTAACCAGTGAACTGGCATCCTGAGGGGCCACAGAGACAGCAGGTGTAGTCTTCATTGAGGGGCCAGCAGGGGCAGCTGCAGGAGGACTCTCCACTAATGGTCCTGGGAGACAAAGAGGGACACTCACTTAAAAACCATCATAACTGACCATTTAGATGGGAAGTGTTTTTAGTGAAAGCAGCACTTTCTGATTTCGGAGAATTCAGAACTATGACAGGAAGATGCTGGGAACATCTTTTGTGTGGGACAACGACGGTAAATCAGAATTCAGGCTTATTCAGTTCTTTGTTGCAGATATTTAAAGGTTCATTTGCAAAGTTAGTTCATTGCAGGCGTGGAGAGACACCTCTCAGTCACCAGGGCTACGATCTTCTTTTATTTATGTGGTACATGGCATAATAAATCCTCTGGATTATAATATTTCACAGCTTTTTGCAATTTAATTTTCTTTTGAAAGAAAAGGAATTGTGATGCTTGAATAACCACCAGCACTCACCCGTGTTCTTCATGACGGAGTTTAAACTGTTGAGGATGGAGCCAATTTTACCCAGGTCGACACTTTCCACTGCTGCTGCAGGAGCCATTAGAGGGGCCACTAGAGGAGCCACTACAGGGGCCGCTACAGGAGCCACTAGACGGGTCGCTACAGGAGCCGCTACAGGAGCCACTAGAGGAGCCACTAGAGGAGCCACTAGACGGGCCGCTACAGGAGCCGCTACAGGGGCCGCGACCTGTGTGACAGGCTGCTCTGTTGCCACTGATGTCTCTGTTTTTGAAGTGGATAGCTTTGGGTCGGTGCGGCATTCACTCTGCTCCTCCACTGAGGAGAAAAATACAGCAGAGAGAGAGAGAGAGAGAGAGAGAGAGAGAGAGTTTGATGTTATTAGATATGCACTCTATGAAACACAATTTATTTTGTCATTGTTTTTCTACAAGCGCAGATAATTTATGAGACCAGGAAGTCTATGCTAATAAAAGGAATAGAGTGGATAATGCTGCCAAAAACAATGAAACAGTCCAGCTTTCTGTGGAAAACAAAATTGCAATACACAAGTCATCCATCAAAAAAATGAGATTAGAAAGAAAAAAAAAAAAGTTAAAAAGTTAAAATACAAAACTTCTTAACATCCCGACATAATGAAAAACAGTCTTATACTGGCTGTAAGATATTATGTGTAATGTTTAAATAATGAACGGCAGCAGAAAATATATTTCCACTATCAATTAATCTGCCGATTATATTCTCAAGTAATCAACTGATTGTTTTCCTCTATGAGATGATAAACACTAGATGTCCAGTTTCAGCTCAAAGCTAAACAAAAGTGTAAATACTTAAATCCAAAATGTAAGTGTATCTACATACATGCAGGTGTTTACCTGGACATAAGATGTACTAGAACAGCAGAGACGTGGCGGTCTGCGGTGGTAGAACTGCATCTGATTTTAATTAGATGGCTCTACGGGAGGGAAAAGTGCTGGAGCCAAATTGGCCGGAGCACACACTGGAAGGAATACTTGGATCGTCTTAGTTGACATGTGAAGGCTGTGATCGCAGTTCTGTGCGATTTTCTGCACGATACGCTCGTCTATTTTTAGCTGTGCTTCTCATTTTCATTATTTCTGCACATAACACTGCCAGAGACATTCAGCGTTTATACATATTGCGCTTAAATAGCCCTCACTGTGCGCTCAGTCATTAAAGGGAAAGTTCACCCCCAAAAATACATTTCTTTCCTCTTACCTGTAGTGCTATTCATCAGTCTAGATGGTTTTGGTGCGAGTTGCCTATTATAATGGGACTATATGGCACTTAGCATGCGGTGCTCAAAAATACATTTGCAAAACTCAACAACAATCTCTCTCTCTCTCTCTCTCTCTCTCTCTCTCTCTCTCTCTCTCTCTCTCTCTCTCTCTCTCTCTCTCTCTCTCTCTCTCTCTCTCTCTCTCTCTCTCTCTCTCTCTCTCTCTCTCTCTCTCTCTCTCTCTCTCTCTCTCTCTCTCTCTCTCTCTCTCTCTCTCTCTCTCTCTCTCTCTCTCTCTAAGAGACATTGTCCAAAACAAGGCAACGCAACACCAAAACAGTTAAGAAGGAAAATATGTATTTTTAGATTTTGGGGTGAACTGCCCCTTTTAAGTCCCTAATCAGCAGCCCACTCCTCACCTATAATGCCACCGCCGTCTATTTCTTCCTCAGAGAGCTCCATGTCTTCCACTTCGCGGTTGTCATTCTGCCCGAGAGTCGCCGTGCGTTTGGGGGACCCTCCCGGCGAGGACAGAGGGCTCGGGGCCGGCGGCTCGGCCTCATCGTCCATAGCGCAGCCATCGAGGTCTGAATCGGGACGGGCCAATTCCAGACCACGGAAAGGGGACTCCGATCCGCTTGGAGACGGTGCGTCTGCAGAGGGCGAGGGGATGGGCGACTCGTCCAGGTCTGGCAGGTTGGCCTTCAGGGTGTCCAGTTTACGCTTCAGATGGGACACCCGGTTGGCAAACGTCTGGTAGGCCTTGAGAGGAGAAGTCACGGAGTGTCAGTCGTGAGAAGCAAAAGAAAACACGGCCCGCCGACTGCTTTTATAGCCAGCTTACAAGTCGACTCACAACCCAGAACATGATTAAATATCACTCAGTTATTTCTCATGTTGAGTCAGCACATTAGTCATTTTATATTTTCTTCCTCTGTGGATCTTCCTGTCATGTCACAGTTAATACGTTTAAACTATTGTACTTATGGTGTGTCTACTGTACATATATCATGGAGTTCTGCTTTTGCATCTCCCTTTAATGCACAAACTTTATGGCTTTACATTTGTTAGCACTGGGAGATTTGGAGCACAGAACAATGTATTTTGCAAGCACATAAATCACAATTTGAAGAGAAATTATACGCAGCCACACAATGGAGCAAAAACAAATCTATTCTGTGCTCAATAAATGAATTTGAATGTTTGCTATAATCCATATTTACCTGCACTTATAACCCCTCTCACTCAATTTTACTCATATGGCATCTCTCTCTACATCTTCCTCTCTCTCCCTAACATTTTTTTTTGTGCTTCATGCTACTGAGCAATTCATAGAAATGAACGGCGTGTCTTCAGTTTTCCTTACATATCCACGATTGTATCGCTGTGCCAGGTTGAGTGATTCAACACATATCTGAACACACTCACATTAGCAACAATCTTGACCTCCTTGTACTGCATCTCGTAGAAGATATCGGCGTTCTTGAGGGCCTCCATGACAGGGGGCCCCGTTTCGATTTGTTTGTCAAAGAACTTGACAAACTCCTGTAGTTGTGCACTTCCTTCCTCAAAGTCCTTGGAGAATTTCTTTCCTCCGGCTTTATCTGTAAGAGTAAGGCATGCAAGGATGAGTTTTCAGGCAATGCAAGAGAGAGAAAAGACACGACCGGTCTTGAAACCAGGACTCATCTGTGTGTTGCAGTAGAACCAACGATACAACGGTAGAAGAAGACTGAAGCAGGCACCTTTGAGTCTCTTGAGGGCATCAGAGCTGCAGATGTCGATCCTCATAGCCGCCAGCTGTTTCTCCCTCAGGTCCACCTCCACCAGAGACTTCTTGTACTTGGACAGTTCCTCCACTAGTGCTTGGGGCTAAAGCAGGGGGAGCAGACCGACACAACGTTAGATTAAAGGAGAAAAACTACAAGCATAAAAGCTTTTATTAGCTTCATTTGTAATTCAACAATGTTGCTTAAACTTTAAAGTTGTTCTTACCACAAACTCAGCAACAATCTTGGAGTGTAGATCTGCTTTAGACTCAACTGGAGCTTTAAAAAAAAAAAATGAATAAAATGAGCATCCCCACAGGTGTGTAACCTTATTTTTAAAACAAAATAGAATAGAATAGAATAGAATACATATGAATAAACTATAGTAGCTAATAGAACAACAACATACTGTGACTAGTGAAACCACAGTGTGTGTAAAGTCTGTATCTAATGCTTTTAAAGAAGTTATACAACATTTAAATAAAATATAAACTTTGCAAGATTGGTGTTGTAATGAGGTATTAACACAGAGAGACTCACTTTTTTGCTCTACGGGCGTCTCTGGAGGAGACTCCTCTTTGACTAAGCTACTCCTGAGCTCAGTGATGAGGGTCCCTGCATACACACCCCTCTCCTCCCAGATGGTCAGTATCCTCTCCACCGATTTAACTACTTTGGGGTCACCTTCATTGCTGGAGAAAGGAGACGGAATGACAGAATAAGAAAGGATGGAGCGAAGCGGTTTATATGGTGCTGTGGTAATGACGGTCGTGTTTTATGTGCGAGGCAATTCATTGAATGAGTAAAACGTAAAAACAAGGACAGAGGAGACAACGAAAGCAAAAGATGAGGTTGAAAAGAAAGAAGAGAAAGACGACGGCAAAATACACAAACAGTATATCTGTACATCAGTACATCATGTACAGTGTATCAGGTGCATGTATCATCATGTATCAGGACTCCTCACATAAGGAACTAGCAAGGACAGTAACTGCTGACAGAGCACAACACCACATCTTTACCAACGACTTACTTGACCAGCAAGAAGGCTTCAGGGAGCATCTCGGCGAACGCCGTGCGGTAAACGACGGCATTTCTCCTTTTACAGTTCTGAATGACATCGTTGGCGACGTAAAAAAGGTTGAGTCTGTGCGAGGTGTCAGCTGTTTGGAGGAAAGAGAGACAATCGTGTTAGTTTGACTGGTCGGCAAAGAGGCCACGATATCTTTCAACAGTTTTCAAATACGTGTAGACAAGTGCTGCAATGTATCGACTATTATTATGATTAACCGACTAATCGTCTGCTGTGTAAAATGTCTAAAATGAGAAGCATCCACTTATAACCAGAAGCTAAACAAAGTATCAGCAGCCAAACAGAAAAAAAACAAATCAAAACAAATTCATTCTGCAAACAAATGTTAGTCTTTGTTAAACTGTAAATCTAAAATGTTTGGTATGTTTACTTAATAACAATTAATGAATCACTCTGACAGACGCATATATGATAACAACCATTCATGAATTATTAAAACGGCGACTGATCAACTGTCAATCAATAAACTTGTTTTCATTAGAGATCCAAAGTGGTCAGAACAACAACACAAAGCATTTTATGACTACAAAGAGATTTCAAGAGAGGGAGTGAAATAACAGCCGACTTAAACATTCTGTGTAATCTGTACTGCAAAATGTGCTACACACATAATTCAGTGCTTTTAAAAGTACTGTGGAATAACGACCAGCCATACAAATGCTAAATTACTCAATTAATAGATCCAATTAAGGCAATTAGTGCACTGCAACGCAACACATTGCAAGAAAGATCTCAAGGAAAGTGACTATCTTGTTTAAAACCAACACATTGCATCACGGTGCAAACTAAGCATTTCAAACATCAACTGTGACTAAAGGTTGAAACATCACATCTTCAAAAACCACCATTGAGAAACTCACAGACGATAGAGTTTCTTACTCAAACTTCATGGAGTTACAACTTTTTGACTACAAAACAGGACAAACCAAACATCTACAGGTACTCAGTCATTTGTGTTCATCAAAACACCATCACTATCAAGTTATTGAACAGCAATCTGACAGCTACAAATGTGTATCACATTGATATTAGTACAACATGTGTGATCTATCCAGCAGAACAGAAGCAGAGACTTGATCAAACCGCATTTAAACTGAAACACAACTCACAACTCACTCCTGAAACACAAACTGTGAGCTGAAAGACAGACAACAAAGAGGCACGGCCTCCTCTCTCTTTACAAACATACGGGAGTCAACAGTCAACCGTGGCGAAGAAGAGCAGAAGAAAATGTCTTTTCTGCAGACATTAACCAGAATGTTTAACACGAACAACAATACAACACATTACAATGCATGTTGTGCATCAGTACCTGTTAACATGTATTATGAACCTATGGAGCTTGTGTGTCTGCTATCTTATCTGATCAATAGAATGTTAAATGATTCTTGTGGATGTATTGTATTCGTTAAGGGCTCAACTAACAACCATGTTCATTTTGTTATTTTAATTGTTAAGTGTAGACTTTTTCATGTAATCAATCTCTACTTAAAAACTTAAGATTTCGGAGAATTCTTCAACAGGAAACAGGCCTCTTAAATACCATTGTTTAAATACCGTTTAAACACATACACAGAAAAAAGGTCTACAAGTTACATATTGTCAAATAATCAATCAAGTAAAGGCTCACGCAATATTTATTTTTGAATGACAAAACATACCCAATAAACAGCTATGTAACCCGGGCCATTAAAACGACGGTCTCAGAAGACCCGTGACAAGCTCTATGATCCATCTTTAGTTCCGTGTGTTGTCTGCATTAAGAAGCATGTGACACAAAGACAAACCACCAAACTGATGCAGAAACAAAGACGGTGATTGATTCAACACCTCAACTCAACAGAGGCCGCTTGTGAACGCCACACAAGGCACAACGCTGGGAAGAGCAGTGTATTTGTATCTTTATATACCTTTTGGTAAATGTTGTCTTTTCTTGCTCTTAAAAAGTTTCATTACAGCACATGTTTTGTACAAAATATTAAAAGGCAACGTTCTATTTTACATCCCAAATATACTATTCATTTGCATCTGTCAGAGAAAGATAACAGTATTACTAACTTTATGCAGTGCCAAATGACTATTGAATTCATTTTCATGCTTCAGTCTTTTCAATTGGGTTGGATTAGTGAATATAACTAAAACGTAACGGCCTGTCTTTATCACTCCCTCTGCTACCATCCTGCCAATCAAGGAAAACATCATCAACTGGTGTATTGGTTATCTTTATTGCCAACCAATCCATCACTATCAACTACCAAAACATAATAACAGAGGCTATCATAAGTTACCAGACAGCAGACTGAAGACTATTGCTCCTTCTCGGGTCATTTTGTTTTAGATACATTTAAAACAATTAGATCATGGTTTAGCTGCTTCAAACGTTAGTTATAGTCAGTACACTATAAAGCAATTCATATTTAAAATATGACATTATTGCAACTACGTGACAGTCATCGGCTCAGAACAACAAAACACAGAATAGTGGAAGCACAATGGATGGATTGAGCTGTTTTGGGCCCCTGTGCACACGTCACGACAGATAGCAGCTTTAACATATGTTGCACTTTAGTGGCGCAACATAATGTAAAGCTATTAAACTGCCAAAACACAACTGACACCTGGGAACCTGACTGACTCTTACATCCACAGGACAATGTCCTACTGTTACACACCCTTTCTATATTAAAATACACTTGTTTTAACGTGCTGTTATTTGCTTGTTTAATATATTATATTGTACATTTTAATATTTTTAAATGATGTCTATTATGTGTATTGTTATGCACCGGTCACCTGGTCAGATTCCGTTGAATAAATAATAATAAACTGTTCTGATTCTGGTGCTTTTCCGGGTTGATGCTCCAGTGTTGAGGGCAGCTAAGGACCCAAAATCAAACCTCAGAACCTGTCACTCAGTACCGTCAGTTAGTTACTCACATTTCCTCAAACACTTCATCCAGTGTCGCACAATCAGACTGTGGTACTTCTTGTTGTCGATGCACCACGTCGCGAGTCCTTGGATCGAGTCCATCGTGTTGGAGACACCTCTGAACTTCTTCTCTAAAGTTGACTCCAGGGAGCCGCCAGAAGCGGCTCGTGCTCCCGTTGCCATGTCCGGAGGAGCTCGCGCTGCGCTCTACCATTCCAAAACACCCACTGAAGTTAGCTGGGGGCTAGCACTTAGCTTAGCATGCTAGCCGAGCATAGCACGAACCTCATCGCCTTCAGCAGTTTATCAGCTGCACATTGAAGGCTTACACAATCTTAAATAGTCGGTATGATGTTACCAATCACTTTGTGGGTCTAGAGTTTATCCCCCGTGAGGTTCGGTACCATAAATAGTCGTTTATGTAACCTAACATATGCTAAAACTTAGCGCCTTACGACATCCTGTAGGTCTGTTTACTCGTGCTAGTGAAGAGATGAAGGACACTTCCGCAAACACGATATGATTATGGCGCCACCCAGTGCCGCGGAAGTAGACATTAACTAGCGCCACCTGCTGCGTGTTAATGGTAGCTTCTGATTTATTTTTGTTTTTTTTTACTTTTAGTTATTTTGTATATTTAATAAAATTGTTTAATTGTATACTTTAATTGTTAAAAACAGAACAAATGTAATTAATCTGACCGACTTTAGACAAGCTTGGACTGTCAGTGTTTTATTTCATTCCAGAAATCAACAAATACTGTATTTATATGAACCACGCCATTCAATTAATATATAAAAATATGTGTTTATCAATCACTCACCAATAATGACAAATTCATTACAAGAAACAAAGAAAGAGCCTCAAACAAATGAAAATAAAAACAAGAAAAATGAAAGATGTACAACATGGGGAATAATATTGTGACTCTGCGTTGTTTCTCTCCTGTTGCACAAATCCAAGTTGTGTAACATAGAACAGCAAAACATGTGCTGTGGGATTCCACCTTTTATATTCCAAAACAACACTACACTATTGTTCTCCACCTACAGTTTCCATTTTAAATAACATGACTCTACATCTACATCTACACAGTAGCACATTTGGTTTGCAATGACATCTGTGGTGAAATGATGAATAACAGTAAAGACTTTACCGTCATTAAATTATTATTATACTATTTGAATGACGGATGATGGAGTTTTCCGGCAAGTTTATGGCTACCTTGAGTCTAACAAAAAGTAAGGCTGACTGGTGACAACCCACCAGAGATGAAACACCATTCAACATGAATGATATCGGATTTAAAATGTGGAGGAGCAAGCGGCCAAATGCTGTCAAAAACAGAAGTGATGTGCCCGAGAATGAAAATAGTTTATCACATCCCCATGATATTCTGTGTCATATAAATAATAGTAAAGCACTTTGAGTGATGCAAATTTGAAGCAGCAAGTCAGTGATCTTCCCCTCATAATGTTCTTGCATTTGGGGCATTTTGTGGGATTTGTAATAACAATAAGCTAAATGTAATCTATATAAAACTCAAGGACCGGTAAAGCATCCACCTGTCGATGGAATCAACATTTTCAAGGACTGATCCTCTTCAACATCTTTAATAAGTATTATCACAACTCTTTGATGTTAACAAATTATCATCCAAAATGCAGGTAAATCCATTCCAATGTACAAGGGATGAAATATATTATGCCTGTTCTAAAATATAAAAATAGTTTGCTCTTCAACTAAAAGTGCAACTACATCTATTCTTATTTACATAGAAACAAAAACGTTGTGTGTGTTTGTCACGTGGTAATAAACAAAGACGTGGTGACAGTGAAGCACGTTGCATATGATATGATAATGCATAACGATTTGGTTTGGCACATTTGGGCAGCGGCTACATGCCTTTGCTCCACCATATGTTACAATCAGTCAGCTGGCAACATACAGTTGTAACTTTCCCTAAATGACATTTTAATCATTTGTGTAGTAGGGCTAAAAAACAAACAACAGTTCCTATCATATAAGAAGCTGAAACTAGCAAATATGGGGCATTTTTGCTTGATAATAATATTTTATGGACACCTGACTAATGTTTTCAGCTTAAACTGTGTTTCCTCACTTTTATAAAAGCGATTCAAGTTTTTCACAAGTGTTAAGAAATTCTATACGATTACTGTCAAAGTGCGTTCCATGATATGAAAAAATACAAAACAGAGCATGGACTGCTTTAAAACATTACACATGAAAAGTATTTCCAACATGGTTTTAACTTTGTAAAAGTCAATGTATACAAAAAGTGATACTCTTACAGACAGACAATACACAGTTCCTGGTATTGTAGAGCAATAACTCTGGTGTAATATAAAAAACGCACACACACACACTGGAGAGTTAAGGGTTAACGAGTGTGCCACTGCATTACTCCTCCTCCTCCTCATCTTGTTTTACATGCCTTGAGGCCATCACAGACTGGCTCTGCGTCAAACTTTATCCTTATGTAATCAAGTCCGCCCTCCTCACTCATGCAGTGGCACCTCCATGTGGTAGCGAGGGCAGCTAAGGACAGCTAAGTTGAGTAAGTTGTAGCCATGATGTCACTCGAGGACACAGAGCTGTCCTGTGTGGCCGGGCTTTCACAAGCGCTGGGCAGAGCAATCTCAGACTGATTCCGATTCTCATTTTCTCTCATGCTACATGAATATAAGGGCCTGCTTAAAGTGACAGTGCTGCATGTAAACTCGTGCTCAGCTGCAACTGTTTCTTCCTCTGGAGCTGTCTGCTTCTTAGGTGATCCTGGTAGACTTGTGGAAGCTGTGGGAAGTGGAGTCGCAGCCTGGCAGCTCCCATGTTTTTCGTGTTGATAGTGCCTCTGCTTTGTTGGGACTTTGCTGGATTCCTCGCAGTCAGACCAGCTCAGCTTTCTCTTCTGTAGCGGAAAAAAAACAAAAACAATAAGAAACCAAGGCCTTAAAAGAAAACTACAGGTTATTACAACTTGAGTTGAGCCGAGTTGAGGTACGAAATCTAACCTAACCCTTTTTTTTAACAGGATCTTGACAACTATCAAAGACACACGCCTGGGGAGTTTACTCAGTATTATCTGCAAGCCTCTTATAATCATACTTTATATAGTTCCTCCAAATCTTTACAGTCAATTTGTTCTCATGCTCTCTGTTCATCTTGTTGTACCTTCTTTTGCCTGGCTGTATATTATAATATATTTCACACGAAAGCTTATTTTAATAAAAAATAAATACACTTTTAGTATTGGTATTTTAACATCTCAGAGTCACGAGGCCCACGGTGTTATTAATGCACACTTGTAAAGGCACTGTCATATGTTAACAAAGGGAGCATCCGGTATGAAGCTCACCTTAACTGGCATGTGGAGCTGGTTTTGGCACCAGTGTGGTCGGAGACTGGGAGTGCTGGTCTGGCTTGGTTTAACTGTGGACTGAAATGCCACCCGAGGGAACCATATTTTGAGCATCACCTCTATCTGCAGCAGGTTTTGGAGATATCTCTCCCTGCAGGGAAAAAAAAGAAAGAAAAGGAGTTAGGCGACAAGCATAAACGACAAAGCTGGGTATGGATGACCATTACAATATCCCCATTTTCGCTACTGTCACAATATTAGGCTCGCTACTTGTGTTCCTCTTACCCCATTTCAGGCCTCTGGAGAATTCCAAGAATCCTCTGCAATCTGTCTATGGCAACACTCTGCTGGAAACTGGATAGACCTGCAGCAATTAAAAGATACCACCCAAATGTCAAGGCAAATAGACACTTGATTTACAGGAAGCACTAAAACTTAAACAACGATAAATCATGTTTGACATCGCTCAACCACATACCTTTGTCAAATCGGCCGGTCTTCAGCCCGTGTAGAAGTTCCACCAGAGGACAGATAAACCTCCGCAAATCTGCGCACTGAGAAAATAAGGAGAAAAATCTAGTTTTAGTACGACTGATCTGCTATTTGGTGGACAAAAATACTGAAAGGAAGACCTGGGAAATCGGTTTACGACACTCACTTTCTGTGCGAAGGCCAGGTCGCCGGGTGTCGCTGAAGATGAGCCTAACGTGGCAGCTCCGTGAGAGGAGGCTGGGTCGGGACGCTTGGTATCGTCAGAGCAGCGATCGGGCTGCTCGCTCTTGGACCTCGAGTGCAGCCGGTCCGAACGAGCCGGGAAGCCCAGATACTTTCCGGAGAGCGTGATCCCGCCGTCACCGGGGAGACCCTTTCTCATCCCACCGTCGCCTTCTCCCTCTGAGAAGACGTCGGCTTCATCCTCAGTCGGCTCACTCTCACTCAAGAGATGGCTAGAGGTGGAGCTTAGCGAGTCATAAGACGGCCATTTGGAAGAACTGGCCAGTGAATTCATCTGTGGAGACAGAGAGAGACATGATGATGTTCAAACAGAACGACACTGGGCAAAATCCAACAGCTATAGTTGAGTATCATATTATCAGTGAACTAAAGGAAATCTGTTGGTGTCTTCCAATTGCACAAATCTAAGCATTTATATAAAAGTCCCCTACTCTTAAGTTAAACATGTGTGCAATGTGATACTTGCTACATAAAAATACACTTTTGCGCAATTTCAATATTGCTGTTTTACTCATCATATTACTCAGTTATAAGTGTGAAAGTTTATAAATTGTGTAATGGAGGCTTTAAAGACAAACTATATCACTGCAAACATTTAAATTCTCATACAGAATCACAAAATTAACATTTCATCGCCCCTTATTAAACAGTAAATGGTGTAAATAAACCTTTTTCATATCGCAATCTCGATATCCAGCTAAATAAACCAGACACGATCCTTTTGTCAATGTCATGCAGTGTAATTAAAAAAAAAATGCACTTGTTGCCAAGAGCTGGGAGTGATGTGTTCACCAAGTCTCAGCAAGTAAGATGTAACGGAGATGGTGACAAGATAACCGATCCTCTATGACGAAGCAAACAAACTCACGCAGTGACACGACTCTCTGATAGTCACCCTATAAAGAGACATGCGAGTGTGCGTGTGCACGTGTAGGTGTGTTTTTGTGTGCGCGCGCTCAGTGCTCATGTATAAAGAAGGTCCTGTGAGGACAGATGTATTTGACAGATGTGTTTACTTTAAGTACGCCACCTCATTTAACCTCACCAGCAACAACACACCTTTAGCCCACTGTGTGGTTTGGCTTTAGAAGTCGTGTTTTCATGACGCGTTCAGCTCCTACTGACGTTACATCTTAATAAATATATTACTATATAACTCTTAACTTGACTCTTTATGTTCCACTGGACGTTATGATATATTTGCATTAAAAATAAAAAACTGAATGTACGACGGTTTGATCCTGAACTAGTCCGAAATAGTAAATACATAATGTTAGAAGTTAAGAACTAAAGTTAACTAGCTTACTATCATATAATATTACTCATATTTAACGTGCAACAATGTATAAGTGGAGTCAGACAAACGGCAGACTTTCCCTAAAAACAGAAAAGAGTCTGAGGAGAGAGTTCTTACCTTCTAGTCGGAGCAGAACTGGATTCACAAAAACGGCAAAAACAAAACGGTAACGTTTCGAGGAAGCAAACGAATTCAAGTCGTAAAGAAGTACCGTTAAAAAGCCAACAGCAGAAGTGTACACACGCGCTGTCCCGCCCTGGTGCTGCTATCTCTGCCCGTGTTTCGTTTACTTTGTCAGATTTTCAAGCCCGCTCGACATGTACCCACGGAGCCCAACGGACGCTACACGTGCTGGTGAGATGCGGCGCCGCGATTGGCTGAGGAGAGGTTCGAGCGTCTCCTCATTGGCTCGGAGACTTGGCCAATCGGCAGCATTCGCCGCGCCAGTTGGCTGCTAAATGCGTAGATCCCGCCGCACGCCTATCTGCAGCACGTGTTGGTGGTGTGGCTGGAGAACGAGAGGAGAAGCACGCGGCAAGTAGCATGTGCATACAATGTTGGTATGCAAATTAGGTCACATTTGGCCTTCGTTCACAGATACAACACGTTTAGGGGGAAAATAACAAAGCAACTACAGGTGTTGGCTGGTGGAATTTGTTTCCTAGACCCCACTGCTTTTTCATTGTGTCATTTTTGTTATAAATGTTTGTGTTTACCTATATAAAAAGTGTTCCTCTATTTCTCTAAAAAAGACACCTACTGTAGGAAGACACAGGCTGTGTGTGTGTATAGGCTGTGTTGTACGAGACAAAGTACAAATATAAAACAATATGACAGATGACAGATTATCTGTCCAATTTCACAATACTTAAAGACACGACGACGTGGTCATCTATGACAAGCCCTTTTAACACATGACCATCCTTCTACTCCCCCTTCTTCCAAATGACGACACAAAACCCAGCAGAAGAAGGGGCATACAAAAGCTTTTAAAGATGAATTCATAGCTGCATTTTTAAGGAATGGTGTACACCTTCAGCCAAATGGGATTTTTTTGTTCGTGCAGGAGAAGCTCCATGTTGTTCTTGAAGTGAACGCACATACGACAGACAAGATTATGAGATGTGGCATCGTAGGCCTATTAGAGACAGAGACAGAAAGCTTGCCACACAGTCTTACACTGATAATAAGATTGGTATATGCTAGGGAGGGAATCACTTATTTCAGTTAATGAAAAAAATAGGGTGTTGTTACCTGCACTACGCACTTGATTAGACGACAACCAAAAGGCACATGCTTATGATAATAATGATGATAATAATAATAATTAGTATGATTAATTTAGGGTACACATGACAGCTGAGGTACAAGATAAAAAAGGGACTGTCAAAGCACGTGAACAAGTAGATGTTGTCACAATTGTGGGTGTGGAGGAGTCTCAGTTTGGCTCTCAGCCAGGTGGAAAAACACACACACGTGGAGACTGGTATGAAACATAGCTCAACAGAAGAGTGACGAATTGCCCTTAGTGCAACATTATTTGATTAGAGTTGGAAAAGCTTGCAAGAGCCTATTTTTTTCAAGCAGTCTTATTGGGTCCTCATGCGTATAAGCAGATCAGAGATTTGTTTTTGTCAATCCTGTCGGGAGCAAAAAGCATTTGCCAATACTATTAGCAGGTGATAGAGAAACCACACAATCAGTCGTGGCCAATACCATCAGCTCTCTACGCAGACTGTATGTCTGGAAAGGCTGGTTCTACCATGCAACTACAAAGATGCAGGAGGTCAACCTGAACGTGTCTTCTGCTGTTAGGGTTTTGGCAGTAATACCAAAAAGTTCTAGCAACTTTGGTTGATTGTATTGCTGCAGATTATATCGACAATTAAACGGATCTTGCCGCATATATCCACATACCCTTTTTTTTTACATAGGTGGAAATATTTTAGGAAATTACAAATTATGCTCTTCACACAGTTAGAGAACAAGTGAGGCACTTTTCATGTCATGGTTATTACTGTTGGTATCATCAAAATTAGCAGCAGCCAGTATGTTATACTGTTGCATGAGATAAAGCTGTGGGATATGTAAAGGGTCTTTGAATAGCAAACTGCTGAATATTTAAAGTTGTGACGCAGCAATGAAGTCTTGCCGCGCCTGTGATAAGGAAGTGGCAGTGTGTTTGAGTGCATGCTGGGAAGGGACCGGCAAAAACATTTGCATATTTCACAATCACAGCACACTGACTGCACAACCTACGTTTTGCAGACTTAAAACCTTTGTGTGCTGACAAAAAACTCATTGGGTTTATTAAAATGACACTAACATTAACATGTGACCATACAATTCTCCCTTTTTTAAAGATATATTTGTCTCTGCCAGCACAATAGAGCAGAGCTCAAAGAAAAATAAAACTGTGGAGCTCACATCACAGAAAAATTACATTAAAAGCATCAACAGCAACATCCCCGTTAAGGCCTTCACACACCAGAGGGCATGGCGAATAAACAACACGCAAATGTGAAATACTCCACCACTAAAAGGTGTGAATAGATCCGTGCAGGCAGAGGACCTACCTGGTTCCTATTGACCCAGAGCAGCATCTGGCAGCCTGTCTGATAGCCTAAACTACTGGAAACTGTCTTATTGAGTTTCCCTTTCGCGAAATGCTGAGTGGATGAGTTCCCTCTGGTGAACAGTTGCTCAGTGTACATATCTAAGGCTTTTATTATGAAAGGTAAGAACGGAAGGAGTGGAACTGGTGTGCGCTGCCTTTGACAAGTTGAAGTAAGTAAGTCTGCCATCTTGGTTTCGGACTAGTCTACACATAGTCCTTCCCCTTCCAGTGTCCCTCATGGGACCTTATTTCGGAAAAAAATATGTATAATGGTCAACAGCAAAAGACAAATAAGTTATTGATCCACGCGCCATGAATTACAGATATGTTTGTCAATTTAAAAGACAGTTTTGCAAGTCAAGAAAGTCACATTTAGTAACTAGCTAGGTAACTTAAGCTATGTTCATGTTTCTATTGTTCACTATTTCTCCATCACAAAGTAGTTCCTATGAAAACTGCTCACACTGGATTAGCCACATTAACAACAATGCATATTCTGGAAAGACATTGATTTTAAATACCAGAGATTTTAAAAAGTAGATGAACTGGCCCTTTAAAAAAAGGAATCAGAGACAGCAGCCAGCTACTTTCTGTGTAACAATATAGGTCATCTATCAAGACTGCTCCTTCTGTCCTTACAATGCCACCCATTGACTGAAGCCACAGGACAGGATATCAACATGACCTGCTACCCTCTCAGACAAGTGAGCCTGGTGCAAATGTTTAACTTTCCTTGCGTGAGGGGAGCGAGAGCAAGTGCAAACACTGAAGTCCCCCGCGGTGAAAGCGCAAGGTCTGACAGATGTGCACGGCCGATGAGTCTCGCGTTTGGGAGTTTGCGGGAGGTGGCCGACATCGTCAGTGGACATTAACCCCACGCTGTGCAGTAATTAATTAAGAGTGAGATGATGCTGAGCAGAGACTCCATTCCCACAAAAACATCCCCCGCATTGTTTTGAGCTTCCGCCAGCAAATGAGGTCATGCCCAACTACTTACACTAGATAGCAGTTTGTGTGTTTGAACAGAAGCGCAACTGTGATAAATGAATATTTACTTATTTTTTCGGATCCAAGTGATGACCGAACAATTTCACATTTAACAATTTTCTTTGGCTGCAATAAACAAGTGGATGTTGACCGACTTTCTTGAATTAAATGGTGAGAAAACAGACATTTTTATTAGTTGGTCCACAAACAAAAGACAGCTAGTTCTGGTCAAACGTGGACGTTTTAGCCCCACAGGTTAAATCAGAAGTCACAAGCCCCGGCATCATCCTCGACCCAGACTTAAACATCAAATTCCACATAAGAAGGTGACTGCTTTAATCTTTTACATGTTTCATTGTTCTAATGCTTGGTTTGTTGTAAAGCACTTTGAACTACTCCCCAGAAAGACATTTTATATATAAATAAAATGTATCATTATTAAATATGTTCACAAACTTGAGATTTTTAGAATATGTAACACATTTTTCAGCTTTTTCCTCAACAAGTTTGTGTGGGAAGATTCAAAGCACAAAATGTCAAAACCAGATCTACAAATGTCTTTTTCCTTTTTTAACAATGAAAGCCACTTTTCTCGAAGCATTTCCGAAGTCCATTCAGATGTGACAGGGACACGTGTTGGGTCTTGACATGTGTTGGGCCTCGAATGCCTCTTATGTTTTGCTGGCCGTGTCGCAACAAGTCCATTGGTAAGATCCGGTCCCATCACACCACTAGCAGCCGAGCCAGGGATCCTCTCGGTTTGTCCTGGAGATGAAGGCGATCTTCCTGGCCATTTCCGTGTGGTAGATCCGCCTGCAGTTCTCGAAGTTCTTCCGCTGTCGCTCTCGGCAGGGCTTCTCGAAGTAGCGCTTGTTTTTCACTGTTTGAATAACTCCATCCTGAGTCAGGAACCTGGAGTTTGCAGAGAAAACGTGTGAATAGCAATTGACACTGGCAGACCACTTGCAACTGAAAATAAAAAAAGTATCAGTGGTGTAGAAGTAAACATTGTTACCATTAAGTCCTCATATAATACATGTATTTCTTAAAGGAGCTAAATATGGAATAAGAGCATGTCTATTGCCTCTGCGTGGCTCTCTACAAAAAAAAGGAGACAGTTGAGTCTATTAGAAAACAAACAACCGATCATGCAATTATGTTATTGTACACATGAAAATAAGGTTTTAGACCCCTGAAGTATGTTTAAGTCTGTTCTCTATTTCAATTAGAGATTGTTGTTATTTCCTCTGTTTGACCCATTCCGTGATGAGTGTTCCCCTTGATTTCTGCATTAATACTTTTTGAATATGCAACGTTGGCGCAAGTGATCTGTCTTCTTTGAAGCTGTGTTAGTGATAAAACACACCTAACTGCCCAAAACTGCCGGACTTAATAGTAGTAGTATATTCTATGAAATGTTGCTGCAGACTTTAAACCCTTTAATGTGGTGCTGGCGTTATTCTATCTTCCTCTGTATTCATATAACGAAACCCCTAGAACCACCAAAACATCAAAATGAGTGTTTAGCTACTAGCTAGCTCTTTAAGCTGTGACACCACTGCGCAGACGCAGCTCTGTGACATTGAGCGGAAGGCTAACGTTGACTTAGCTAACATTAGCTTGTCCTCTCCGGGATAACAGCCACTTTTGTAATATATGTTCTATAAAACACAAGAGTTTCACCTGTTTAAAGTCTTGTACGCCGCATCAACGTTGCCGTCCTGGACCATAATTGTCCGCGCGATGAAGCGAAGGTGCCTCGACATGATGTGACCGGTGCTTGCTTAAATGCCGACCGGCTGGAAACATGTAACAACAGAAGGTTCCGGATTCAAGCTCAAGCCCATAAATCAACGCTAGGTGACGCTTTTGTCTATTCTTGTGAATGCATTTTGTCGTTTGTATTCTGGATTATTGTTTAGTTGAGTGACACAAACATCAGATACTGTACACAGCATTTTAAACAGAAATAACTCCAGTATACATCAGTAAATCACATTAAATTAAATATTTCATAAAGAAGTCATTACTAACACTTGTATAATGTGTCTACCCATACCTGACTTATGCAGTAGTTGAGGTCTGGCAGGTAAGGTCAGGGTAGCTGCTGCAGTGGCAAACCACTAATAAACAAAAGCAATATTATCCAATAAAAGAAAAGGAGTGCATATAATTATCATAGAAAAAACAAAGTCTAAAACCTTGCTGCAAGGCTGAAACAAAGTACAAGACCACAGGTTTATATGATTAGCCGACTACCAGAAAAAAGAGCGAAACATATCTAAACTTCTGCGGCAAAACACACGGTCAGTAAATATTTGCTATTATTAGGCAGGTATAGCATTAACCTTAGCTTACTGAATCTAGAGAAAAGCAGTTATAAAAATAATGTCTAAACTATATGTTTTTCTTTCTAATTGTCTAGACTTTAATTGAATTAGCTAGATTTAACCTTAATTATAACTTATCTCTTTGTTTGATTCCAGAAAGGAGGATGAGGAATGATACATTATATGGATGGTTGCTGTATTTTGGAAGAACAGTACAATGCTGTTGGAAACAAACACACATAAACACACACACACACACACACACACACACACACACACACACACACACACACACACACACACACACACACACACACACACACACACACACACACATAAACACACACCCTGCTCTTTCGGATTGTCGATACAGGTGTTCCCACCTGTCACCCTTCCCTTTGAGAAAAGATCTAAATAATAACACATGTCATTAAATCTTATTGTGCCACCAACAACTCATTATGCACATCACATTTCGTCTGAACTTGGTGCTCCTTCTGAACAAACTCAGTTGCATAACCTATGGAACAAACAAAGAAAACATACTGATGTTGAGCTCTGTGCCAGTGGATAAACTGAACTCACCCAATGAGAAACTATAATTATATCTGAAAACTTGTCACCCTAGAATGATAATTAGTCCATCGGCTCTTTAGTTACCACCTCTTAAAGTAGACTGCTGTCGTTCAAAACCTGGAATGTGCCTTCCCTGGGGTGTGTCTGGACTATGGCCACCCACAGATACTCGTAATAACCTCCTGAGTAATGTTTGAGGTAACTATCATCTAATACACAGCGATAATTAAGTTATGGCATGTATTTTCCAACTAAGGATACTTTTTCACTTTTTCTTTTCACTTTGTGTAGAGCCAAACGAAAGTGAAGGGAACACATATTTATGTATGTTATGTGACCTTTTTATTGCTTATTTAATTGTTTTACACTTAACACATGTGTTGTTTGTTGCATGCCATCCAACATTTTTGAGATATATAGGCTACTTCAATGCAGTATGACTACGTCAATCTTTGTCATTTCATGTAATACAGTATTGGCCATAAATTATAAACAGGTACCCGTAGCCTTTAGATGCAGTTTGTTTTCCCTTTCCAGTGTTTAATAGACAACTATTAGTTGTGACTATTGGTTGGGAGTAATACATAGAAACATGTTTAACAAACATGCAGCACTACACTATGCTACATGGGGTCTACTAAATTGCCAGTCTCTCATTCTCTCGTTTGTGTTGATGTGTACATGAACAGTTGCATTCAGTTTGTTCAGCACAATGTTAGGACAATGCAATCTACAATTCCTGAGACACCATGTCACCCAACACCCAACATCATCATTGTCATCCACACCTGAGTCTGTCCGCTGCCTCTTCCTCACTGCGTTGCTTGGCACAGGTTTTCAGTTTGTGCAGTTCAGGTCATTGTTGACACATGTGCACTCTGGTGGTTTGCACAACCTCACTCATTTGTGGTGCTGGGGAGCCGTGCAGCCACTGGATTTCCAGCTGCCCCTAACGGTCTGTGGTCCTTGGGGCCTGATACAGATCGCTGGGTTTTGAAGAGACCGTCTCCAGATTGCAGGTGATAGTTGGCACGAACGGATGCATGAATAGGCGATTCTCATCTGGCTGGACTCGTCCTCACCAACTCACAAGGTGGTACTGCAGAAGGTGGACATCTGTAGTGTGATGGTGCGTAGAGGGCACATGCATGTACATGAACATGTTCATGTACATGTTCATGTACATGTTCCTATAGGTTCAAGATTGCTATTGATATCATATTTGGCTGTTTGTGTGCTTTTTGGTAATTGTGCAACGGTGCTAATTTGGGGAAAATAACAAAAAGCTTTTCCCGTGTATATTAATTTACTTAGAATTTACTTTCACTTATTTTCAACATGAGGGAAAATGGGCTGCTACTCGACGAGGGAACAAACTTTGACTTAACACCTGAAGGCCGTTGTTGAATAGTGTTGCTGACTATTTAAAGCCACCTTCCTGATATGTAATGTTAGCTAAGCTATCTTTATGCCGTTTTTACAAACCAGTTACCAGTGGTGGGAAGTAACTATTGCCCACATTTACTGGTAGGCTACTCATGTATATAGGCTACTTTAAGTCTACTTAAGCACAAGTTTGAGCTAGGCCCACTTGTGCTTTACTACACCTGAGAGAAAAGTGCACTACATTTATCTGACAGCTTTAGTTACTTGGTAGATTCATATTACCTATGCAAAATATTATTAAAAAAATAGCTCATGATGTTATTATACCAATAAGGCTTTATTGGTCCCCAGGGCAAAATTCACAAGCTACCCAGCAGTATGTTAAGTAATATATAAATAATTTAAAATTGGCTCCAACTTTACCTGCTGCAACATTAAAGCGATGAACCCAGTAATACATCAATAATTGAAGTTCAATGATTTAATACATATATATTATGCAGCAAAAACCTATTTTATTCATCGAAACAAGATGTTTTTTTCCTCTTTAGCTTTCTTTATTAAAATCTAAAAAATGCTTTAATAGGTTTCATTATTAAAATCACTTATCATTTCTTCCGGGGGGAGAACGCCCCCAGAACCCTCCACCTGAACCCAAACGTAGCCCTATTTTAAACATTTTCAAAAGCTGATTCACCTAAATGAATATTTGTATAAAATAATAATAATAATAATAATAAGTGAATAAATAGAAAGACAAACACACATCTGCAGATCTCTAGAGCACAGGGAACCCACCAGCATTTATCATAGTTTATAGGGAGATTGCTTTCAGGTGAATCACAGATTAATGACACTACATCCATTGCCACAGCAACAGGGACAGCGGTGTCCAGTGTTATCCTTTCACCGGGGCCATTCTCCTCTTCTTCTTCTTCTTCTCTTCACCGAGCTGCTGTTGTCCTCTGTGTGTTCTCAGTCTGAGGTCAGCCAGCGGTGAATGCTGGCCCTGGATGTCTACTTTGCATGCTTTTATATTTGCTTTCTCTGTATAAAATACCCGATGAGGTTAATCCCCTTGCTGTAACTCTATAGGGTATAGCTTCATGGTGCCACAGGGAGGAATGCTGGAGACAACCCACGCTGATAACATCACGACTCCTTTTGTTGGGTGAATGCGATGCATCATGTTTCCTGAGGCATCCCTTCTGATCCAGACCTGGTGAAATATTCTTGGCAGTGTGTGAGCGCATGTGAGGGAGAAAGAAAGAAAGAAAGAAAGAAAGAGAGAAAGAAAGAAAGAGAGAAAGAGAGTCTATAACCTAAAGAAAATTAAGTTTGCACTGAGAGGGTCTACCAATACATTGTATTCCACTAATGGGTGCAAGTGGAATTACATTTATTGGGAGTTAAATATATAAAATACATCTCCCTGACAGTACTCGAGGGGACTTCTTTTTTAAAGATTAGATTAATAATAAAAGATGAATTAGCATGTTGCACTCTGATACTTTATTTCCTCCTGGCATGAGGGGCAATGTAGTTTGTAAAGGTAGGCCTAAACATTAAGCTTATAAGTCTTTAGTCTTTGTCAGGATGCAGTAGAAGCGAGAATTTGAATGAAATCGTCAACTGAAGCTTGTTGAAAAAACTTTTCTTGGCCGCTGGAAGCTTTGTTTTTGTCTATACCTGCACCAGACGAAACAACCGTGGAATCCTTCACGTCCATATTGTGCTCACGTGTTTTTTACGGTCACATCTCACTACTGTAATCGTCTGAAGTTTCATCCAATCAGCGTGCAGAAAGGGCTGAGATCAAGTCCACATGAAGACATATCCACATCTGACCGCGTCCTCAGTCATATTGTCTGATAGAAGTTTGTCTCCAGTCTTATCAACAGCTGGGTTACACGTGTTTTTGCAACAGTTTGACACAGAGTCTTAACTGCAACTTCGTGTCGATCATTACTGTTTATATGCCGTTTTCTTTTCTCATTGAGTTCATTAAATAAGCTGCTTCCGGTCTTTTCAGGAGCATCGATGTAAGGCGCGACTGCGCATTTTACGCACGTGGCACAGCAGCTGGCATCTTTATTAATGAGGCCTATTTGAATCACAACAACGGGATGAGTGAGGATCTAACAGAAAGTGTCCGTTAGTTAAAACAACAACTCAGTTTTACGTGATTAATAAAATGTTCAGTCGAGATTATTGCTTTAATGCAGTGTCTCGTGGTATTTGCAGCAGAGACCTCATATTCACCGTGTCCATATACTGAACACACCCTCTCATAACCTTTACGTTAAACATCACGTTATGTCAACAGTAATAATGATAGTAATAATGAAGATCCTCATGTTTGTTTATCCAGGAGTCCTGTCTGGTTTCTGAGTGAGGGGGGAAAACATGTGCAGGAATGTAATCTCCCGTTCAGCTTTGTGTCTCTGTGCTAAAATATTCCACAAAGATAAGATCGGGTTCTATGTGCATCTCAAATACTCTCTGGTGCTGTAAAAACATTTTTTTAAAGTCAGTCTACACACCGACTGACTGAACAAATGAATACACGAGCATGTCAGAGATAGATTCTTCTTCTTCTTTTCAATTGTTGAAAGTGGAAGATGATGCAGGTTTTTACATAACTTATCTTGTAGCTGAGAGGGTTAATTAAAGCCACGAACCTCAAAATTAGGAAAAATATGAGTCCATTTCAACGTAGGATTTCCCTACTGTAAATGCTTTTTACTTATATTCATTCATTTCTTTTTGTGTTGATATCAAGATATTGGTTCAACATAACAAAACACACGTTACATTTTGAATTTCTAACATCTGCCTTTCAGTCACATTAAGTTAAATTAGTAAACATGAGGCCTTATTTATAGTGTCTCAGAGATTTACTCATTTCTCCCTAATTACAAACTCACTATTAAGTCCTCCAATAATGTAGAGTAGTGCTGATTGTAGTTACACTGCTATGACCGTAAGCTGAGCGAGCAGAAGGTGAATATTCATCTCATATCGTAGTGAGGTTATTGGCTGCATATACTAACTGTCCATTTTCATTTTTTAAAGACATGAAATTCAATATAAAAAAAAAAGTTTTGTAACAATCATATGAATCAAATTTCTGCTAAGTATGTTGTCAAACGTTTGTTATATTTGTCAGTTGTATACGTTTGATATCTTTATTCAGACATATTGAAAAAAAACGAAAACCATTTGAATTCCTGACACAGAAAAACAAGAAAACAACAACAAAAGAAATGTTTGTGTCATGTATCTATCAGTAGTTTACTGTAAACAAAAACCTGACGGCTCCTCAGTATTTAAAGTCATTTGGAGCGTTTGCCTACTTTAAATAACAGCAGGATGTCTTATGCAACAGAGGATATCAAAATGAGACGCATGTGTTTTCTAAGAAACCTATTACTCATGAAAGACAAACCTCAGTATGTGCAATTTTCTTTACAACAAATCTTATTTTCAGACATTAAATCCTTTGATGCTTTACATGACGTCATAATACTGAGAAGCAAATCCCTTTTCTCTCTAGGCCAGGCTGCTATATAGCTTTAGGGGCCATAAATTAAAACCATAGACTATAAAACATGGACATAGTCTCTGTGACGTCACCCATAAGTTTCTGAGGAGCCAAAATGAAGCTCAAGGAACAATGAATTTCGTTATTCATAAAGTTCACACCTCCTCCCTTTTCTGGCCACAGTCCTCTGTCCTGTCAGATTGATGAATAGAGAATAAGTCACAGTTGTTCCAGGGTTTAGCCAAGTTCTTGCTATCCCTTTGAAAACTGATGCCGGCAGCACGGAGGTCATCCAGCTGCAGTCCATCATCCAACGCCCGCGCATAACGGCAGGCAGGATGCCTGGTTTACAATTAACCGCACAGCAAGCCTTATTTTACCTCCGATATTTGCAGGACAAATTCTCCAAAAGGCACCACCACCCTTGTTCAGGGACTTAAATTAGCCGAGGAGACACCTCCACTGCGGGACTAATAAAGGATTATCTTATTTTATCTTATCTTATCTTATCTTATACTGGACAGCTAGCAGGTTGTGACGGCCCTTAATTATGCTTAAACTTAATATAATGTTTACAGGTGAGTTGTATAAAAATCCACCTCCATGACCGGGGATAGTAGCTATAGAGACCAAAACATATTGTTGTACTGGGCTGTAAACATGTTTATTTCTGCTGTAAAATTGGGTATTTTAACATGGGGATCTATGGAGATTGACTCGCTTTTAGAGCCTCAAGTGGCCATTTGATGAACTGCACTTCTACGTTGGCTTCATTTGGCCCTTGAGGTTGTCACTTGGTGATAACAAGACTGCGTGCATCTCAGCCTCCCAGCCGCTACACTGCAACCAGAAACACAGTTACTCTGTGCCTTTCTAGTTGCAAGTGTATTTAGCTCACTGCAGGGCAGAGGCACATTTCTTTAAAGGCCTAACCTAATTTCCCTCAAATCTTTCCATTTCCTTCTTTCTTTTTATTCATTTTTACTGCATTTTCACCAATTTCGACTGAAGCGTAAACTTCAATTTGAGAGAAATAGAGAGAAGGACCGTTTTGAACCAGTCAATTAAGTAACAAGTTGAGTCATTTCTGTTTTTTACAGTAACACACCAAAACGTAATGCTGGTCATTCCTTATACTTGTACATCCTTAATGTGCAATTAAATTATTAGTGCTACATATAATTAATGTATCATATAAATAAACAAAACTGCCTAAATATAAATGACTCCGGTATGTCAGAATGGAAGTATTTGAGGCATTAGCGTGCGCTCATGACACTGCTTACCTCACTGAGGAGGTTTCCTTTACAAAAATAAGAGCCCTAAAGACATGTAACCCGCCCCTGTCCCGTTCAGACAAAGACAGGATGAGATATGTTGGGTAAATAAAACTGATAGCCGATGTGCTCCCTGATTGTAGAATAAAGTGTAATTGTAGAGTGAAAATGCTGATGGCACGTTCCGGGATGGATGCCTCCAGCTGTGAGTCTTATCTGTTTGCTCTTTCATCTTTACAACCCTCCACTGTGGAGCTGAACACATTAACCCTGATATCTAATTTCATAGATAACACATAAAAACATGTCTAGTCTAAATGTTATTTGTTTTTTAATAATAGTTGTTATCCATTTCTTTTCACATTTAATTGTTCACTGAATCAGGCACCCAAATATTTTTGGACTTCTCGGCCCCACCTTGAGAAAAATATAGAATTAACACTTCATATCCGAGCCAGCTGCTCAAAGGATCTTACTGGAAGTGCATTTTTTCCAGCTCGTATCCAAATATTTCACCATGCTGACAGAGTTTACAGTCAGAGTCAGAAGGGGAAAGTCCCTCCCTGCCGCCAGCCTCTGTATTGGCTGGACCAGCATCAGATTCAGGCGAGCTGTCGGCCAATCAATGGAGCCGCAGATGCAGGCAGCGGAGCAAACCGGTTAACGGAGGGGGACAGAGAGACACCGAGCGCGAGTCTGCAGTCAAAATCCGCTTCTAATCTGCAAAAGAAAAAAACATGGATATGGAGAAGAAAACCACAGATTTCTCAGGAAAATGGAAAATGAAGTCTTCGGAAAATTTCGAGGATCTTTTGAAAGCTCTGGGTGAGTCATGCATTTGAGGCATTTTATGAATAGACAGATTATATATTTGATTTGCTTAAAAATGCCCAATAAAGTTGTTTATCTCTCTTTAAAAAAATGTCCAACACAAGACAGGATTGCATCCCCGCCACCACTTCTTTATTAATTAACTTCTTTATTAAAATGCTTTACATGCAAAAAGTCAAACAAGCTGCTTGCTGTTATCTGGTGTATCATCAACCATTCAGGTCCATTGTGAAAATGCAAAAAAAAACAGGATTAGAAAAGGAAAGAGAGGCATCTTCTGCACAAAGACCTGTCAATCAGGTTGACAGTGGCATTATCTACTGGAAATCCACTTGGCTGAGAGGTCAACTAGAGAACCAAAGTGGCCTGAAGTGGTTCTCTGTGGTTACATTGGTTTGCTCCTGCCCTGCTAACCATGTGTTCATGGGAATATTGGTCTTGCTTAGCTATACGAGACTATGGACTCCAGTTATTAGAGAGAACAGGAAGACGAGAGGTCAGGCGAGGACCAGCCAGTGGCATCCATTAAAAAATCTGAAGACAAATAGCCTGTGGAGGAATGTTAGATTAGACTCATCTGAAGCAGGGTTTTCCTCATGCGGTTGTAATTAGAGCCAATGTAAACGGAACTAAGCCTTGACATGGGCCCCAGCAGCCAGCCGGATCTGAGACTGACTTTCCTTCACTGCCCTGGGCCTCACTGACCCAATCTATGGCTCTGTGTGTGTGTGTGTGTGTGTGTGTGTGTGTGTGTGTGTGTGTGTGTGTGTATTGCCTCCTTTAGTACCACTCCATGAGCAAATATGGTCTGACCTGAATCTGATTTGTGGGGTAGTCTGGATGATTCTGAAGACAGTCCAGTTCACCTGAATAATGGCAAAAGCTAAAGGGCCAACAGGCAGTTTCTGTTTGTTTTAAATTAGTAAAACATCACATCTCTACTGACCCAGCACCAATATATGGATAAACGTATGGGACAGAAAATTACACATAATGAGATGCAAAGAGATTTAAAAAAAACTCATAACGAGTAAAGAGACACAAAACAACCACAAAAGAAGCAAAACTACCTCAAAGAGATGCAAAAGAACTGCAAATGTGCATCTCATTCAACTTGGGATAAGGCTGGGGGTTAACAAGTACCAGCTGAGTTTTAAGTTGGTTGGATATCGGCTACATTTGAGGATGAGCTATGTCTTTAACAATGGCACAGTAATTAGTGGTTTAAAAGATCATACCAGTGGTTTTGCATGTTGTAACACATACAAATGCCGTATGCTCCGTTTAAGTGGAAACCATTTTCTGAAGCATACCATAAATTCTTAGATCAATTTCCTCGGTTTAAGTTCATCCAGTAGAGCAACAAAAAAAAAAAAAGGTCAGCGTGATGAGACTTGCAACTAAGAAATGAAACACAATGAACATTTCACGGCCTTATTTTTCTCTTCATCAACGTGATGTTGTTATTGTGTGGCAATGCAGCAGCACAGACTGCTTTGCCAAAAAGCATTGCATTCTCAACCTTTGTTGTTGGAAATCAAACTGAGAAGACAACTAATAAGCAGAGACAGACATGAAGATGTTACTTCTGTAATTCTCAGATATCAGATGACAAAGATTCAATGACCGCCAAGCAAGGAAAAATAGTCCAAACATTCCCTGCTCGCAGCGGCATTACCGCACAGCGATACTGTAACATTGTCAAAAAAACTAAAGTTGCTGAAAGTTTAATTTTGATGGATTACCTATAAAGTGAAAATGTTGCACTCAAACGGGCTGCATGGAAGGTTAGGAAACCCGAGTAAGAACATGCTCTGGCTAAAGTTTGGTGGTTTGATATTAGTCCTGTTTGTGTGTGAGCAGGTGTGAATGTATTCCTGAGGAAGATTGCAGTGAGAGCGGCCTCCAGCCCGGCAGTGGAAATCACCCAGCAGGATGAGAGCCTGTCCATCAAGACATCCACCAGCGTCCGCACCACCAATGTCTCCTTCACCGTGGGCCAGTCCTTCAATGAGACCACGGTGGATGGACGTCCCTGCACGGTACACACCCCGTATAACATTCCTGTATTATGTCAATGCATGCGCACCAGATCGTGGCCAAGGACAGACTAACTAGCCAGAGTTATGCGCGAGAGAAACCATATGGAAACAATTTCAGCCCAACTCCAGAGTCAGTGCTGGTGATAAAATGTGGATCTGTTCCTCATCTCTTCATGCTGAGTGAGTGAAGGACATAAAAAAAAAAAGATCTGATATGCAGCGATCAGCACACGGGAGCTCCAGTTGTGACTTTATAGGATCCAAGGCACTTAAACAATGCATACGTTTCCCTGCAGAGTTGTCCTAAGTGGGAAACAGACAGCAAGATCAGCTGTGAACAGACTGTACAGAAAGGCGACGGACCCAAAACAGCGTGGACCCGAGAGCTGACCAACGATGGAGAACTGATACTGGTAATTATTTTGTTCACAGCAACCAATACATGACTTCATTAGCTGCTTTTTCCCCCCATTCGTTGCAATACATAACCCCTTTATAATGCGTGTGCCGTATTAGAAAGCGCCACCAAAGGTTAATACTCTGTACCTTTGTCGCTGTTTTCTTTCAGACAATGACTGCAGGGGATGTTGTCTGCACCAGAGTTTATGAGCGGGAATGAGGAAACATTTTCAAGACGGTCACGCAATACCCTTGTTTTGTGCCTCGTGCATGGTTTACATTTACTCGCCTTGCTTAAACTTCCTCGTCCTCCTCCCATCCAGTCAGATGTTGGTCAGATCTCAAACAGTGCACCGTGTAGAAAAAAAGGCTTCGGTTTACATGAGCGTATGTTGGCACAGTGGTTGCTTTGAGAACACCAAAGATGCCTGAACGTGCTCCTTTATGTATCATATAGAAATGTCACACATTCCTTTTCTAAAAGCCGTGTCTGCATTTTCTTTTCTGTCATCTTTTTTCAACGTGTTAATAAATTGTTTTATATGAACTCCCTGTTTGATGATTCCTTCTCAAACACTCACTCTTTACGTTGCCTCCTCACTGCACCTCCCATTCCCTTGTCGTCCGTCTGCATATCACTTTCCATCACTGCCTGCCATTCATATTCTCCGGGGTTATCCCCCCCCCCCCCCCTCTATTTTTCCACTTGCAATCGACATTGTCCTCTGTGTGCTCTTGTGTCATCGTAGCCCACTACAGTATGGATTCAATTAGTTTCAAAAACTCCTAAAGACAATGCATATTTTATAAACTTTGCTTTGAGGGACATTTGGCACAGACAAGAGGGAAACAGGGAGTGGAAAGGAAAACGAGTTAAGGCCAGAGAGAGGGTGGTCATGAGAAAGTTATTTCATAGCATCAGGAGAGGTTGTATGTTCCCCTCTCCAGCTGTACCTACTTATAGAGTGAGCTCAATAAAAAAAATCCCCCACCCCTTTTGCTTTGGCTTTGCACCCAGGTACAAAGTGCTAAGTGGCTTCTCCTTGCACTGTGCATGGAGATTTCCAGCTTCTCCCTCTCAAAACCCACTTTTTTAGCATAATGGATGCACACAAAAATATGCAAACGGTGTTGAAATGTGTAGCTGAAAATGTAATTCCCTAAAATCGTTCTTTTACTCAACCAAAACTCAACTGCTGTTTCAGTCCGAGGTGGACTTCACCAAGCTGTGAAAAATGGTCCTTCGGGTTCTCACAGGCCCTTCCTGAGGAGAGAACTGCTGCGGTTCACAGGCAGTGATGGTTTTTCCAGGTTTTCAAACAGTGTGAAGACAAGCGACCCTCTGAAGTGCTTCCCAGTTTACACACAGCGCTGAGCAAGCAGTGGGAGGACTGGGCCTGAGATGAATGTTCTCAATAACCTCCGTGGGTTTATGTGTGTAGAGGTATTCAGAACCTTTACTGAAGTAAAAGTATCAACACCACGTGTACAAAATACTCCATTGTCATTGAATGTCAGACATTTTTCTTAAAAGCACTATATATGTAATTATCAGATTGTTGACACTGATGCATGATGCGTCATTGTATCAGGTTGGGGTGTAACTGGTTTGAACTACTTTACATACATTAGGGGTCGGGCCTCCTCCCAGGGGATCGCAAGGTGTCGGGAGATGATTAGTGGGGCAGGAAAGAAGGAAAATAAAGATCTGCAACACAAAATTGCTTGATGATTTAGGACTTCTCTCAAATCTTTGATTTTTTTGGTGAAATATTGCACAATTCAAACGGTTATTTGAATGAAACCATGTGAGAAGTTTAGATGGGAATTGTAATAGAAAGTATGCATGGCTTACACAACTCCACTCGTCATGTATGTGCTTTTATTTCTCCTCGGCAGAAAGTAGGAAAGCAACAAAACCACAGGGCCTTAACTGCACTCTGGAAGGGATGGAAGGTTCTATTTGCTCCAAAAGAAAAATGGCATTGCGCACACACACACACACACACACACACACACACACACACACACACACACACACACGCACACACACCAAATAAACGAGTTGGCTGATTCTGTCTAAATGACCCCTTTGACTGATGGTTGAAATGGCCTCAGCAGTCTAAACCACCCAGTCCCTCCTAGTTAGCCGGGTCACTTTCCACACACACAGTTCATTCCTCAGGCAGTGATGTCATGGAGCCCTGCATTGCTGGAATGCTGTGGTTTTAGGACAGGGAGGCACCCGAGTCCAGCCTTTGAATCGGAGCCATCTGGACCAATCACAACGTGGCAATTAGAGGAAACGATGAGTCACAGGAATCAGCTGACAAACACAGACGACAAACGATGGAAGCTGGTTCAGGCGGACGACACAAGCACGGATAACATGCTCACGCAGTTCAGCTGAAGAAGCTTTCGTCACTGATTTGTGCTGTAAAAATGGACGCTCATTGCTTGCTGTCCATGCCACATCCATTTCCACCTCAGCAACTACATATGAGCTCTGTTTCCTCCTGATTCTCCACAAAAAGATCAGTTCGTCTCAACGGTTGCATTGATCTATGACGTACACTTTCAGTCCAAATCAGAAGTTTGGCCTCCAGTTACCAATCTGACCTGTTCTATGGTCATTATAGGGCTGTGACTAAGGATTCTTTTCTTCAATCAGTCGTATTTTCTCGATTCATCTTTTTTTATTGCTTGAATTTAATAAGATAACAGCCATAAAAACATGCAGCCCTGGGTTTTAATATTTCACTTAGTGTAAACATCATGGAGCAAGAGGATTTTTCTGACCACAGAGCAAATGGGAAGTTAAAGAATACTGGACGCTAAGCCTTTATCTTCTCACCCTTTAAGGCGGTCCTGACTCCATGATGATATCCATCACGCCAAAACCTATCCACATATATATATTTATTGTTAGTTAGTGTGCGCCTGCATGAACAGATCGTTCATGTGTGTGAAGATATGTTCATAAATAACAGGAGGATCCAGAAACAGGGCATGTACAGTATGAACATGGAGTGTGTGAGTACTGTATGCGAGCGTGACCTACGTGTATGTAATGGAATCATATGACTGCTCTCACCCATGTGACCCCATGTGACTTGTAGGAGAAGAGAATGAAGAGAGACTAGGCTGGATTGTTCAAGGGCATGAGGCCATGAAGTGTGTATAAACTAAAGGTGTAAGCCTAACATGTGACTGCAAGGGTATATGAGAAGTACAAAGACAAACCTATGAAAAGGCCCTTTGAGCATGCACACTTCATACAAGCCGGCACAAAAAAAGAGACAAAAAAAACTCACATTTAACAAATTCCAGGAAATTAACATTATTCGAAGCAAAAACAAATTATTTGAGATGAATTTTGAATGTGTTCAATGTAATAATAAAAAAAAACCCTACAAAAAATAGGATGAATGTTTCTTTTGCTGCACCTGAACATTTCCCTGAGGTTTAAATCTCACCTTCCTTCTGAGATTCTGAGCCCACAGAAGTGAGGGGAAATGATTCTGTCAAGACACAAGAGGGACATCTACTGGAAGAGGAGGGAGGTATCTTTTTATAACAGCCAAACATGAATATTAACCAACAGTTATAAAACACCAGGCAGAAACCATAGACCGAGATCAAACAGACAGCCTGTCTTTAGCTTAAAGCTAAATGCTGTGGAGCGCAAATTAGGATGATGGAGGGTTTCAGCAGACAGCGCTAGTAATAAAGGGATGTGTGTCCACTCAGGTGCTCTTTGGGTGCGTTCAGCCTAACAAAACGTTTTGGGTACTTTTATTAAAGATATGATATTCAAACACGGCATTCAAACTTGATCATTCGCCAACACCACAGCTCCCTGTCTGCTTCTTTTACACCTTCTCAAGGATTATTTCTCACCAAACGTAACGGTTTTATCTCCAAATGAATGTAGGCCTTCTCTGCAGAACTGTTGTCGGCTAACGTTGGCTAAACAATGTGCAAATGCCAAAAAGTAGAGATATAAAGGCTATAACGGCCCAGATTTAAAGAGGCATATCAAATATGTATATTAGCCACACCTCCTGGCAATAATATGAAATATCATTGAGAGAGCTCAAATAACAGTTTGATAGTAGGTTAGTTATTGATAACAAAGATGCTCTATTACAATCAAATTCATGTAGAATACTATTGGCTTGGCACTAATGGGAGTTCAGTGATGCAATGACAATCCATCTTTTATAGGTTCCTTGGTATGAACCTAGAAATGTCTCCTTTAAGGTAATTTACATTGTAGAGATAAAAGATAATTGTCTAAACCTTTTATTCTTTAACATCTGGCATATTTATATTATTACAGTTTTGGATTTGTGCGTTGTTTAAATCTATTATCATACATTGGCTACACTGGCTTCTTGTCCAACAAAGAATTGACTTTAAAATGCAGCTGTTGGTTATAAAGCACTGAATGGTTTAGGGCCAAAATACATCTCTGATCTGCTGCTGCCTTATGAACCATCCCGACCCCTTAGGTCTACTTTCTGTTCCCAGAGTCAGAACAAAACATGCAAGCAGCGTTCAGTTTTTCTGCTCCACACATCTGGAACAAAGTCCCAGAAAGCTGCAGGTCTGCTGAGACCCTCAGCTCCTTTAAATCAAGACTGAAGACGTTTCTGTTTGCTGCCTTTAATTTAACCAGATTCAAGGATATTAATCAATTTCTGCATTTTACTACTCCTGTATTTTATTTCCTACACTGCTTTATAGTGTTTAAACACATCAAAACATAAGGCAAAAGAAAAGGAGATTTAAAAACAATTAAAAACATTGATTGAAATATTAAAAACAGTCATTAAATGTTTTTATGTGAAGCACTTTGAATTGCCTTGTTCTTAAATGTGCTATACAAATAAACTTGCCTTGCCTTGCATTTGTGTTGTTATTTAATTGTTGGCAGCGCCACAGGGGCAGCGCACATGCACAGCCATGTCACGCCACGCCCCCTCGTGCTCCCACGTGTTCTCGCTCTCTCTCTGCCGCAGCAGCAGTCACATGACCGAGTCTTTGGCTGTCTACTTCCTGTACCACGGCTATTATTCTCTGCGGGAGACAAATAACGGATCTGTGGCGCTTATCCCTGCGACTCGGTGCGGCTGTTAACCCAGATTCCTGATAGACAGGACTGAACTGGGGGGAACAAACAAAGAAACGGGGCAGACAACCGTCAACCTGTCCGTACATCGTGTTCACCTGCCATCTAACGGGAGATGCCCACCGGAGGGGCGGGTAGCTAGTTGACAGGATAACACGACTACCCCGCCCGCCCTTTACATTTAGAAACAGACGCAGCGGTTCATCAGCTGGTACACAGACAGCTGCTCGTTTTTTGTCCTCCTCTCCGTGACTCACGCTAGCATTAGCAGCAAGTGGTGGCTAGTTGACGTTAGCTCTCTTTCCTCCCCCCAACACAACCCGCCGTCGACATGTCAAAATACACAAGCTTCCCCGAGCCGACGGACGACCACAACCCTTTCCAAGTGGGTGAAATGAAATATTAATCTTAACACCAGCCTGTGTCCGTGCAGCCCGTCACGGCGTGTTTGATGGATGGAAGCCATTGATGCAGCCGACATCCGTGTAACAGCGGGCGTGTTGTTGCTCATGTGACGTGTGTGGCTTGTTTCTGTTTCTGGGCCTTTGTGCCCTCCTTCATCGTTGCCCACTTGTGGCTCTTTCTTCACAATGAATGCATCAGTAGAAGCCTCTCGGGTTTGTTAAACGTGGATTAACGTGTCAGCAGACAGTGGAATGTGTCACTGTGATCATTTTAACAGCAATGTGTTCGCCTTTGTTTTTGTCTGCTAGGACCCTGCAGTGACTCAACACAGCAGCAACACAGGATATGCAACACTGGACCTGTACAACCCTTTTGATAATACTACTGGGGTGAGTACTACTACAACATATTATGGGGTATATAGATATATTATAGGGGATAATAGGGGATATGTATACTTGACATTCAGCATCACACACAGTCCCATATCATTCGTTTAATCCAGTTATGTTTGTCTGAAATGCCCCGTTTACGATTTGTTACAAACGTATAAGTGTGAAATTAGTTTAATGTGTTTCTACTCGTCAGATGTTTATTATGTCTACAGTTTATTTCAGTCTGCTCCCTGAAATGACTGCAATCTAAGGGAGGTTATCTGTTGTATAAACTAATGCATAAACTCATCCATTAAAAGTGAATTAGAGCATTTGAAACAAATTGTGATGAAAAGGCTTTTTTTAAATGTAAAACATGAATAAGTCATTAAATTAACTGACTGCATTTGTGCCTGCTATAGCCTGCGGATCAGACTGAACTGCCATTTAGTTTCACTTCCTACATTCATTTTATCTGAATTAATGATCAAATCACACATGATGGTGTCAGTTCAGTGATCTGGAGCCAGACTAGAGAAAGAGTGGGTAATAAAACTGCTGCGCCCTCCTTAATATGTCAGCGGAAACTGTGCTTTAGTGGTTCAATAGATCAACGCACATAAAATGTGTGTTTGCTGGACACACAGTGAGGCTGCAATCAGTCGTTTACTTATCCAGCCTTAACGAGGACTGGACTGGACTGGACACAAACGTACTTCATTATTACTACATTAAGACCGAAATATACGCATTGCCATGTGACTCACACCTCAGTTGCATGTTAAAGAGTTTAGTGTTTTTGTTGCTACGAAACGGCTTGGGTCCTTGGTACTTCCTGTCAGCTGGTCAACAGGAACTAAACTTGGACGTCGAAACTGAAGGAGTCTAGTTTTAGTTGCAGATCCCTTTAATCTCAGACCGAGCGCATGACCACAAGCAGCCCACAATGACTGATGACATTATTCTGTTTTTATCACTTGTATTAGAATAAAAATGTAGCTTCTAGAGTGAACGAAGCTCACACGCACATCTGTAAATGTTATGTCATTTCATAAAATTCTCCTTTTGGCATTATCCTTGTCATGCCACATTATTATAGCTTCAGTATAATGTTGTTTTATGTGAATGTATTAATATTCAATGGATAAAAAAAAAAAAAAAAAAGCTAGTTTCAATGTGGAAAATGGTGCACGTACTTTTTTTTGGATGAGGTCAAACTGATGTCTGTTTCTTTTTTTTTCCCAGCCTCCTCCTCCGTATGAAGCCACCTCTCCCTCTGCTCCATCTGTGCCTGCACAGACCCCACCCAGTAGGACAACACCCACTGAGCCTCGCAACTATGGCTCCTATACCTCGCAGGTAAACGTGCTGCAATGCAGAGACACTTGTTGCATGCTGCACTTAAGACGAGTGATTACCATCTGATTTATAATATCAGCGCATTCAGCTGCAAAAATGGGATTGTACACTTGTGCGCTAGATGCCAATATCGATTTATTCAGATGAAATCCTCTCTGGATCTCTTATGATAACAGGTCTTTCATATAATCCATTTCATTATTCATGACGCGCACACAACCCTCTCTCTTTTAAACTTGACTTGCATTTCTGATACTTCGTGTCTTGCTGCGTTAGACTGCGGTGAATGCTACCACAGCCGAGCTCCTGAGGAAGCAGGAGGAGCTGGAGAAGAAAGCCCAGGAGCTGGAGAGAAGAGAGAGGGAGCTCGAGTCACACAGCCTGGGACCTGGAGCCTGTAAGAGATGGAGGATAGGAGGCGATATAAATATCTGAGATACCTGAATGTTTTATGGATTTAATGATTTCATAAGACATCGCCGCGGGTGACGTTTTCCCTCCACTCTTCTCTTTATCAGCTCGTCAGAATAACTGGCCCCCGTTGCCTTCATTCTGCCCCGTGGGCCCCTGCTTCTACCAGGACATCAATGTGGAGATCACGCAGCACTTCCAGCGCACCGTCACCTTCATGTACTACTTCTGGATGTGTGAGTTCCTGTAACTCTTACTACGCGCTGACGTGTGAATTCCCATTATTGTTTTGGCAACATCAGTGTTATAACGTAGCATGGTTGTTGCTGTGATTGGAGTGAAACCTTAAAACCTCCATCTGTTGACGCTTAAGATGTATCAGTGGAAGGTGGTGGTAATGTAACCGAATCACTTAAGGGATCTGTGTGAAGGATTCTTAAAGTAGCCCATAACAGACAAACACTGGCTCTAGAGAGAGCCTTTTGCTTTTTTATGCTGTCTGAAGGACAGAAAAGTAGGGGAGATCGGAGGGTTATTCAGGTGGATGCAATCTGCGACCTCACCACCAGATGTCACTAACTCCTGCACTCATGTCTGTGGGATTCCTTCTGTACTGTCTGGAGTAAGAGCTGGAATGTTTGCACAAAGACTCTGACACTTAACTGCCAGATTGAGGAACCAACTGAAATCAGGGGCTGCCAAAAGGTAAAGGTGGTCTTCACCTACTGCACACAGCAACCATTTCCAATTGTTGGAAGTAACTAAGTTGTTCTTATTGAACGACCCAAAGCGTCAGGCGTCAGCACGCACACTGGGGGAAAAAACGTTACAGGGGTCTGTGTCCCATGCATGTTTGCATGGTTTAAATCCGGTTTATTGCATGAAATGAACCTTGATACTGATTATGAAAAATGACAGAAAGGGCGAGAAAGTGAGGCAGAAAGTCACCGCATAAGAGAAGAGAGTGGGCGAGCATAAAAAATGAATTAAGCCCTGGGCCGAGGGAATACCAAAAGAGCCAACTCCAAACCTCGCAGCAGGAAAAAAGAAGGTAATAAATCGCGTCATGTTGCATCAGCCAAAGTCCTGACAAGTTGGCCCCTACTGTAGAGAGGGGAGGGGAGCGTTGGCTGTGTGTTCTAGTCCACCGCTCTGTAATACAGCAACAAAGAGTCGATCCCTACACTCAGCTTGCACTGCTGTTCATTCTTCTCCCAACCGCTCCCGTTCATCCTTTTTGTCTCCCTTTTTATCCGATCTCGTCAATGTCCAGTCTGCACTTGCGCGCTGCTCCTCAACCTCGTCTCCTCCCTGGCCATGTTCTGCGTGGACACCACGGGTGGTGTTGGCCTGGGCCTGGCCATCCTGTGGGCCCTCCTCTTCACCCCCTGCTCCTTCCTCTGCTGGTACCGTCCTGTGTACAAAGCCTTCAGGTGTGTTGCGTCACTTGAATGAAAAAGCCCATCGACCGTAAAACGCGCTGGCCCGTTTGCTCGCCGGCTGCGTAAAGCATACGTGGCATTGAGCTGTTGCTTCATTATGCTCACTTACGATGTTTTTCTCTCCCCTGTAGGAGTGACAGCTCCTTCAATTTCTTTGTCTTCTTCTTCGTTTTCTTTGCCCAAGTGGTCGTCTCGGTCATCATGACGATTGGTATCCCTGGATGGGGTTTCAGGTATGACTAATAAACAAAACCACCGCTCAAGACAGATACATGGTTCTTTCCTCCGTTTATGTCTCCCCTGTCTCTTCCCCTCAGCGGGTGGATCGTGAGCCTGGCTGCTCTGAAATCCAGCGTCCCCGTCGGTGCGATCATGATGATGAACGCCGTCCTCTTTACTGCCCAAGCCGCCATGGGGTTCGTCATGCTGAAGAAGGTGAAAACTGAATCATTTTTGTTTACGTGCAGGGAACATTTTTACAGGTAGTGACTCAGATTAGGGTTGTATTTCTGCCATGGTGTCAGTCACACTTTCCCCTGTATCTAACTCAGGATGTGGCATTTTCATGGAACATGAAATCTGGTTATACACGTCCCTACACACGTGATCATGAACATATCCAGCTTTCTGATCATCTGACGGCAGATGTGTCTGAAATCCCGAACATCTCAGCCACTCGCTTCAGAGGATAACTGCAGAATTTAGCTTCTTCAACATGATTCGCCATCATATCTTTTATTTTATTTTACCAGCTAACTACGATGTAACTTGAGAATAAAAAGAAACCTTGACGAGGTATATACATGCTAAAGCATCCTGGATTCTGTCAGAGTACTCCTGCTGGCACATCCAGGTGTTATTATAGCCAGAACATGCTTTCCTTGCATACTGCAAAATGTGACCGCATGCAGTAGTACATCCTGGTATTCTTGGTACACTGCATTTGCCATACTATGTATTGGGACATACCAAATCCTATTATGGCATAATAAATAGTATGGTAGCGTGGACTTTGGAAGGTACACCTGGGCCAGGCTAGTTTCCATGGTAGATTAGGTCAATTTTCTTTCAACTAACAACAACCTCTATACCTGAAGTATCAGATTATAACCGAGATTTAATAAATAGTCAAATTTGAAATGCAGGCAATCGCACACAAAAGGCAGAAAAATAACTATAATTGTTAGTCCCAGTAAAGTACTCATTTAAATCCAATTAATAAGGGAAAGGACACGTAGGTCTAAGTCGACTTGAATACGAATGTACACTAATGAACTGTCTGGAGATACTGTGACATGAGTGGGTCACATTTCTGGAAAGAAGTCAAAGGGAAGAAAGTGAAATCAAAATGGTCATGCTGTGTTCGCACTTTCCACCTGCTCTGTGGAAATACTCGCACCCGCTGAGAGCCCAGGTGGTCCACCTACCGTGAAGCAGTCGGTAGATAACAAACGGTCCGAAGAATAGGCCCCGATATCGGGTTCTGCGTATCATATTCACCCTCACAATGTGCATGGCATGAGGATGAATTGCTGCATGTATCGGGTGTCAGCGCGCTCTGCTCTTCCCCTCCTCTAGGTCCACAGCCTGTACAGGCAGACCGATGCCAGCTTTCAGAAGGCCCAGGCCGAGTTTGCCACCGGAGTCATGTCCAATCAGGCCGTACGCCAGGCCGCCACCACCGCAGCCACCAGCGCCGCCACCAGCGCTGCCCAGGGGGCCTTCACCGCGCCTCGGTAGAGAGGGACGAGAGGGACGAGAGGGGTTGGGAGGGTAAGACGTGAAGGAGGGCTCATTCCTCTTGATAGAGGATCTGTTTAGGTATTTATTTCCCCAGAGGTGATTAGAATTTGATTGGGGCGGGGTGGGGGGGGGGGGATTTGTCTGTATAGTAACCCCTTGAGCAACTGAACATCAGGCCATGTGCATGAGACAGAGGTGGGGTTTTGTAATTTCTATCGATGTACAGGTCAAGTTAGCTACATTGCCAAACCGGGAGTCAACTAAATCATAAGTGTTGATTCAGGAAACAGAAAGATGGTGTGAAAACAATAACATGCTGAAGCTGTTTGAAACGTAGCGCACTCGTTACCGGTATCAGTGAATGCATGGAAAATGCTACTTTTTTTTTTTCTTTCTTTTTTAATAACAAGACGAGCTGTGTGCCAAGTAGGAAAGTTCTGGTCTGGATAGTTCCCATTTTTAAATGACCTGGATGAGTTTACAAAGAGCCAGTGTTTGAGTTGAACACTGAAAATGTTGCCATTCTAACATTCGACCCATAACTGAGTGGCTCAACGCTAATATTTTGTTGCTTTAGCGCAAACTAACACGTTTTGTTATCATCACTCCAAATGAGAATGCCTCTTTACCTATTTGCCAAAACCTCTCATACTGTAAAGAATATGTGTTTCTGTTACAATATATCTGTCACTGTTCTGTTGGTGCTGCTTGTGGTTCTTATGATTATTACACGTCACTGTCTTGGTTTTAATAAAAAATATATTGTCATGCGTACACAGTTATTATTGCTGTATCTCATTGTCAAGTTAAGTAACAGGATATGTATTTTGATGTTTTTAATGTTTTAAATGAGTCAAACCTCATTAAGTTCAGTATCCTGTAATGTCGTTAAATTACATTTTATAACTTGGATTGTGCTGCTCGTAACCAAGTTTGTCTTTAAAAAAAAAAAAAAGAGGATCCCACTTGAACGTTTTTTAGTCTCTGGCGACACCCACCATCCTCCAAGGAAACTGCATCCGTGATCCAACTTGTTGCTTTTTGAGCTCTTGGCTTCTTTTAGCAACTTGATCTTTGAAGCGGTGACCGAAGCAAATCTGATCATGAAGCTGCGGGTTAATGTGTGTTGTTTTTTTTACCCTGTATAAACTTTATTTATTAAAAATGACACTGTGAGGAGTGATAGTGTTGCCTGCTCTTTTAATGGTATTAATGTGCCGGTTTTCTGACATATGTCACGGGCACCAAACCGTCCGGTGACTGCTCTGACCCGTCGGAGACCTTTATGGACTGCCTCGCCGACGTCAGGCACTGGGCGTCACCGTGAAGATGGCGGAGGCTGCGGACACACCACAACACCGGTTTTTCTGTCACTGCTGTAAAAGTGAAACAAATCCCAAACTCCCGGTGAGTCACTTTGAAGCGTGTTTTTAATTCACCTCGTGGAGCCGGAAATCACCCATGCGGACGTGGAGGGACGTCTTAAGACGTTGACAGCGCTTTCTTTTTATAAACTTGTGTGAAGTGATACATTTCACTTTGCTCTCGAATTTAAAATAGTGGGACCACAAAAGCACACGTATGACAGCCTTCTTGTTGGTGTTTCTTTGCGTAAAGCATATGCGCCAAGATCTTACACGAGTTGGAGAGAGAGAGAATAAAATCTGGTGATTCACGTTGCCATATTTAGAAGCACCACTGTTGGCGACGATCTGTGTCCAGTTGTCTTCTGTCAACTGCGCGTGTGAGATGTAGGAGGGGCTGGTTGGGTGACATGCGCCAGCAGCGCTTGCAGGACTTCCTAAAAGTAGAGCCTAAAACTGCAAATGTGCCTTTAACCCCTGCAGCCCGATTTATTATGTCCGCTTATTGTATCGGCAAAGCCCAACTGAAAGATGAGTCGTTAACCTGGAGATTCATTTCTCCTGCTTGCTCGATCCGGAGCGCGCTGTGAAAGCCGCTGTTGGTGCCCATTTGTTGTGCAGCTGCCACTTTTAGTGGCACGAATAAGCACGCATGTTGTCATGATGGAACACACGCGCACGAGTGTGTGTGGGTGTGAATGAGAGATTAATCTGCTCTAGGCCAATATGTTCCCAAAACATGTGGACACCAATATGCAGATAAATGTGTATTCTATTCTTTAAAGCTTGTTTTTTTGGCATAGGATAAAAGGGATGATATGTAACAGGTCCCCAGCCGGAATCAAACCGGGGAAATTGCAATAACATCGTGCCTCACCACTAACCCACAGGAATGCCTCTTTTTTGTGTGTGTGTGTACATCCTGGTGGCCCAGTGGTTAAGATACCATACAAATTCAATGTACCTGGTTTGATTCTGACTTGCAACCTTGTTGCAGAAATTGACTGGAGCTCCTACTGTGGGCGACCTCACCAATGCTCTTGTGGTAGAATAAAAGCAAACGTCTGCAGCCACACTCTAAACTATTTCATCGTAAAATAACAGTAAAATACTGGCAGCAGAGACGCCAGTAATTTACTGTTATTTTACGGTGCAGCTATTGTAATTTATTTTAACAGTATCTTATCGTATATTGGATGACAGTATTTGATAGTAGAATAACTGGGCTTTAAGGTAATTCTACAGTATATACAAGTATGTTACCGTTTATTTACAATGGGTAATAAAATCTGCTACTTTTGCATATAATTCCCCACAACAATAACAAAAAAGTAGAAAACACAAGAACTCATATACAATACAATATTGCTGAAGTTTATTAATTGTCCTCAATCATTCATACCGCTGACTTTGTAAGACAGATAATATTATAGTGACTCACTGAACTTCACAGAAAATACTGTATGCTGATAAAATACAGTTATCTGCAGCTATGGTTAACTAACTGTTAATATACATGGGAAGGATGAATATTTACCTGTATGTTACAGGCATTATGAAATACTGTAAGATACTGTTGTAAATCCACCGTAAATTTACAGCAATTCATTACAGTGCAGGTCAAAAGCTTTACTAGAAGAATGTAGGCGGTTATAGCATCGGATTAATCATCATAGTTTTGTATTGAACTCAGAAGTTGGAGTTGCTGCATTCTTTTGGTCTTGTAGTGCATGTTTTTTTTCTTTTCACCAGGATTTCGTCTGCCCCAGATGTGACTCTGACTTCATTGAGGAGGTGACAGAAGACTCCAGGTACAGCTCCGTTTTGGTGTTTATATTTACTGTGCTTTATATCATAAAGTTTATAAAATGTTTTAAAGCATGCTCCTAAGCATTAAAATGCATGATGGTCACTGTAGCGGCAGTGTCAGGCTCTCAAGAGTTATGTTTTTAATTTCACACCACAGATATTAAAACCTATTAATATTTTTCTGCCTAGTCTTCTGCAGAACAGCACTTCGGTGGCCAGTGAAGATTCCAACTCGTTGTTCTCAGAGGTATGTCCCTACATATGGCATTTTAAAACGTCCACTCCTCTTATTCTGAAGCTCTGTTTGACATAGTACTTGGTCTCTCTCCCAAGTTATGGCAGCTGCTGTTCATGGAGCGCTCTGCTCTGCTGTCGCATCCGCCGTCTTCAGAGTCCGACCCAGATGACAGCGAGCAGGTATCTGCGGGTCAGAGCCGGCCTTCCCCAGTGTCGCCGGGCGCCGCTGAGGCCGGAGAACCAGAGTCTCCTCCCCAGCCTGAGCAAGAGAGGTCGCCCAGGCCTGAGCAAAGGCCTGCAGTGGAAGGGTGTGTGGACATGGTACACACAACCATCACCAGTGTGTACTGAACTCTGACCGTGCAAAAAATACTTTGTTCTATTTATGTCTTGTCATTTGCAGTACAAGGAAATAAAGGCATAGACATGACGAACCACCAACATATACAGCTTAAACACATACAACATGCTGTGTTTTTGCACAGATATTCCTTTATATTTTTCCTTTATTTCATAGTACATGTTCATAAGTTTCGACAAGTTTGCACATTCTTTTTTGTAATGTAAGCACTTCCTTATGTGATTGATTTGCTTCAAAAGGTGATTGTAGTCGGTAAAGCTTCAGTAAGCTTCCATACTAACGGCTGGATCTCTATGTAAAATCATTACTCTGCATTTGGTGCAGTCATGCAGTATCAGTATCAGACTAATATATATATATATATATATATTATATATTATTTACCAACTCCAAGTAAAAGTATGAAGGCCTGGCATGAATTTAAACTGCTGTAAATACAGTAACGTGTGTGTTTTCAAAGCACAATAAGGCAGACATCTCTGCTGTCTGTTTTCGCCCCTTCAAGGATTGTGCAGCAGTTCTTGGCCGGCCTGTTTGCCAACAACGGAAACCCCGGTGCTGCACCAGCTGCACTGTAAGCGCTTTTTAATTTCCGATTCACATCATTTACTTTTGATTTCATCTAGCGTTGTGTGATGACAACACCCCCTCCCTCTCCTTTGCTCTCTTTCTGTGTGTCTCAGAACCAGCATGCTACAGTTGCACTCAAACCCCGGGGATTATGCGTGGGGCCAGGGAGGTCTGGACTCTGTCATCACAGAGGTCAGTGGTATCAGAGGTGGGGATTTCTAAGCTTTGTGTTTAGTTTTAGCCTGGTTTCCTCCTCCTTCTCCTCCTTCTTCTTCTTTTACTTCCATCTCGATCAACCTTTTATAATGAAACACAAAACCCCCAAAGTCTGTTATTATTAAGTTACAAACTGTTCATTTCTTATTCTTTTATCCATTCCATTAGAACTCTGTTGCCTTCGTTTCCCCTCTCTGCCGCTCATGTCTCCTATGTCTCCTTACTTTCCACACCTAGTTGTTAGGACAGTTGGAGTGCACAGGTCCACCCCCTGCTGAAAAGGAGATGATCTCATCCCTGCCAACAGTTTGTATCTCTCAAGAACAGACAGGTAACAACTCAGCATGGCATCTCTTTCCCTCCTCTTTTTTTCCTTCTCTTTCTTCCTTCCCTCCATCTTTCCTTTTTTCCTCTTATCTCTCTTTTCCTTTTCCCATGATGGCTTTCCTTCACTCTTTTCCCCCTTGTATGTGCTTTTCTCGTCCTGTCTCTAAGCTCTCTTTATCTCCTCCTGCTTCTCCTTCCCTCCTCTTATCTTGTCTTCCCATTCCTCATTTCCTCATCCCAGCTTTCTTTCCCCCTCTCCTATTCTTCTACATCGTTTATTTTCCTATCTCTGCTTACTTCTTCTTATCTTTACTTTCCTCCTCACTTTTCCTTTCCTTGCATCCCTTTTTCTTTCCTTTCACCCTCCCATCGATCCTTCCCCCCCTCTTATGTTTCCTTTCCTCTGTCTGTCTTTACTTCCTCTTACATTTCTTTTCTTCCTCTCATCCTTCCTTTCCTCTTCCTACTTTGCCTTGCCTCCTCTCAATTTTCCTTGCATCCCTCTTTCTTTCCTTTCCTTCTCCTATCTTTTATTTACCTCTTCACTACTTTCATTCTGTCCTCCTATAATACATCCATCCTCTCTGTCCTAGTTACCAGTAATAGTAAGTAATTAATAAATGTTTTGTACTTAGTGAAGTAGTAAAAGTGGTATGAAAGTGGTATGTAAGCTTCTAAATCTTAATTCACACATCATTTAATTGGGTTAGCTACATAAAATAACAGAGGACTGCATTACAAAAGTGTCACTGTGTTACACTGTGTCAAACATGTTATGATGGGTTTTCTGTGTCTGCTTCTCTCTGTATCTGTTTCTCTCGCACACATTCTCATACTGTCTGTTTTTCTTGTTTGTCTCCCTCAGACTGCAGACTGGAGTGTCCAGTTTGTAGGGAGGAGTATTCATCAGGTGAATCTGTCAGGAAGCTACCCTGCCTCCATTACTTCCACAGTGAATGTATAGTGCCTTGGCTGGAGCTGGTAAGGACGAGGGGTGGATGATGGTCAGGGTTTGACGGTCTGTTAGATTTGTCATGAAGGTTTGAAGTGTCACACAACCTGAATTGAGGGTTGCGACGACAACACAGAGACAATGTTTTGTTACCAAATGTTTTAGTGCCTCTGAGCCTGAGAGAGCTATGGCCGGAGGCTTTGTGTTTTCGGGTTGGCCATCCAGTCCATTCTTGTGAATAATTATTTAGTAAATAATTCATATGCTAATTCTGACAATTTCACACAAATGTCTAATGGGATAAATTGATGGCATTTTGGATAGACATTAGCGGAGGCATCCGACTGCAAGGTGCAATTGTGGTCTCAGGTTGTACTGTAGATGCTGTTTTACCACTGACTTTTTGCCTTCAGATGAATACGTTTTTCTCCCTCCCCCAGCATGATACCTGCCCAGTGTGCCGAAAAAGCCTCGACGGTGTCGACAACAGCCTCCCGCCCACATCAGAACCCCCAGAAGCTCGCTCCATCAGGACAGAGCAACAGGAGAGGCAGGCGATCTGAGACACGGGCCAAGCAACTCTACCTCCTTCACTGTTTCCAAGAGACGCTTCTCACCACAGACCTTTCCCTCCACAACGACTGCTTTTAAATAAAATACATTACATGCATCACAGTCGTAACTTGCAGCTTCAACTCTTACTTTATTCATCCCTGCTGAGGACGTCTATGTTCTCTTTCCCAACATCGTCACCATTTTTAAGCTACACACAAGAGCGCCGTGCAGTTTGCAGACGAGACGTGGAGGTGATGTGTCCTTCTCGCTGCACTGCCCTCTTTAGTGGTTTTCTGAATGACTGACTTTGATGTCATGAACTAATCACCGCTGAGCTGCCTGTGATTGTCAAAGTGATGGGAATTCACAGAGTTATGAAGTAATGCTTTCATGTTAAGGCTCTTCGTACGATGATTTCTTACTGCTGAATATTTTGTTTTTCCACCCAGTCTGATTCAGCGTTTATATTAAAGCCTCCTGTGATCCCCGCCCTCTGCACCGTCTCCTTAAATAATCTTAAACCTCAATGGAAACATTTACTTGAATATGGAAGAATATGTGAAATACAGTACAATATAGCCTAATCCAATGAAATATAAACTGATACAAATGACAAGTGCACTATTAAGTTGACAGGAATATAAAATATACACCTCTGTTTCAATATAGTAGACAAATTGTTGGTTATGGGGCAGAATACAGCTGTGAGGGATATAGTGCTGAAACAGAATTAATCACCACCAATTTTGTTAATCGATTAAGTCACTTATTAAGCAAAAATACAAAACATTTGTTGGTTCCAGCTACTCTAATGTAAGGATTCACTGCTTTTCTCTGAATTATGTCACTGTAAATTGATGATTTTATTTGTAGGACTGTTAATCAGACAAAACAAGCAAATTAAAGAAATGATACCACTTTGCACCTTGGGTGACTTGTGATTGGCTTTGTCTTATTTTATAGACTTGTCAATTGGTCTGAGAAAGTCATGAACAAATTCATCTTATGACAATAAGCAGCTGCAGCCTTAAAGGAATATAATACGTGACTAATACAGCACAACCTACAGTATAATATATCGTATTATACATCTAACAAAAGATAAATGCAACAACAAAGAATAGAATATAGCACTGCAACTATTATTTTTTTTAAATAATTGAGCAGTTTATGAATCATTCATCAATTAATCATTTAGTTTATAAACTGGCAAAAAAATACTGACAAATGTCCATCAATTTATCCCAATCCCCAAGTTGACATGTTCAGTTAACATTTTTTTTGTGACCCAGAGTCCAAATCATTTTACAGTGATTAAAAAAACGAGAAACGCAGCAACTCCTCACATCTGACAAGACTGAAAAGACTTTTAACATCAATACACGGATCGATTAGCGGACTAATAGCTTCAGTAGAAAAGAAGAATTGCCATCTTCATGGAGAAGACTTTATTTATTTATAGGCTGAAGTGCTCCCGGTGCCGCCTCCTGTCTGTGCTGTGTTTATACTGTAACGTTATGTTGACACACGGTGCAGCAGCTGGGACCACGCACCGCCGGGTTGACAGTTGACTGCTGCATACCAGCAAACACACCGTTAACCGGCCGAGAACACAGCTGCCAAAGTCACCGACAAATACAGAAATACAAACATTGTTTTTTTGTCAATGACCGGGGCCCGCAGGAACCGACCGACATTTGCTCTCCTCTCCTTTCCTCTGCTCTCCCCTCCGCCCTCCTCGGTCCGTCCTCCTCCTCTCCTCTCCCTCCCTCCCTCCCTCCTCTCTGGGACTGAGAATGCCCGTGTTGTACTGACACAGTAGCGATACGGGCTGAGTAGACATGGAGGCCCAATTAACGAGAGAGGCCCGTGCTGACACATCCCGGCCTAGCTAACGGCGTGTCGGGAGTGGATTTTGGAGCATCTCGGGAGATATTACGGATACCAGTTGCTGTAAGGAAAAGGGATTTTAACACCAAGGAAGAAGAAATAGAAGGATATCCATTTCGGGTCTCTGTTGATTCAACGCAGCCGCCATTTTGTTGACAGTTAGTGTTTTTTTAATAACCTACACGGCGCTGCGACTGTTATTTTATAACCACCGGAATTTAATTCGCCACATTTTGTACGCGTGTGTTTCTGTCGACCTAACTGTGCGTTTGTCTCTGAGCCCACGTCGGAAGGGTTTTTCTGCTTTAGCTGACATGCTAGTGCATCGTTAGCCGTCTTAGCTGAGATGTAGTAACACGAGTGCCTACGAGAATGTGACGGAGATGTAAGATTATGTGCATCACTTGTCCGTTGTTGTGTCACATTCACACGGTTTACAGACGTGGTTTGAGAGCTGAAAGTGTTCGCTACTCATTTGCAGAACTGCACACAGTGTAAGTCAAAGCTGTGCCGCGCGACATTTGCTTAAATCAGGCTGCTGATGGATGGCTAGTTAGCTGCTGCCAGTGCCATTGATACACAGCGTAGCACAGGCTGTCTATTATTGGATGGTAGCTACTAGCTTGTGACAAAATAAACATAAACCTTTCACAATGCACGGGTTAGATTACTAGTGGCCACGCCATGCCTATTAATCGTTATTACCTTAAACATTTTGGAGATACATTTTTCTCGGGGGATGCTTTACATGGTGACACTCAGCTTACACCATCGCAACTTTGTGTTTTGGAGGTGGAAAGGTTAACAATCCGTGTTTGTACGCGGTCAGCAGCTGTGCAGTGATTTCTGTGTCTGCGTGCAGGACTACTACTTTGTTATAACCTATTTGGCTGATCTGAAAATAGCGCCACTATTTGTTACGCAATTGTAGCTTAGATATTTGAGACACCATTCTAATTTCAGGCTGTCAGGATATCACTAAAGACAACATTGAAGTAGCCCAAATCTTGACATTTTGCATGTTTTGGTTTTTTGGCAATTCAGGACTTGAAAGATTACAATATGTGGCCACCACGTTGATACACACGAAGGGAGGACACAGAGCCAAATAATGTGAACACCGTTTCTGGACAATTACAGAGGTGAGTGAATAAACGATTTGATGTATTTGCTGATTTGTTGCTGCCGTTGTTAGCAATCAGATTGCTCACTGCTCCTGTTATCGGTCCCTTCAGCCGGTGTCAATCTGATGTTTACGTGTCAGAAGCTAAATTACTTCATGACTGCGTGCACTGCAGTGTGTCACCTGCAACGGCTTCAGAAGCCACAGCAGCGTGTCTCTTAAGGCCGGATTTCCTTTCGATTGAGTCGCTAATTATGAGTGTGGTTAACCGGATGAATTTACTGAGTGAATGCGAGTAAATAAGGGCTGATGGGTCCTTGAGGGGCAGTGTTGACTGCACAGGAAACCGAGAGCAGATATAACGTTTCTTTGGGTTTGTTCAGTCCTCCGACAGCCAGCCACGTTTTTGCACAATATGAGGGAAAGTGTAAGTAACTGAAACGTAATACACGCATGTTGTGCCGTGTATTCATTTTAAAGCAGTTAAAAACACTAGAGGAACTTCCCCGGGCTGCTACAGACTTAGCATGTTTTCATGGTGCTGCTCTGACTGACACCTGTCATTCATTCCGGACCTATTTATTGTAGGTTTAAACATTACAGCCGCCTCTTTCGTTTAAGGCCACGGTGGGTTGTTGCATCTTCCGTTAGACGATATACATTAATGGTAGTAGTAAAGGAATTTAGGTGCTTCCCCCCCCCCCCCCCCCCCCCTCCCGAAACACGGCTCTGTATCTGATACCGATGGAGCAAAAGCCCCTGAAGTGACACGGAGCTCTGAGGGCGGACGCCAGCCCTCATGTGGATGAGGTTGGGGGTGGGTTGGTTGGATACTATTGCTATGGCCAAAGGGGAAATCGGCAGTTATGAACAACGTGTGCAAAAAGTGAGGAGGGAGGGAGAAAGGGGAGGAAAGAAATGGGAGGGGGCGCGGGAAGTTGTTTACTACGTCTCTGCCTGCTCTGCCATTTCTTAGGTTTGTTCTCCTGATATTGATTATCGATTCCACTGTTTTAATTTCTGACATTTGTGTTTTATACGTCCGTCGTCTTTAACTCCAGGCATGACTGATATCTGTCTTTTAAAACCAGTAGCGCTGTCCTTCTCAGTATGACTGTGAAACAACGAAATGACTGCAGAGTAGTGTTAACGCCTTTGTAAATACAAAAGCACCTTGATGCTAAACATGAAAGTGATATGCTTTAGTGTTTCGACTTATCAATCACGAATTAGAAAGCGATTCGGCCCAGTGTCGGATCATTTACAGGAGAACAAGTGCCAGTAAATGACCTGGCGTAGCTTGTTGGAGGTGAGGGGGATGTTTTGACTCCCCGGGCGGCTTCTCTCAAGACTTGTAGCCTTTTCAAAGAGTTCGGTACTACAGCGGCTTATTTCTGGCAAAGCTGCTGTCAGGGCGGAAGCAGCTAGTATCAATGTGAGCGCTTAGTGTGAAAGAATGAGGAGAACATTTGTCACTCTGTGAGAGACGGACACAGGGAATAGAGTTTAGGGCGGTGGGCGGGCTGAAATGTGTTTTTGATTAAAGTAGGAACACTGTGACTTTAGTTTTTGTGCTCTTGTTACTGCTTTCTAAGTTTGCGAACTAGAGTAGGAAGAGGACGGAAAAGCTCCAGGAAGACGGCGAAAGAACACAGAGATTGATGGAGTATTACAGACGAGAGGGAGGTGTGATTTGAGTGTGGTATGTGTAGCGAGGAGGAGTCTGCCGTTTTGAGGTGAAATAGAGTGAGTAATTGAAGTAAACACAGAAAAGCAGGGCGTGGGGGAACTATTGGCCAGACTCCAAAAATTGGGCTGTATGAACTGTGTGGTTCAACAACAACAAAAATCACTACTACTGTTTTCCACAGTCGTAATCCTAAACAAACATAGTCCAGATTTCTATTTTTTCTCTTGCCGCGACACTTCAGTGATGTGTCGACTTGTATGACTTTCCTCAGGCTCCATTAAGTGGCTCCTTTAGTGCTTTCCACTAATGTAGGGCGCAGAGAAACCGCCGGCACGTTGACGCTCTATCACTCACTCTCCGTTGCTGCTGGCGAAGGCTGGGAAAGGCGGCCGGATCCTCTTGCCTAGTCCCTGAGGGCCCAATGTGCTGAGGTCACAGTTCTGAATTGCCTGCAAATGACTTCATCCAGAGAAAGCACCTGCTTGGGGGTGAATCCGCATTAAATCACTCAGTGACCATGGGGAGCGGTAGACAACTTCATTGAATTGGGCTGTCCTCTAAGGTGCACAGCTGAAAACCATGCTGCTCTATGCTGCTGCTGTGCTGACGTAGGGTATGAGCACTTTGCCACCACTACAGGCACCAGTTTTCACTGCAACTAATGAGGGAACTTAAGGGATTGCTCATTTGGCATCTTATCTTGATACACCTTGGAAGGATGTGGCAGCACTTAGGGATTAACTGACTCTGGACCTCATGGGCATTTTAGTTCTCAGTCCTTTAAACCTAAGTTTACATTCCTCAGGTAGAAGAGCCGTGGATGTGCAAATAGGTCACAAATTGTTGTAGACTGAGGACGAACACACCATTAAAAAGTCACCCAGACAGGTTGAAGGACAGCCTATAACCAAAAAGATGATACAAATTGTTTCTCTCCGTCATCATTCATTCATTATAAGACATTTTATACTTCTCAGTTGTAGGGTGATGTTTAAAACTGTCACTGTTTGGTTGATGTTCTGTGTTGCGGTGACTAATCCTCCGTCATTCCTTTTTCCTTCTCTCTCCCTGCTATACCTGTCTTTACTCTAACAGTTGAAGGAAGGAGAAAGAGGGCTGGACTGCCGAGGAAGGGATAGAAGCCACCACAAAACAAGGAGAGCTTCAACCCTCACCGTTATCCCCCTCCCCCTTTCCCCCCTTAACCCTTACCCCATCCCCCAACAAAAACTCTACCTGGTATCCACATCCCTAGTAAACCTGCACACCCCGTAAAGTTCTTATGGATCCGAAAAATCAGGTGGGGACTGCAACTCCACCCCCTCCTCTCTCAGGAGTCCCCTCAGGGGAACGAGAGAAGGAGGTAGGGGGTGGAAAGAAAGAAGATGAAGAAGAGGAGGAGAAGAAGAGAGACAGAGAGAAGGAAGGCGCTGCCACTGTCTCCGCTGGTGCAGGAGGGGCAGGAGCAAGTGGGCCAGGAGGTGCCGGCGGTGACCAGTCCCATTTCTCCATCAAAGAGAGCAGCCTCTCCGAGGGCAATGTCAAACTTAAGATCGGCCTTCAAGCGAAACGCATGAAGAAGCCCCCTAAGATCTTGGAGAATTACGTGTGCCGACCAGCCTTCAGGGCCACTGTGAGGCATACGGGACGCGGAGGAGGTGGTGCTCGTGGAAACCGTGCCGGGGCTACAGGTGATGGGGCAGGCATTCAGAGCCAGAGTCCTTCACAAGGCAGGGAAAAAGATAAGAAGGAGAAATCCAGTGTCAACAGGCCGGCCTCATCGTCTTCATCAACCCCCTCTGCTAAAGCTCCTACGCCACCCCCTCCTGCGCCTCCTCTCACCAGCACTACCACCCTTTCACCCGCCCAAGTGAACGGGAGCACTCCGGCAAAAAGGGTAAGAACAGCCACTTTATCTATTTTGTTTCAGCAATGGATTCACTCTCTGCCAAAAGTTAATATTCAGTATTGACAGCCAGCATGTTCACTGTATTGTATTTGTTTCATGTACATACTTGTGTACGTTTACCTTACTTCCTTAAAATGTTATCAGTCAGTCGTCAGTGAGGCAGCGTTCCACAAAAAGGTCACCGCTGTAATGACCATGTCATTGCACAGATAAAGAGCGGAGCATAAATTGTTCTTTAGTTCTCTTTGTTTTCTCTGTTGGCGTGTCCCTATTCATCATGCACCGCCCCCTCCAATCCCCCTTCGTCTGTGTCGTCTATCCTCTGTCTCTGCACGGCCATGTCCTCTCCACCCCCCTCTCTAGCTCTCCCCTTCTGTCCCCAATCTGACCCTGATAAGTGTTATTGAGCCGAGTCTAACTTCACCCCTGGGCATGCCTGGGAAGCACAGAAAATCTTATCAATGAATTGCATTTTGTAAAGGGGGAACAGCAACGTATTTCTGATTGGTGGTTTGTATTTCTAGCTGGGGCTGTCTCTGGTCAGATGTGTTGGGTTCAATAGCACCATAGCTGCTTTAGATTTTGCCACATTTCTCTCAAATTTGTCATAAGATATCAGCGTATGACTTTAGTTAAAAACGTGTTCAAGCATTTTGAGGAAAGAACTTTTTGCATACATTCATACATTTAATATGGACATTTGTCAGTGTATTTCTTAAATGTAATAAATAATGATTAACTTGCCATCATTTTTAACTTGCCATCTCGTTCTTTATTTTCCAGGGTTCACCAAAGATGGATTGCAAGTCTGATACAAAGCCAGACACGAAAGCAGCCACCACCACATCTGAGAGACCCCTCAACCTTCACCGCCCTCCACCAGACAGCAAAACGCATCCATCTGGGAAGAAAACACCAACTCCACAACCCAACCCCCGGACATCTTCACCTTCTCCACCACTACCTGCATCAAAGGAAGCCAGCTTTGAAGCTGTTAAACCTGCTCCTCAATACCCCTTCAGCACTGAAAGTCAGAGAGACAAGGACAAGAGTGTTCAAAATTGGGTAGCACCCAAAATCACTGAGAAATTGGCTCAACTCATAGCAACTTGCCCACCATCAAAGACTCCTAAGCCCGCCAAACATACAAAGAGTGACGCCGCTCCTCCTCTCCCAAACTCAGGCTTTATGGCCCCCACAGCCAAGCAACGAGACAGGGCTATGGCCAATAGGAACACATATTCAAGAGTGGTACACCTTTCTCCACCACCTCCTGTATCACGACCGCCTGGTCGGCCCTATGGTTCGAGGAACAAAGACAGTGTGATGGAAAATTCAAGTGCCCTGACACCACAGAGCCAGGAGGACACAGACGGGGATGAGAAAGCTAGTAGCAGCAGCGATAACAGCATTGGCAACTGCAATAACTGCCTGTCAGCCATGTCGAACGACTGCAGCAACGACAACAGTAGCATTTCTAAGCCCCAGTCACGCCCAGGTCACTGCCTACCACACAACACATCTTTGCCATTTTGTCCCATTTCATCCTCTTCCACCAACTCAGCTGAGCAGAGGACAGTGAGTGCAGTGACACACCTGGGCTCCCCTGCTCTCTCACAAGCACACCATGCACGAGAGAGTCCTGCCTTGGCAGAAGAAAGCAATGCAAATAAGAGGGATCAGGGCAGTGACAGCCCTAGAGACTTTACCAAGTGCCCTCCTCCAGGAAAACCAGAAGGGAAAGACAAGGGGGCTAGTAATCAGTCACTGCGAGTTGAGAGGGTGAAGAGCTCTAGTCCAAATAAGCGCAGTCCCAATCGGGATAGTAGCCGATCCGGTCGGACCAGCAGTCCCGCTGAGCCTTTCAGACAAAGGGCATCTCCTTCACCGGAGCCAGATGATGACGAAAGTCCACTAACGCCCCTGAGAGATGATTCTCCTGATTCATCCATAGACTCTCCAGCAGAGCAGGACAGCAAACCCCTTAAAAAACGCAGGGGAAGGAAACCCCGCTGGGGCCGTCCTATGAACAAGATGCAGGGTCAAAGACCAGGCCTGGACAGTCCCTTCGAGCAGAGCAAAACCACCTTGCCTTTATCGTCAAGCTTGGAAACCCTGTCGCCACCAGTTAAGAGACCTGTGGGCAGGCCTCCAAACCCAAATAAGGTCAAACCAAATCCTGTGCCACAAGGTTCAGTGTCTCAGCTCTTCCCACCCCAGCCTAAGAAAAGGGGAAGGCCAAAGTCTATAATGCCACGGCTTGACGCTCCGGCCCGTGGGTGCCTTCCTAACAAGCTGGCTCCCTCCAAGGTCTTTTCCTCCTTACTGAAGTCTAAAGAAGAGCAGGATCCCCCTGTTCTTCACCCTGAGGTGGACCTGAACCCCCCTAAACCTATGCCTAGAAAACGTGGACGCCCCAAGCGGCTTCCTCCTACCTTACCCCAAGAGGGTCAGCCTCCCACGTTGGCTCCAGAGGCAGGGGACATGGGAGACAAACGGTTCCGCAGCAAAGGAAATGGGCAGCTAATCATGAAAACTATTATAGGCAAGATCAATAAGATGAAAAGTATGAAACGGAAGCGTATTCTCAGTCAAATCTTGTTAGGCCCAAGACCAGAAGACACCCCTAAATGCACCACCAGTGGGGTGGTCGGCTCTGTGGAAGCTGCAACCCAATCATTGTCGTCCCTGGCTGCTTCTTTTGGGGGGAAACTAGGGCCACAAATTAATGTCAGTAAAAAGGGCACAATATACATGGGTAAGAGACGAGGCCGCAAACCAAAATCAGCGAATAATGCAACAGCTACAACACCCCCACCAGAACCGTTCCTATCTCCAAACACCACTTCCCCTCTCCATCACCATCAATCACAGTCCCATCAACAGCACCAGCTCTCCTCCTCTGAGGTCTTTCCCTCCCCCTCCCTCTCGCAGTCTAGCGGAGGCCACAGTCCCATCAGCGATGCCAGCTTTGTGGAGCCAGGCTCAGTGCACTTTGCAGGTCACTCTCACTATTCTAACCCCCATCATAGCCACAACACGTTCTCTTTCCCTCCCCCAACCTTTTCCGCCCCTAATCCTCGCAACCCCGGCTCATCATCTATGGCCACGGCAGCTTCTCAGAAAAAGTCATCTTGCCGGGGATACCAGCACCACCACCATTATAGGCAGCACTACCATTATCATAAGCTTTCGCCTTCTCGGCCGCTCCATCCCACCTCCCCTGCTCCCCTCAGTGAGCTCAAAGAAGCCACTCCGTCACCAGTCAGTGAGTCGCACAGTGAGGAGACCGTGCCCAGTGACAGTGGTATAGGAACGGACAATAACAGCACCTCTGACCGTGGTGAGAAAGCTGGGGGTAGCTTGGGTGGAATTGGGATGCCGACTGGAATGGGCAGTGGATTATTAATGCCGGGGGTCATTGGTTCAGCTATGGGTCCAGGGGTGGGCCTTAATTCCAGAGGCAGGCGGCGTCACTCCGCTGTGCTTATGGAACATCCCTCACCCTCTCCATCACCCCAAGGGACAAGGTCATCACCAGATCCCAGGAGACCTCACCCAGCAGCTCCCGCTTCCTCCTTAATAGGACATAAGGACAAACATAAGCACAAGTGCAAACGCCGCACCCATGGATGCCCCGGCTACGACAAGCTAAAGAGACAGAAAAGGAAACGCAAGAAGAAGTACTTGCAGCTGCGCTCCCGGCGGCAAGACCCAGACTTTCTTGCTGAGCTGGAAGAGATTGTTGTGAGACTGAGTGAAATACGGATAGCACACCGGACCACTGGGCACCGGCTCGGCAGTGGAATAGGCATGGCGGCAGGAACAAGCAGAGTGCCAGGAGTGGGAGGCAGGGCCGGTGGTGGCATAGGAAGCACAAGTGGCCCTCCTCCACATCATTATGTTCACAGGGATCTCCTGCCTACAATCTTCAGGGTAAACTTCGGCAGCTTCTACTCCCATCCTGCATACTCCTGTGACCCATTGCACTATGTTCGTAAACCAGACATGAAGAAGAAACGGGGGCGGCCTCCCAAACTGAGGGAGTCCATGTCCGAGGTTCCCTTTGTACCTGGGCTTGGATTCCACCTCTCCAGTGGAGGCTTCTACCACCCCTCCTACAGCGTCCCCTACTCCTCTGGGCCCCTGGGTTTGGGCTATTACAGAGGCTATCCCCCAGCTAGCGCTCTGTATCCCCACCCACACCACCAGTCACCCCACACAGCCCCATCCCACCACTCTCACCACTCGCCGTCTTTCCCCCCTCCTCCCCCCACATCTTACATGCATCATCACCACCCTTCACATCTCCTGCTGAACCCCTCTAAATTTCACAAGAAAAAACATAAGCTTCTCAGGCAGGACTACCATGGAGGAGGAAGGTCCCCTGTCCTGTATCCACCCATGTCCTCTGAGCTTTCCTTCAACTGGCACCACAAACACAAACACAGACACAAACACAGAGAGCGCTGTGCTGAGGAGGACAGAGAGGAGGCGGCAAGAGGAGGATCAGCGAGCCGGGCAAGTACAGGGGTTTCTGAGAGTGGAACATCAGGGAAAGGGGAGCGAGTTGGCAGTTTAGGAATGGCAGAGTCTTTACAACGATGCCGCTTCGGACGAGAAACCGCCAGCACCAGTGCCAGCAAGCAAACTGCTTCCACTTCTGCCAACTCCCCATCTTCTTCCTCATCTTCATCTGCAGAAAGGTACAAGCGCAAAGAGAGCTCCATGTCCTGTCTAGGCCCCTCGAGGCTTGCACTGGGTAGCGGCTCAAAAGGCCACCACCCAGTAGAGTCTTGGTTCAGGATGGGCAGCTCAAAGGCAAGCTACTCTAAGCTTTCACGGAGTCACGTGGCACCTGGACAGGGTCCCTTCTCCGACGGGCAGGCCGAAGACCCAGCAGGCTGCTCAGACAGCGACGACGAGGAGCCTCTCAGTCCCGCGGAGGATGCGGAGCCCGGAGCCCATGATTCTCCAAACCTTACAAACCTGTTTGCCTCTGCTCTCACCCGCACTACGCTGAAAGGGGGCAGGAACAGAAAGACCGAGGTAGTCACAGAGAGCTCCACCTTCTCCCGCATTGACCGGCCGATGAGGAAGGACCGCTCAACATCAGCGGAAAGGAGAGAGTTGGGTAAGTCTCTAATTTTATTGAGTTTTAATTTGAAAGGAATCTGTATGAATGGGCTGCCTACAGCAGAGGCTCCACTGAAACTGATATAGGGGACAAAAGCATATGCATAGTTTATTTTGAATAATGAAAAGACTGTATAGTAACCAGTAACAATAGCAGCAGGGACCTATTTGCATTCAGTAGTTGCATTAAATCCCATATCGTTCCTATAGCCCTGTACGCCTTTGAGTTTGACGAGCTATTCAGCACAGAAAATCTTTTGACCCAAATTAAATTTGACATTGTTAAAGGTTATTGGAGTCAATTGTGCACCAAATTCATTTTCCAAAAATAGTTCCGTGTCTGCAGTTGTATCAGGAATCCTGTGGCTGAATATGATTGGCTGATGTCTGATGAGCCTCATGGCTTGGCACAGCTATAGTGAAACGGGCACAGCGTGCAATCCATTAGATCCAGCACTGGTTCCAGAACTATGTATTTGGGCAATAACCGTTTCAGACATTGCCATATGGCACAGCAAGTGTGCTCTCAAAGCTCGCTTGATCTCTGCTCAGTGAAGCCCGTGTATTTCCTGTGAAAATCGCTCACAGTGCTGAGAAGTTGCTTAGTGATTACAACTGGAACCATCCATACCTCAGTCATGGTTAGATCAAACAACACCAGAAAATGATCTGTTCTGTCTTTTTATGCCTCTCAGCTTTCTCCCTTCTGTACAAAGAAAACACTAAGTGGAATAGGCCACTTATATTTTAGTGAAAAAAGCCCCCTCGAAAGACAGTGACATCGCCTGTGCTTACGCTGTCTGAGATTTGGTAGCTCTTACTAGCGGTTACGGACTTGGCAAAAAAGTAATGACTTAAACTGGCTCCTCTGTGAGTGTGGATAGTCGCAGTTGACCACGGTTGATATAGCATTCCTGCCAGAGCAAAAGGGGTGGAGTGTTTTGTTAACATGCTATATTTAGTAGACATTTCCCTCAAAAGCCCACAATGCGAGGCCTCGTCCTATCCTTCAGTACACCCAGCACCTGGGCTGAGCTAATGTTGCTGATGTAAGACACAGCGCCGCAGCAATGGCCTTCATCAGTGTGACTCTGAATGTCCTCTGACAAAGGCCGATGTGCTTACGTGGGTTTATGTGCGAGCACCAGTAGGGTGGGTGTTAGTGTTTATGTGCGTGTCGACTAGTGAGATGTGAAGCTGTAAGGTCCCAGTTGAGGCATAATGGTTGCCGTTCAAACCACAGCAGGGTAATCCTGGATTACAGCTCAGGACTCGGGGGTCACCCAGCGGTCGCAGACTGTTAAGGTGGAGGAGGCCAAGGGTGGGGAACGGGCTGGCACACAAGACAAGTGGGGAATGATGGACGTAGATAGATGCATAGGTTTGCGAGTGAAGGCGTAAAGGATAAGACGGAGCATAAAAGAGCAGGTGTGAATAGGTAAACATCCAAATGTTCAGATTCTAAGTGAATGCCCAAATCAAAAGGAGAAAAAGCTAAATGTTTGTTTCGGTCAGCCAGTGTTAACTGAGCCATATTCATTCTGGATGACAACCTGTTTCACACCAGGCACTATAACCCATCATGACCACATGCCAAGCTGTTCACACAACACAGAAGAATGGGGCAGGGGGTCATGCAGTGTTTAATACTGTTAAACTCTCTGATAAGCTAGTTAATCGGTCATCCAACTTTGACCCGGTGTTACCCGGTGACTTGGGTCACGAGTAGGATCCCTGAGCCCACCGTGTCTCATCTTTGAGGGTCGCTGGACATGGAACAAGCCTCTTTCACTGATCCTGGACTCATGTCTGACACACACTGATGTGTACCAGTAGTAAAACTAGTATAGTATAAATCGAAATGTATATTATTTGGAATACTTTAGTCTGTTACAGTTGCTTTTTTGCAGCTTTTCCACCTTAGACGTGTTTGTAATATTCAGTATTCTTTTGAATTTGTGGCGTTTCCGTTCTGAATCTTATTCCATTAAAAATTTGCATTAATTATTGCAAAAATAAAACTTTTTTTAACAAGCAACGAAAAGTTTTAAAAGTCTTACCTGCTGATTCTGATTTTTGTGATTTTGTACCTAAAAACTATAATTGACAACAAGTCTCCAGACTAGCTTTTTTTCACCACTGTCCCGGAAACCATTGCAAAAACAATTGGCAGCCGATTGATATTTTGATCTTTATTTTGCAGTTGTGGAGGAATAAGTGGTCAAAGTTCTTTAGAAGTCAAGGATGAGTGTGAGATGAATTAAAAGATGTCGAAATTTACCGGGAGGAAGAGTTTTTTTTTTAAGGTCAAGCAAGAGGAGGAAGGAGAGAGAGGGTGAGGAGAACAATGTTAATGAAGAAAAAGACAAGAAGAGGAAAGAGGAAGATGTGTGAAAATGTTGTAATGTCAAAGGACGGGAAGTAGGAAGAGGTGAGGAAGGGTGAGATACGAGTTTAAGAATCATGTAAATGAGGAAACAGGAGAGATTTGAAGAGCGATGTGAGAATGGAAAGAGATGTAAAGCGGCAAGAGGAGAGAGAAAGTTGAGAGCAGCTAGGAAATGGTGAATAGATTAAGAAAACTACTCTATGTACTTGTGACCGCTTTCACTATTAAATTTGTGTTACAAATACCAGCCTGGTAGGACTAACATGGTCTTTGATGGTGTGTTAGTCAATTACTTGTATTTGGAGGTGTGAAACTCTTTCAAACAATCTTACCTCAGCTCCAAATTGTTGTCAAATTTGTAATTAATAAACATCCGTGATAGACTACTTTGTCATTCAGCTTAGGGACAGCCGTACGACAGTATCACACAGTGCTTATTCATTTTCTCTTCTTCTTTGACTAGGGTCATCATCAGGTATCCAAACGAGAGGCGTTGCCCTCTCGCCCCCTGAAGGGCCCGAAGGATCCATGCACCACCGGCAGCAGCACCATCACCAACCCTCCCTGTTTCACTCCCACAGCTCTGCTTCCTCCTCCTGCCTCTCCCCCTCACAGGACTGTTGCCTAGATGCTTCCCTGCCCCACCACTCCCATCGGGCACAGCCGTCCAAACACAGCCTGCACCACGTCAACAAAATCCTGCGTGCCAAGAAGCTCCAGAGACAGGCGCGCACCGGAAACAACGTGGTGAAGAAGAGGGGCCCCGGACGTCCCCGGAAGCACCCGTTGCCCTCCCCGCCACCGTCCCCGCCACCAGTGGTTGAGTTGAATCCGACCCGGCACAGGGACAGGGCGACAGAACGGCCAGCGGGGGGCCGAGGTTGGGAGGGGGACACTATTACAGATGCTATTGAGGCGGTAGTCCAGGGCCTGCGTCGAAAAAGTCAGAAGAAGAAGCGCTGGGACGGAGATGAGGAGGAAGAAGAAGAAGAGGAAGAAGAAGAGGACGGGGAGGTAGAAGAAACTGAGGAGCGATTGCCAGACAGAGAGGAGAACCTGGGCAACCTAGTAGCAAGGTCCAAAGCTGGGACAGGAAGAAGCTGGCTTACCCAGGACGAGCTCCAGCACTTTCGTGGGTAAGCAAATTTTAATTACACTGTTGCACATTAACCTTTATACTTCCTCTATACAGCCTCAGCTGTGGGTCACTGACAGAATATTCATGTTAGGATTCAATGCTGGTATATAAAGGAACATTATTCAATCCAGTCCTCACTAAAACCAAGTCACGGTTATATTTTTAGCTCGATGGAAAGCAAGCCAGATGGCCACTGCTCCCCGGACCGCCCAGCCACCGTCCCCCAGGAACAAGCTCCGCCCATGCCCATAACTACCCAACGGGAGAAGAGAGCAGCCAGACCTCCAAAGAAGAAGTTTCAGAAGGCGGGACTTTACTCTGATGTGTACAAGACCGAAGAGTGAGTTACAAAGAAATCTTAAACTACATCTCCTGATATTGACGTTTTATTTTAGATCAGGTTTTCTGAAGTGCTTGTAAACTGCCATGACATTTCACCATTTCTTTACCGCACCTTGTAGCCCCCGGAGTCAGCTTCTGCAGCTAAAGAAAGAGAAGCTCGAATACATACCTGGGGAACATGAGTTTGGATTGTTTCCATCTCCCATACATGTTGGTGAGTCTCAAATTGTTTAACTTTTTTTTTCAATGCTCCCCCTATTTTTGAAACACAGAACCTTATGTGATTACAACCACATTAACTGACCAGTCGTTTAAAACTAATCCAATCCAAATATTTATGTTTCTGGTGCTGTTAAAGAATTGACAGCATCAGTCAGGTTTCTATATGCGGAGGTATTACATTGGCCTGACTCGTGAAGTTTGATGAGTCAGTTTTGCTGAATAGAAGCCACAACTGCTCTTTCTACTTCAGTAGTTCTACATTTAAAGGGCCTCAGGGGTTACTCATCAAAACTCCCCAGATAACTCAGTAAACCGCTTCTGGGATAAGGAAACCACAGGTCTTTGTATCCAGCTATGATAGATGAGAAACACGATATGTTTCATCAAGAGGTCAAGCTTCTCATTTACATATGGTGTGTGAATATGAATGTGATTTATGTATATGGTCAAACATTGCTTCCCCTCTTCTCGTACGTTTCGGTTTCATTTTCGCCTTCCTAAATTTCCCCTGCTCTGTTTGTTCAGGGAAGTACCTGAGACAGAAGCGCATTGACTTCCAGTTGCCTTACGACATCTTATGGCTGTGGAAACATGATCAGGTGAGCAATCGTGTTGAGCACTAAGTGGTTTTTAGGGTTTTCCCATACTCACAGTGAATTATTATTGACAGGTAGTTTCAAGATGTACAGCCCCAGTGGAGGCCCACATAAGTACTTGTTTCTGCCTTTAAAACCCCTTTTTACATTTACCATTCTGTTTGTGTGTTTCAGCTTTACAAGAGGCCGGATGTCCCCCTTTATAAAAAGATCAGATCAAGTGAGTATCCGGCTTTGTTCAAGTGACTCAGCCAGAGTGTAATTTGGAGCCGGATCAATTCTTGTACATGCAGTTCTGTGTTGTACTACATTGGTTGTGTTGATTATTGAAGTCCTTGTTATCAATTATATGCATTGTTTGCAAAGCAGGAATTAAACATGATTGATGTTCCGACTGCCGGTCACACTTCACGAGGGTGTCAATAACTGTAAATGTAAAACTGTAATCCCCCGGTTGTGTCACAGATGTCTATGTGGATGTGAAGCCTCTCTCTGGTTATGAAACAACTACGTGCAGCTGTAAACCGCGTGAGGACTCCACTGAAAAGGGCTGCCTGGATGAATGTCTGAACAGGTAAAGACAAAACCTCAGCATGCAATGGCCACTTTTGAAAGGTTTCCATCTGATTATATTACAAAAATCAGTCCCCGGGTTAGTCTTGTTTGTTTACGACCGTTGTTGTAAAGATGTTTGTTTAGTAAAGAGTCATTCACTCTCATTTTGTCCATTGCAGGATGAGCTTTGCAGAGTGCTCTCCCAGCACCTGTCCAACTGGTGAACATTGTGACAACCAGCACATCCAGAGACACGACTGGGTCCAGTGTCTGGAGCGCTTCCGTGCTGAGGGCAAGGGCTGGGGCATCCGCACCAAGGAGACACTTCGCTCTGGACAGTTTATCATCGAGTACCTGGGCGAGGTGGTTAGCGAACAGGAGTTTAGGTGAGACCGTCAGATCACTCATGAAATTCTTGTGGTATGTGGATAGATTTAGAATATTCTGCGTCTGCAGTTCTGCCTGTTATGCTTCCTCCGTTCAGGGCGTAATTAATCTCGACGTGGAAACGAATGAAAAGCTCTCCTTTTAATCTCTCCTACCGTACTCCAGGAGCCGTATGATGGAGCAGTACTTCTCCCACAGTGGCCAGTACTGTCTGAACCTGGATAGCGGCATGGTGATCGACAGCTACAGAATGGGCAATGAGGCACGCTTCATAAACCACAGCTGTGAACCCAACTGTGAAATGCAGAAATGGTGGGTGTCATGGCAACTTCAAACCAGTTTCCCTGCTGATGTTCTTGTTGTGATGTTGGGTTCTCATCAAAGCACAGATTTGGCTTTTCAGGCACCAGTTATGGCGTTGGTAAACATTTAACGTGCCGTTAGCCTCTGGTAGCTATAGCTACTGACTCGGCATTAGTTCCCAAAACAATCACTGTTACCTGTTTCTCCTTTTAAAATCAGATTTTATGCAAGGTGGCTTTTCTAATATATCTGGGAAGTCACGCAAAACACCCACGTTTCATGTCCTCTTTAAGTATTTTAAGTCCATGTTTGTTAGCTTGCCGTCGTCTTCTTTTCTATCCTCGTTGGCACAGTTCAGTATATCTTGGCGTGTTACCAGCACCTATGTATCCGCGGGATAGTGTGACACCCACATGCATGTGTGTCCTTGTGTGCATGCACGGAACAAATAGAACACAGACCCACGCGTGGAAACGCAGCTCTGTGGCTCTGCTAGAGATCTAAAACTCCACAGGGAGCCTTTAATGACTGTCCGGTACATCAACAGTCACGCAGTGTATTAAGAGAGGCTGGAGAGCGGGAGACGCTGATTGGAAAATGTTCCAGCTTGATAATTCAGTGTTTTCTTTTCTAAATGCTTTCGTCACTTACGGTTAACAAACTGGAAAATGCCAGCCTATTACCTTAATAGTTTCAGTTAATTGCTTTCTGTTTGTGTGCCTGATGGTTTGGATGAGCTGGGTTTCTTTCTCTCTCAGTGAGAGGCAAACTGAGTATAGTGAACGTAACAGAAAGGAGAGAAAGACATTCACATGTAGAGAAAGAATCATTTTGATGATCAGATATGATCTTTCCAAACGGAGACGAGGCCAGTCAAGCCACTAAAGGTCCTCCTCATTTATGATTTCTCACTCATGTTATCAGATAATAAGGGTTTCATTATAAGTAACCACGCGTTCTTAGTAATCTTATCACTATTAAATACTGTTTGGGCACTTTAATGCATGAAGATGTGTGTGTTTGTTGTGCTGTTAGATTTCCTCAATGTGGCAGAAATTCTTTTTGAAGGTTCGTGGATTTATTACAGTTAAACCACTTTAACATGATAAGTAGCCACAGTGTACGCTTGCCATTATTTGACTGCCCTTGTTTGGGTATCTTACGCAAGCCCTAAAAGGGACACGTGTAGCAGGTGCACTTCATTGTGAACGAGAAAGCTCTGCCTTGTAACCCCAGCCTTATTCATGCGGCCGTGTGGCGGTAATCTGATGAGATCAACTCAGTCCGTCTCTGCCAGTGTTCACGGACCTAAATGGCTTAAGGGCCAAAACAATTCACTGGTTTCCTGAGGGATTGCTCTCACAGCATGGCTAAACCCACTGCTATTGTCGAGCTGGCTGAGCAGGCCTCTTGAGTGCGTGACTTCTATATGTGAGACCTACTCGGGTTTTTCTTTTAAGAAGTTGTTTGCATGCGTGCGGTAAATCTGCAACATGTGTCAGCACAGTTTAGAGGGTTTGATTGTGGACCTCTAACGAGCTCCAGAGAGTCCACTATCTAACCGTACCCTCTGCCCTCCAGCACAGACAAGCTCATAATCTAGGACACTGGTCGGTCTATATATGTGTGTGTGTGTATGTGTGTGTGTGTGTGTGTGTGACTGCTTGTGTGTATAATTTAGAGTGGCCGGGCTGAAATAAAAGACTCCACAAGGATGGAGGATTTTCAGCACAAAGCCTGACGAGTCATCCATCTTGTCACAGAAGAGAGATTACATGGAGCCGGGCCTTAGATACAGCTGTAGTGCCTGAAGACAATGCGCTGAACCAGCTTTTTACCCCTATAGAAGGAATAAATTATCAAGTGGCTGGCAAACAGAATAGTGTGCTTTATTCTTAGAAGAATGGTGAAAAGCTGGAGCACAGCTTTGGTTTGGAGAAGGGGATAATGGGGAGGACGGACGTGTTGAGCGGTTGCCAAATCGAGCGTATAAAAACCGGGGCCAGTCCTCTTCTCTTTTTTTCATGGATTTAAGATGCCTTAATTTAATTGTCATTCTAACGGGGCTAGTTTAGCATTGTTTTAAGTCAATATAGAAACCTTGACTTTAAACTTCACCAAAGGGTTAAAAGCTTGACCTGAAAATATGATCTCTCTTTACATTTGTTCGGAGGTGAATTTATCATTTGTAACTTTTATCTTTTAACTTCAATTTGTTATATTTACAGTTGTTAATTTGAATCCCATGCTTTATAATTAACGATAAAATGCATCACATATATGCTGCTTCCACTCACTCAGCCTCCCTGTGACTTCTCTCTCTCTCAGGTCCGTGAATGGGGTTTACAGAATAGGTCTCTTTGCTCTCAAGGACGTCATCAGCGGCACGGAGCTCACGTATGACTACAACTTCCATTCCTTCAACACCGAAGAACAGGTGAATCACCAGCGACCAGCTCCTCCCGGAATAACACTTTCTATATTTCATGTTTGGAGTTATCATCGCTGCTTCTTTAATTTTGGCTCGGCCCTTTTCTCACCTTTTTGTACAAATGAATGCTTTTTCTTTTCTTTTACTTCACAGCAAGCGTGTAAGTGTGGCTCAGAGAGCTGCCGGGGCATCATCGGAGGGAAGAGCCAGCGTATTAACGGCCTGCCTGGGAAGACCGGAGGGCCTCGGCGGCTGGGTCGACTCAAGGAGAAGAGGAAGTCCAAACACCAGCTCAAGAAACGAGTGAGTGATCAATGTACTTAAATGCATTCTTATCTGTTCACCCTTAAGATCGATAATACCAGAGAATAGCAAACAACCCTTTTCATTTCTTAAGAAAGAAAAATGTGTCCTTAATGTTTTTTTCTTACCTACCTGACTAGATTCCACCATAAGGGTTTGCTTGTAAACTCTTGTATATTGTTATATTACTATAGCTATCGCCTGACTAAAGAGTTTGGTAGTGTCTTATTAAATATCAGGTGCAGTGCCTATGTAGGTCACGAATGTGTATGAGTCTCAGAGGTGCTCTTATGGGCCACAAGGTGTCTAAAAAAGTAACTCAGGGTAGTCTTTTGAATTGAGGCTGAATGGTGTGACCTAAAATGTAGAGTGTACCATGGTATGTTTCCAACATGCTCTCTGCATCATGGTAATACAACGGTCTCTTTCTGCAGGAGGAGGAGTCGAGTGACAGCAACAAGTTTTACCCTCATCTCATGAAGCCCATGTCCAACAGAGAGAGGTGAACACACACACACACACACACACACACACACACACACACACACACACACACACACACACACACACACACACACAGAGAGAGTCAATTCATAACTGAAACAGAACTAAACTGTTTCCAACTTTGACACAAGGGGAATTCTATTCCGTTGCTAACGTTTCAGGTCAACTAAGTGTCAAACTTTTTGACAAAGGGTTTAAAAAAATGCACATTGATGGTAGATAGCTGACACATTTCTTCAATTTAAATGCAAAATATAACTTGTTGAACTATTACTTCTCAAATATTTTAGTACAAAACAACGTTTGGTTACATTTCTGAATCAATTAAATCAAACGTATGCGATTTTTGCTCTCAATCTCCGTACTTCCTTAACAGAATGGTGGAGTGGTATTAAGATTTTGAAAGTGTGGTGAGAGTTGATGTTGTCACTCGCAGACACATGCCACCTTCACACTTTTGTCCCCTCTGCCTCAATCCTCAGGAACTTTGTGCTGAAGCACAGCGTGTTTCTCCTGAGGAACTGGGAGAAGATGAGGGAGAAACAGGAGCTGCTGAAGAGAGAGGGTGAGCGAGAGAGGGACGCCAGCAGCCTGTCGTTGTACACGCGCTGGGGAGGAGTGATTCGTGACGATGGCAACATCAAGTCAGGTGAGTGTACAGCCTTTAGAGGTGTAAACATACAGTACGTGGTCTGAAATGAGGTGAGATTGTGTAAAAACGTCATCCATAATGCTCGTGCCTTGTTTCTAGACGTGTTCCTGACGCAGTTCTCGGCGCTGCAGACGTCGCGGTCGGTTCGCACGCGGAGACTCGCCGCCGCTGAGGAAAACACGGAAGTCACACGCACAGCTCGCCTCGCACACATCTTTAAGGAGATTTGTGACATGATCACCAGCTACAAGGGTTAGTGTCTGTAGTGTCTATATATATTCAGTATGTGCCAGTATGTAAGCACCAGTAGAGACCTTTCTATTGTACTATTCTATTAAATATTCTCATTAGTGTGACCTCTGGCTTTATCTGAGGTCTCATCAGTCCTCCAAACACATCTGTCAGCGCCTCTAATACCTAATGCCCGCTGAATGATAAGGCTCTGTGATTAAAACACGATGACAGGAGTGTTATTCTTCTGTCTTCCCTCAGATTCAGCCGGCCAGACACTTGCTGCTCCGCTGGTGAACCTCCCATCCAGGAAGAGGTAAGCGTGTGTAAAAGTGCAGACCTTGCATTTCGTCTGGTTCATTCATAATGTTTTACTTGTTTTCCAGACAGCAGTGTTGTTGTTTTATCTGGTCCATCAGTGTACAGCACCCACACAGCTTTTATCTCAAGCCACACATTTCAGCCGTGACAGCCTGTGCTTTGATTCTTTCCAGTATTGTGTCACTTTGAGTCAAAACAATAACAGCTCCTTTGGCTACATGCTACAAATACTGTCATGGTTGGCCACCACTGAGCCATACTTAACATCTCTAGAGACTCAATGATTTATAAGCACTACATGTTTTTTTTAAATAGTGTTGATGCTCAGACAAAAGGTTTTAAATGTTTTCAAACCAGACACGCAGAGACCAATCCTGCTGTTTGTTGTGTACCACCAGGAACAGCCAGTACTATGAGAAGGTGTCTGACCCTCTGGACCTGAGCACCATCGAGAAGCAAATCCTCACGGGCCACTACAAGACTGTAGAGGCGTTTGACACCGACATGCTCAAAGTGTTCCGAAATGCTGAGGTAGGCAAGGTGTCCCACCGGTTGTTAACATTGCTGTTTGTGTCTGTTTACATACATCATTTCTCTGTCGGTTGAGCTGCAAATGTTGCTGTTAGAAGAACTGAATATTTGAAAGGAGACTGTAGAAGTTAGCAGGGCTAAGTATCGCTTCAAAAACCAGTACCAATACCAGTACCCTTAAAGTGATACAGGTACCAACAGATCATTCATCGTGTGAATGGAAGCTGTTTGTGTGAGAAAGAAAGTACTTCCCCCGGAGCAGGGGCTTACTTTACAGTTGGAACTATCTTACAGGAACTAAATTGAGTCCCTGGTTCCTCTGGCCAAAGCTCAGGTTTAGATCCAGGTTTAGAGTCCAAGATGATCTTGATCTCTTTGGAAAGAGAGAAAAGGCTCTAAAGGACAAACCCACTGCCTAGACAGTCATCATTTGTAAATTATCTATCAAACTAAATGCTTAATCGATGTCATAGATCTTCTCTGCCTGTCAGATTTATGTCAACAATCATTAGAAAGATCAGTGTGATGATTGCATGAAAGCTAAGGCTGCTGAAGCATCCAGTCTTCATCATTTAATAACACTTATCACAAGAACACTCGAGTCTCTCGAGTTTAATCCCAGAATCTTAAGAGCCCAATCAATATCAAAAAGCCTCATCAAAAGGATCATTCAAGCTGTTACTGTGCAGCTCTAATACATTTTCCCTCCCACTCACTCAGTTCATTTCTTTTTTCCTGCCTCGCACACAAACACCTCCCAAATGGGATACAACTTCATGACTGCTGATCCTCTGCTTATATGTTCCAGGCCCTTTTTGATTTACATCTGTATAGCTTAAACAAGTGCCACTTGAAACCTCTCAGAGGTGTTTACTGTTCAAGTCATAGAAGTCTGAAGTGGACGTCTGAATTAGATTCACCCTTTGGTTCCAAGGCCCTGCCAGACTAAAAATAGCATGAGGGGAAAGTGGTTTATTGTTAAACTGAGAGCTGTGAAATTGTGGCAGCTGCAGAGACGGTTTTGAATGCATCTTTCTGTGCATGCTTCTGCTTTTTATATACATGACGTCTCTTTATGCAGTTTTGAGGTCTGTTGTCTTTGTGTCGTACGTCAGAACACACAACTTAACAAAGATGATTTCCTGTAAATTCATTGTTTTTGGCAACAACAACAAATTTTAACTCTTTTTTTTTTTTTTTTCACCAGAAATATTACGGCAGGAAGTCATCGGTCGGCAGGGACGTTTGTCGCCTGCGTAAAGCCTACTACAGCGCACGTCATGAAGCTGCTGTCCAGATAGATGAGATTGTGGGCGAGACAGCCAGCGAGGCCGACAGCTCGGACTCGCTGGAGCGCGACCATGGCCACCACGGAGGAGGAGGCCCAGGGCCGCACGACAAGGACGACGACGTCATCCGCTGCATCTGTGGAATGTACAAGGATGAAGGCCTTATGATCCAGTGTGAAAAGTGCATGGTAAGAAGCGAGGTGTCTAACATGCATAACTGTAAAAGATTGGGTGACAAATCTACATTTATAGTAGCTTAGAAAGAACGTCGGATTTCCCATCATGCATTCCGTCCTCCTGTGTATATTATCTGTTATTTTTATTCAACAATGAGGGTTAAAGATATTGATTGAGACTACCACAGATGCGAATCAAGGAGATTGTTACAAATGTGTTTGTCTTTGTTAGTAATGCAGGTTCAGAACATAACCGTTATTCTTGCCAGAGTTAGTCACTGTCGATACCAGCTCGGGAGTAATTGATTCAACTGTCCTTTTTTTTTTTTTGCATTCACGTGATTCAACAATTGATTGGTCTCTCTAGGTGTGGCAGCATTTTGACTGCATGCGGCTGGAGACCGAGGTGGAGCACTACCTGTGTGAGCAGTGTGACCCTCGGCCTGTAGAGCGGGTACGTCTATCTCCTTGAAAACAGCCATCAATGCTGAACCTCAGTCTCTGTCTTATCACCACCCTTCTCCATCTGATCTCACTCATATGTGTTGTTGTTGTTACAGGAAGTTCCCATGATACCCCAGCCCAGCTACGCCCAGGCCGGCTCCGTCTACTACATCTGCCTCCTCCGAGATGATCTGCTGCTACATCAAGGTATAGAACCCAGTCCTTCAGTCCTCCAATGTTTACATCCATGTTTACTAGCTTGCTGTGATCTTCCTTTTCTGGTCCATTGCTGTATTTCTTTGGCACATTAAAGCCACTTGTAGACAAGTGAAATAGTGTGAAACCATTGGCAGGACTGTGTATTGCATCACCCACGTGAAGCAACACACAGTGTGCATATGCCAAACAAAACGGGGACCCACTCATGGAAAGATCTACTCCATGGTGTTACTAGAGGTCAGAAACTCTGCAGAGAGCCTTTAAGTTTCTCTTTAAGCTATGTTTATTACAATTTTAGTCAAGGCAATTACATGTAATTCTAAACAACAGGCCTTGTATTGTAGCACGGGGTTGAAGTGAATTTTATGTTTCCTATGAGAGCTTTTTACCTATAAACGTTTTAAAGTGCCGAAATGCTTTCCAGCTCCGTAAAACAATTGTTACTGCACTGAGTCGTTACACTCAACCTGTCAGTTGACTTCTGTATCGAGGAGCCAACTTCTTGTAATATTTCACCATTGCAGACCAGAAACCTGTCAAGTGTCTGTGTCTTGTGTGCAGGTGATTGTGTGTATCTGATGAGAGACAGCAGGCGCTCACCTGAGGGACAGCCTGTCAGACAGTCTTACCGTCTCCTGTCTCACGTCAACCGAGACAAACTCGACATCTTCCGAATTGAGAAACTCTGGAAGAATGAAAAGTAAGTTCATCAAATGTAGTACTTTGAACAACTAGCATGAAGCACTGTAGATACCTGCCGGTGAGAATAGATCATTATTGTGCTCATCAAGTTGCATTACGGTGTTTAACTCGCTGGCGTTTTCTGTGTCCACTCAAACTCTAAAGGGGTGAGAGATTTGCCTTTGGCCACCACTACTTCCGTCCCCACGAGACGCATCATTCTCCATCACGGCGGTTTTACCAGAACGAGTTATTCCGCATGCCGCTCTACGAGATCATCCCCCTCGAGGCAGTGGTGGCAACCTGCTGTGTCCTCGATCTCTACACTTACTGCAAAGGTGAGAGGAAACACACGATAACTCACACATGAGCCATCTGAATGGAGTGTTTCTTTTTACCTATTGAATTAGTCATTCTTTCTGAGGTTTCTTTTTAAAGCTCAGTAAATTGTACACACAGGTATATGGGTTATACCCACCTCTTTTTCTAATAATTGTAATATATAGGAGAGCATACCCACTTGCTCCTCCGTAACCTACCTAACTACCAAGTAGTACACCCACCTCATCAACAACCACTACACCACTGACCTCAGACATGCTCGAACAAAAACATAGCGGAACAACTATCCACTGTTTTCACATTTTCTAATGACGTTAATTCCTGGCTAATACAAAATGTGTTCGTTCCTGCAGGACGGCCGAAGAGCGTAAAAGAGCAGGATGTGTACATCTGTGATTACCGCTTGGACAAGTCTGCTCACCTGTTCTATAAGATCCATCGGAACCGCTTCCCAGTGTGCACCAAGCCGTACGCCTTCAACCACTTCCCCAAGCGGCTAGCACCCAAAAGAGACTTCTCGGTGAGAGTGGTGGGGGGTGCTGCACTGGGATCTGTTACTGATTTATAAACACTGAAAGATATTTTAAGAGTCGGAGGTAATATTACAGCCCGGGGAACATTTCACTTCGGGCACCTCAGAAAACAAATGAGAGAACCCACAACTGCTTTTTGTTTCTAAATCAAAGCGCGTTGTTTGCAGTGAGCCGCATTCAAGTATCTGTGGAATGTTGTGTGGATTTTGTTATGTTGACAACTAATTATGTCCCATGTAAATTGTAATGCTAGTAGACTTGAGGAGAGTTTTTGTTAGTTTAGTTTGTTCTTGCTTTCATGGAGGACCGGATGGATAAGTTTCACATTAAATTAGTCCAGGGCTGTGTCAGGGAAACCTCACAGAAAACTAAATGAAGACGACTCTCCTAAACTTCTCCTGTGATTTATAAACTATGATGCACTGATTTTATTGTCCATTTGCAAACCCTAACTATCAGAAACCAAAGTCGGCTAAATTAGATTTAAAAAAATACTTGAAAATACTGTTTGACCCGGGACTGATTGTGACATTTTTGCAGCCTCACTACGTTCCCGACAACTACAAGAGGAACGGAGGTCGTTCTGCCTGGAAGAGCGAACAACCCAAAGGAGCCGCAGGCTGCGAGGACGACGGCTCTTCCTGCGACCGGGGCGACGACTTCCCACCCGAAGCTGAAGATGGGAGAGAAGGAGGAGAAGAGGACGACATGGACACGAATCCAGACGAACCTGAACTTCTTTCAGCTAAGCCCAGAAGAGCGGAACGGGAAGCTGAAGGAGACGAGGGCGAAGACGACAAGGACGACGACGACGAGGACGACGACGACGGGCAGGAGTCTGAGGAGTGCAAGGAGCTGGAGGACAGTTCCGCAGAGAGGATGGGAGAGATGCTCGAACTCCCGTCGTCGTCCGCCTCCTCGCCGCTGCACCACCCGGTGCTGGGCAGGAGGGAGGCCCAGAGGGAACGGCTCAACAAAATTCTGCTGGATCTGCTGCACAGAACTCCCAACAACAATGGTGAGGGAGCGGGAACAAAGCAGGGGGGTAGGTCATCAGATCATTTAGGGTTCTTAAGTTTCAGATCACTTGCATCATTTAAACATGTTGGATGAAACATCTTCTACACTGTTTCTAAATGGTTAAACTCAACGTTGGGGCAAAGAACTGCTTTAGAGGGAGTGGGGGATGGAGAGAGCGCAACATCTGCAGCTCACATTTAGCTTTTATTCATATTTGTGTTAAACTCTTTTTGGCATCCATCGAACAGATGGCAGCCTCTGTTTTCGGATCTGTTGCTTTCTCCGAGTCCCCTCCTCCCATGCAGTGTGTCGGTCTGTTGTCATTGCTTCAATCTGCTGACAGTATTACAAAGAAGTCTCTAAATCTAGACCAACTTTTAACACTAACGTTCAGTTGCTAATTTAAGTGTATCGAGAAATAGTCTGGTGACCGAAAACCAACAATGAATCAATCCTGCTGACAAGTGTTGCTGGTGTAGCCGATGCCCGATACAACTTATTCCTCTGTGCCCTCTATCGTTGTAACTATTTTTTGTGAGAAACAGTGGCTGAATCTGTAGACAGTGGGACAACATTTAGGCATAGATAGTTTCCGTTTGTAGTCCGGCGAGCAGTCTTTGATAGAATGCAGGTTAACAGTCCGATTGGAGAGCAAAAGAAGAGGAACGCATTAGTCGAAATGTAATCTTGGAACTCCCCGGCTGTCGTCCGGTGATGATTTAGCGTTTTATTTGTTTAATATTTGCCTGTGAACAGCTGCTTGTGAAACAGCCCAGTCCTACACGCCTCCAAATTCCAACTCTAGTCTTGCATCTCAAGTTGCTAATCGGACTGTAAACAAAGAGCAGGGCATGGATTAGGAAGTCTTGGCCCAGATATCTGCTGGCTAACACCAGAACCTCAGAAATAAGGTGTCCTAAGACGCGTATCCGTCCTCCGACCGATAGCCGATGGGTTCAGAGACTGGAGTGCGACAGACGAGGCAGGGCGGTCAGGAAGTATTAAAGGAGCGACTAACCCTAACACTGAAGCACCAAGGTAGCGTTTGCTGACCAAGAAACAAATTCATTTTCATTTCTTATTTGTGGATTACTCGTAACACACCTGTCAGGTGGTTTCAGATAGCCACAAACAGCTTTTGAGCACTTTGAAGCTTGATACATCAGTAACAGAAGAGACACCTTTGCCTACCTTTACATTTGATTACATTACTCTATGTGTCAGCTGTTTCTCAGCTCTAATCCCCCCCCACCCTCCTGTTCTTCCAACAGCCATAGATGTCTCCTATCTCCTGGAGGAGGGCGCAGGCCGCCGGCTACGGCGACGGACGCTTGGATTCGGTGATTTCGTGGGCAGAAAATAACTTTGCTACGTGCCTGTCAAGCACACTGCCTTTCCTGTTTGTGAGCAAGGGGCAGAACATGGAGAGACAGCGAGAAGGGAAACGCTGCATTGTTGGTTGTCCGACCATTAAGCACCACAATGCGTCCCTGGGGGCCTCTTCCAGGTTACCTCTTCCAAGACTGGTCATCTCAACTCTGAGAGGGTGGAGGGGGTTTGGAAGCGCTGACTCCATGGCAATTTCAGCTTTTCAAGAGTTCTCAAGGAGCAAGAAGAGAGAGCTGACCCAGACTTCTTGCTTATTTAAGTAGTATGATGCAAAACCTTTTTTTTTTTTTTTTTTTAATGAACATAGGAGAAATAACCCATGCACTTAATTGCATTGAATATTACAGACGTGGGCAGATGAATTCCCCTATCAAGCATCGTAAATGAACCAAGTGGTACTGAATAGGGATGGATAGATGGGAGTGATGGTTTCAGTCAGTGGGGACCTGAATGCTGGAGTTTTGTTCCCCCTAGTGGGACCTAGCTGCAACGACAAAGTACAACAGAGGAGAGAAGATCAGCGCCGGGGACACATGGGGGGAGAATGGCATAGGAGAGATGTAAGGTGAGCGGTGTGCTCACATGCTGCTCATGAGAAAGACAGAACGAGGGTGGTGAACTGCACTTTTGGTACCATGGATATTGTAATGTATCTATAACGAAAACACACTAACACTCTCACAGTATTAGATGATGCAGTCTGGAGAAAAACACAAAAAAAAAAGCGAGTTTAAAAAGTCTATTATCTTTTTCCTGTTATACAGTCGTAACTCATTTAGTAACAGAAGAAGCCGAGGGGGTGTGTTTGTTTTTTTTTTTGGGGGGGGGGGGGGGGGGGGGAGATTGAGTGTGCGCTTTAGTCAGTCAAAGTGTCTTGTTGAGGTTTTCATTTTAATCTTTTGATTTTCTTACGAGGCAGTCAGCTTCGCCCGTCTTAACATGATTCACCAGCTTAACTAAATCAGGCGCTTCGGGGGGACACCGGCTTCAACTGTAACGCCTTACACAGCCGTGCTCTCCGACTGCCTTGTGTGCGAGTGTGTGTGTGCGCGTGCACACGTAACGTGTGTCTGTACTCTGCCAGATTTCTTGAAGATATACCTTTTTCAAAAAAAAAATGGAGAAAAAAAAATTAAGGGCTCGATGGCAATTAACAGTTTTAAGAAAACTATGGAGAAACAATACTTAACATGAAATGTATCGTGATGGTCATATTTTCTTATCTCCTGTGAGACGGGTGGGGCGGTGTATATTGGGAGGGCAAAGGGACTTGAGACTTTTTCTTTCTTTAGACTATGTTCCTGATTGCCATGGAGAATGTTTTAAAAAGAAATTGTGATATTTAATGAGATTTCTTTTCCCCCCAAAATGCCTCTGCTGAAAAGGGACAGCCTGCAATGTCCCAGTGCGGTTAACAAGAACGAGACACTGACGGAGGGGGGAGAGCGGGGGAACAGACAGCTGTACAGTGCCAAGTTATGTAAATACACACACTTACATTGAGGAGTGTCTCCAAAAGCAATATCTTGAAAAATGGATTTTGTTTATTATTGTACTGTACAGGACTCAGCCCTAAATGTATTATGATTATTATAATATTATAATTTCTTCCGTTTGTATTACTATAATGAAGACACTTAAGCTCGGAGGAAAAATGATTTTTTTAATGTCCAGAAAAAGCTCACCAGACCTGACGACATAAATACTTAAGCTGAGTTTTCGTTGCCTATTAATGAAATTCATCTATGTACTGCATGAGCGAGAAGAATGTCAAGTGGACACAGAAGGCATTGGGACAACACAGTGACTCCACAACGACACCTTTGTCACTGAATATTGTTAATAATATTACTTTTTAAGGAGAAATGTACTCCTTGTTTTTTGCTGCAAAGTGTTGAACACTAAAAAAACAAACCAACATAAAAATGTTATGATATTTTTAAACGTTGACGGAAACAAAAGTAAAGCTGTCAACCCAATATCACGTTATTATTTTTGTTTTATTTTCAAATAGGAAATGGTTCCGTTTTGTGATAGCGGTCATCGTATGATGCTTGTACTTGTATTTGTGTGTTTTTGTGTGATTTGTTTAGTTATTTTTAGACAATCACAAAATAAGATGCAAGCATTGTAAATGGCAGACTGGCGGACATTTTGTGATGTGTACAGTTTGTCAAAAAACTTCTTCCACTCGTTAAAAGTTTGTAATTATGATTCTTAAGTCATGAAAAATGCTGTTGGTTTTTACTTTTTGTTTTATATTTGTTTTTTTTGTTTGTTTGTTTTTTTAATAAAAAGCACTACATTATTGTGAATACACTTTATGTTGTTGTGCTTTTAATATTCCTATAGCTCACAATGCAAACATGAAGCTAATTATATCCTCAAATTAAGGTATAATAGAGTTATGACATGTTTAAAATGCTGGACATGAGATGGTTGACTAGAGACAGTGAGCTCTGCGGAGTGAAACATTATGCAGGAATTCAACTTTTTAGATAAGAGTGCAAGAAAGGGGAGTAACTTGAAGTTGCATCTGCTGCTAACTAGTTAGCTAGCTAGCTAGCTGTTGTTGAGGTCATGATAATGATGATGTCATGCTACACTGGTTACAGAAAATGGGCCTGACAAAGTTGTTACTCATCTTGCAATAACAATGTGCTTCCCTACACTGTGACAAGAGTGTGTGGATGAAACATTAAGTTGTTAAATGTCTACTCACTTAGCGGTGGGCTAGCTGGCTCGCTAATTCCACGGCCCTGTCCCAGAGACAGTTCAGTTGACACTATTGAAAAGGAACAGTCATCTGAATTCTCACTGTTTTGGCACCAATTGTCAATTGACTACTCAACTCTCGCGATATTACGGCGTAATATGGTTCAACGACACGCTATCATGAATGTTGATGTTTTCAGCACGGTTACTAACATAAAGGACACGTAATATTTCCCAAAAGGCAAATATTGACACATTTTAATTGTAATCAAACAATACCAAGAGCGAAGGGAAAGCCTCCAAGTACCTTACGAGAAGTCTCGCGATGAATCCTACAAGTTGGGTTTAGTTGGTTACCGTAGTAACGCCAGTGAAGCCCGTGATACAGCGACGTTAGCTCACGTATCTACAATTGTTTAACTACATTTTGACTTCGAGATACAACAATGCCCAAAGAGAGACACAAAGAGAAAACAGATGAGGCAAATTCAGAGGACGCGGCCTCTAAACATACAGGTTAGATGAGTTGTTCGTCAGCAGGTCAGGAATAAAGTAGGAGCTGTTCAAATAAACTTGTTGCCGGTTTTAAGCCTTTATTTTCCGTGTTTTTACATTACGTGACAACACATTAAGGTCCTTGAGAGTATGACTGTTGGTGGTTGTAATTGGTTTAGTTAAAAAATGACAAATTGTGATATTATGTGCTAATCGTTTTGATTAAACTAAGCTAAGCTAAACACCTTCAGTCAATGAGCTGAAGGAATGCACATTGTAAATATGGATAAGATGTATTGTATTGTTTAGAATGATAACCCATAATACCTATTGACTTGGATATAAATATATATGTATAATCAATAAAGAATCAGTAGCAGCCCCCTATTTTGACAGGTTTGGGTAAATACACAGCTTTTACAATGAGCATTGGTGGCAGAAGTAGGCTAATAAGAGTAGTTAATAACACACTATAGCTACACATTCCATTATGAATAAAAGTCCAGCCTGTATAACTTTGTAAAACAAAGCAAAAGTATGCGAAGCAAAACATACTTCAGCAGAATCAAAGGTTAGTAGGCCTAGCATACTCATGTGGTGGCAGAATGGCCCCTGTTACAGTAAAAAGTGTAATATTTTCCTTTGAAATGTAGTGAAGCACAATGATAAAGTAAAATATAATTAATTAGGTTAAGTACACATATCTGGAAATGGTACATAGGTGTGATACGTAGTTACTTTCCAACACTGGAAATAAGTAGTAGTCTTTAAATAATCAAAACAAAGTCATCTTAATACATTTGTAACATATGTTCATCATGAAATCACATTTTGTACATTTTTGCTAAACTCTAGCCCTTCTATTGTTTTTAGGACATGAAGTTTTGCCTGAACAGAAGTTTGGTGAGTAACATTATCAGACTGTTGTTTTTTTTTGGTTTTTTTTAATCAAATGAGAGTTGTATTGTCACTGCTTTAAACCCTCCATCACACAGACGAATATCAGTGCTCAGGCAATGTGGAGATTGACTTCCCAGGGCTTTGTGCTCTTTTGGACATGAAGGACATCCCAACTGTCAGCACCAAGCAAGCAGCCTCATCCACCACTGAAATTGAAGAAGAGTACACAGGTAAACCAGAGCTGCTCCTAATCTAAACGCGTGGCAGACACATGGTATCTTGTTTCACCCTGTTAACACATGTTTTCCAGTGTTAATTTATAAATGGAAGTGTTTGTTCTCTGCAGCTGATATCTTGAATTGCTGTGAATGGACGTTCATTGAATAAACATTAATAAGATTCTATATTAATTCTAGTTTAACGTACCTTGAATATAATCTAATTTTAGATTTTCTAAACAGACACTTGTAGGAGTAATCTAAAAATATGAACCAAAGAAAACCGGACGACCTAGGAACGCTTGGTGCACTGGAAATATGTCTCCCTGTACTGCATAGTTCATCATGTTGGAAGTCTGAATGTACAGTCACTGTCCTTTCTTATAATCTCAGTTTCAGCTGCACCAAACCGGTCTAAAGCATGCCTCCAAGTGGAACTGGAGAGCGAAGATCCCCTCAGCG